>NC_134356.1:547227762-547945262 GCF_048569485.1 Anomaloglossus baeobatrachus
TCAGGTCTCCACTGTGTCCAATTTAATATAAATTGAGAATTGTGACAGTTCTCTAGTTTTATGGATAAATCAAATTCTTTTGGATTAACTGCAACACCAACCGTGGTGATGACTTTGTTTGCCTCCAATTTGCTTTCAATTTACAGGAACTACCTGGAGGCAGTAATAATATGACTCGCTCCTAACTCTGTGCAAAGTCTTCTCTTTCTCCTTTAACGCACCAAGCAAAGGTTATGGACGTAGGGCAACTTCAATTCCCAAATCTTTATTACATTTCTGGCATACTCTCAGGAGCTATTTCCATTCAGTCCCAAAATAAAGATACATTATAAGTTTCCATTTCCCTCTACTGAGGCAGAGGATGGAGCTATCCCCTCTCATAGTATAGAATACTTCTCAAACTTCAGATGAACTTCTTAATAGGATGGAAAAAGTCAGTGCCTTTTGCACTTCTCATTACTCTAGGTATTGTAAATTGTACTCAATACCAGAGGCAAATTGCACATCATCTGAACTGTGCTAAGTTCGCACAAGATTTATCATCAAATATATACTTTGTGTTACACTGTATATACCATGGTAGAAGCATAGCACAGAGCTGTAACTTCCTCATCTCTTATTCAAGACTTTTAACAATGCCTCTCATCCACCATTTACCATTGATAACACTGGAGAACAAAAAAATTGATGCCTGAGATATTTAACCCTCTTCCCAGGTGATCTATGGCAGGTTGTGGCCCTGGGCACTTGCAACCACCCGGGGCCTTCGGTGTTACTTGAGGAATTGTCTTTCTTCCCTCTGTCTGGGGACCGTCCCCGAATGCAGCCAGATCCCTCCACCCAATCTTCCTGTGGAGCAGGCCACGAGCAAATATGCCCTTCCGTGGCCCTCGGATCCTCTCTTCTCTGTCTGTGGTGTCACCTGTAGTTTAACAAATCCCAAGCACACAATCAATAACAACAGGGTAATGCAAAAAGTGTTTTTTTATTGTGCAAGCAGAAAGAAAATGCCACTACCGATAAAGCAAAGCCAAAGCAAAGCCAATGTTTTGGCCTTCACAAGGCCTTTGTCAAGGACTTGCGTTAATCAGAGAATGACGGGTAAAGACGGATTAAACGTCCGATAAACGAGCCAATGGTAGGGCGTTTTGCTTTTCAAGAATAACTTGCCAGAATCAAGGAGGCATAAGAGGTGAGTGGGTAGGTGGAGGAAGTGCCTTACAGAGCACAGGGGCATGGGGACAGGGTCCCAGAGGTGCAGGCAGGAGGCATGTGAAGGCTTGTGAAGGCCGAAACGTTGGCTTTGCTTTGGCTTTGCTTTATCGGTAGTGGCATTTTCTTTCTGCTTGCACAATAAAAAAACACTTTTTGCATTACCCTGTTGTTATTGATTGTGTGCTTGGGATTTGTTAAACTACTGTAATGTTCTTTTCCCTTAAGCACCTCCCCCATACCCGCAGTTGAGCCCAGCTCTACCCTGTGGTGTCACCTGGGCCTAGCCGGGCCCCAGGATATCCACCAGGAACTTTCTCTCTTCACTGTCTCAGTCCACTCTCCCTTCTGACTACCACTCTCCTCCTCTGCCTCACGCAGACTGCACTCTGCTCTTGAACTTCCTGTTTCTACTCTTACTTTCTAGTTGGCTCCTCCCACTTTCCTTGTTGCTAGGCCCCCACCCCATGGGAGGAGAGATGGGTCTTACAGCCCCCCTGACTATAGCACGGGGGTAGCTGCCACTATCTCTGGTCCCTGTATGTGCCTAGCAATGAGTGTTTTTGCAGATTTGCCTGTGAACCGGTATGTACCCTTGTCCTTACCTAGGATGGGACATCACACCCCTGGCTGAGGTGCAATGTCTCTGTGGCGATGGAAGCCTCAGGGGCGCCACACAAGCACTAGGTCTGATGTCTACTAAACATTCTTGCTTCTTAAAACAAATTCACATATGTAGATTATTTTATTTATGAAGAATTTACATCACAGAATAAGTATTAAGGCTAGGTTCATATGTTCTGTAGTTATCTGTTATCATCCATAAGAAATCCGTTTGCAAAAACATTGTGCAAACACAACTTTTTTTTTCCGTTGTTAAATAACGGATGTCGGCCGGGTCCGTTTTTGACATGTCAAGTCTATGGACAACGGATCCATTAATGGATTGCTTGCCACTTATCATCCATTTATAATGGATCTGTTAACAAAACAACAGCTCCGTTATAAATGCATGTACAACGGATGGCTAAATAGCATCCATTAACAAATCTGTTGTTCATAAACTCCTATGTTAAAAAAACCCAGATCCAGCAGAAATCAGTTTTCCAATGTACAGTATCTGTTCTAACGGATGACTACAGGACACGTGAACTTACGGGTGCTTTACACGTTGCAACATCGCTAGCGATTGCTAGCAATGTCGCGTGCGATAGCACCCGCCCTCGTCAGTGGCACGATATGTGGTGATTGCTGCCTTAGTGAACATTATCGCTATGGCAGCATCACACGCACATACCTGTGCAGCGACGTCGTTGTGATGGCCAAACAATCCCTCTCTCAAGGGGGTGGTGCGTTCGGCGTTACAGCGACGTCACCGCAATGTCACTAAGTGGCCGGCCTATAGAATCGGAGGGGCGGAAATGAGCGGGACATAACATCCTGCCCACCTCCTTCCTTCCGCATTGCCGGATGAGGCAGGTAAGGAGATGTTCGTCGTTCCTGCGGTATCACACACAGCGATGTGTGGTGCCGCAGGAGCGACGAACAACATCGTACCTGCTTCAGCAACGATATTAAGGAAATGAGCGACATGTCAACGAGCAACGATTTTGTACGTTTTTGTGCTCCTTGATCGTCGCTCATTTGTGTTACACACTGCGATGTCAGTAACGGCGCCGGATGTGCGTCACTACCGACGTGACCCCGACGATATATCGTTACTAATATCGCAGCGTGTAAAGCCCCCTTTAATCTTAACATGTATTAAAGGTTGTCATTGTTACATTGTTTATTACTGAAATACCTCGCAAAAGCAGTGCTTTAAAGATTTATTTCTGTGAGTTGCACCAGGGCAATTACTTTGAAAAGACAAGCAGTAACCTGTCATCATGTGGGTATCCCAGTATTGTCAGTATCTTTCTTCTAGAGTTCTTGAAGCTTGGTGGAACCATTTAAAATTCTCTTCACTTAACCAATGTTTTGTGGGAAACGATCCAAGTGGCTATAGGTGATGGAAAGAAGATAGGATTCTTTCTACTAGTTCAGTGTAACTACCTTACATTTCCCAAGAAAATTCTGTAGAACCATAGTGAAAGGATACCATGCATCTGTCTCAGCATTGTCCAATGAACTTTGAAGTGTGGACTTTTTATGAGTCCTCTGATTTGAGAATTGTCAAAAATGCCCACCCTTAACTTCTCCATGGTAAACGCTGGAAACTTTCTGCAGATATAGTGAAAATATCTTCCCTCTTTGTTTAGAGCCTTTACAATCTGCTTTATTAAATCTGCAGTAGTGGTAAAGTGATCTTATTCATGTCAACCAATGGCTCTGCAATTACATTGTTTTCTCCTACTACCATGTGTTCGCTCAGAGGCCACTATTTTCTCATCCAGTGCTCACTTTTTGATCTGCTATCCCAAAGACAGAAAAAATAGGGATACTTGCTGTATCTGCTGTCCCAGGACAATATTTACCATTTTTAGCTCCATATAGATTGGCCACCGGTGATCGTGGTATGATATTTTTTGTAGGGCCAGAGCATTTGTGTTTTGCTCTTCAGTTATCTTAGTAGAGTGACCTATTGGGGTTAATCCATATTTGTTTCCATTGAGTAAAAGCACACATTTTAGGCTTAGCTTAGAACTGTCGTGAACAGCCGCCATTTGCTTTGTCAATATTGTAATATGCCCATTTTCATCAGCAAGTCTTATCTATATATATAATTGCCTTATTCTGTCTGTCTGTCTGTCTGTCTGTCTATCTGTCTGTCTGTCTGTCTGTCTGTCTTGCTCCAAAATTGTGTCCTTACGGTGACACAAAGCTGATTGGCCGCTGGGCTCGCCATGGCCCCGCCCCCCGCACGGATTGGCCGCTCGCCCAGGCTGCTTCCCCACACGGATTGGCCGGCCGCTCGCCCAGGCTCCACCCCCCCACAGATTGCCCTCTCGCCCCGGCACCCTGCAGGCATTGGCAACTCGGCCACGCCCCGCCCCCCTCACGCAATGCACGCTAGCTCTGGCCCCGCACCCCCCACACATTCCCCGAACCGACACGGTCACGGAGCCACAACTCCCAGGTGAGTACTGTACCCCCGGGAGCCCACATCAGCGTACGCCGCCAAACCAGCCGACACATACCCTCGCATTGCTGGGGCTGGCCGGCGTATGCTGGTGGGGGCTCCCGAGCGAGCGGGGGACGAGATACGCTGGTAACCATGGTAGCATAGTTACCAGCGCATCAAGGTCCTGCAGCGGCGGAACATACACACACGCACACACATAACAGCACACACACACACATACACACACACACATCAGATCACACTCACTCTCACACACACCTCACACACACATCACATCGCATCCACACACTCACAGCATCCTGGGATATCGCTTGCTTCTCGGCGGCGATACTGTGCTGTGAGCTTCCAGGACCTGCCGGAGGATCACAAGGCCAGAAGCATGTGGTATCTCCGGATGTTGTGAGTGTGAGCGCGTATGTGCAATATCGTCAATGTGTGTGTGCGTGAGTGTATGCGATCGGGTGTGTGTGAGTGTATGCGATCGGGTGTGTGTGTGTGTGTGTGTGTGTGTGTGAGTGTATGCGATCGGATCTGTGAGTGTTGGCAGAGGAGCACGGCGTGCTGGAGGAGGCTGGGAGGAGAGAGGCTGATCCTGGGGAAGGCTGGGATGGGGAGGCTGAGAGAAGAGAGGCTGATGCTGGGGGAGGCTGAGGCTGGGGTAGGCTGGGAGGAGAAAGGCTGATGCTGGGGACCGAAAAGGCTGATGCTGGGAGGAGAGAGGCTGATGTTGGTTGAGGCTGAGGCTGGGGTAGGCTGGGAGGAGAAAGGCTGATGCTGGGAGGAGAGAGGCTGATGCTGGGAGGAGAGAGGCTGATGCTGGGGGAGGCTGAGGCTGGGGTAGGCTGGGAGGAGAGAGGCTGATGCTGGGAAGAGAGAGGCTGATGCTGGGAGGAGAGAGGCTGATGCTGGGGGAGGCTGATGCTGGGGGAGGATGAGGCTGCGGTAGGCTGGGAGGAGAGAGGCTGATGCTGGGGACAGAAAAGGCTGATGCTGGGAGGAGAGAGGCTGATGCTGGGAGGAGAGAGGCTGATGCTGGGAGGAGAGAGGCTGATGCTGGGGGAGGCTGAGGCTGGGGTAGGCTGGGAGGAGAGAGGCTGATGCTGGGAGGAGAGAGGCTGATGCTGGGAGGAGAGAGGCTGATGCTAGGGACAGAAAAGGCTGATGCTGGGAGGAGAGAGGCTGATGCTGGGATGAGAGAGGCTGATGCTGGGGACAGAGAGGCTGATGCTGGGGACAGAGAGGCTGATGCTGGGAGGAGAGAGGCTGATGCTGCGGGTAGAGAGGCTGATGCTGGGAGGAGAGAGGCTGATGCTGCGGGCAGAGAGGCTGATGCTGCGGGTAGAGAGGCTGATGATGGTGCAGCATGGGGGATGGAGCACGATGGGGGGTGCGCAGCATGGGGGATGGAGCACGTTTGGGAGTGCGCAGCATGGCGGATGGAGCACGTTTGGGAGTGCGCAGCATGGCGGATGGAGCACGTTTGGGAGTGCGCAGCATGGCGGATGGAGCACGTTTGGGAGTGCGCAGCATGGCGGATGGAGCACGTTTGGGAGTGCGCAGCATGGCGGATGGACCACGTTTGGGAGTGCGCAGCATGGCGGATGGAGCACGTTTGGGAGTGCGCAGCATGGCAGATGAAGCACGTTTGGGAGTGCGCAGCATGGCGGATGGAGCACGTTTGGGAGTGCGCAGCATGGCGGATGGAGCACGTTTGGGAGTGCGCAGCATGGCGGATGGACCACGTTTGGGAGTGTGCAGCATGGCGGATGGAGCACGTTTGGGAGTGCGCAGCATGGCGGATGGAGCACGTTTGGGAGTGCGCAGCATGGCGGATGGAGCACGTTTGGGAGTGCGGAGTATGGCGGATGGAGCACGTTTGGGAGTGCGCAGCATGGCGGATGGAGCACGTTTGGGAGTGCGCAGCATGGCGGATGGAGCACGTTTGGGAGTGCGCAGCATGGCGGATGGAGCACGTTTGGGAGTGCGCAGCATGGCGGATGGAGCACGATGGGGAGTGCGCTGCATGGGGGATGGAGCACGATGGGGAGTGCGGAGTATGGCGGATGGAGCACGTTTGGGAGTGCGCAGCATGGCAGATGGAGCACGTTTGGGAGTGCGCAGCATGGTGGATGGAGCACGTTTGGGAGTTCGTAGCATGGCGGATGGAGCACGTTTGGGAGTGCGCAGCATAGGAGATGGAGCACGATGGGGGGTGCGCAGCATGGGGGATGGAGCACGATGGGGAGTGCGCTGCATGGGGGATGGAGCACGATGGGGAGTGCGCTGCATGAGGGATGGAGCACGATGGGAAGTGCACACCTCCCCCCAACACACACACGCGCGCGCACTGCACAACACACCACACACACACACTGGGAACCACAAACAACTGCCCTACACAGACACCCACACACACAGACAACGCTGCACACACACAACACCCAACACACAAACACCGTGGCACACACAAATATACGCACATACCGCACAACACACATTGCACAAAACATACCTCCCCCAAAACACACCACACACACACAAACCGCGCAACACACACACACACAACGCTACAGACACACAGCGCTCCACAAACAACGCAACACACGCAACACACATACAACACCGCTCTCACCCCCCGTCACACCCAGACAACACCCAGAACATGTACAGCGCCCTACACAAACACTTGGTAACTACACACAACAACATCTATATATATATATATATATATATATATATAACAAAAATCATACATGAACTACACAATACGTAAATTCTAGAATACCCGATGCGTAGAATCGGGCCACCTTCTAGTATCATAATAATTATTTAAATGTGCATTGCATTTAATAAGTTTTACAGTATTTGTCACATACCTTACAAACTATCTTTGTATAATTAATACTGCTGTTGAGGAAAAAAATCCCAAATTCATATTTGGGCAACTGTTCAATATCTCAAAAAGTAGAGCTGCTACAAAGAAAATGAATGACGTATTCTGATTCAGAGGACTGACAACACCTAAAATCAAGCCTAATACGTGTGGCACTCCCAAAAATGTTTCATTTGTTCCCCTGTGTACTAGACGAATCGTTAGGCTTCTTCAGGCGCCAGGGATCACTTTTACCAACATTAATTTTCTTCTGTGCTGTTTAGTGTAGAATGTAGAGATAGCATAGCAATGCATAGGTTATGAGAAAAAAAATATGCAAAAACAATACCATCATCAATATGTCAGGAATGTGATCTACTGGTGTTATAGAATAAGTCACTTTAGAATAATTAGACTATTAAAGAGAATCTGACAGCAAGTTTTTGCTACTTCATCTGAGAGCAGCATAATACAGGCAAAGAGAACCTGAATACAACAATGAATCACTTAGATTACTGGGTGCAGCTGTTTTGACACACTCAGAATTTTTAGATTTGGGCATGTAGCAGAGGTGGGAGAGCTTTCCCACCCACATCAGGCTCTATATAGAAATTGTATATTAACAGTGAGGTGAAAATCACAGGAGAGGGCGTGCTGGATTGCCGTGCACATGACTTTGTGGTAAGAAATAGTGTATAAGTTGTCTTCAAAACGAGGTGGTATTTGGACACTCAGGAAAGGAATTGACTGCATATATAGTTAGAGTTAAGATACAGGGTGGTTGGTGTGTAACATGCAAGCGACATGTGAGACAGTGGGTCCCCTGAAACTTTGTAGACAAGAGTAAAACCCATAGCCCTGCAAAAATAGATTCTGATAACTGTGAGTGCCTCAAATGATGCTGGACATATTTGAATAGTAGGAAGATTGACAGGAGGCATGTGATGAAGAGACTGCAGCAAGGAATGGAGGAGAATGTGGCTCCATGTACTGCAAGACATCTGTCCTGGGGTCTAACATAACGCTGATTCTTTTAGGTATACTCAATTGGATGGGCAGAGGTTCAAGTGTTAAAACAAACTCCTCTTTTACCATTATGTTGAGAACCAATCTGTCATAAAACTTATCATGTGTAAATAGATATATGTTCTGCAACTGCAAATTGTTATCCTAAAGTTTGTGTTACTGTAAGGGTCTTCATAGCCCTTATTCAGACTATACCCATCACCGTTTGAACTTGCAACCAAGTCTGTGAATGCCCTTCTGGGACGGCATCACTACTTGTGGTTGCTGTTATGAGTTTGCAGCACAAGGTAGCCTCAATTTGTGAAGTTTACTGAAGTAACTGCCACCAAGACCCACAGAGGTGCAGGGCTATTTGCCTCCAAATTACTAATTCACCCACACAAGTGTTTAAGGATGGGACGGGCTGTGGCATAGGGTGGCCCTCAGAGACATACACTGGCATTTTTTGATAGGCTTGGTTTCTATGATTTCCTTGGTTCAGCCTAATTGAGAAGCTTCACATTGACCCTGGAAAAGCCTGCACTTTGACCTCCCAACACAGTCAATTTCCATTTTTGCGTTTTTGTTTTTTCCTTCCCTTCTTTCAGAGCCATCATTTTTGTTATTTTTCTGTGCACATAGATTTATTAGGACTTGTTTTTTTCAGGACGAGTTGTAATTAAAATACCCCCATTCATTTTCCCATGTAATGTACTAGAAAATGGGGAAAAAATCCAAGTGCGATGGAATTGTGAAAAAAAACACAATTTTGACATTGTTGTTAGGAAGTTGTTTTCGCGGTGTACACTATGTGGTAAAAATTACCTGTAAATATGATTCTCATTATCAGTATGATTATAGAGATATCAAACAACTCCAATTTTTTTAATTTTAGTGTTGAAAAAAAAACAACAGAAGTTTGTAAAAATAAATTGGGGGATTGAGTCATTATTACCCGAGACCCATAATGATTTTATTTTTTGATTTGATGGAGATGTGCGTTGGGTTATTTTTTGCGGGGCGAGACAGTCTTTTTATTTATACTATCTTGGGATAAATATGATTCTTTGATCACTTGTTACAGCATTTTTTGTGGTATTGCAGTTGCCAAAAAAACCTTAAGTTTAATTTTCTTAAATTTTTTCCATTTACCGATCGGGTTAATTATTTTTATAACGTGATGTATTAGACTTTTCTGAACACGTGTCTGTTTATTTTTTTTATGCTCTTGATTTTTAATGGGGAAAATGGGGGTGATATGAACTTGCATTTTTTTAAAACATACATATTTTTATACATTTTACTGTAATTATTAGTCCCTTTAGGGGACTATAACCTATGATCATCGCATATGCTATATACAGCAATACCATTGCATTGTTCTATGTAGCAAAAATCAAGGTCTCTGAAGCCCGGCCACAGGCAGAGTTTCAAGGGAACTCCATAATGATAAGAACGGAGATCTTCAACAGACCTATCAGAGACCAACAATCATGTCAAGGGCGTGCCAATGGGCAGATAGCATGTTAATGCCACTGGTACAGTTTGATATTGGCATTTAACAGGTGAACATTAGCTCGTGGCAAAAATTGTTAGCGGCAAGTACTAGCTTTAACAAACAGCCATTACCTGCCAAGAATGGCACAAGCTCACCACATGAGCCTTCTCCATACATCTGCTTCTGACTTGTACCGTACATAAATGTATTTGGCACATGTTGAGAAGAGGTTAAGGTTGTGTCATATGAAGTTCTAAATCCTGTGAACCTATTACTTATCCAGGAATCCATATTACAAGCTTTCCAGACCACAGGACTGCCTTCATAATAATGTACAAAAAATAAAATTACCAATCTACAATCAGAAATAAAAACAGATTAGAAAAAATCTTTCAGTGTCTTGTTTAAATTAGTAAAAATATACAGTGCTAGGCAGAAATGAGTACACCTCCTTTAAAAAGTAAGATTTTAATCAATATCTCACTGAACAAGAGAACAATTTCCAAAAAGACTGAGTTTCTTAGAACATTTTTTTAACCCATGTCATTAAACTAATGTTAATAATATACTTTTCATTATAAGATATTCAGTTTTACTCACACTGGTTGATGCAAAAATGAATATACCCCACATCAAAAATGATAACACCTAGTAGTTTGTATGATCTCCATGATTTTTAAGGACAGCACCAAGTATTTTAGGTATGGAATAAACAAGTTGGTGACATAATGCAATATCTCTCTTTTTCCATTCTTCAAGAATGACCACTTTTAGAACCCGGATGCTGGATGGAGAATAATGTACTTGTATCTTCAAAAATGTTTTATAGGTGTTCAATTCGGTTCAGATCAGGAGACATAGTTGGCCATTGAATTACTTTCTCCCTGGTCTTCTTCAGAAATATCACAATGGCTTTAGATGTGTGTTTGGTTTCATTAGCATTTTGGAAAAGTGCATGTTTATCAAGGGCATGGAGTGATGGTAGCATATTCACTTTTCACATAGAGCAGAATAACTGTAAATTCATGATACCAATAATGAAATGTATCTCCCCTACACTCATACAGCTCCACATAAGTACACTGCCACCACCATGTATCACTGTTGGCACCATGCATTTTCTTTGTACTTCTCATATGAGTGTCTCTCATGCTTGAGGGCTTAGGAAGTTGGACAACTTGGGAATCAGAGCTTCACATTGCTCTGTGATTTTAAATGTGTTTTGCTTTCTGTTCTTGCAAGAAGGGCTACTGACATTTTCCTTGCTACTTGCTCATGGTTAGTTCACCTCAAGTGCAGTCAGTTTGTGATGACTCCAATCTCCTTTAAATAATCACATGACCCATCATATGTGGCCAGTAATAGAATCTCATTCTGTTTCTGACCACTATAAAGGGAGAAAGTTCTCCTGGAGCTGCTAGTGTTATGCTTCTAGAGCTTAGCTGTTTCAGTGGTACATTTTGGAGCCCAGTCAACTGCAGCCTTGGTGTCTGACTGCAGCAGTACAGTTTTGTTGTATATCCTTTTTTTATGTTCCCCTGTTTGTCCTTCTTCCCATGTGTTGTTACCATAGTGGTGAAATCTAGCATACTCACTGGCCTTGTCACTATCTAGGGTGAGTGGAGGGACAATAAGGGACTAGGCACATGATGGCGATGAGGGAAAGTACTAGTATAAAAATATTAGGGGAGCTTGGGAATCAGACACAAGCTAGTGTCAATAGGTGGTCCCTATCATCAGGGTCCTCATATTCTTTAACATCCCATTGGTATTTTACCTTGTGTCGGACAGTCGTTGGTCCGTGCGCATCTACATACCGTGTGTAGGACACTTGCCAGCCTGATCGTGACATTATTTCCGGCCCATAAAAGTTTTCCTGAGTCAATATGGCTCAGGCTGTGGCTCTAGCATACCTGATGCAAAGTCTGTCTCAGGAAGTGATGGATCTGTGGTCACAAGTGGTACAGTGGCTGTATCAAATTGCAGGTCTTCTGGCCTCAGCTAACACGCATATTCAGCTTGAACCCAACAGTGCTCTCCCAAACAGGTTTTCTGAGGGAGGGACAAATTTATGGTCTTTAGGGAAGCTTGAAAGTTATAGTCGGAGTTATACAGGCAGTGAAAAACACCGAGTGAGGATTTTTGTCTGTGTTTCAGGGAGATCACCAGTCCTATGCCTTCTCTCTGCCTACCGAATCCCAGTTTTTAAGGTTGGTGGATGGGTTTTTTGTGGTTTTGGACTTTGTGTATGATCACCATGATTGCGTCAGCCTTGCTGAGTCTAAACTCCATGTTCTCCAGCAGGAGGCACAGCTGGCTTTATAGTATTGCTTTGAGTTTCAGAGATGGGCTCCTGACAGCCAATCATGAGCTGCGCCTATGCTCTGGAACACACTACCAAGAACAATCTGATTAATTCCCAACATCCACAACTTTAAGCGAGCCCTAAAAATGCATTTCTTTAGACTAACCTATCACCTCACCTCCCTCAGCTAATCTAGTCCCATTCTGCCCTTCATAAAATTTACTTTCAATTCTTGTCCCCTGTATCTTCTGAGTCCATTCCTCTTCATGTACTTTTTTGCACTCTGTACCTGTATAAATTCTGGCTGGCGACTGGTCCCCGTAGCTAGTTTTGAATCCCCTATTAAATCAATGGCTGGACCATATATGACAATCTTTTCTCTTCCCCCTTGCCCCCTCCCCCATTCACCTTTTGTGCCTCCCCTATTTCCTCATAGACTGTAAGCTTACAAGCAGGGCCCTCACTCCTCTTGGTAACTGTTGTATTTTGTTATGTTTCATGTTGTCTGTACATGCCCCCTCTGAATTGTAAAGCGCTCATGTTGCTGCTATATAAATAAAAATTATTATTATTATTACAGAATGATCCTGCTCTTAGGAGTCATTTCTATCAGGGGTTGTCAGGTGGGCTTAGAGACTCTCTGGCTCAATATACTATGGAGTCATTGGAGGCCGCCATGCCCCTTGCTAGCAGGGTTGATATATGCCTCAGGGAGAGATCTACAGTTATTCTGCCCCCTGTTGTTCTCCCTAGGGAGGAGATTCAACAAATGCATTTGGTCAAACCAATGAAGTTGGTGGGCAGTGGGCACCCCCTCATACTAGGTCACCTGCGGTTTGCCGTGGGATGGGGGCATGCTTTTACTGTGGTCTTAAGGGTCACTATATTGGAGTTTATACATCTGCTCCCATGTGGTATCTGATAAAAAGCCGCAACCCCCAAGTCGTGTGGAAGGAGACATCCTGGGTGTGTTTATTTCCTACATTACTCCTTCTTTCCAGGCCGAGGTGGCCAAGATTCTGTTAGAGAGAAGGTATGATATCTTACTCACTCTACAGATTAATGCTAAGCCTCGGTGTCCACCCCAGGAGAGGTAGTCAATGGGGGTGGTCATTCCCACTGAGCGTCCTGTTCCTGGAAACAAGGTTTGGATGGCACGAGGGAACGCCTTTGTTGTTGATCCTTCAAAGCGATCACCTTCTTCTAACAAGCATGTATGGTAACAATCGTTCAGGTCCATACCTGCTTGTGAATGACTACATATGGTTGTCCACTAAAAAGACCAGGGGAAATGTGCATCTGGAGCTCAGGGCTTGAGGTTTTTGGGTCTAGTAGTGGACTTGATTAACCCTACAGTCTTTAGGATGCAACTATCCCCAGTATTAAGTAACCATAACGTTTTTCCACAGGTCATCCCGAGATGTGTCGTGTCTCAGGAGCGTATATTATTACCACCGCTTCTGGTTTGCGTTAATGTTTACCTTTAAGGCTAAGTAACAATGGAAGTGAACGCAAATAAGTTGGGGAGTTTCTTTCATAGGTGTTATCCCAAACAACTCCGATTTTGAGGGTCCTGAGGCCCTCAAAGAAAAGGGGACACTTTCACATGTGGCTTTCGTGCTTAACAAACGTCTGACAACTCAAGAACTGCAGCTTCACATTGCTCTGTGATTTTCAATGTGTTTTACACAGTGTGACAACTCCACATCTTTGCAATGCCTTAAAGTTTCAACAACATCAGTTCCAAAAAATATTTATTTAGATCTCCAAAGAACTCCAAAGAATACAGTCCCAGTAAGTACTGGTCCCTGGCAAATTGTACTTGGGATTTTTTTGTTCATGGGTTTTTGGAGACGCTTCGTAGATGACAACCAGGCATGCTATTCCTCTACAGTAGGCATCATATTGTGTCACAGGAAACACTCACCCCAATTTGGCTTTTTACATCTTTAAGTAGCTGTAGTGAATTTACATATCGATTTCCTTTAACCCTTCTCATCAGTAGATGCTTCTTTTTAGGTGTTAACTTCTGTGGTCTGCTTGGCTGTCTCTGTAAGATGGTTGGAGTTCCATCCATGTAAAAATGTCTCACTTTTTCTACAGTGATGACCTTGTAGCCTTCAGGTTTCTTTCTCAAGTAACGCCCTTTTATAGCCAATGGTCTGCTGGATACCTTTTCAATGAATACTTAGGCTTACTTATGGTTAAACTCTTATTAATTAGAATTTTATAGTCTAGACTTTAACTTTGCTCCCAAGACTTTCATTGGGGTGTGCTTAATTTTAAAAATATAGTGTTATATGAATACGTTAGAAAAATACTTTTGTGGATGTGCAAATCAATATTTTTTGCAATCAATAGCCCAAATTTCTGGGAATACTTGGTAGTATAGTTTCCCATAGAATATTGATTCTGAAAGGAAAGAAAAGCTTTTTTGACAACTCTGTTGGGTTGTACTCATTTACGCTAAGTACTTTAAGTGATACTTTCCATTTAAAAAATATTTACGATATCTATTAATTAAAAAGTAAATGGTGGATTAATGTAAAACAAGGTAATAGCAACTACTGACATATAGACATATAAAATTTTATTCCATCATTTATAGTTATCACTTATCCTTTTAGACTGGTGAAAACTTAAGGTACCGTCACACTAAGTAACATCACTAGCAACATCGCTGCTGAGGCACAACTTTTGTGATGTAACAGCGATGTTGCTAGCGATGTTTCTGTGTGTGACATCCAGCAACAATCTGGCCCCTGCTGTGAGGTCGCTGGTTGTTGCTGAATGTCCCGGATCATTTTTTAGTTGTTGCTACCCCGCTGTGAAGCACACATCGCTGTGTGTGACAGCGAGAGAGCAACAACTGAATGTGCAGTGAGCAGGGAGCCGGCTTCTGTGGACACTGGTAACCAATGTAAATATCGGGTAACCAAGGAGCCCTTTCCTTGGTTACCCAATATTTACCTTAGTTACCAGCGTCCGCCACTCTCACGCGGCGAGTGCCAGCTCCCTGCTCCCTGCACACATAGCCAGACTACACATCGGGTAATTAACCCGATGTGTACTCTGGCTAGGAGTGCAGGGAGCCAGCGCTAAGCGGTGTGCGCTGGTAACCAAGGTAAATATCGGGTTGGTTACCCGATATTTACCTTAGTTACCAAGCGCAGCATCGCCTCCACGCGTTGCTGCTGGCTGGGGGCTGGTCACTGGTTGCTGGTGATATCTGCCTGTGTGACAGTTCACCAGCAACCCATGTAGCGACGCTCCAGCGATCCCTGCCAGGTCAGGTTGCTGACGGGATCGCTGGAGCGTCGCTTAGTGTGACTGTACCTTTAGAGAGTAATGGTTGAAGAAAAAAGTTTAAATACAGAGAACTGATATCTAAGAAACACATTAGTGCTGTCCAGACAGCAGAATAAGCAATAAAGATAACACAGCTGAGGACAGGGGAAAGTAGATTATGTCCTACTATCTTATTTTCCTGCTTCATCATCCGTGTTGGTAATGTTACAAAAAAAGCATACAGCCCCAGTTCTGATGTTCAAAATAAAATATATAGCACAGCAACCGAAAAATATCACACAAGTTTTATATTTTTTGACATAGAGTGAAATTAAAATCCTTAAGGCATATCTAGAGAAATGGCATATCCACCTCCCACGTTGAACACATGGGAATAATTATAACTGGGGAAGTAAGAAACTAATTAAAACAGTGGAAAAAGAGAGGGGTAGAGTTGACACTCGAAGCTTCATTGAAGTAATATCTCCTGATGACGACAACTGACTCCAGAGATATACAACAAAAGATTCCAGACCCACCAACATGGAACTCATAACAACTTTAGTGATGTAGTGGATGGGTTCAGAACCAACTTTGAGTAGTGGGTCAAGGCAATATCAGTTACCACCTTCAAGTAATTGAAGAACCTGGTGGTGAACGACCAATGACCAATGACCAATGATGTGAGCAAAAGGAGTCAGCCAAAACAGCACAAATCACTGTTACTTAAGTGGCCAATTGTATGCCTGAGTCTGGGAGCAGGGGGAGGGGAATCAGGATAGGAATGAACAGGAGCAGGGCCAGGAAGGAGACTCTGGCATCACCACCATCAGGAGTATCCTTGAGATTAGGGATAACATAGGGCTCCCTAGCTTGAGGGACAGCCTAGGAGCCCCAGTTCCCTGCTATTCCATAAGCCATTGTGACACTATACCTGCTACCAACTGGTACATATTAGCCTCACATGCCCAGACAAGTAGATGAACCCCCCATCCTAAGCTGAAAGGCCCATTGCATCTGTTCTTTTTGTGTGTAGGGTGGTTTGGAGGGCCCATGAAAACTTGCAACAGGTTAATATGGGCGACAATGTCACTGTGGGTCTCAAGGACACTGGTGCAGAACATAGTCTCATCCACTCATTTGTGTGTCCTGGAGAACTTATACCTGGGAAGACTCTGACTGTCACCGGGATTGGGAGTGTTTGCCAGACACTACTGATGGGTTTTCCTAGACTGCAGTGCCAGAAGGTGGAGGAGAAAAATGTGGGTGTCTGATAAGTTCCCCACAAATGTTTTATTGGGGATCAATCTGGGATGGTTGGTCACTCAATATGTTCCTCACAATCCTCCTCAATCTGATAGTTCTTGAACTCCAGATTTTCATGATGTGAATGTGAATATCAATGTTGTTCATGATTATAAAGTGTTTGATTGCGCAGGGGAACTCAGTCATGTCATGCTGTGGGGTGATGTTGCTGAGGATCCACTTGTTAAGGAGGCCATAAATTTACAGTGATGCAATCTAATTATGCATCTACCTTAACCCCGTCTGCATCCAAATCATGAGTCATTTGTTAGTAGCATGCATACTATTCTTCCATACAGACCAGAGAAATGACACGAATCTGCATAGGAAATATGACTGGTTTAATTGGAAGTTGACAAACATTTAACCTTCGTCAGGCTGCATAATTTTACAACGTTAACAGCAACCCCTTATCTCGGAAGGGGGTGGAGATATTTTATTGAAATTTGGCCAATATATTCTGGACCAAAACTGCAGAGATGTCATGAAATTTCATCCCTCTACGGCTTTTGGAAAAAAAATGTATTGCAATTTTAAAACGGAATAGTTACAATTGTACCTATTCAGCCGGACAAAGGTTAAAAGAATAAGTTGGCTAGGAGCCAATAATACGTAACTTGTCTCCTATTGGGTAATGCCATAACATAGCTTATTCTGTGATATACAGTAAACTGTAATGTACAATGCATTTCCTCATTTATATTAAGCTATGTCAGCATGATTCACTTGTCACATGAAAGTCCAGACTGTCTAGTGAGTCATATGATGTCTGAATGCAGATATAGGTGTGGTACACAGTTCAAGCACTATCTTAAATCCTGTTTTTTTGATATCTTCATATAACTCTTATATACTCTTAATAGTTCATAATCTTGTCCATAACACACTCAAAAGAGATAGATCAGTGCTAAAGGTGATGGAGACAAACATAAGGAATGTGGTCATGTGCAGCTTGTCACTGTCATGACAGACTGCAACATGGCTGGTGGTACCTGCTCCATAATTGTCACTGATCCTAGCACTGCAGACAAGATACAACTTGGAGACCCATCTTGGAATCTTGATACTTAAAAATATTGCAGACAGACAGCAGGACAGCAGGACAGTGGCATCAATTTCTATCCCTCACCCCATTATCCCACATGGCCTTCCCTGGCTCCAGGTTCAGTGGAGACAGCCCTTGATCAAACTGGGCCTGGATAGTCGTCAGCTGTGTGACTGTGCTCTCCAATGCATATTAAGCCCTTACCCCCGGCTAATTTTCCGTTTTGTTTTTTTTTTTGCTCCCCTTCTTCCGAAACCTGTAACTTTTTTATTTTTCCATCAATCTTGCTATATAAGAGCTTATTTTTGCGGGACTTGCGATTGCACAATTGTTTTGGGGGTATCTTATTCACAGTGTTCATTATATGGTAAAACTGATGTGTTGGTGTGATGCCTCAGGTCAGTACGAGTTCGTATTTTAAGGAATAACGTTTGGAACTCCATTCTATGTCTGAACTGGGTGCAAAAAACCTAAAAAAACATCACTATGGGGAGATAAGGTATGCACACCAGTGACTATGGAAGGGGAATACATGGAATAGCAGAAACTGCTGTGTGAATACTGACATGAAAAATTCAATAGCTATTAGTAAGAATGAAATGTGAAAAATGGAACCTGCATTACTGCCATGAATATATGAATAAAGAGAAATTTAGCTACTGAATTGATCAATGCAGAAGAGCCCCAACACTACGCCAAAGTATTTCTCTACGTTGGGGTCCCTAGCTTGTGTGTGTCCTCTCATGCAGTTAAAAAACTTACCGTGTATGGGACGCTGAGACCCAGGCTATATATGCGTATAATGTGGATTGGCAATAGGTGTGTATGGGGAGGGTTCACAAACGAAAAACTACTAACATTAAGGAATAACGTTTGGAACTCCATTCTATGTCTGAACTGGGTGCAAAAAACCTAAAAAAACATCACTATGGGGAGATAAGGTATGCACACCAGTGACTATGGAAGGGGAATACATGGAATAGCAGAAACTGCTGTGTGAATACTGACATGAAAAATTCAATAGCTATTAGTAAGAATGAAATGTGAAAAATGGAACCTGCATTACTGCCATGAATATATGAATAAAGAGAAATTTAGCTACTGAATTGATCAATGCAGAAGAGCCCCAACACTACGCCAAAGTATTTCTCTACGTTGGGGTCCCTAGCTTGTGTGTGTCCTCTCATGCAGTTAAAAAACTTACCGTGTATGGGACGCTGAGACCCAGGCTATATATGCGTATAATGTGGATTGGCAATAGGTGTGTATGGGGAGGGTTCACAAACGAAAAACTACTAACATTAAGGAATAACGTTTGGAACTCCATTCTATGTCTGAACTGGGTGCAAAAAACCTAAAAAAACATCACTATGGGGAGATAAGGTATGCACACCAGTGACTATGGAAGGGGAATACATGGAATAGCAGAAACTGCTGTGTGAATACTGACATGAAAAATTCAATAGCTATTAGTAAGAATGAAATGTGAAAAATGGAACCTGCATTACTGCCATGAATATATGAATAAAGAGAAATTTAGCTACTGAATTGATCAATGCAGAAGAGCCCCAACACTACGCCAAAGTATTTCTCTACGTTGGGGTCCCTAGCTTGTGTGTGTCCTCTCATGCAGTTAAAAAACTTACCGTGTATGGGACGCTGAGACCCAGGCTATATATGCGTATAATGTGGATTGGCAATAGGTGTGTATGGGGAGGGTTCACAAACGAAAAACTACTAACATTAAGGAATAACGTTTGGAACTCCATTCTATGTCTGAACTGGGTGCAAAAAACCTAAAAAAACATCACTATGGGGAGATAAGGTATGCACACCAGTGACTATGGAAGGGGAATACATGGAATAGCAGAAACTGCTGTGTGAATACTGACATGAAAAATTCAATAGCTATTAGTAAGAATGAAATGTGAAAAATGGAACCTGCATTACTGCCATGAATATATGAATAAAGAGAAATTTAGCTACTGAATTGATCAATGCAGAAGAGCCCCAACACTACGCCAAAGTATTTCTCTACGTTGGGGTCCCTAGCTTGTGTGTGTCCTCTCATGCAGTTAAAAAACTTACCGTGTATGGGACGCTGAGACCCAGGCTATATATGCGTATAATGTGGATTGGCAATAGGTGTGTATGGGGAGGGTTCACAAACGAAAAACTACTAACATTAAGGAATAACGTTTGGAACTCCATTCTATGTCTGAACTGGGTGCAAAAAACCTAAAAAAACATCACTATGGGGAGATAAGGTATGCACACCAGTGACTATGGAAGGGGAATACATGGAATAGCAGAAACTGCTGTGTGAATACTGACATGAAAAATTCAATAGCT
The DNA here is from genome assembly GCF_048569485.1 of Anomaloglossus baeobatrachus. Taxonomy (NCBI): domain Eukaryota; kingdom Metazoa; phylum Chordata; class Amphibia; order Anura; family Aromobatidae; genus Anomaloglossus; species Anomaloglossus baeobatrachus. The sequence goes on from NC_134356.1 coordinate 547,247,730, forward strand.
ATTAGTAAGAATGAAATGTGAAAAATGGAACCTGCATTACTGCCATGAATATATGAATAAAGAGAAATTTAGCTACTGAATTGATCAATGCAGAAGAGCCCCAACACTACGCCAAAGTATTTCTCTACGTTGGGGTCCCTAGCTTGTGTGTGTCCTCTCATGCAGTTAAAAAACTTACCGTGTATGGGACGCTGAGACCCAGGCTATATATGCGTATAATGTGGATTGGCAATAGGTGTGTATGGGGAGGGTTCACAAACGAAAAACTACTAACATTAAGGAATAGGAAAGTTCAGACATAGAATGGAGTTCCAAACGTTATTCCTTAATGTTAGTAGTTTTTCGTTTGTGAACCCTCCCCATACACACCTATTGCCAATCCACATTATACGCATATATAGCCTGGGTCTCAGCGTCCCATACACGGTAAGTTTTTTAACTGCATGAGAGGACACACACAAGCTAGGGACCCCAACGTAGAGAAATACTTTGGCGTAGTGTTGGGGCTCTTCTGCATTGATCAATTCAGTAGCTAAATTTCTCTTTATTCATATATTCATGGCAGTAATGCAGGTTCCATTTTTCACATTTCATTCTTACTAATAGCTATTGAATTTTTCATGTCAGTATTCACACAGCAGTTTCTGCTATTCCATGTATTCCCCTTCCATAGTCACTGGTGTGCATACCTTATCTCCCCATAGTGATGTTTTTTTAGGTTTTTTGCACCCAGTTCAGACATAGAATGGAGTTCCAAACGTTATTCCTTAATGTTAGTAGTTTTTCGTTTGTGAACCCTCCCCATACACACCTATTGCCAATCCACATTATACGCATATATAGCCTGGGTCTCAGCGTCCCATACACGGTAAGTTTTTTAACTGCATGAGAGGACACACACAAGCTAGGGACCCCAACGTAGAGAAATACTTTGGCGTAGTGTTGGGGCTCTTCTGCATTGATCAATTCAGTAGCTAAATTTCTCTTTATTCATATATTCATGGCAGTAATGCAGGTTCCATTTTTCACATTTCATTCTTACTAATAGCTATTGAATTTTTCATGTCAGTATTCACACAGCAGTTTCTGCTATTCCATGTATTCCCCTTCCATAGTCACTGGTGTGCATACCTTATCTCCCCATAGTGATGTTTTTTTAGGTTTTTTGCACCCAGTTCAGACATAGAATGGAGTTCCAAACGTTATTCCTTAATGTTAGTAGTTTTTCGTTTGTGAAGCCTCCCCATACACACCTATTGCCAATCCACATTATACGCATATATAGCCTGGGTCTCAGCGTCCCATACACGGTAAGTTTTTTAACTGCATGAGAGGACACACACAAGCTAGGGACCCCAACGTAGAGAAATACTTTGGCGTAGTGTTGGGGCTCTTCTGCATTGACCAATTCAGTAGCTAAATTTCTCTTTATTCATATATTCATGGCAGTAATGCAGGTTCCATTTTTCACATTTCATTCTTACTAATAGCTATTGAATTTTTCATGTCAGTATTCACACAGCAGTTTCTGCTATTCCATGTATTCCCCTTCCATAGTCACTGGTGTGCATACCTTATCTCCCCATAGTGATGTTTTTTTAGGTTTTTTGCACCCAGTTCAGACATAGAATGGAGTTCCAAACGTTATTCCTTAATGTTAGTAGTTTTTCGTTTGTGAACCCTCCCCATACACACCTATTGCCAATCCACATTATACGCATATATAGCCTGGGTCTCAGCGTCCCATACACGGTAAGTTTTTTAACTGCATGAGAGGACACACACAAGCTAGGGACCCCAACGTAGAGAAATACTTTGGCGTAGTGTTGGGGCTCTTCTGCATTGATCAATTCAGTAGCTAAATTTCTCTTTATTCATATATTCATGGCAGTAATGCAGGTTCCATTTTTCACATTTCATTCTTACTAATAGCTATTGAATTTTTCATGTCAGTATTCACACAGCAGTTTCTGCTATTCCATGTATTCCCCTTCCATAGTCACTGGTGTGCATACCTTATCTCCCCATAGTACGAGTTCGTAGACTGCAAACATGTATAAGTTTACTTTTATCTAAGGAGTTTAAAAAATTCAGAAGTTTGCCCCAAAAAAGTGGCGCACTATTTGTATCTTTTTCTGAGACCCATTGTGTTTTCAGTTCTCATTGACATCTTATTTTTTGCATCTCGAGCTGATGTTTTTAATGGTACCTTTGAAATTTTTTGCCAATACACCATTTACCAATCAGGTTAATTGATTTAATATTTTGATAGATCGGGCATTTCTGAACAAGACGACACCAAATATGTGTATATTTTTTTATTTTTTTGACCCTTTAATTTTCATTGGAGTGAATGGGGGGGTGATTAGAACTTTTAGGTTTTTATTTTTTTAACTTTTTTGACGTTTTTTTATTTTACTAGTCCCCCTAGAGGACTATAAGTATCAGCAGTCTGATTACTCATTTATTTCTCGTGATCATAGCTACACAGCTCAGACCAGGAGCTGCTCTCCAATCTCCCAAGACACAACTTGGAGACCCATCTTGAAGTCTTAAAACCTAAAAACATTGCAGGCAGACATCAGGACAGTAGCATCAATTGTCCCCCCCCCCCTCCCATTTCCCCATAGTTTATTTGCACAGCAGGGAAGTATGGTCCATGCAACACACAGGATGTGGCCTGGCATTTTAATTTTAAAAATAAAGAAAAGCAAGAGTGACAGGCATAGGCCTCTTGCTCCCAGAACGCTGGCACTACAGACTAGACACAACTGGGAGACCCATTTTGGAGTCTTGAGACTTAAAAACATTGCAGGCTGACAGAAGGACAGGGGCATGAAATCTGCCCTCCATTTCCCCATAGTGTATTTGCACAGCAGGGAAGTATGGTCCAGGGAACACACAGGATGTGGCCAGACATTTTACTTTTAAAAATAAAAATATGCTTGAGTGACAGGCGTAGGCCTCTTGCTCCCAGAACCCTGGAACTACAGACAAGACACAAATTGGAGACCCCTTTTGGAGTGTTGAGTTTTAAAACCTGTCAGGCAAACAGCAGGACAGTGGCATCAATTGCCCCCCTTCTCCCATTTCCCCATAGTGTGTTTGCACAGCAGGGAAGTATGGTCCATGCAACACACAGGATGTGGCCAGACATTTTACTTTTAAAAATAAAAATATGCTTGAGTGACAGGCATAGGCCTCTTGCTCCCAGAACCCTGGAACTACAGACAAGACACAAATTTGAGACTCATCTTGAAGTGTTGAGATTTAAATATTTTTTAGGCAGACAGCAGGACAGTGGCATCAATTGCATCCCCCCTCCCTTTTCCCCATAGTGTTTTTGCACAGCAGGGTGGCATGGACCATGCAACACACAGGATGTGTGACAGGATTAGGAAGATGTTGATTTGGCAGGCGGTGGTTGGGTAGGTCCGGTAGTCCACATTTTAGCGCAGTACGATTTCCACAGCAATGCATGTTGGTTGCACACGTGCCGGTACATGCATGTAGTAGTCAAGTTATTTGAACTTTTGCCTCTACTGTGTCGTTGTTTACAATGTTGGCAGATAATGAAAGTTGGGTCATCCTTTGTGGTTTCCACAAATGCCCAGGGTGGGCAACCCTTCCTGCAAACTGCAGACCAGCGATCACTGCTGGCCGCAGCCAGAGTTGTGGCTGATGCACTGCTTCTTATGGTTGCATCACTAGGTGTTTGTGCGGCAATTGCCAACATGACCTCCTCATCTTCCTCCTCCCCCTCCTCCTTCTCATCTGCTTAGCTACACAGCTGCATGCCTCTGGGTTCACACCAAGTGGGATATACAACTTCATCATTATGCTCTATATTGTCCACTCCACCTTTCCCCCTTTTCCTGACCTGACATCACATAACAATATGCGTGTGCCTTAGGTATCTGATTCTTATCATCATCACCTCCACCCTGGTGAGTTAACGTCAGTTGATGAGGGTCAGGATCCTGCTCGCACCGTACTTCGTCTGGGCTAGGATCCAACTCACAAAGATATGGGGCATCGGTGCACATGCATTCCTCCTATTGACTCTGGGAATTTTTGGAGCACACCTCTGATGTCCATGGGATAGAATATGTGAACAGTTCTGCAAACTTGTCCATGTGGGGTTCCCCACAGTCAGTTTGCTGGTTAGATATTACTGATGCAGGCAGAAACAAATGTAATGGGGGTGGCACCACTGAGGAATGAACTGAGTGTGAATTTGAGGTGCAGGAAGAGGAGACGCCACTTGATGAAGTGCTTGCCATCCACTCCAGCACATGGTGTCTATCAGCCTCACTTCGAAATAGAAATGATTTGCGGATGCCAAAGAAATCTGGTGGAGTAGGCTGCCAGTAATTTAAGTTTTAAGTTGTTATCACTTCACTTGGGATAGGATAGTATAGTGCTTGCTCAATAAAGCTGTGACTAACAGAACTTCCCACACGTACACCTACAACATCCCCCCACCTATTCACTCTTCCACCACAAGCTTGTTGTGATTTACCACTCATGGTTGATGATGATGTACCCTTCCTCTTTCAAACAGATGTTTCGCAAACCTACGCTCACACCTGTAAGACATTTGACACAAAAGATAAATTATTTCCTGCCTGAGTTGGCGGCAATATTGCAAAGGCACTAAAAAGTACCAATAAATGGATATGTGGTTCACTGCATAATTTGCAGCTCACACTGAAAATTGCCAAGACCTCTTTAGCTAGTTCACTAGCAAATTTACAGCAGGCAGTACTAACTAACAATACCTAGAAATGTGATTGACTGCATAATTTTGGGCAGGCAATGAAAACTGCCAAGACCTTTTTAACTACTTCACTAGCAATTTTACTGCAGGCAGTACTAACTAACAATACCTAGAAATGTGATTGACTGCGCAGTTTTGAGCAGGCAACGAAAACTGCCAAGACCTTTTTACCTAGTTCACTAGCAAATTTACAGCAGGCAGTAGTACTAACTAACAATACCTAGAAATGTGATTGACTGCGTAATTTTGAGCAGGCAACAAAAACTGCTAAGACATTTTTACCTACTTTACTACCAAATTTAAAGCAGGCAGTACTAACTAACAATACTTAGAAATGTGTATCACTGCCTAATTTGGAGCAGGCATTAATATGTCGCAATACCTAGAAATGTGTTTCACTGGCTACCTATTTAGATCATTGACTAGAAACTCTTTAGCAGACATTGACAAGTAGCAATCCCTATTTCTATCATTAAATGTCGGTTTGTGGCACACACCTTTCCCTATACTGCACGTCCTTACTCTACACCATAACTCTCCTATCTATCTCAACAACTTATCATTATACCCCTAGCTAAGCTAGCTGTCTAGCAGCCCCAGCGGCAGAACTTTCCTTAACATTTCACATTCACATAATGGCACCAATGCCCCTCGTGTCTAAACCTTGTGGATGTATGTCGCACTGTGATTGGAACATCCACAAATAAAGTTAAGAATTAAATGGCGCCCTGTGCCTCTGGCTTCTCCCAAGTCCCTACCCCCTGCACTCATTAAACACATCCCCCATTCATCACGCAGCACTACAATCCTGTCCAAAAGAATAATATGTTATTGGAAAAGCATTTTTTTTAAAACGTGATCAGTGATCGAACAAAACCAAACATTACCGACTATTATGGAAAGTTACCGAGCCCAAAACAAACAGGCTAAGGCTCGTACCGAATTTGAAATTGGTGAACCTTTTTCAAACAGGTTCCCTCATCCCTTATAACCACTGACTGTCAAGGTGATGGGAAAGTGTTTCCCACAACCTGTCAGGATGGTTGGAAAGTGGTACTCATTGCCTATCTGGGTAGTGGCAATATATATTCCATAAACTGTCATGAAGATGGGAAAGTGTTACCCATAACTTTTCAGAGTGGTGAGAATGTGTATTCTATAACCTGTCAGTTAGATAGGAAAGTATTACTCATAACTTGACAATGTGGTGGGAAGGTGTTACACAAAGACTGTCACAATGGTGGGAAAATGGTACCCATAACCTGTCAGGATGGTGGGAAACTGTTATCTGCAGTCTGTCAGGATGGCAGGAAGGTTTTTCTCATAGCGTGTCAGGATGAAGAAAAAGTGTTATTCACAGCTTGTCAGTGTGATGGGTAAGCGGTATATCCAGCCTGTCAGAATGATGGCAAAGTGTTATCCCCAGCCAGTCAGGCTGATGAGAAAGTGTGTTGTTATTATCTGGGAATACAACCTACACAGCTGCTGTCAACCACAGTCAGAGTGCCAAGAAAGTAGGCAACATGCTGCCTTCTGGAGCTTCATAACCCAGCAAAATAACAGGACCAGTTTTTGACCCAAAGAAAGTCCCAGATGGTTCCTTTGAAGTTGGAGCCTTAACCCCTTCAGCCCCCGGGCACTTTCCGTTTTTGCGTTTTTGTTTTTTGCTCCCCTTCTTCCGAGAGGCGTAACTTTTTTATTTTTCCATCAATCTTGCCATATGAGGGCTTGTTTTTTGCGGGACGAGTTGTACTTTTAAATGAAACCATAAGTTTTACCATATAGTGTACTGGAAAACGGCAAAAAAATTCCAAGTGCGGAAAAATTGCAAACAAAGTGGGATTGTACAATAGTTTTTGGGATATTTTATTCACCATGTTCACTATATGGTAAACCTGATGTGTGGGTATGATGCCTCAGGTCGGTGCGAGTTTGTAGACACCAAACATGTATAGGTTTACTTGTATCTAAGGGGTTAAAAAAAATTCACAAGCTTGTCCAAAAAACGTGGCGCACGTTTTGCGCCATTTTCCAAAACCCGTAGCGTTCTCATTTTTCAGGATCTGAGGCTCAGTGATGGCTTATTTTTTGCATCTCGACCTGACGTTCTTAACGGTACCATTTTTGCGCAGATGCTACATTTTGATCGCCTGTTATTGCATTTTGCGCAAAATTTGCGGCGACCAAAAAACGTAATTTTGGCGTTTGGAATTTTTTTGCCGCTACGCCGTTTACTGATCAGATTCATTGATTTTATATTTTGATAGATCGGGCATTTCTGAACGTGGCGATACCAAATATGTGTGTATTTTTTATTTTTTTAACCCTTTAATTTTCAATGGGGTGAAAGGGGGGTGATTTGAACTTTTAGGTTTTTTTATTTTTTTTTAATTCTTTAAAACTTTTTTTTTTACTTTTTTTTTATTTTACTAGTCCCCCTAGGGGGCTATTGCGATCAGCAATCCGATCGCTTTGCACTATCTGCAGATCTCAGCTACAGAGCTGAGAACTGCAGATTTGCTGCTTCACTTTCAATGCCGGCTGTATTCCGGCATTGAGAGGAAGTGACTCATGTTAGCTACAGGCGTCATCACATGACCCTGTGCTACCATGGCAACCGCCGAAAGTCACGTGATCATGTCACGTGACTTCCGGTGGGGGCGGGGTAAGTCACTGTCATGGCGGCGCCCATATACATATCGCTGCCAAGACTTTGGCAGCGAAATGTAAGGGGTTAATGGCCGCGGGTGGAAGCGATTCCACCCGCGGCTAGCAGGCACACATATCAGCTGTTGATAACAGCTGATATGTGCGCCGATCGCCGCTGCCTGCCGGCGGCAGGGGGCGGGGCTTACCGGCACATGATCCATGACGTATCTAGTACGTCATGGGTCGTTAAGGGGTTAATGTCACTTTTGGCTACCTCTAGCCAGCAGTTTTGGACTATGATAACTGCAGATGCCAGTCTTGAGGAGCTGAGTAACCTCACAGAAAACCCTATTTCTGAGTCCAAAAGGGAGAGGGTATTATGGGATCCAGGGAGTAGGTGTGATGAGATGGGATTAGAAGATTATTTGTAAATAAGTCTCCCATGTCACCTTTTACAGAGGGAGGTGTGATAAAGAGAAATTAAAAACTGTAAGATAGCTCTAGAGAGGGGACATATTCACCCTTCACATTGAATATATGAAGTTAATTATAAATGGTGAAGTAGGAAGCTAATTAAAACAGGGGTGGAATATAGGGAGAGTGGAAACTTCTAGCTCCATTGAAGTGAGACCTCCTGGTGTTGACAGGTAATTGCTATCTAGCAGATGTACCAGTTCAAACATGAAATCTGGGATGTGTGTAGGCAGAGCTTGGAAAGTCTCCTTTCTGTCACCTGAACAGATATCTTTCTTGACATAAAAAGACTGCAGCCAAACTTTTCATAGTCTGAGCCAAGTAATGAATATTTGTTTTTTTCTGGAAAGTCTAGCTGCTATATCTACGGGGAAACACATTTGTGGTATTGTGATCTTAAGGGCAAGAATATGCATATTTTTCCATAATGATAATTTTGAGGCCTGCCTATGAGCTCAAAATTGATATTGATCAGCTGGATAATACTAGCCACGCCGTATTTCATTTCTCTAGTAAGGTAAAATTGTGATAAGAAACATGATGACAATATCTTCCACCTGGACATCCAGGGGCGAAGATATCCTCAAAGTTGGGGATCTGATAATTTTCAGAACTGAAGCCACATCCCATTAACAGCCCTGTTATAAGTCACCAGAGAAGAGGTATGAGGTTGTAACTTGTGCTAATAAAAGCAAATCCAAAATTGTAATCATTATTCAATGTCAGGAAGACACATTTCTGTGTAGGGTTGTTCCACGTTTCCTTGGAGTTCTTCCCTCCATAAATCTGAGCCATTTTTGTGACACAGGTATAGTAATACTCTTTTTTTAATTTCTATTATGTTATGTAATTGTATATGGTGTATTATTTTGTCCCCTTTGTAACATATTTTGTATTTTTTTACTAAACACTGCCTATTTTTCAGATTAAATATAATTGAATAGCTTTGTTCCTCTTGCTCTGTAAACCGCATCCTAGAGTCATACAAACTACCCTCCAATCAGCTTGTATAAATAATTGGTAGTGGTAGCTAGCAGTTCTTTTTATTATTAAGAGTTTGGCAGTGACCATACTAAGCTATATACACTACTTACAAAAAGATGGGGATATTTGACTTTCTGGTGAAATTTAGGATGATGCTAAAATGCACTCCTTTTTAAGTGAATTTAATGTCACCTATAGAGTTGAGCGAGGGTCGAGTCGAATGGATCGCCAATTTCAAATTCGAGTGGTTTTGGGCGGTGTTCGAGTCGTTCGACGAACTCGAACGATTTGCTTCAAGCTCGACAGTTCGTGTTACCATTCGAAAACGGTTCAATCACCAAAAGCGTGGCTTTTCACAGTAAGTATGTGTGCACGTTGCGTATCTGCATGCGTCCTGCATCCCCAGCACAATCCCTCTCTCTTTCCTACTCACCGATCATGGGCGTGAGACTGCACGGCTGTCACAAAGCTCTGGTGGCTTCTCCTGCTTTTGAAAATGCCGGCCGCTTCATTATTCAATCAGGTATTCTCTGCCTTCCCCGCCCACCGGCGCCCATGATTGGTTGCAGTCAGACACGCCCCCACGATGAGTGACAGCTGTCTTACTGCAACCAATCACAGACGCTGACGGGCAGGTCTATATCGTGCAGTAAAATAAATAATTAAAAAAAAATAATGCGTTTCCCTCCAATTTTGATACCAGCCAGGATAAAGCCACACTGCTGGAGGCTGGTATTGTCAGGATGGAGAGTACCACATTATGGGGAGCCCACCACCCTAACAATATCAGCAATCAGCTGCCCGGAATTGCTGCATCCATTAGATGCGGCAGTCCCGGGACTCTACCAAGCTCATCCCGAATTGCCCTGGTGCGGTGGCAATCGGAGTAATAACGGGGTTAATCATGGCAGGCATCTCCCCGAGATACCTTCCATGATTAACCTGTAAGTGAAAGTAAATAAACACACACAATGAAAAATCCTTTATTTGGAATCAAAGACAAAAAACCACCCTCTTTCACCATTTTATTAAAATCACCAAATACCCCTCCAGGTCCGACGTAATCCACAGAGGTCCTGCGACGCATCCAGCTCTGCTACATGAAGCTGACAGGAGCACCGTAGAACACGAGCGCTCTCTATCAGCTCCACGCAGCAACTGAAGTGAGCCGCGCTGTCAGCGGGGACGTCACTGAGGTAATGCCTGCGAGTGCGGTGATGATGGGGGTTGTAGTGCCTGCGTGTGTGCAAGGATGATGAATGCTGTAGTGCCTGCGTGTGTGCGGTGATGAGTGCGGTACTGCCGGTGTTTGCCCGCCTACCCGCCCATCCATCCATCTATCCACCCATCCATCCGCCCATCCATCCATCCATCCGCCCATCCATCCATCCGCCCATCCATCCATCCATCCACCTATCCATCCATCCTTCAGCCCATCCATCCATCCATCAGCCCATCCATCCATCTCGCTGAATGGTGCCAGTGTTTCCTCCTTTCACCATCCATCCATACATCCTTGCAGCTAAACAATCTGCTTCTGGATTGTGTACTGCATTATAGAGGTCAAGATTACCAAATCTTCCTAGGCTTTTCATTAGAGGCAGTGGCTCAATGGATAGAGCTACTGCCTAAGGAGAATTAGTTCACGAGTTCGAGTCCCGGCCGTCCTGGTAAAGAATTTAATTTATTTTTAAATTATAATTATTGTTTATTTATAATTATAATTTATTTTAATTATGCACTTAGGGGAGCAGCTGCAGAACTACAAGGCTCAGCATACTCCATCCAGGACTGTATGCAAGAGTTTTTTGCCCACCAAAAAAATGACGTGGGCTTCGCCATATTTTTGTATGCTAGCCAGGTACAGCAGGCAGGTATGGCTGCCCCCAACCCCCAGTTGCCTATTTGTACCCGGCTGGGAACTAAAAATACAGGGAAGCCCTTTTTTTATTTATTTCATGAATTAAAAACCGACATGGGCTTCGCCCAATTTTTGTGTCCAGCCAAGTACAACTAGGCAGCTGGGGATTGGAATCCGCAGCACAGGTTAGCCCAAGCTTTCTTGGGCCCCTCTGCTGCGAATTGCAGTCCATAGCCGCCCCAGAAAATGGTGCTTTCATAGAAGCGCCATCATCTGGCGCTGTAACCAACTCTCCCAGCAGCCCTGAAGCCAGATGGCTTGCTGGGTAATAATGGGTTAATACTAGCTTTGTTTTACTAGCTAGTATTAAGCCAGAGATTCTTAATGTCAGGCAAGTTTGACCCAGCCATTAAGAATCTCCAATAAAGGGTTAAAAAAAATAGACACCACACAGAGATAAAAATACTTTAATAGAAATAAATACACAGACACACTTAGAGACCCCATGTTTATTACTCCCTCTCAGCACTCCACGGTACTGGTCTTCTGTCTTCTTTCTCCCTCAACCCATGCAGCTCTGCTACATCAGACAGCACTGTATGGGAGGAAGACGCTGCTGCTCCCGTGCAGTCTAATCACTCAGGGAGTGAGCAGAGGCTGCGGGCTGTAAGTTGTGACATCACCGCTGACAGGCGTTTTACTATAGCAACGATGATGCTCAAACGAGCACCACGTACTGGAGAGCTGCACTGACAGGACCTAGCATGACGTCACGGAAGGCCCTATCATCAGTGCTGGTTACCGGGAGGACGTAGTGATGATTGAAAGGAAAAGCATCGGGAGACAGAGTGCAGGACGCGTCGCAGGGACCTGTAAGTGCAATGGCAATGTTTATTAACTGTATGTGTATATGTATAATGTGTTTTTATGTGTTTGTGTTTGCCTGCCTTTGTTTTCAATGGGGTTCGAAGGAGTTCGTCGAACGTTCATCGAACGAGGCCTCCGTTCGACGAACCGAACTCGAACTCCAGGGGGGTGGCTCAACTTTAGTCATCTTCTCTAAACTCTTGAGTGCACATGTCCAACTTTTGAATGTTTTGAATGTTTCAGTACTTTTTGCACAACTTGTTGTTCTCCAACAGAGAGCTTAAAGGGGTTTTCCCCAAGAACAATGTTCATTTTAAAGTTGATTTAAATCAATAAATCTAATATATAAAGCTGTGTGTGTGTGTGTGTGTGTGTGTGTGTGTGTGTGTGTGTGTGTGTGTGTGTGTGTGTGTCCGCTAAAGGAATCCGCACCGTTGCATTTACAATCAAGAAATTTTGCACAGACACCCCATGTAACTCAGGGAACATCATAGACTATGTTTTGATGGGAAAATTTAACCCCATGTTTTACAGTAACTCTCTAAAAAAAACCTACCTCCATTAAAGTCAATGGACCTGCGAGATATAGTTATTAATAGCATCTGTGATTGGTTGCTATCGGAATAAAATAAATTGTTAGCATAAGCACCTTATGTGTGAGGTAATAAGATGTCAGTGGGGAGACGGATAGAGAGAGACAGAATGAGACAGACAGACATAGACACAGACAGAGTAAGAGGCAGACAGGGAAAGAGACAGAGAGACAGAGACAGACAGAGACAGACAGACAGGGAAAGAGAAAGAGAGAGACAGTCAAAAGAGAAAGAGACAGACAGACAGGGAAAGAGATGGTGAGACAGATGGGGAAAGAGACAGACGGGGAAAGAAACAGATGGGGAAAGAGCCAGACGGGGAAAGAGACAGACGGGGAAAGAGACAGACGGGGAAAGACACAGACTGGGAAAGACACAGATGGGGAAAGAGACAGACTGGGAAAGAGACAGACTGGGAAAGTATATATATACATACAGGAGGAAAACGGGTATATGCCGCGCTTAAAAAACACTGAGGCAGAACTGATATAAAAATTTCTTTTTTATTACAGCATTCCAACGCGTTTCAGAGACAAGGACCGTCTCCTTCTTCAGGGAAAAAGAAATCAATTGATTTCTTTTTCCCTGAAGAAGGAGACGGTCCTTGTCTCTGAAACACGTTGGAATGCTGTAATAAAAAAGAAATTTTTTATCAGTTCTGCCTCAGTGGTTTTTAAGCGCGGCATATACCCGTTTTCCTCCTGTATGTATATATATTTTTATCACGCATTCACGGGGCCGCTGCTTGAACCACGTGGACACTCACATGCGCTTTAAGGAGTTGTGACTGGCACAACCCCATCAGGTGAGTGTACCTATTTTCTTTCTCATCACCCCTGTTATATCGGGTAAGACCCTATTGTGCCTTTGTCTCCCCACCTCTAGACTGGGAAAGAGACAGACATGGAAAAAGACAGGCAGGGAAAGAGACTGACAGACAGACACAGAGATAGATAGAGACAGACAGAGACTGATACAGAAACAAACAGAGAGATAGACACAGACAGACAGACATGGATAGATACAGAGACACACATGGAAAGAGACAGACACACAGACAGACAAAGACAGACAGTGAAAGAGACAGACACGGAAAGAGACAGACAGACAGACACACAGAGACAGACAGGTAAAGAGACAGACAGAAAAACAAACACAGACAGACAGAAACAGACACACAGAGACAGACACACAGAGACAAACAGACAGAGACAGACAGACAGAGACAGACAGAGACAGAGAGACAGTTACTATCCTGGGCAACGCCTGGGTATTACAGCTAGTGTTATAATATTAATAATTTATTCAACTGGATGTGTTTAAAAAATGTTCTTGTGTCGCAACCTGTAGCAGTCGCCTCAGGGATGTCACTCCACCTTCTGGGATGCCACAGGGGCTTCACTTGATTACCGCTGGCAACAGGTATGTCAGGTTTATTTACATGGGAGTCGTGACGCCACTCACGGTTTTGCAGTCAGAAGTATGGGTGACCGCCACTGCAGCTTTAACGCGCGTCTGGGACTGATGGAGTCTGCAGTCTGATGGTATGGCCTCCTGTGAGTGAGGCTGACCCCAGGGGCTCGGGTGTGTGTGTGTGGAACAACAGGTCCCAGAATAACTCAGGCACAGTCCAAGGTGTCTTTCAACTTGTTTATTCATATTCAGGTGTTTTTGTGAGGTAACCCGGGCGATGCTGAGATGAACCAGGTAGAACCAGGTATCCTTCAGGGTGGTCTAAGGGTAACCGTTAACTCGCCTTCCTAGCACTTCTTGTTTCGGATAACCCCTGACTTGAAGTACTGTGGGATTCATCCAGGGAAGTCGCTTCTGCCTTTTCTCCCGTTTTTGGCCCGTTTGCTGGCAGCGTGGACCAAGGAAGATGGCTCCAGGCTCGATCCTCCTTATGGGCCCCCTCGTTGCTGCTGATGCTCGGACTCTAGTTGGTTGGTGTGGGACATGTGGTCCCCCCCACCAGCAGGTTTAGCAGATCAGTAAATGGACGTCTACTCTAGGGCCTAGCCACCAGAAGTCTCCGTATACACGAGCAGCTGACTTCCTCAGTGTCTTCCTGACCAACTGGCTTCCTCAGCGTCTTTCTGTCCAACTACTGGTAACCGTTCTCCCCCGATAACTGCTACTACACGTGCAGAGTCTGACTAGTGTGTCTGCGTGCCTGCTCTCTGCTTCAGACTGGCTCCACTACTACTTTCCTGACAGCCACTGCCACCTTAGCTTCTAGCCCCTCTCCTCACCACTAGCTGAGATGTGGAGGCCACACCCCCTCTTGGGTCTGCCCAAGGGTCCCCTCTATGGTTTTGGGAGACCTGATTGCTATGTGTCTGTGCGTACACACCCTATTTCAGCCTTTGGATTACCTGAAGGTACAGACCCAGCATGGGTGAAGTACCCAGTGGTGCCTGACCAGGTCAGGGGTGCCACATTCTTGTGCTGAGATAATTTTATACATGTGTCCCTGCTATCTACTGTGTAATGGCTGTGTTTGACCGTGCACATAACACGGTTTGATCATACCATATCTCCGGGTTCGTCAGGGCGGACAAACTAAAGTATACAAACATCACTGCACATGATGATAGGTGATTCTTTATGTGAGGTAAAATATTTTTAAAAAATAGGCAGGAAGTGCTTTACCTAAAAAAAAAAAAGAATCAGATACGATCCCATGCTGCAGTATCTGTATACTCTTTTGCATCCTCCCCTGCCCAGGAGATGTGGTATGATCAGACCATGTTCCTGTACGATCAGACACAGCCATTACACAGTACAAAACAGGGGTACATTTATAAGACTATCTCAGCACAAGAACATTTTTTTTAAACAAATCCAACTGTGGAAATTATTATTAATCCAAGATCTATTGATTAAAATAAACTTTGAAATTAACTTTGTTGGTGGGAAAACCCCTTTAATGGCAAAATTCGCAACAGATCTTATATCCATGAATTGGTCAAAACATTTCAGGGGTTCAATTTGAATTGGTATTTAAACAGTCCTCCTCATCATGCTGTTAACATTTTTATATCATAAGACCAAGACGACACCTACCAAAAGATCAATAGTAGCTCGCCATTTCAAGACTTCAAGTAGGATGTGGAAATGGCCACTGAACTTAGAGTGTCACAGAGTATCATCAAAAGGTTGCAATAGAGATACAGAGAGGCTGCACGAGTCACAGAAAGGCATAGAAGTGGACATCCTTTGGCTACATACCACACTGATAACGGCTTCATTGTGAACTATGCCGTTTGAAACCGGATAATAAATGATACAGAACTCCAGACATATTTAAGGGAAGATCAGAGGTACCCAAGACCATTTGAAACCACTTTTATCAGCGTGATCTGCGTGATAGATGACCTGCAAGGATACCTAACCACACCACCAGACACAGGTGTCATCGTCTTGCTGGATGAGGAACCAGTGGGCCTCAGTGCTGTTCACTGATGAAAGTCAGTTCTCAGAAATGAGCAGAAATGATGTCCGCTAAAAATGTTGAACACCATGTATCAGCCTCTGTTATCACCAGACAGGCCTTTGGTGCTTGTGGTGTTACAATGTTGCCAGGTATGTCTAGTCTGCCCTACACTTTATGAATGGTACAGCGATAAGCCCCTACTACTTGAATAACATCATTAAAACAGTCACTTTGCCTCTGCATGAACAACAGAGGCCTAATTTCATCTTCATGGATGACAATGCTACAGGTCATCAAGGTCGCATCATTAGGAAATGGCTGATGGAGACTGGGATACTTCAATTGGGTTAGCCTGCACTTTTTCCAGAGCTGAATCATTTAGAAAACCACTCGCAACTCTGTACCCCAGAACTTCAATGACCTTTGGACTGCCCTTCAAAAAGAATAAGATGCCATGCCTCAACAGACCATAACTTGACTTGTGAACAGCATGAGACATTATTGTCAAGCTGTAATTGATGCTCAAGGCCACATCACAAGTTATTGACACATTCACATTATTTTGATGGGTATGCCAATCACTATTGTTGGTTTTTGCTTCAATACTTTGTTTGAGCTGAGAAAGTCACCATTGCATGCTTCTACTTAAATGCTCTACTTTCTTGATAAAATATCACTGTAGCATGAACTTTTTACAGTTTACATAAATTTCACCCGAAAGCCAAATATCCCTCACTTTTTGTGAGTAGTGTATGTTTTCCATACGTTTAAATCAGTTGAACATATACTATACCCTCACTGTGAGCTCCACAATAATCGGTCCAGTAGAGAAAGTAACCATTGCATCACCCATCAATTGCCAGTCAATTGCATATTATCAACTGGAGGCAGCAGGTTGCTGTTTGTGACATATTGGTGGCAGCCGTGGGATATCTGAGTAACCCCCCTGTTGTGTTCGTGACAACTTTAAAAATAAATTTGAATAAAACTATTGATTCTATCTTAAGTGGATTAGTCAGGACTCTAAAACTGATGACTTATCCTTATGATACACTATCAATATTAGATTGATGGAAGTCTAGCTCTTGGCAGCTCAGCTTACTCTATGGATTGCAGCACTGTGGCATAGCTCTGCACTATTAGTAATGGCTGTTTATAGTATTACGGGTTCTTAGTACTACACCTTTATTTCATTCATTAATTAACCCATGTTTAGGTGTATCTATGCTGAGTGCTCCTTGTTAATACTGTGAACAGAATGCACCCTATTAATAGTACCATTGTCAAAACTCCACCAGAGCCTGCACCTCCAATGTCTGCTTCTGTTGCCAGGTTCCACCATACTCACTTTGCAGGCGGCACTGATGATAGAAGTGATGTTGGAACTAGAAGGTCTAGATCAGTCATGGCGAACCTTTCACAGGCCGAGTGCCCAAACTGTAGCCCTAAACCCATTTTTTTTTCCGAAGTGCCAACCAATCCTATTATGTAAATAATTGATTTTAACCTTACCTTTGCAGTCTTCTCTTCTCTTCATCAGGGGGCATCACGCTCATGCATGTGTAATGACCGTAGGTCCAAAGAGAATCCAGTGGGTCACAAACCGAGACAGAGACAGAAATAAACAAGGGTTCCTCATTACTGGGTTGAGAATTAAAGTATGATTCAGAATAAATAATGATTGACTTAAGAACCTCTCAAAGCACCACAAAAGTGGAATTAACACACTCCGCTTTTATCCGGAATCAATGCACTAATCTCAGAGTTCCTGGGTTCATCAACCGGAAATAAATTTACCTACTCCCCAGGTTGAACAAAGAAAAACAATTAACTATAAAAGCAAGCGGTGTAAATCCAATGGGGGCACTCTGAGGGAACCTCTGAGATGGCGCACTGAGTATACCTTATCACCACTAATAACAAAGCCTTAAATTTTACCAACATTGGTTTTACACTGAACAAAGGGATACCCGGGTATCTTAAAGCTATAGTACCGTTAACTTCAAGGGATGTTTCACACAGGCCTGTAGTCCGAGTCCGCTGTATATAATTCCAAAGAAGGAAGAAAAAGCAAATAGAAAAATCTTCTTCTTGCTCTAAGGATGTCTTCACGCCGGTCCGGCCACGCAGGGACCCCGGACTTAAGGCCGCTTTACACGCTATGACATCGCTAATGCGATGTTGTTGGGGTCACGGAATTTGTGACGCCCATCCGGCCCAATTAGCGATGTCGTTGTGTGTGACACCTATGAGCGATTTTTAATTGTCGCAAAAACGTTCAAAATCGCTCATCGGTGACATGGGGGTCCCTTCTCAAATATCGCTGCTGCGGCGTGTACGATGTAGTTCGTCGCTCCTGCGCCGCAGGAACGAGGAACCTCACCTTACCTGCCGTCGCCCGCAATGCGGAAGGAAGCAGGTGGGCGGGATGTTACGTCCAGCTCATCTCTGCCCCTCCGCTTTGATTGGGCGGCTGCTTAGTGACGTCGCTGTGACGCCGCACGGACCGCCCCCTTAGAAAGGAGGCGGTTTGCCGGTGACAGCAATGTCGCAGAGCAAGTAAGTAGTGTGACGGGTCCGGGCGATGTTGTGCGCCACGGGCAGCGATTTGCCCGTGTCGCACAACCGACGGGGGCAGGTACCCACGCTAGCGATATCGGTACCAATGTATACCGTGTAAAGTGGCCTTTAGTTGATATTAGCCAATTACTCCACACAGAACACAGTCTCAGGCCCACAGCTCTGTAGTAATCCTTAGACAGAACACAGGCTTCCTCGGTCCAGAGAGCAGCCCTCCCCTCAGGAAATTGGAGCTCCTTTCTCTCACACAACACGGTCCAATTTCTTCAGCACAGCTCCTGGTTCTTTTGTGAGGAAAAGATAATGAAGAAAAAATAAAAAAAATAAATAAATAGTGTCCAACTGTCTCTCTGATCTTTTTCTCTTTTCAGACTCTTTTTAGCCCGCAATCACACAACTGTCTCTCTCAGGCAGCCCGAGCTCAACACACTTTCTCTGAGGTAACTCTTGCATCTACAGGATCTCTGACCCAAAACCCTGCTGATCAGTGTAGGCAGGCAGAAGTCACAGGGTCCTACTGCACTACTGACACAATCACATTTCAGACTCTCACACTCTACCCCGCTATAGGTTGGCGTCCCAGACAGACTTCCCCATTCAAATTCGTCCTGTGCATAGCGCTGAGGGGTATTTCCGCTGTAGGGCGAGTGGTTCTCCTGAGGCCCACCCCGAAGATTCAGGCCTCAAGGGGGCAGGAGACTCTTTAGCAATGTCATCAGAGTGAGCACATGATGCTGTTCCCTCCCGAGGTAGGGCACCCTGTGACCCATCATCCACGTCAGGTGGCTGACCTAATTCCCCACCTTCAGAAGGACATGTTTCAGACTCAACACGCTCACTACATGGGGGCAAATCCATCACAGGGGCCAGGTTAACAGGTGCAGGGGAAGGCACATCATCAAACTCAAAGACATCAGGAATTCCCCCCTTTTGGGGAGCAGTCTGGGGTTCTGTCGAAACGGGATTCGTGTCTTCGAACCAACACCGCTGTAGCATGTTACGGTGAAGATTACGAGTAGGTCCCCCAGTCCCCACTGGCTCGACTTCGTAGACTGGAATCTCAGGGCTCAACCGTTTTACTATCCGGTAGGGAGTTGCTTCCCAACGGTCATCCAGTTTCCCCATTGGTCGTTTGATCCTTACTAACAGTCTATCCCCCGGGGCGAAGGGCTCTGTTTGCGCCGGTTGCTTGTTCTTATGAGGCACCTGACTGAGTCGACTACCCACCACCTGATGCACCACTTCTAGTCATCGCCGATGCTCTCGAACCCATTCAGATGCGGTCCGAGGAGAATCAGAGGAGTGATCGGGCATGTTCAAATCTTCAATATCCCTTCCGGGTCTCCCTAACATCAACATGTATGGCGAGCAGCCAGTGGTGCTGTGCACTCAGTTATTGTAGGCCCACATTAGTTCAGGAAGGTAATCGGGCCAGCGAGCCGGCTGGCTATCTTCCAAGGGTCTCAACATCTGTATCAGGGTATGATTAAATCGCTCACAAGCCCCATTTCCTTGGGGATGATAAGGCGTCGTTCTTGAATATGCTATACCATACAGTTGACGCAGACCCTCCATCAAGGTTCCCTGGAAGAATGTCCCCTGATGTGAGTGTATCCTTCGAGGACACCCAAATACCTGCAGAAAATATCAACATACAGCCTTAGCCACCATCTCCACCGTCTGGTCTCTTGTTGGCACTGCCACCACAAATTTTTAGTAAAATGATCTGTCA
This sequence comes from Anomaloglossus baeobatrachus, assembly GCF_048569485.1. Taxonomy (NCBI): domain Eukaryota; kingdom Metazoa; phylum Chordata; class Amphibia; order Anura; family Aromobatidae; genus Anomaloglossus; species Anomaloglossus baeobatrachus. The sequence goes on from NC_134356.1 coordinate 547,267,686, forward strand.
TTACCAAGCAATAGGAGCACCCAGACGTTGAGTACCCTATCAAGATGTAATCAATCATGAGCAATTCTAAGGGGGCAGAGGTCTTAATAGTTTGCGTAGCGGCCTGCTGCTCAGGACTTTTGTTGAGCCTACAGACCCGACACTGCCGACATGCCTCTGCCACCATTCCCTCCAGATCAGGGCAATAGAGGACTCGCTGTAGCGACTGGAGTGTCTTTTCACTTCTAAAGTGGGCTCCTTTTTCATGCGCCTCCCGAGCAACCACCGGGCCCATCTTTACAGGGATTACCAGCTGATACCGGTGTTGCAGCTCAGATGGCAGATACACCTTACAATACAAGAGGCCCTTTTCCACACACAATCTATCCCATTGTCTCAATAATTTAATTCCTTCTGCGGACAGCTGGGCCTTGTCCTTTGCACATGGCCAAATCCCATTTTGTACAAAAGCGCGCACTAGTGTAATGCCTGTGCACTCGCTCTGGTCTTTCGGCCAATCTGAAGGCGTTTTGCCCAGGACACACGGCATTCCGGATGCCACCCTACTTGAGTGTACCATACTATGGAAGATAGGTACCTGTCTCAAGTTGGGGGTTTTGGTGTCCTCCAATTTGTCATCAACACTTTCCCCTGCGGACCCAAGGGGTACCCTTGACAGCGCGTCCGCGTTTCCATTTTCTCGCCCAGAGCGAAACTTAATCTGATAATTAAACTTAGCAAGTCGAGCGACTCACCACTGCTCCAATGCTCCTAGTTTTGCATTCTTCAAGTGAGCCAGAAGGTTATAATCAGTCATAACTAACACCTCAGCTCCCATTAAATACTCGGCAAAGCGTTCGGTCATTGCCCACACCAGGGCCAGTAGTTCTAGGCGAAACGAGTAGTTAGCCGGGTTGCGCTCAGTGTCTCTTTAAGACCTGCTGCCATAGGCGATAATGCGCTCTCGGCCATCCTGCATTTGTGCCAGTAGCGCCCTCAACCCATGAAGACTATCATCTGTGTACAACAGGAAAGACGCATCAAACCGGGCATACGCCAACAAAGGGGCACTAGTTAGGGCGGCTTTCACCTCTTCAAATGCCTTTTGCTGCTGGGACCCCCATTGGATGGGGCCGTCGCGAGGGCCCAATGCTGTTCCTCTTAAAAGTGCATTCAGGGGACCCACAACTTGTGAAAACCTGGGCACAAAGCGTCGATAATACCCCGCCAACCCCAAGAAAGCCCAAACCTCCCGCAAGGTACTGGGAGGGGGCCACTCCTGGACCACCAGGACCTTGTAGGCTGCGGGTAACACCCCGTCTGGGGTCACTACATGGCCTAAATACTCTATACGACTTTTGAACAGTTGTCATTTCTTTGGTTTTATTTTCAAGCCATGACAGCTGAGCCGTCAAAGCACTTGGCGCAATTTTTCGAGATGGTCTTCGAATGATATTCCGAACACCACAATGTCATCCAAATATATCAGGACCAATTCAAAATTCAGATCACCTAAGCAATGTTCCATCAGGCGTTGGAAGGTTCCCGGGGCATTAGTGAGTACGAAAGGCATCCGATTGAATCCGTAGAGCCCCATTGACAGAACAAATGCTGTCTTAGCCTGGTCTTTCTCAGCCATCGGTACCTGCCAATAGCCGCTCACTAAGTCCAATGATGAGAAGTATTTGGCCCTTCCTAATGCCGACAGAGACTCTTCAATTCGAGGCAACGGATATGCATCTCGTACCGTGTGAGCGTTTAATTTTCTATAATCCACACAAAATCGAAGGGTCCCATCTTTCTTTCAAATTAGGACCACGGGGGCTGACCAGGGGCTTTGACTCTCTCGTATTACTTGATTATCGAGCATACTGGCCACCATACCCTTCACTTCTTGATAGAGCATTGGGGGAATCTTACGATATTCTCTAATGGGCGGGGTGTCCCCTATGGGAATCTGATGCTCAATTGTATGAGAGCAACCGAAGTCTTCTCCATGCCGCGAAAAGATGATGTTCCCACAGGACTGATTCATAATCACACATCCATTCCATTCTTCAGTAGGAGGTTCGGGTCCCTTTACTTCGACCGCAAATGTCAAGGATGACTGTCGATCTGGGCACAATTCAATCGCTGTCTTGTCAGGCACCAATCTATCCGGCACGAACAGTTCAGCCAGGATGGTCCCAGAAGGGAGGGTAACGGCCTCATCAAGCACATTGATGCATCTGACTGACACCCGTCCATTCTTCACAATAGCCAGCAACCGGGCCATGTGAGCCTTAGTAAACGAGGACTTCTCTAAGGCTGGCTCCTGTAATACTTCGAGTCCATTCAGTCTTTGTGCCGCCCTCACTGGGAGCATTAAGAGTTCCTCCTGTCAAGGCGCCAGCGATATCGTGGCCTGTGATGGCACTCGGACCAGACCCACCCGGCCCCCTGGGTCTGCAGTCTTCAGCAAATTGCAGCTCAGCACTAGACGATGTAACATCCTCTGAGTAGGTCAGTGGCTTGTAGCATGAGCCCAGTACCGGGGTCCCTCACTAGCGTACATCTGATGATTGAGGTCTCGTAGAATGTTCATTCCGAGCCTCACCTCCATCCCCCTTCTAGGGGGGTGATCTACCAGCACTATCCCTTTCTGACCCAGTTCTTGGCCAAACAGTTTCAAGTGCATCCACACAATCCCTTTCACCATCAGTTGGCCATTGTTAGCGGCGGTAAATCTTATCACTCGGCCATCTTCGGGAACCACTAGTTGACTGAAGTATCTCTTATACACTTCTAGAGGCATAATAGTGCATGCGCGCGCGTCTGCGTCTCCTAGCAACCGCCGCTCAATGCTACCACACTGGCTCACTCCACTTCTTTCCTGACAGCCTCTGAAGCTTAGCTTCCAGCCCCTCCACTACACCCCTTGATAAGAATTGAAGGCCAGGTCCCTCTAGGGACTGCCCAAGGGTCCCATCTAATGGTGTGGGAGACCTGGTTGCTATGTGTCTGTGCATACACACCTCTTTCTGGCCTTTAGAACTACCTGTGAGCACTGTCCCAGCATGGGTGCAGTACTCAGTGGTGCCTGACCAGGTCCGGGGTGCCACACTGGCACTGTCCCCCATCCTAGCATGCCTGTTTCTCCCTGCTGGCACTGCCCCCCATCCTGGCATGCATGTTTCCCCATGCTGGCACTGCCCCCCATCCTGGCATGCATGTTTTATGTTTTCCCATGCTGGCACTGCCCCCCCATCCTGCCTTGCATGTTTCCCCATGCTGGTGCTGCCCCCCCCCCCATCCTGGCATGCATTTTTCCCCATGCTGGCACTGCCCCCCCATCCTGGCATGCATGTTTTCTCATGCTGCTGGCGCTGCCCCCCCCACCTTGGCACAGCAGCACACAAGTTAAAAAATACACACACAACTCACCTTCTAGCACCCGCTCCACCGCTGCGCGCCGCTTGGGTTCTCAGTTCGCACGTGGCCAGAAGACGTCATTACGCAGGCACCGCTTACTGACGCTCCTCCGTCTCCTAGGCAACAGACCAACAGACCTGTGGCCCAGGAGAGGAGGAGTGTCAGAGCGAGGAGAAATATCCCTCCGCTCAAACAGAACTTTGAACTGCCGGCGCGACTGCGCCAGCAGTTCAAAGCGGCAGGATCAGGCGACAGAGCGTGTGCCAGTAGAAAGGGCTCTGCGTGCCCAGTTTGGTACACGTGCCATAGGTTCGCCATCACTGGTCTAGATGATGCAGGTTCTGTGTAACCACTAAGGTTGAGTAAATGGGACCTACAGTATTGTCCAATCTGATAGTACGAGTGTGTGTGCTGTTCAGCTGAAATTTCAGCACCTTGCTTTAGCCAATTGAAACACACCATACCCTATTAAAGCTTCCAGGATACTGCTGGAACCTGCTAGATATAGCCTAATGCTGCCCTGGTTAAGGTTTGTGATTTCTGTTCCTGTTTTAGTAATTGGTGTTTTTCTGCTTTGACTTCGGCTTTTTTATTGATGATTTCGTGGCTGATGATTTTGTACCCTTGCGGCCCTCTTTGTTTTAACCCAGTTCCCTGATTACCCTTCTTTCCAGCTTGAACCATTGTGTATTGACCTCTGTTCAGTGGTCCCAACGGGGCATCCATCCGAAACCACAAAAGATGTTTCGGACCGCCTGCAGAAAGCAAATGTGCCTGAAAATAGTGCAGGACAGAGCACACGGTTACCGTCGGCGTGCGTTTTGGGGGGATTCAGATGGATGCCCCGATGGGACCAGTGAATGTAGGTAAAAATGCAATGTGAAAGTGGCCTTAAAGGGTGAAGGCCTGGGTTCTGGGAAGTGTAGTAGCTTGTGCTAATGCTGTTCTTGGTAGCCATTTTAGAGCTACCAGGCTATCAGTGACAGAACCACATTACAGCTAATGCCCTCTATCAAGCACTGAGCTGTAATACTAGACAGAAGCCTCTAAAAGTACAGGATTCACCAGAGTGTAGGAGATGTTTAAAACAGCTGATTGGCAGTTTTGATGGTCTATGAAGTTATATATTTGTCATATACTGTACATCAGGAGATGCTCCTGAGATCAAACGCTCATTAGCCTCCTTTGTAAAAACAGTAAACTAAAAGTACAGTATATCATTTTGCCTTGTATCGAAAGGCAGATTCAGCTATGTTTTTCAATAAAATCTAATAAGAGGTGAACCGATGGATACTGGCCAGATTTACACTAAATGTTGAGAAAAAATATGCTTCGCATTGCTCTGGGGGGCCATCTTCATGATATTATGAAAGTGGGAACTTTGCAAGGCACTATTTATTAATGTACTCTGTTCTTACTGGTAATAATAATAATGGAGGCATTTATTGTTGGGAGTGCACTGGATGACATCAACACTTCCAATATTCTGTTCGAAAATTCACATTTGGAAAAAGTGTCATTTTTCTAACCACGAAGACTTTTAATATATAACTTTTATCATCTCCACAGGAGATTTTCATTGCCTTTTATGTTTCTATTTACTCAATTTTGCTCCCACTTAATTTTTAAGGCTATATGCGAAAAAACGCTATAAAAAAGGAATTGCCTATTACTTTACATGAAAATGCCATTTTTCCTTATTTATCAAACTCTGAACAATTCTTCAAGTTTATTTGGTAAAAATTGTTGAATAATGTAAAACTGATATAGAGCCGCAATAGCCTAAACAATATCAAAATGGCAGAAACACGAGTCTTCCCAACGTGGGTTGTAGAAACTGAAAAGTGTTTCCAATCAGATGAAAAACACTACAATTAGCCTTCATGTACAATCAGTGTAATAAAGAAATAAATAAAATGCCTATTATTATGCTAATATATGAAAAAGTCTTAATGATAATAATGGGCTATTAGTATTTTAATGATTGTAGTTTGTCAACTTAGTTTGGATGTATCAAACAGCTGTTGGTTGGTAAATTGGTTCATAAAGCTGGAATGTAATCCTAATAGTATAAACGTGTTATAGCAGATCAGTCTCTTCACAGAATCACACAGATGGATCCCATACATGTCAACACTTGGGAGGAAAACATGGGCGTAATTGCTTCCAAATGTTTTTTACTACATTACAATTGGAATTCACGCTCAATCTCTCTTTCCATTTGTATCATTTTTACGTTGCAGATCTCACTTGTGACAATACAATAAATGAAATGTTACTGCCAAGCAGATAAACAGAACCACGCACATAAACTTACAGCAATTTCTGCTTTTCATTAACAGCAACATCTTCTGCTCAAGTTAAACTTGGCTTAAATCCCGCAGCTAACAAACCAGAGGGAAAATTGGACAATGAATTTTAATTTATCAAAGTGAAGTTGAGGTTCCTCAATGCTTTTGGTCATGAATTCAGAATTTTCAACTTTCAAGCTCCCAAAAGCCATATTTATTATAGGAGAACGCCATACCAAACCCCAACCTGTTGAATGCAGCACATTCTTCCAAAATCTGATTACTACACGTTTGTCTGTTTCTTCTCACAGTTCACTGTGAGGAGAAGGAATTACTAACCATACTAGCCTACTAACCAACTAGCCTAGGAATTACTAACTTAAAGAGGTCATAACCAGACATAATCTCTTGTGGCTCATTGATGGTGACAGGAACAATACCCCCATACAAATAACAACCATATTATACCTTACGACCATAGTATCCAGAATGCTCTTATAAAGATGTGTTCACACTCTTCTGCCCATTGTTGTACAAAAAAAGATCTGTCTTGCCCATCATATGTTCCCAGATTTTTCTGTCCCAATTTCAAAAATCTATTCTATAAGTGAAAAATTAATTATATACAGTATTTAAGCAGTTTCCAAATGGATTCCTCTTATGTGTCAAGACCCTTAACAGATCAAGCTGGAAATCAGTAGAAAGCCAATTACTAGCTTTGTATTTCTGTAGGGAATTCCATAGCGTCATATTTTTCTGGCGTAAAAAAAACTTCCATGTGACGTGAACATTCCATAGCAATAACAGCCACATTGAATGTCTCTTCAAACTTGATCTTCTGCTTTTTCCTGACAGACAAACGAAGTTGGGACTGAAAGGCATTCACAATTTGTGCACAGGATTTTATCACTTTTAACTTAGTATATGAGAAATCTATACTTATATATCTGTTCAATATTTTTTAAAGGAATGTATTCATAGATACCATATTTGGGAATTGACTTGGAGCGTTATCATTCGGTTTATTTGGATTGGTTCATTTTCTGAAGTTTCTGATCATTATTCGCATTATTTTAGTGTTCACATTTAGAACTGGTCAGTTGTTATAGTTTAAATGCCTATATCATGTTCACATTCACCCATATGTATAGTTTAAAGAAGTGTATAGTTCTGTCTACTGTGTTTTAATGTATTTAACCTCTACACCACTTTGCGCACCTGGACAAACAGTGACCCACTGTGTCAAGGACACCTTCTGCGCCGCTTGATCAGTAGCGTACCGCCGGTGGTGGCAGACCATGACATTGCTTTGGGCCCAGAGGGGCTGCAAGGTGTAAATCCTTTTAAATTAAAGATAATTTGTCTCCCATTAGCATCACAGTATAACTGTGCAAACCTCATCTGTGTGCATGTCTAATGCCAACAACCATCCCCTCCATGAAGTGGTAGGCTCAGAATGGTTGTCTCATTAGTATTCTTCACCTCTGTTGCCCATGCCTTTATCGTGGGGGGCCTGCTGCATCATTTTCTTTTTGGTGAGTTATTTTTTTCTTTCTTTGGAATTTATGTCTGTATTCTGGGAATTAATTTGAATATAGTGTAGGGAGTCATAAGTGTGGGGACCCTTGACATTGGATAATGAGCTTGTGTGACGCCCTGGCCTATCAGGTCATCACAGGGTATTGTGCAATCTGCCCTTCTGCACAGTATTCACCCTCCTTGGTTATAGGACCTGGTCCTTTGGTGTTGCTAACAGCTTAGCCAATCAAAATCCTAGGAACACTTTACACTAGACCCACCAGACACAGCATTGGGGGGCCTGAAAGGAATATGGCCGCCCATATGCGGGGTTGGTAAGGGAAAAGTGACAGTTGAGCAGAGAGGAGTGTGGAGTGAGCCAGGAGAGGAAGGAGGCTGAGGTGACTCTCTGAGAGGGAGAGGTCACCGGCCTGGAGCAGGGCTCCTGTGGTTACTAGGTGGCAGACGTTGGTCTGGGCCTGGTAGGAGCTGGAACCCCGGTCGCAGGGGATTGTGTCAAGGGGCATGGACTGCCAAAGAGGGTGGCCGGCGGGCCTTGAGCTATCACTGGGCAGGGGCCAGGGCACGACGAGGTACATGGACCTAGGCCGAAAAGTAGCTTCATGCGGTAATTTACCCGACGGGGGTGAAGACTTCAAGATTCATCCCCATCCCGCATGCCATGTACATGTGATTTTGTCTGATGAAGGAGATGGAACCTCTGAAAACGTGTTCATAATAAATCACTCTCTGGTTATACCTGGATTGCCTTTATGCACGGCAGCGCAGCATTTAACCCTTTCATCTCTTCTTCATCTCTGACTACACGTGGGGCTGGGGCAGGTGTGCAGTCAAGTTGTAACAGTTGGTTGTGACTCTCACAACCCCTCAAGGTGAGCAGTACCTGTTCTCCCCTTCTTGTCCCCCCTTGGATAAGACTCTATTTGTGCTTCTTGTCTTTCAGCTTTTTATATTACCTTGTTGGCTAATGGCTGTTTTTTATGAGGTTTTTTATTTCTTTTGAATTTATGTCCTATTCTGTGAATTATCCCTGTGATGTCTAGTTGTGTTCCTGAAGTCACACGCCTGCCACAATTACCGATGTTTCACTGTAGTCTTCTGCCCTTGTATGGGCATTGGCTTCATGCTTCTTCTGTGCAGGCTCCTGAGAGTCACTGCTACTTCCACTCCAAAGATCCGGCAATTGCGGTGCGCAGGTGCGGGTTTCCAGGAGCACAACTAGACATCACAGGGACACTGTGATGTTGATGCGAGGAAATAGCCAGGCTAATGACGCTAGGAGGTAGCACTATCGTCTAGGCAGCATCTGCCCCATAGCCTGGAAGAGCTCATTTACATAGAGGGATGAAATACTGAGACTTTTGCCCGGGGCCCATTAAAACCTAGAGCCAACCTTGACTACAGAACAGACCTAATTTGTTTAAAGTTTGGCAAATGTATTAAAATGGTATTGAATTGTACTAAAATTTTACAAAAATCCATATTCTCTCGTATTCATATTTTTTGTAATTTGTTACTTACAAATTCAGCATAATGGCAAACAGCTAGCTTCAAATTTGCTGAACCACATGGGCCAGCAAAAGGTTAAAAAAAAAACTAATACTATTATCAAAGTTCACCTCTCCTGTCACTTTTGAACAAAATTGTTGGTCAGTTTGTGAATAAAACAGTGTCAATTAGGGAAAATGGCCCAACCAGGTGTTGTAGGTAATAATTAATTTACATTGGATATAAATAGTCTACACATTCTTGTTATAATGCCAGGTTTTTATCATGTAAAAAAATGATACCAAGAACAATAATTTCGGAATTTTTTCCAACTTTAATATCACCTAATTTGTACAATTAAAAAATATTAAAATATTTTTGGGTGGAAAAAATAACTAAAATAAATATGCACACCCTCATACTAATACTTTATTGAAGTACCCTTTGAATTTATGATACCATTCAGTTTTTTGGAATAGGAGTCTATCAGCATGACACAACTTAAATAAACAATCTTTGCCCACTTTCGCTTGCAGTAGTGCTCTAAAGGCCCTGTTACACTCAACGACGTATTAACGATATATCGCTGGGGTCACAGATTCCGTGACCACATCCGGCATCGTTAGCAACGTCGTTGCGTGTGACACCAGCAAACGGCCATTAACGATCAAAAATACTCACCTTATCGTTGATCGTTGACACGTCGTTCATTTTCATAAAATCGTTGATCGTTGAGGATGCAGGTGTTTCGTCGTTTCCGAGGCAGCACACATCGCTATGTGTCACACATCAGGAACGACGAACTGCAGCTTACCTGCAGCCACCGGCAATGAGGAAGGAAGGAGGTGGGCGGGATGTTACGGCCGCTCATCTCCGCCCCTCCGCTCTATTGGGCGGCCGCTTAGTGACGCCGCTGTCACGCCGCATGAACCACCCCCTTAGAAAGGAGGTGGTTCGCCGGCAACAGCGACGTTGCTAGGCAGGTAAGTCCGTGTGAAGGCTCCTAACGATATTGTGCACCACGGGCAGCGGTTTTGCCCGTGACGCACAAACGACAGGGGCGAGTGCTTTCACCAGCGATATCGCTAGCGATATCACTGCGTGTAAAGCCCCCTTAAAACTGTCAGATTGCGAGGACTTCTCCTCTGTACAGTCTTATATAGATCGACCCATACATTTTCACATGAATTAAAGGTTGAGCTCTGGCTGACAATTTCAAAACATTCATCTTTTTTTTATTTGGTTGTATGCTTATGGTTGTTATTCTGCTGAAAGATAACACTGCATTTCAACTTCAATTTTAAACAGAGGCTTTAAAGTTTTATTGCAAAATTTATTTACATTTGAAATCATTAAAGTTCCAGTTCCAGCTGATGAAAAACAGTACTAAAGCAAAATGCTGCCTCCACCATACTTCACTGTGGGTATGGTTTTCTCCACGTGATGCGCATTTTTGGCTTTGCAGCAAGCATACCTTTTATAATTATGGCCAAAAAGTTCAACCTTGGTCTCATCAGACTATCATGTTTTTCAATATGCTTTTGGCAGACTTGATATAGGTTGTGACAAAACATAGCTGGGCATAGGTGGTTTCATTTGCAAGAAAAGTCTTTCATTTAACTACTTTACCATATGGGCCAGACATATGGAGAATACAAGAGATGGTTAGATCATTTTCACATGCAGTACACATCCAGTAATTTCCAGAAATTCACTGCAGCTCCCTTAATGTTAATGTAGGCCTCTTTGCAAACTTCGTGTCAAATTTTCTCGTGTTTTAATCAACTTATGAGGGACGTTCAGTTCTAGGTAATGTCACTGTTCTGCCAAATTTAATCTACTTATTGACAATCGTCTTTACAGTATTACATGGTATATCTAAAGCCTTGGAAATTGTTTTGTACCTCTCTACTGACTGATATCTTTCAACAATATAAATCCCTTTACTGTGCTCTAAGCTGTTTATGTAGTAAGGCTGTACCATTTGATGTAAAATGCAACAAAAAATGTCAAGGAAATACTTAAAGAAAAGATAAACTTTATATGGTGTTAATGAGAATCACTGTAAATGATGGCAACCGTGTACTGACTACTATTTAACATGAATACCTAGACTTGACCATATAGTAAATAGACACTCCCACAAACAAAATGAAAACCTAGAAAGAAACAGAATAGTGGCCAAAGAAAAATGGAAATCTTTAAAAATTGAATACAAATAAGATAAAAAAAAATTAAAAGTTCATAAAAAGAAGATGTCAGATGACAGAAGGCTGAAGACGTAAAGAGCCGCAATGTCATAGTGGCATCAGCTACGCCAGCACAAAAGAGACACATAAGTTGATTCAGTATATAAGTTAATCTTATGCAATTAATAGGATAAAAGATTTGCAGGAAACAGAAGCCAAGTGGCCAGAATCAATATAGGAGTAAGTAATGGGAAAAAAAAATCCTACAAAATTGCTATGTCAGAGCATCTTAATACTGTTATATTCAAATGGTTAAAGAGACATCAGCAAAGGGATAGAAGAAAAACAATATGGAAGTAAAGCAAGAAAAGAGAAGTGCCTGATGCAAGAGTATTTGCAAGATGCATTGCTAAATCAAGAGGGGCAAAACCTGTTTGGGAATCAGCCAAAAAGAACACCCCTGATGCACTTTTTGTGTGAAGCTTCTTCCAAGGGGTGTATTTAACATGAGTTTAACTGTGATTGGCTAATTCTGAGCACAACCAGATCCCCAATTATACAATGGTGTTCAAACTTATGCAAAAACATTACAGTATTTTAGTTCTTTTATTTTTATTTTCTCTCTCAAAATAAGTTCAGTTTGATTTTCTGTTTTTTTTTGTTTTTTTTTCAATGGATTTGTACAGATTATGGGTGAAATTAAAGGCGGAAAAACTTCTGAAATTATTCTTCTTGATATTCACTATGGTATGGCATGGTAAGAAGAATGTGGATGCTTTCATATTTTAAGAAGACATTTTTGTAGCTGTTCTGTTTTGTCACAAAAGTCAGCTTATGGGATCACCAGTGAGGTCCTGTTAACATAGGCCTCTTTGCCAACGTCAATATCGAGCGCTCGGAGAAAAGACCTGCATTCAAGTGAGCATGATCAGTTTTCTGTTTATTCAGCCAAGGTATAGATTATTTATACCATTTACAGATCAATGTGATATTGCAAAAAAGGCTTCTAGCTGGAAATTTACAAGTTGATCATATGACCTTTAAGTTTGAGGAAAACAAAAATGTAGAGTCATGCATATGAGATAAGAAGAACATTTAGCAGACAATAATAATCCTTGAGTTTATTTCTTATTCTGAAGGCTACACAATAACTATGAACTTACACCAGACATAGTAATGGAACAATGAGATATTTAAAATGAAGAAATATAGAAACTATTAACCCTTCTATATCAACATTCATATGTAGAAGTGGAACATGCACAGGTACACGACAATGCAAGGATTCTGAACACTGTCCCTTTTTCAGGTGTAGTATTCATATCTCAAACATTAAATAAAGAAACCACACAGTCCAAAATCACAGAACATCCAATCAGAGATCAGAGATGTCACAGATGAACAAAGTTATAAAATAGCTATTCAGGAATATAAAAAAGCATGAAGTTATAACATAACTAATGTAATTGATATTGGAGAACGTTTGCAGAAGTAGAATACTATAAAGTCTGTTTAACACAGTGTGTTTGTGTCAGTCAAGACAAAAACCTATATGTCTGTGCTGAAATTGCAATTTCATTAAGATCTTTTGGATTTATTGAGCCTAAGCTATGCATCCAATGTATTTCCCACTGCAGAGAAGCTCACATTTGTGCTTCCCCTTCTCCTCCTACGCAGGTCATTTCACATCATATACTTTATGTCTACTCCTAATTTAAAAAAAAAATCAGCATATTTATTTAAAGAGGACCAACCACCAGGATTTTCCTATATAAAGTAAAGCCAGTGCTATACTGGCACTATCATGCTGATTCTATACATACCTTTAGTTGCATGATTGAATGTATACTTTCTGAAATATAGGCAAGTAAAGTTTGTGAAATGCACTGTTACTTTATGATAGGTGAGTCAGGTTTGCTAGTTATTCCCGCCCCTGTCTGCCTGCCTGTCCTTCCTCCCCCTGTCTCTGTTGTTACAGGGGGAGGAAGGAGGGAGGAAGGACAGAAAGGCAGTCAGGCACAGGAATAACTAGCCAAATCCGACACACCTATTAGACATTCCGTTGCACCTCTCATCAAATAACAGTGCATTTCACAAACTTTACTTGCTTATATTTCAGAAAGTATACATCCATTCTCACAACTAAGATATATATAGGATCAGCATCATAGTGCCAGTATAGCACTGGCTTTAGTTTATATAGGAAAATCCTGGTGGTTGGTTCTCTTTAAGTTCCTCCTTAGTCATTTTAGAGTCTCTATTAACTCTTTTTGTATTTTGTCTTCAGATGCCTTAATTGTGGACAAATTAAAAGAAACCTGGGCATCTGAAAATGTCACATTTTACAATTACCAGTATTGTATAATTTAACATTTAAACTTAATATTCAATTAATGGACTTTCCTACATTAACTCAAATTACTGAAGGCAACAAAGGCAAAATCAGCTTACCACTCCCAGTGGAAATAGTTCACAGTCAAGGAGATGTTGGAGGTGCTCGGAAAGTCAGGACAGTTTCCTGGCACTTGATTAGAGCTATAAAAAACCTTGAGCCGTTTATCAGCATTACTCTAATGTTAAAGTATCCAGTCTAGTCTCTGAAAGCATACACAACACAGTATCTTAAAAATGGAACACTTGGCCAACAAGTGACTATTGCGCATATGACTTTTTATTTTGGATTTGCTTTGATCTGACACATTGCTATAACTAAGAACCTGCAATGGGATTGAAATGTATTGGCTTTTTAAGGAAAATACTGTTTTGTTTATTGTTCTAATGAAGAATAAATTGTTCTAACATAGGAGTTTTTCTAGAATGTCCCTTCTGTTTTTCTATTACTCTTAAAAATTATGTCATATATTGTAACCTGCCTCAATGTGTTCAAATAATTTGTGATTGTGTAAAAAAATAATAAGTCATATAGTGTATCATGTAAAAAGAAAACATAAAAGCTTTTTCCACCACGACAAGATGTACATTTAGTTAAGTATTTAACTAAGTACCCTATGTTATTTACATATTATGTTATTTACATATTTATGACAGGCTATATACTCAATTAGGTTTTTTTTCTTGGGTGGGTCTTGTATGAATTAAGCTGCAAACAAGGTTATCCTGGAAAAACAGTTGCTTCCTTCTGCTCAGGCAAAGTTCCCTAATTCTGAGGACTTGTTTTTCCAGCAGGACAATGCACCATGCCACACAGCTAGGTCAATCAACATGTGGATGAAGGACCACCACATCAAAACCCTGTGATGGCCAGCCCAATCTCCAGACCTGAACCCATTGAAAACCTTTGGAATGTAATCAAGAGGAAGATGGATAGTTACAAGCCATCAAACAAAGAAGCACTGCTTACATTTTTGCACCAGGAGTGGCATAAGGTCACCCAAAAGCAATGTGAAAAACTGGGGGAAAGCATGCCAAGACGTATGAAAGCTGTGATTAAAAATTATGGTTATTCCATAAAATATTGAATTCTGAACTCTTCCAGAGTTAAAACATTAGTATTGTTGATTCTAAATGATTATAAACTTGTTTTCTTTGCATTATTTGAGGTCTGAAAGCAATGCATTTTTCGTTATTTTGATCATTTCTCATTTTCAGAAAAAAAAAAAATTTTGCTTGGAAATTCGGAGACATGTTGTCAGTAGTTTATAGTATAAGAGAACAATTTACATTTTACTCAAAAATATCCCTATAAAGGAGAAAAATCAGAAAAACTGAAAATTTAGAAGTGGTCTTTAATTTTTGCCATTTACTTTATTTACGTTTTTTTTTCTTTTTTTAACTTTAGTAACTTAGTCCCCATATGGGACATTACCTTTTGATTTTCTGATCTCAGCTGCACTATATTGCAATGCTCAATCATTGCAGCACAGTGTAGCTGTAAGAGCTACACTGTCAGAAGCTTCAGCCATCATGAGCCTGGCATGATCCATTAGCCTTTCTATAACTGGGTGGCTTGGAAATCATCATGACAACCTCAGGTCAACAATGGCAATTATCGGGCCCTTTACACTGTGAGACACTGATTGGAGGGGAGAGGGAGCAAAATCCCTCTCCCAATCCCTGGAATGCCACAACCGATATTGATTGCGGCATTTAGGGAGTTAAACAGGCAGAGGTGTAGGCACTCTCCCTGGCTTTGATAGCCGGGGATTGGCTGTCAAGGAAGCTGAGTCCCTGGCAGCACAACTCTTGTGCCCCCGGGAATACCATGACATTGTCATGGGTCGGTAAGGGGTTAAAGGTACTGTTGACAAAGCATACATAAACTGCTCCCAAAAAAAACAGGGAACATGCAATGAAAAATGCTGTGAAACACCAAAAAACAGACATTTTGAACTCAGAGGTTTTTGTACTGCCAAGAAAGACGGCTTTTACTATGTTAATAAATGCCACAAAAATGCTGCAGATGAACATAATCTTAGCCCATTCAGAACAATACCTTCATGGTTGCAAGGAAAAACTTAATTTCAAAGATACACTGATAAGCAAAAGGGTAACAATGTTTTTAACTTTTGACTTTCAGGCTCTATATCTCACCATCCACTACAGCTGCAAACTTGAGACTACCTTCATTTTATAGACAATCATCTTGTCTATCTCATTCAGAAATTTGACTTGCAACTATTTAGCATATGATTACTTATGTAGATTTCTGTCATGTCATTGCATTGTTACTGTTTTGCTCCTAAAAAATATAATTTAATTTTTAGTATTTTGTAAATCCACCTTTCTCTTTAAACACTGACTGAATCCTTCTGGGCATGCTCTCGATCAGATTCAAGCATGTATCAACCAAAATCTGACCCCCATGTCTCTTCAACATGTTTACAATGTTGGTGCAAACTGGTGGACTCACTTGGATAACTGTACAGTTTTTTCTTCAACACTACCCACAAGTGACCAATTGGGTTGAGAATTTGAAGACTGTGGTGCTAATCCAGCACCTCTACTTCATTGTCTTTGAACTATTTCTTTGCCAATCTTGATGTACAGATGCATCTCAATAAATTAGAATATCATCAAAAAGTTAATTTATTTCAGCAATTAAATACAAAAAGTGAAACACATATATTATATAGAGCCATTACACACAGAGTGATCTATTTCAAGTGTTTATTTCTGTTAATGTTGATGATTATGGCTTACAGCCAATGAAAGCTCAAAAGTCATTATCTCAAAAAATCAGAATATTATATAAGACCAACTGAAAAAATGATTTTTATCTCAGAAATGTTGGCCTACTGAAAAGTATGAACATTAAATGCACTCAATACTTGGTTGGGGCTCCTTTTGCATGAATTACTGCATCAATGCGGCGTGACATGGAGGCGATCAGCCTGTGGCACTGCTGAGGTGTTATGGAAGCTCAGGTTGCTTTGTTAGCAGCCTTAAGCTCATCTGTATTGTTGTGTCTGGTGTCTCTCATCTTCCTCTTGACAATACCCCATAGCTTCTCTGGAATTTAGGTCAGGCGAGTTTGCTGGCCAATCAAAGTGATACTGTGGTTATTAAACCAGGTATTGGTACTTTTGGAAATATGGATAGGGGCCAAGTCCTGCTCAGAAATGAAATTTCCATCTCCAAAAAGCTTCTAGGCAGAAGGAAGCATGAAGTACTCTATAATTTCCTGGTAGACGGCAATGCTTTTTTGGGCCAAAACTGATAGACCTTAGTGGTCGGCGCCAATATTTTGCCCGGACATCTACTTCTTTGCTTTTGAATGGATGGACGAACTTAATTTTGTATTCTTCCAAATGTCATAGCACTCACACTGTAATGCTCGGAGGGCGAGCAATGAGTTAGTTGATCCACTGGACTGAAAATACTGATCACTGGCCTGGAGGAGCAAACTATGTCATGATTAAGATTGCTATTGCAATTGAAACATGTTGAGAGAGATCACACTACTCATGTTTCACTGCATCTTGTATAGTGCTCCAATATGTAAAACTAAATAGCACCTCAAATGTTAAAGAGTTGGATTCCTTTCCTTTTCTTCACTCTAGTGAAATATGGAGCCTGAAAGTCAAAAGTTCAAAGAATTGTTACCCTTTTGCTCATCAGTGTAGGTAGCGGAATCTACAGCAAATTGCATTGTAATGCAACCAGACTCTAATAACAGTTCATGAAGCTTGCAGCAAACAATACAGGTGACATAAGCAACAGATACAAGTTCTAAAATCCACAGCTGATTGCAGACTAATGTAAGAAGAGTTTGTGATGCTTACAGCAAATAATAATGGTAACCAGCAGTTCAGTTTTGTTTCATCACACCACAGAACAGAATCCCAAAACTTCTTTGGTTAATCTATATGGTTTTAAGCATAATATTGCCGACTCTTCTTGTGTTTTGGGGTAAGTTAATGTGTATGTCTTGCAGCATGGAGACCTTCTTTGCTTAATATGCACCTTAAAATGCAAACTAAAACCTTAGTGCCTGCTGCCATGGAACCTTAATGCAAGTTTTTTGTAGTCACTCAAGGATTTTCAACCTCTTGCTTCTTCAGGAGTTGTATGGCTTCCTCTTTCTGACTTGTCTAGTTTTCCTTTACCTTTGAAGTTACAAACTATGCTTCCAACTGTATCTGAACACTCAATGCTTTTACTATCTTTTGCGTTCTTTTCCTTGTTTGTACAAGACAATGATTTATTTCTTTAACTCCTTGAACCATTATCTTGACAATAATATTGCCTTGAGGAATGTGCTAAGATTTCTCAGAGGTCTGGAAATTCATCATGTTTGCAGCAGATCACACCAGCCAGAGGGTGCTCAATAGATATTGTTAATATGGTGAAATCCTTCTTTATCCCTATTTTTCCCAGGAAGCACTTGTAGGAAAAAAAACATGCAGAAGAATTGGTATATTTTGAAGAATAACCCAGTTAAAGAACCAAATTTGGTAGATAACCCAGAGGTAGTTTTTAGAAAATCAACTAATTTCAAAGGTATTGTTATCAGGAGTTATGTGCAAAATTAAATAAAAAGGGTTTCAAACCAAGGGGCATTTTTAATATTATAAGATGTAAGCCATGTAGGAAGTTGAAGTTGTATGGGGTTTGGAGAACAAAAATCAGTTTTTATCCCTACACCACCATAAAGAATATGAAATAATGAATTGCATCTCATGTGCTAGAAAAATATTACATTTTTAGAACTGCGGAAATTTGTTCAAGACCTAAATTTGCCTTGAATTTTTTCCCAAAACTCAGATTCACTTTGTAGGATGTTAACAAAATAATGGCCTACCATCAATCATTTTTTTGGTTTCTAGAGAACCAGTAAAGAGGTTAACAAATATCAGTGTGCCCTCATAATATGCCCATTGATTTTTTTAGTAGCCTATTCTGTGCCAAAAGTCTTAGCATGGGAAAATGGCCCGAAGAAAATGATGCATGCCAGAAGAAAAAGGCCAAACATAGCAGAGGACCAGACATGCTGAGGAGGTTGTAGGACAGGTGACCGGAAAGGTGACTATTCTTTTCTTTTTTTAGACCCAACATTTATTATGCTCTAGGCTAGAGTCTGGGGAGGTCCCAGATCATAATAATTAATGTTTGATTGGCATCAAATAACATTGATGCAAATCTAATTTAGTTGCCAAATTTTGATCAATATGCCAATTTTGTATATATCAGCAAATTCACAAGTCTCAAATTTTGTGCAGTTGTGGACTGTATTATATTAGAAGGAAAGGACATAACTTAAACACAGGAATTAGGGAGCAATATTATAAACGTGTTTTTAACACATAGTATACAGTGCCTACAAGTAGTATTCAACCCCCTGCAGATTTAGCAGGTTTACACATTCGGAATTAACTTGGCATTGTGACATTTGGACTGTAGATCAGCCTGGAAGTGTGAAATGCACTGCAGCAAAAAAGAATGTTATTTCTTTTTTTATTTTTTTTTAAAATTGTGAAAAGTTTATTCAGAGGGTCATTTATTATTGAACCCCTCAAACCACAAGAATTCTGTTTGGTTCCCCTAAAGTATTAAGAAGTATTTCAGGCACAAAGAACAATGAGCTTCACATGTTTGGATTAATTATCTCTTTTTCCAGCCTTTTCTGACTAATTAAGACCCTCCCCAAACTTGTGAACAGCACTCATACTTGGTCAACATGGGAAAGACAAAGGAGCATTCCAAGGCCATCAGAGACAAGATCGTGGAGGGTCACAAGGCTGGCAAGGGGTACAAAACCCTTTCCAAGGAGTTGGGCCTACCTGTCTCCACTGTTGGGAGCATCATCCGGAAGTGGAAGGCTTATGGAACTACTGTTAGCCTTCCATGGCCTGGACAGCCTTTGAAAGTTTCCACCCGTGCCGAGGCCAGGCTTGTCCGAAGAGTCAAGGCTAACTCAAGGACAACAAGGAAGGAGCTCCGGGAAGATCTCATGGCAGTGGGGACATTGGTTTCAGTCAATACCATAAGTAACGTACTCCACCGCAATGGTCTCCATTCAAGACGAGCCCGTAAGGTACCTTTACTTTCAAAGCGTCATGTCAAGGCTCGTCTACAGTTTGTCTCAGAGTCCTCCAAGTGATCATGAGCAGACTGGTTCAAGGTTCTCTGGTCTGATGAGACCAAGATCGAGATCTTTGGTGCCAACCACACACGTGACGTTTGGAGGCTGGATGGCACTGCATATGACCCCAAGAATACCATCCCTACAGTCAAGCATGGTGGTGGCAGCATCATGCTGTGGGGCTGTTTCTCAGCCAAGGGGCCTGGCCATCTGCTCCGCATCCATGGGAAGATGGATAGCATGGCCTACCTGGAGATTTTGGCCAAGAACCTCTGCTCCTCCATCAAGGATCTTAAGATGGGTCGTCATTTCATCTTCCAACAAGACAACGACCCAAAGCACACAGCCAAGAAAACCAAGGCCTGGTTCAAGAGGGAAAAAATCAAGGTGTTGCAGTGGCCTAGTCAGTCTCCTGACCTTAACCCAATTGAAAACTTGTGGAAGGAGCTCAAGATTAAAGTCCACATGAGACACCCAAAGAACCTAGATAACTTGGAGAAGATCTGCATGGAGGAGTGGGCCAAGATAACTCCAGAGACCTGTGCCGGCCTGATCAGGTCTTATAAAAGATGATTATTAGCTGTAATTGCAAACAAGGGTTATTCCACAAAATATTAAACCTAGGGGTTGAATAATAATTGACCCACACTTTTATGTTGAAAATTTATTAAAATTTAACTGATCAACATAACTTGTTGGTTTGTAAGATTTATGCATCTGTTAATAAATCTGTCACGCTCCCCGGGTCCCCTGTCCAGCTCCCCGGCTCCCCTGCCACGCTCCCCGGCTTCCCTGGCTCGCTCCCCGGCTCCTCTGTCCGGCGTCCCCCGCTCCACAGCCTCCAGGCCTCCTCACCTATGATCCCCAGGCGTCCCGGTCCCCGCTCCCAGCGTCCGCCGGCAGCTTCGCTCCAGCCCGGCTCCCCAGCCTCCTGTTCGCCGCTTCCTGCCCTGGCTTCTGGCACCCGGGCCTCGCGCATGCGCATTAGGGCGCGAGCGCGGTCATTGACCCTTTCTTAAAGGGCCAGCGTCCACAGACAGGATATTGATCACACAGGTACAGGGTATAAAGGGGTTTAATGTCCAAGTGGGCGGGGCCTGTTCTTCGTGTTTCCTAAGCTAGGAGTCAGGTCTCCTTGTGTCTCTGTGATATACTTACCTCTCTCTCTCCTAGAGCCGCTCCTGCCTCGCCATCCGGTCCTGCCGATTCCCGAACCCCGAACGCTGACTATCTGCCATCCCGTCAGTCCGTACCATCTCTGATCCCTGTGGTGACCCGTCCTCTCGCTCCATCGGTTCCGGACTCTGCATGACAACATCTCGGCCTCCGAACCTGAGCTCCGTCACCCGGACTACCATCAGTGACTCCGTTGTCCCAGGGACTTCTCCATTCCACTCTTTTGCACGGACTGTCCTGCTACCCGTAGTGCTCCGGCTACCGGACCCCTTGCCTTCAGTAAGGTGTTCGGCCCAGTGGATCCACCTCCTGGGTCCGCCCATCCACCTGGCCCTAACAAAATCCTGCTCTTGTTTGAAGTTTGCAGGCTCTAACTTATTTGCATCTTATCAAACCTGCTAAATCTGCAGGGGGTTGAATACTACATGTAGGCACTGTATCTGCTAATTTCAAAACTTAACATAATCGTAAACTGGAGAAGATACATTTTTTTTGGGTATGAAGATTGTAGGTGCATATTGGAGAGTAGGGAATATTGTGAGCAATTTATGTATGTGAGAGGGGTTGAGAAGAGATATATCAATTAAATGCATTGATCCCATATGGACTTATTGTGGATTTTGAAATGATACTTAAAAGAGTGATAGAGATCCATTTATTAATATCTTAGTTTATGTTTATGTTTTGCAGACTTTGGAGACTTTTTTGTGTAAAAATGCATCAAATATGCATGTAAAACACATGTTATCTGAAATTGATTGTAAAGGCAATGGTATGTAGGGTATCATCATGATAAAGATTAGGTGGTGAACACGATAGAAGAATTTAGATATTTTAGAACGCTTAAGGGATATTAATAAGAAAAATTACAATATGGTAGATTATAGCTGGGCTGATTTGTGGGTAAAGGACCTAAATGAAGATTCTTATTTGATTTTTCTCTTGGGGTTCTAAGAGCCTATCATTATTACTGATTTTGAGGGCCCACACTACAATTAATACAAACATTACAGTAATACAGTCACAGAAACTGTGACTCAGCAATGATCTTGTTAGCGTTCTCCTTGTGTGTGACAAGGCCTTAACTCTGCTGCCCAACTAATCCACTTTACTCCTCCCTACTCCACTGCTTCTTCCCCATGCAAATCCCTTGATTGGTTCCCAATTTCCCACCATATTCAATTCAAACTAATAACACTGACCTACAAAGCCATCCATTATCTGTCTCCTCCATATATCTCCGATCTAATCTCCTGATATGTATACTCCAACATGTAATCTCTGGTCCTCCCAAGAGACCTCCTTCTCTGCTCAACACTTATCCGTTCCTTACCCAACCGCCTCTAAAGGTGGCTTTACACACTGCAACATCGCAAACGACATCGCTGTAACGTCACCGGTTTTGTGACGTAATAGCGACCTCCCCAGCGACATTGCAGTGTGTGAAACACATCAGCGACCTGGCCCCTGCTGTGAAGTTGCTGATCGCTACAAATCGTTCAGGACCATTCTTTGGTCCTTTGTTTCCCGCTGTGCAGCATGATCGCTAGAAAGTTTCAGTGTGTAAAGGGGACTTAAAACACTGGAAACGAGTGATGTGTCACAATATCTGTCAATCACTATTCTCTGTCAGTCGGTCTCTCCCTCTCGGTCTCTATTCTCTCTCTGTCGATCCGTCACTAACTCTGTCCCTCTCTCACAGTCTGTCGGTCATTTTCCCCTCCTCTCTCATACTCACCGATCCCCGATCCCCGGCGTGGCGCTGCACGGCATTCACACTGCTGCGGCGGCTTTTACTATTTTGAAAAAGCCAGCCGCTCATTAAACAATTTCGTATTCCCTACTTTCCCCGCCCACAGGCGCCTATGATTGGTTGCAGTGAGACACACCCCCACGCTGAGTGACAGGTGTCTCACTGCACCCAATCACAGCAGCCGGTGGGCGGGTCTATACTGTGCAGTGAAATAAATAATTAAATAATTTAAAAAAACGGCGTGTGGTCCCCCCAATTTTAATACCAGCCAGATAAAGCCATACGGCTGAAGGCTGGTATTCTCAGGATGGGGAGCTCCACGTTATGGGGAGCCCCCCAGCCTAACAATATCAGTCAGCAGCCGCCCAGAATTGCCGCATACATTAGATGCGACAGTTCTGGGACTGTACCTGGCTCTTCCCGATTTGCCCTGGTGCGTTGGCAAATTGGGGTAATAAGGAGTTATTGGCAGCCCATAGCTGCCAATAAGTCCTAGATTAATCATGTCAGGCGTCTCCCAGAGAAACCTTCCATGATTAATCTGTAAATTACAGTAAATAAACACACACACACCCGAAAAAATCATTTATTAGAAATAAAAAACACAAACAAATTCCCTCATCACCAATTTAATCAGCCCCAAAAAGCCCTCCTTGTCCGGCGTAATCCATGGACCACCAGCGTCGCTTCCAGCTTAGCTGCATGCAGGTGACAGGTAGAGTTGAGCGCGGTTCGCGGTTCGAGGTTCTCCAGTTCGCGGCTCGAGTGATTTTGGGGGCTGTTCTAGATCGAACTAGAACTCGAGCTTTTTGCTAAAGCTCGATAGTTCTAGATACGTTCGAGAACGGTTCTAGCAGCAAAAAGACAAGCTAATTATATTACTAGCTGGCTTTCCGCTGTAATAGTGTAAGTCACTCTGTGACTCACACTATTATGAAATTTCAGTGTATAGTGTGCGGGAACAGCACATTCAGATCACTGCTGTTTGGATAATAGCGATCGCCAATTTTTTTTTTTCCTTGTCTTCCTTCCCTAAGCGCGCGCGTGTAGTGGGGCGGGCCAGCATGTCAGCCAATCCCAGACACACACAGCTAAGTGGACTTTTAGCCAGAGAAGCAACGGCATGTGTGATAGGATATCCATGTCACATGTCCTTGCATTATAAAAACGGACATTTTCCTCCAGCACGCCATTATCTGCCTTCTGCGTCTTGGTGTCAGTCACCGCTGTCATAGCTCCTGTCTCCGATACTGCTGTGTACACTCTATACACAGCGCTATACAGAATAGGGATAGAAGTTTCTTTCAACCCTTGTAAGGGCTAATACCAGCAGGGTCAGAACCATAGGTGACAGTCAGGGCCGTGAAAACAGATTTTAACAGCTACACAAGATGACAGCGTCTGTGTAGCTAAGGTCAGGGATTTACTCGCTGCATTTCCCCATTAGGAGGGATAGAAAGGGAGGCTTCCTTTCCTCTACCCAGACCCACAACCCTGCCACTGTACCCTCCTGCCCTTTGCACACTCAAACTCATTGTTACTAAGCCATTATACTAGCAAACATTGAGGAAACTTAGTGGCATCCTAAACGTGGCTGTTGGACTTCTGTATTGTCCCACTAGTGCAAAGATATTTGCAGCACGTCTGCCTGCATTGCACACTCAAGCTCATTTGTTACTAAGCCATTATACTAGCAAACACTGAGGAAACTTAGTGGCATCCTAAAAGTGGCTGTTGGACTTCTGTATTGTCCCACTAGTGCAAAGATATTTGCAGTATGTCTGCCTGCATTGCACACTCAAACTCATTGTTATTAAGCCATTATACTAGCAAACACTGAGGAAATTAGTGGCATCCTAAATGTGGCTGTTGGACTTCTGTATTGTCCCACTAGTGCAAAGATATTTGCAGCACGTCTGCCTGCATTGCACACTCAAACTCATTGTTACTAAGCCATTATACTAGCAAACACTGAGGAAACTTAGTGGCATCCTAAAAGGGGCTGTTGGACTTCTGTATAGTCCCACTAGTGCAAAGATATTTGCAGCACGTCTGCCTGCATTGCACACTCAAACTCATTGTTACTAAGCCATTATACTAGCAAACACTGAGGAAACTTAGTGGCATCCTAAACGTGGCTGTTGGACTTCTGTATTGTCCCACTAGTGCAAAGATATTTGCAGCACATCTGCCTGCATTGCACACTCAAACTCATTGTTACTAAGCCATTATACTAGCAAACACTGAGGAAACTTAGTGGCATCCTAAAAGTGGCTGTTGGACTTCATTATTGTCCCACTAGTGCAAAGATATTTGCAGCACGTCTGCCTGCATTGCACACTCAAACTCATTGTTACTAAGCCATTATACCAGCAAACTATGCTGCCAGTTTAAGGGCCGTAGTTGCATTGTCAGGGATAATTATTGTTGTTTATTCTGATGTTAATAAAGCTAGACCACCGCTGAAATCTATACCACCTCTCAATTTTTACTACCACATTTTAAGTGCACAATCTTGTCGCAATCAAAATGAGTGGCAAAATGACAGATGCTGGTGGAAAGGGGAAGAGGCGTGTTGGAAAAGGAAAAAAAAGGTTTGTCCGTGGGGAAGGTGGCAAAGCTCCATTAACATCTGCTGAAGATAGGCCATCTTCCAGCAAGATGTCTACTACTTACCGTGAACAATCCGATGTGCTCCCTTTTCTACGGACACGAACAACTGGAACAAAGGTAGATGATGGCCAAAAAAGGAAAATGCTTGAATGGATCTCAAGTGGTCCAACAAGTGCCCTCTCCGCCACCTCAACTACCGCATCCAAAAAACACCAGTCCTCTGAGTTGTCAGCCCAATCACACTTGCATTCTCCCAGCTCTGAAGTCTCCATCCGCCCTGCACAGTATGGTGGAACTGAGATGGCTGAGTCTGCAGAGCTGTTCAGTCACACTATAGCCTGGGAATCAGAAGTCTGCTCCCAAGCTACAGTGAGTACAGACCAGGAAATGGTCTACAGTGATGACCAGAACCTTTGTGACTCTGATTCAGGCCGTGAGGACCAAGTTTCTGAGCATAATGTTGACCCTTTTTCACAAATTGTAACACCTGTTGTTATAGACAATGAGGAACATACTGATGACGATGAGACGCAGATACCAGATTGGGATCACAACTTAAATATTCGGTCAGGGCAAGAAGAGGCTCGGTCTGAGGGTGAGGGGAGTGCAAACACAATAATTGATGAGGAAGTTCTGGATCCCACCTACTGTCAACCCACAGTCAGGCACTCGAGGAGGTCAACAGAGGCGGTGGAGGAGGATGTAACCGACGACGAAGTTACCTTGCACCTTCCTGGACAGAGTCGGAGCACTGGTAGCACGTCTACAACTGCATCCTCAGCCACCACTCTGCCTCTGAGCACTAGTCGGGGGGGCTCAGCAGGTCGCATGCCCTCTAAGCCTTGCCTAGCCTGGTCCTTTTTTGACATAGCAAAAGATCGCCCAAATTATGTGATCTGTAAAATTTGTCATGATTCTGTTAGTAGAGGGCAAAACCTCAGCAGTTTGACAACTTCTTCCATGAATCGTCACATGAATAAATATCATATGTCCCAGTAGGAAGCTCACCGTGCTGCAATGCGGCCTAGCGGAGCGAACCATCCACCGCCTGCCCCTTCCAGTGCATCCGCGCGTTCTTCATCTTCTAGGACTGTGGGGACAGCTGTCACACCTGGTTTTCCACGAACAACTTCCACCACTCTAACCGCAACAGGCAGTTTGCTTGGTAGGTCGTCAGTTGGTTTGGAAGGGGAAACAAGTGCGTGTGTACAGCTCTCTCAGACATCGATAGCACCAACGTTGGATGAAGGCAACATCATGTCTCCGCCTGCACTTTCCTCACAAACCTGCATTGTTCCAGGGACACCCTACTCAACACCGTCTACACACAGCAGCCAGATCTCTGTCCCTCAGATGTGGACAAATAAAAGGCCATTTCCTGCGACCCATGACAAAGCTAAGAGGTTGACTTTATCCCTCTGTAAGCTCTTGGCTACCGAAATGCTGCCTTTCCGCCTGGTGGACACACAGGATTTTAGAGACCTTATGTCTGTCACTGTGCCCCAGTACCAGATGCCCAGTCGCCACTACTTCTCTAAGAAAGGTCTGCCTGCGCTACACCTGCATGTCGCACACAACATCACCGCTTCCTCGAGAAACTCTGTGTGTTAACGGGTGCATTTCACCACCGATACTTGGACCAGTAAGCATGGACAGGGACGTTACATGTCGCTGACTGGGCACTAGGTAACTATGGTGATAGATGATGAAGGGTCTGCTGCACAAGTCTTGCCGTCCCCACGACTTGTGAGTCAATCCTCTGTCTGTCCAAGTTCCGCCACTGCTTCTGCCTCCTCCACCTCATCTGGGTCCTCCACCTCTGCCCCAAGCCTGCCTGGTCAGGTCAACAGCGTTCTCACTGCGCAGAAGGAATCACGCACCCCTCATTACTATGCTGGCAGCAGAGCGCAACGGCATCAGGCGGTCTTTAGCTTGACATGTCTTGGAAATAGGAGTCACACAGCGGCTGAGTTGTGGGCAGCTCTGGAGACTGAGTTTAATAAATGGTTGTCTCCACTCAACCTGCAGACTGGTAAGGCCATGTGCGACAAAGTTGCAAACCTGGGTGCGGCTCTTCGCCTGGGCAAGGTGACACACGTGCCTTGTATGGCTCACGTGTTGAACCTTGTTGTCCAGCAATTTTTAAAACACTATCCCGGCCTAGATGGCCTTCTGACCAGGGCACGAAAACTGTCTGCTCACTTCCGACGTTCAACCGCCGCAGCTGAGCGACTTGCATCGCTCCAGAAGTCTTTCGGCCTGCCGGTTCATCGCCTGAAATGCGATGTGGCGACATGCTGGAATTCAACTCTCCACATGTTACATCGACTGTGGCAGCACCGCCGAGCCCTGGTGCAATACGTCATGACGTATAGCCTGGGCCAACGAGATGCAGAGGGGAGGCAGATCACCCTGATGGAGTGGTCTCAGATCAAGGACCTATGCACCCTTCTGCACAGTTTCAACATGGCGACGAATATGTTTAGCGCTGACAATGCCATTATCAGCATGACAATTCCAGTCATTTACATGCTGGAGCACACGCTAAACACTATTCGGAGTCAGTGGGTGGGACAACAGGAAGGGGAGGAACTACAGGAGGATTCATATGCACAAGACACAACAACATCACCAAGGTCCAGACGTTCATCATCACCAACGCAGCAGGCATGGGACCATGGGGGACAGGGATCAACAAGGGCGCATGGTAGCAGGCGAAATGTTGAGGAAGGTGCAGGAGAACATGAAGAAATGGAGGACGAACTGTCCATGGACATGGAAGACTCAGCGGATGAGGGAGACCTTGGTCAAATTTCAGTTGAAAGAGGTTGGGGGGAGATGTCAGAGGAAGAAAGAACGGTTAGCACCTCTATGCCACAAACACAGCGTGGACTTGGTCCGCATGGCTGCGCAAGACACATGAGCACCTTCTTGCTGCACTACCTCCAACATGACCCTCGTATTGTCAAAATTAGAAGTGATGATGACTACTGGCTTGCCACACTATTAGATCCCCGGTACAAGTCCAAATTTTGTGACATAATTCCAGCCATAGAAAGGGACGTACGTATGTAGGAGTATCAGCAGAAGCTGTTACTCGATCTTTGCTCGGCTTTTCCACCAAACAACCGTGCAGGTGCAGGGAGTGAATCTCCCAGTTGTAACTTGACAAACATGGGATGGTTTCGTCATCTTCAACAGTCTACCCGTACCAGTAGCACCGTATCTGGTGCTGGTAACAGCAATTTTATTGAATCTTTTCATAATTTTTTTAGACCATCCTTTGCAAGCCCACCAGAGACAACAAGTCTGACACATAGTCAACGGCTGGAGAGGATGATACAGGAGTATCTCCAAATGAACATTGATGCCATGACTTTGCAAATGGAGCCTTGCTCATTTTGGGCTTCAAATCTTGAAAAATGGCCAGAGCTCTCAACTTACGCCTTGGAGATTTTGTCGTGTCCAGCTGCCAGCGTTGTCTCTAAACGTGTCTTCAGTGCTGCTGGGTGTGTGCTGAAAGAAAAGCGCACGTGTCTGTCCAGTGACAATGTGGACAGACTAACGTTCATCAAAATGAACAAGTCATAGATCCACAAGGAATTTACTACCCCTGTGTCATCCTGGGGAGAGTAAATGCTTGAGGATTTGGAATGTGCTTGATGCAAATCAAAACATCCTGTTTGCAACTAGGGCACAAGTGCTGCCACTGATGGGGTGTCTGTGTGGCCCAATTTTTGGAAAAAAAGGGAGACTCCGCTTTGAGTAACCCTTGCTTGCTGTGTTTTTAAAAATGATCCAAGATGAACAGAGTTGGGATCAGGAAAGACTTTGCTACCTACCCCGGTGTCATCCTGGGGACGGTTAAGTATGGCGTATTTTTGAATGTGCTTGATGCAAATCTAGCTGTGAAGTGTACAACTGGGGCACAAGTGCTGCCACTGAATGGGTGGGTGTGTGTGGGGCCCAATATTTGGAAAAAAAGGAGACTCCGCTTGGAGTAACCCTTGCTTGCTGTGTTTTTTAAAAGGAGCCAAGATGAACAAGTCATGGTTCAGCAAAGACTTTGCTACCTACCCCGGGGTCATCCTGGGAACAGTTAAGTATGGCGTATTTTTGAATGTGCTTGATGCAAATCTAGCTGTGAAGTGTACAACTGGGGAACAAGTGCTGCCACTGAATGGGTGGGTGTGTGTGGGGCCCAATTTTTGGAAAAAAAGGGAGACTCTGCTTGGAGTAACCCTTGCTTGCTGTGTTTTTAAAAATGATCCAAGATGAACAGAGCTGGGATCAGGAAAGACTTTGCTACCTACCCCGGTGTCATCCTGGGGACGGTTAAGTATGGCGTATTTTTGAATGTGCTTGATGCAAATCTAGCTGTGAAGTGTACAACTGGGGCACAAGTGCTGCCACTGAATGGGTGGGTGTGTGTGGGGCCCAATTTTTGGAAAAAAAGGGAGACTCTGCTTGGAGTAACCCTTGCTTGCTGTGTTTTTAAAAATGATCCAAGATGAACAGAGCTGGGATCAGGAAAGACTTTGCTACCTACCCCGGTGTCATCATGGGGACGGTTAAGTATGGCGAATTTTTGAATGTGCTTGATGCAAATCTAGCTGTAAAGTGTACAACTGGGGCACAAGTGCTGCCACTGAATGGGTGGGTGTGTGTGGGGCCCAATATTTGGAAAAAAAAGGAGACTCCGCTTGGATTAACCCTTGCTTGCTGTGTTTTTTAAAAGGAGCCAAGATGAACAAGTCATGGTTCAGCAAAGACTTTGCTACCTACCCCGGTGCAATCCTGAGGACGGAAAAGGATGGCGTATTTTTGAATGTGCTTGATGCAAATCTAGCTGTGAAGTGTACAACTGGGGCACAAGTGCTGCCACTGAATGGGTGGGTGTGTGTGTGGCCCAATTTTTGGAAAAAAAGGGAGACTCCGCTTGGAGTAACCCTTTCTTGCTGTGTTTTTAAAAATGATCCAAGATGAACAGAGCTGGGATCAGGAAAGACTTTGCTACCTACCCCAGTGTCATCCTGGGGACGGTTAAGTATGGCGTATTTTTGAATGTGCTTGATGCAAATCTAGCTGTGAAGTGTACAACTGGGGCACAAGTGCTGCCACTGAATGGGTGGGTGTGTGTGGGGCCCAATTTTTGGAAAAAAAGGGAGACTCCGGTTGGAGTAACCCTTGCTTGCTGTGTTTTTTAAAAGGAGCCAACATGAACAAGTCATGGTTCAGCAAAGACTTTGCTACCTACCCCGGTGCAATCCTGAGGACGGAAAAGGATGGCGTATTTTTGAATGTGCTTGATGCAAATCTAGCTGTGAAGTGTACAACTGGGGCACAAGTGCTGCCACTGAATGGATGGGTGTGTGTGGGGCCCAATTTTTGGAAAAAAAGGAGACTCCGCTTGGAGTAACCCTTGCTTGCTGTGTTTTTTAAAAGGAGCCAAGATGAACAAGTCATGGTTCAGCAAAGACTTTGCTACCTACCCCGGGGTCATCCTGGGAACGGTTAAGTATGGCGTATTTTTGAATGTGCTTGATGCAAATCGAGCTGTGAAGTGTACAACTGGGGCACAAGTGCTGCCACTGAATGGGTGGGTGTGTGTGGGGCCCAATTTTTGGAAAAAAGGGAAACTCCGCTTGGAGTAACCCTTGCTTACATTGTTTTTTAAAAGGAGCCAAGATGAACAAGTAATGGTTCAGCAAAGACTTTGCTACCTACCCCGGGGTCATCCTGGGAACGGTTAAGTATGGCGTATTTTTGAATGTGCTTGATGCAAATCTAGCTGTGAAGTGTACAACTGGGGCACAAGGGCTGCCACTGAATGGGTGGGTGTGTGTGGGTCCCAATTTTTGGAAAAAAGGGAGACTCCGCTTGGAGTAACCCTTGCTTACATTGTTTTTAAAAATGGTCCAAGATGAACAGAGCTGGGATCAGGAAAGACTTTGCTACCTACCCCGGTGCAATCCTCAGGACGGAAAAGGATGGCGTATTTTTGAATGATCTTGATGCAAATCTAGCTGTGAAGTGTACAACTGGGGCACAAGTGCTGCCACTGAAGGGGTGGGTGTGTGTGTGTGGCCCAATTTTTGGAAAAAAGGGAGAACTCCGCTTGGAGTCACCTTGAGGGTATTTTCTAGTTGCTTTTATGTGTTTGTGATTGCCTGCCATTGTTTCCTATGCGGTTCGACTTCGGTTCGTCGAACGTTCGCCGAACTGAACTCGAACGAGACCTCCATTCGACGAACTGAACTCGAGCCGAACCGCGGCTGGTTCGCTCATCTCTATTAACAGGAGCAGCAGAAGACACCGCCGCTCCTGTCACCTCCACGCAGCTAATGAAGGGAATAGCGCGATCAGCTGAGCTGTCACTGAGGTTACCCGCTGTCACTGGATCCAGCGGTGGAACCAGCGGTGGCCGCGGGTAACCTCAGTGACAGCTCAGCTGATTGCGCTACTCACCGTCGCTCCGGTCAGTTCCACGCAGCAACTGAGGTGAGTAGCGCGATCAGCTGAGCTGTCACTGAGGTTACCCGCGGCCACCACTGGATCCACCGCTAGATCCAGGTAACCTCAGTGACAGCTCAGCCGATCGCGCGGCTGTCTTCAGTTGCTGCGTGGAGGTGACAGGAGCGGCGGTGTCTTCTGCTGCTCCTGTCACCTGCATGCAGCTGAGCTGGAAGCGACGCTGGAGGTCTGTGGATTATGCCGGACATGGAGGGCTTTTTGGGGCTGATTAAATTGGTGATGAGGGAATTTGTTTGTGTTTTTTATTTCTAATAAAGGATTTTTCGGGTGTGTGTGTTTATTTACTGTAATTTACAGATTAATCATGGAAGGTTTCTCGGGGAGACGCCTGACATGATTAATCTAGGACTTATTGTCAGCTATGGGCTGCCAATAACTCCTTATTACCCCGATTTGCCAACGCACCAGGGCAAATCGGGAAGAGCCGGGTACAGTCCCAGAACTGTCGCATATAATGTATGCGGCAATTCTGGGCGGCTGCTGACTGATATTGTTAGGCTGGGGAACTCCCCATAACGTGGAGCTCCCCATCCTGAGAATACCAGCCTTCAGCCGTATGGCTTTATCTGGCTGGTATTAAAATTGGGGGGGACCGCACGCCGTTTTTTTTAATTATTTAATTATTTATTTCACTGCACAGTATAGACACGCCCACTGGCTGCTGTGATTGGGTGCAGTGAGACACCTGTCACTCAGCGTGGGGGCGTGTCTCACTGCAACCAATCATAGGCGCCTGTGGGCGGGTAAAGCAGGGAATACGAGATTGTTTAATGAGCGGCCAGCTTTTTCAAAATAATAAAAGCCACCGCAGCAGTGTGAATGCCGTGCAGCGCCGCGCCGGGGATCGGGGATTGGTGAGTATGAGAGAGGACGGGAAAATGACCGACAGACTGTGAGAGAGGGACAGAGATAGTGACGGACCGACAGAGAGAGAATATAGACCGAGAAGGAGAGACCGACTGACAGAGAATAGTGATTGACAGATATTGTGACACATCACTCGTTTCCAGTGTTTGACTAGCTAGGTCGTTCTGCAGGTCCGGATCGCTGTTGCGTCGTTGGCCAGGTTTGCCTGTTTGACAGCTCACCAGAGACTCACCATAGACTTTGTAGCGATCCCGGCCAGGTTGGGATCGCTGGTGGGATCGCTGAAAGTCTCAGTGTGTAAAGGGGCCTTAAGAGTTTTCTCATCTATCAAATGTCCTCTGGAATTCGCTGCCTCAACACATCAAATTATCTGCTACACTTGCAAGCTTCAAACGGATGTTGAAAACCTATCTGTTTAAAAATGCCTACACTGTCCAATTACCCCACCACCTCACCACCGCCAGAACTGCCGCCTCACCACCCCCGGAGATGCCGCCTCAAAACCACCCCACCTACTGTTTCCTCCCCATTATCCTATAGAATGTAAGCCTCCAAGGTCAGGATCCTCTCCCCTCTGTACCAGGCTGTCTATTGTAACTTGTATATGTATTTTTTATATAACCCCTTCTCATGTACAGCACCATGGAATCAATGGTGCTCTATACATAAATATTAATAATAATAATAGTTAAATATAAAAAAATAACGTTAAAGAATTATAGTTTTAGTGAGTGTCATAGAAAATGAACACATTTTGAACTTTGGCTAGCCTACAAGCTTGTGAATGTTACTGCATAACTCACTCAAGAGCCTTTACTAATGTGAAAACTAAAGAATCCCTGCGGCTGTAATCCTGCATGTATCAAAACACAGTTCTTACTGTAGGCAAGACACAGATTGCCATGTACAAGCAGACATGTGGTATTAGGTGTCTGAATGAGAACTGATATATTCAAGACTTTACTCTGGGCCAGATGAACCTGAGGTCAAAATGTGCAAGCACAAATATCATAATCCTCTTATAGTCATCAAGGGTTGCCGTGTATTATAGTAAAGTACATTATTATTATTATTATTTTAGTATTACATGATGTAACTGGAAACTTAAAAAGATATGCTTTGTATGATGACTGTTTTTTTTATTTTTCAGTGAATTGAGCTGTGTAAGGGCTTGTTTTTTTGTGGTGAAAACTGTTAATTTGTATTGTATCATTTTGGGATTTATATTATGTTTAGATCACTTATTATTGTATTTTTTTTTGCAGAGTTGTGGCGAACGAAACCTCTCCCCCCACAATTCTGTCATGTTGTGGTGGGGTGGATGGGTGCATAGTACTGCATGGTTCATGCCAGCAGTGTATTCGGGGGGGGCAGGCAGGGCATTTACCCCAGGCGCAGCTGACAGTGGGATATCATCGGCCCCCTTGTGGCTACTCAGCAATTACATTTTGCCTCCCCTCCTTAGTGAAAGTTGGATGTTTTCTGAGCCAGCTGTCAAGGTGACAACCGGCTCAAAGAAGGTGCAGTACGCCAATTTCCAGTGATCAATTGAACTTGCATATCTCAGATGTGAATATAATTGAAGCCCTGACAACTGGCACTTCCAGTTCAGGACGACGTCAGCAGCGTGATCAAATGATCTGATCCACACCTATGCAATTTACATACATGTGGTTTTGTACGATGTGGAAGTTGGTTTCTTATTCGTCCAGTTTCTTATTCGGGGCTGAAGTTGGTTTCTTATTCGTCAGTTTCTTATTCGGCAATTTAGTTTTTTCAGTTTTTTATGCGTTTAACAACAAAAATAACACATGACAATAATAAAATACAATGCACTGATGTGCCCTAATATAAATACACTCAAAATCAGCTGCAAAAATTATACAACTGGCAAAAAAATGGGCATCAAAGTGGGCACCAAAGTATGTTAGTGAAAGGGTTAAATGGCTTTGGGCCACTGATCTAACACCAGAATTGCATATATAGTGATGCCTCTAATCAAAATGAAGTGACTCCAGCCTGGCCCAAAGGGGTTCTGGGCATCAGAACTGGCATCAAAGTGGACACACAGCCAATTTTCACAGATTTGAATAAGTAACTGGTGTTTTTGAGGGGTTAAATGGCTTTGGGCCACTGATCTCACACCTCATTTACATACCTAGTGATGCCACACATCAAATTCAGATCACTCCAGCCTGGCACAAACAGGTTCTGGGCATCAGAACTGGCATCAAAGTGGGCAAAACCCCAGTTTTCACAGATTTGAATAAGTAACTGGTGTTTTTGAGACGTTAAATGGCTTTGGGCCACTGATCTCACACCACATTTACATACCTAGTGATGCCACACATCAAATTCAGATCACTCCAGCCTGGCACAAACAGGTTCTGGGCATCAGAACTGGCATCAAAGTGGGCAAAACCCCAGTTTTCACAGATTTGAATAAGTAACTGGTGTTTTTGAGGGGTTAAATGGCTTTGGGCCACTGATCTCACACCACATTTACATATCTAGTGATGCCACACATCAAATTCAGGTCACTCCAGCCTGGCCCAAACGGGTTCTGGGCATCAGAACTGGCATCAAAGTGGGCACACAGCCAATTTTCACAGATTTGAATAAGTAACTGGTGTTTTTGAGGGGTTAAATGGCTTTGGGCTACTGATCTCACACCACACTTACATACCTAGTGATGCCACACATCAAATTCAGATCACTCCAGCTTGGCCCAAACAGGTTATGGGCATCAGAACTGGCATCAAAGTGGGCAAAACCCCAGTTTTCACAGATTTGAATAAGTAACTGGTGTTTTTGAGTGGTTAAATGGCTTTGGGCCACTGATCTCACACCACATTTACATACCTAGTGATGCCACACATCAAATTCAGATCACTCCAGCCTTGCCCAAACAGGTTCTGCTCATTAGAACTGGCATCAAAGTGGACAAAACCCCAGTTTTCACAGATTTGAATAAGTAACTGGTGTTTTTGAGACGTTAAATGGCTTTGGGCCACTGATCTCACACCACATTTACATACCTAGTGATGCCACACATCAAATTCAGATCACTCCAGCCTGGCACAAACAGGTTCTGGGCATCAGAACTGGCATCAAAGTGGGCAAAACCCCAGTTTTCACAGATTTGAATAAGTAACTGGTGTTTTTGAGGGGTTAAATGGCTTTGGGCCACTGATCTCACACCACATTTACATATCTAGTGATGCCACACATCAAATTCAAATCACTCCAGCCTGGCCCAAACGGGTTCTGGGCATCAGAACTGGCATCAAAGTGGGCACACAGCCAATTTTCACAGATTTGAATAAGTAACTGGTGTTTTTGAGGGGTTAAATGGCTTTGGGCCACTGATCTCACACCACATTTACATACCTAGTGATGCCACACATCAAATTCAGATCACTCCAGCCTGGCCCAAACAGGTTCTGGGCATCAGAACTGGCATCAAAGTGGGAAAACCCCCAGTTTTCACAGATTTGAATAAGTAACTGGTGTTTTTGAGGGGTTAAATGGCTTTGGGCCACTGATCTCACACCACATTTACATACCTAGTGATGCCACACATCAAATTCAGATCACTCCAGCCTGGCCCAAACAGGTTCTGCTCATCAGAACTGGCAAAGTGAGCAAAACCCCAGTTTTAAAGATTTGAATAAGTAACTGGTGTTTTTGATGGGTTAAATGGCTTTGGGCCACTGATCTTACACCACATTTACATACCTAGTGATGCCACACATCAAATTCAGATCACTACAGCCTGGCCCAAAGAAGTTCTGGGCATCAGAACTGGCATCAAAGTGGGCACACAGCCAATTTTCACAGATTTGAATAAGTAACTGGTGTTTTTGAGGCGTTAAATGGCTTTGGGCCACTGATCTCACAAAACATTTACATACCTAGTTATGCCACAAATCAAATTCAGATCACTCCAGCCTGGCCCAAACAGGTTCTGGGCATCAGAACTGGCATCAAAGTGGGCAAAACCCCAGTTTTCACAGATTTGAATAAGTAACTGGTGTTTTTGAGGGGTTAAATGGCTTTGGGCCACTGATCTCACACCACATTTACATACCTAGTGATGCCACACATCAAATTCAGATCACTCCAGCCTGGCCCAAACAGGTTCTGGGCATCAGAACTGGCAAAGTGAGCAAAACCCCAGTTTTAAAGATTTGAATAAGTAACTGGTGTTTTTGATGGGTTAAATAGCTTTGGGCCACTGATCTCACACCACATTTACATACCTAGTGATGCCACACATCAAATTCAGATCACTCCAGCCTGGCCCAAAGAAGTTCTGGGCATCAGAACTGGCATCAAAGTGGGCACACAGCCAATTTTCACAGATTTGAATAAGTAACTGGTGTTTTTGAGGCGTTAAATGGCTTTGGGCCACTGATCTCACAAAACATTTACATACCTAGTGATGCCACAAATCAAATTCAGATCACTCCAGCCTGGCCCAAACAGGTTCTGGGCATCAGAACTGGCATCAAAGTGGGCAAAACCCCAGTTTTCACAGATTTGAATAAGTAACTGGTCTTTTTGAGGGGTTAAATGGCTTTGGGCTACTGATCTCACACCACATTTACATACCTAGTGATGCCACACATCAAATTCAGATCACTCCAGCCTGGCCCAAACAGGTTCTGGGCATCAGATCTGGCATCAAAATGTGCAAAACCCACTTTTCACAGATTTGAATAAGAAACTGGTGTTTTTGAGGGATTAAATGGCTTTGGGCCACTGATCTCACACCACATTTACATACCTAGTGATGCCACACATCAAATTCAGATCACTCCAGCCTGGCCCAAACAGGCTGGAGTGATCTGAATTTGATGTGTGGCATCACTAGGTATGTAAATGTGGTGTTAGATCAGTGGCTTAAAGCCATTTAACCCCTCAAAAACAACAATTACTTATTCAAATCTGTGAAAACTGGGGTTTTGCCCACTTTGATGCCAGTTCGGATGCCCAGAACCTGTTTGGGCCAGGCTGGAGTGATCTGAATTTGATGTGTGGCATCACTAGGTATGTAAATGTGGTGTCAGATCAGTGGCCCAAAGCCATTTAACCCCTCAAAAACACCAATTACTTATTCAAATCTGTGAAAACTGGGGTTTTGCCCACTTTGATGCCAGTTCTGATGCCCAGAACCTGTTTGGGCCAGGCTGGAGTGATCTGAATTTGATGTGTGGCATCACTAGGTATGTAAATGTGGTGTTAGATCAGTGGCTTAAAGCCATTTAACCCCTCAAAAACACCAATTACTTATTCAAATCTGTGAAAACTGGGGTTTTGCCCACTTTGATGCCAGTTCTGATGCCCAGAACCTATTTGGGCCAGGCTGGAGTGATCTGAATTTGATGTGTGGCATCACTAGGCATGTAAATGTGGTGTGAGATCAGTGGCCCAAAGCCATTTAATCCCTCAAAAACACCAGTTACTTATTCAAATCTGTGAAAAGTGGGTTTTGCCCACTTTGATGCCAGTTCTGATGCCCAGAACCTGTTTGGGCCAGGCTGGAGTGATCTGAATTTGATGTGTGGCACCACTAGGTATGTAAATGTGGTGTGAGATCAGTAGCCCAAAGCCATTTAACCCCTCAAAAACACCAATTACTTATTCAAATCTGTGAAAACTGGGGTTTTGCCCACTTTGATGCCAGTTCTGATGCCCAGAACCTGTTTGGGCCAGGCTGGAGTGATCTGAATTTGATGTGTGTCATCACTAGGTATGTAAATGTGGTGTTAGATCAGTGGCCCAAAGCCATTTAATCCCTCAAAAACACCAGTTACTTATTCAAATCTGTGAAAAGTGGGTTTTGCCCACTTTGATGCCAGTTCTGATGCCCAGAACCTGTTTGGGCCAGGCTGGAGGGATCTGAATTTGATGTGTGGCATCACTAGGTATGTAAATGTGGTGTGAGATCAGTGGCCCAAAGCCATTTAATCCCTCAAAAACACCAGTTACTTATTCAAATCTGTGAAAAGTGGGTTTTGCCCACTTTGATGCCAGTTCTGATGCCCAGAACCTGTTTGGGCCAGGCTGGAGTGATCTGAATTTGATGTGTGGCATCACTAGGTATGTAAATGTGGTGTGAGATCAGTGGCCCAAAGTCATTTAATCCCTCAAAAACACCAGTTACTTATTCAAATCTGTAAAAACTGGGGTTTTGCCCACTTTGATGCCAGTTCTGATGCCCAGAACCTGTTTGGGCCAGGCTGGAGTGATCAGAATTTGATGTGAGGCATCACTAGGTATGTAAATGTGGTGTGAGATCAGTGGCCCAAAGCCATTTAACCCCTCAAAACACCAGTTACTTATTCAAATCTGTGAAAACTGGGGTTTTGCCCACTTTGATGCCAGTTCTGATGCCCAGATCCTGTTTGGGCCAGGCTGGAGTGATCTGAATTTGATGTGTGGCATCACTAGTGAGATCAGTGGCCCAAAGCCATTTAACCCCTCAAAAACACCAGTTACTTATTCAAATCTGTGAAAACTGGGGTTTTGCCCACTTTGATGCCAGTTCTGATGCCCAGAACCTGTTTGGGCCAGGCTGCAGTGATCTGAATTTGATGTTTGGCATCACTAGGTATGTAAATGTGGTGTGAGATCAGTGGCCCAAAGCCATTTAACCCCTCAAAAACACCAGTTACTTATTCAAATCTGTGAAAACTGGGGTTTTGCCCACTTTGATGCCAGTTCTGATGCCCATAACCTGTTTGGGCCAGGCTGGAGTGATCTGAATTTGATGTGTGGCATCACTAGGTATGTAAATGTGGTGTGAGATCAGTGGCCCAAAGCCATTTAACCCCTCAAAAACACCAGTTACTTATTCAAATCTGTGAAAACTGGGGTTCTGCCCACTTTGATGCCAGTTCTGATGCCCAGAACCTGTTTGGGCCAGGCTGGAGTGATCTGAATTTGATGTGTGGCATCACTAGGTATGTAAATGTGGTGTGAGATCAGTGGCCCAAAGCCATTTAACCCCTCAAAAACACCAGTTACTTATTCAAATCTGTAAAACTCTGGTTTTGCCCACTTTGATGCCAGTTCTGATGCCCAGAACCTGTTTGGGCCAGGCTGGAGTGATCTGAATTTGATGTGTGGCATCACTAGGTATGTAAATGTGGTGTGAGATCAGTGGCCCAAAGCCATTTAACCCCTCAAAAACACCAGTTACTTATTCAAATCTGTGAAAATTGGCTGTGTGCCCACTTTGATGCCAGTTTTGATGCCCAGAACCCCTTTGGGCCAAGCTGGAGTCACTTGAGTTTGATTAGAGGCATCACTAGATATGCAATTGTGGTGTTAGATCAGTGGCCCAAAGCCATTTAACCCATTCAGTATTATACTTTGGTGCCCACTTTGATGCCCATTTTTTTGCCAGTTGTATAATTTTCGCAGCTGGTTTTGAGTGTATTTATATTAGGGCTCATCAGTGCATTGTATTTTATTATTATCATGTGTTATTTTCGTTGATAAATGCATAAAAAACTGAAAAAACTAAATTGCCGAATAAGAAACTGACGAATAAGAAACCAACTTCAGCCCCGAATAAGAAACTGGACGAATAAGAAACCAACTTCAGCATCGTTGGTTTTGTGCCATCTAGACATGCCTGGTCTTGCTCAATAGAAATTAATTGAAAGAGGCCAAATACATCTAGTCGAAATGTGGCTGGAAATATGCAAATCATATTCTTGCACCCATATGTCTACTCTTGCCGATGACATGGGAGAATCTGAACATTGTGCAGTGCGCACGTTGTGAGAATACAGAATTCTGCACTCACTTAGCGCAGTGTTCCCAATTCCGGTCCTTAGGGCCCACCAACAGATCATGTTTTCAGGATTTAATTTAGCATTGCACAGGTGTTGGAATGCTTATCAATGTAGTTGATTAAATTATCACCTTTGCAATGCTAAGGAAATCCTGAAAACATGCACCTTTGGTGGGTCTTGAGGACTGGAGTTGGAGAACCCTTATCTAGAGTGACTGCAGAATTTCATCACAAACCTATACAAACCCTTTAATTATAAAATGAAGGATTCAGCTTTACTTGCTGGTTGCAGCAGTCATCACATGGCCACTCCACTCATGTGATTTTCACATTCCTGTCAAGTAACAGCTAGCTGTTCTTCCTGCTTCTCTCTATGAATCAGGAGCTGTAGTTTTCCACTAAACTTTATGAGAATTATCAAGAGCAGCATTTCAGCACGTGACGGTAAGTGTGGAAATCGTACATGAATGAGCAGTTACATGATAACTACTCAAACCGCATGTGGAGGGGGAGGGCGCCAAACAGAATTCTTGCCCCGGGTGTCGGAAAACTTAGATTTGTTTCTCTTCATGCACTTTAATCCCTTCACCCCTGGTGATTTTCCGTTTTTCGTTTTTGTTTTTTCCTCCTTTTCTTCCAAGAGCATTGTCATTTGGAAGTTTTGTCTTGCTACACTGTCTTCCAATATGATTAATTGATTGTATATTTTCATAGATTGGGCATTTTTTAATGAGGCAATACCAAATCTGAGTTTTTTACTATTGTTTTATTGTCAATGGGGAAAAAAGGGGTGTCAATGGGGAAAAAAGGGGTAATTTGAACTTTTCGGTTGTTTTAATTTTTTAATATATTTTAAAAGGTTTTGTTTTTTTTTACACTGATTTTCCTAGTCCCCCTAGTGGACTTTATGACCGCTCATTCTGATTGTTTCTCCTAATCAGAGCGGTGCTCTAGTATCGCTCTGATCAGTAGAAATGCTGATAAACATGATATGCCCGTGACAGGGGTCGTCATCTGACCCCACGCTGCCATGCCAAGCCATTGGCGCCCCGTGATCGCATCACAGGGCTTCCAATGGCGGCAGGGAACAGTGCAATCCTTTCCAGAGCATGTTAGATAATGCTATCAGAGTTTGGATCTCTAATTTACCTGCAGCTGTTTGCCGCACATGACTGCTGATCAGATCAGCAGACATCCGCATGGATGACCGAGGGTAACCAGGGGAGGTGACCTTGGGCATATGTGGCACCCCTGACCTGGTCAGGCACCACTGAGTACTGCACCCATGCTGGGACAGTGCTTCCAGGTAGTTCTAATGGCCGGAAAGAGGTGTGCACGCACAGACACATAACAACCAGGTCTCCCACACCATTAGATGGGACCCTTGGGCAGTCCTTGGATGGGTCTGGCCTTCAATTCTTATCAAGGGGTGTAGTGGAGGGGCTGGAAGCTAAGATGCAGAGGCTGTAAGGAAAGAAGTGGAGCGAGCCAGTCTGGCAGTCAGACTCTGCACGTGAAGTAGCCGTTAGCGGGGAAGAACGGTGACTAGTTAGTCAGTCAGAAAGACAGAGGGAGAGAGTCAGTCGAGTATGGGGACTGCTGGTGACTAGGCACGCACAGGGAACAGGTCCCTAGAGTAGACGTACATTTATTGATCTGCTAAACCTGTCAGTGAGGGGAACTACAAGTCCCTCACCAACCATCTAGAGTCCTAGACTCAGCAGCAACGCAGGGGCCCATAACGGGATTGAGCCTGGAGCCATCTCACTTGGTCCACGCTGCCGGCAAACGGGCCAAAAAGGGAGAAAAGGCAGTAGCGACTCCCTGGATGAACCCCATGGTACTTCAAGTCAGGGGTTATCCGAACAGAGAATTGCAAGAAAGGCGAGTTAATGGTTACCCTTAGACCGGCCTGAAGGAGCTCCTGGTTTCAACCAGGTTAATTGCAGCATCGCTCGGGTATCTCACAAAACAACTAAAGTGAGTAAAGAACAGTTGAAAGACATTTTGGACTCTGACTGGATTATTCCTGACCCACTATTCTACACACCCGAGCCCCTGGGGCCAGCCTCACTCACGGGAAAACACACCATCCGACTGCAGACTCCATCAGCCCCAGGAACTCTGAGGGAAGATGGACGCAGTGAGTACTACTACCCTCAGCCAGGGCGACGCAGCCTAAGCGATGCCTGGTCCCAGCACGGTGATCGCAGCGGCGCCTAGCTCCGGTGCGGTGCCTGCAGCCGCACCGGACAAAATCTCCCCAATCATGCCGATCTCCTTACCGTACATCCCAGGGGCGACCTGGCTGCCCCAATACGCTGGCAAGGCGGACACCCTGACCGGATTCAAAAAGAAGATCAGCACCCTGCTGGACATGTACGCAATGACCAGCAAGCAGAGGGCCGCAGTGGTGCTGGGGCAACTGACTGGAGCAGCAGAACTAGAGGCTGAGGCCTGGACAAGTGATGACCGGGGCTCTGTAGACACCATTTTTGACAAACTGAAAGCTGCCTTTGAAAACCGCACAGAGGCAGAGCTGAGAATGGGCTTCTATAACTGCCGACAGAAGCCCCAAGATAGCATAAGAGACTATGCCCTCAGGTTGCAAGCCGCACTCAAGCTCATGGACCCTGTCAGTGATCAGGAGGGAAACAGGATGATGACAGAACAGTTCTTGCAGGGCCTGCACTCCTCTGAGGATAGAAAGCAGATGAGGCTGTGGTCCCTGGAACACAGTGATGTGGACTTTGCCATTCTAAAAGACAGGGCCGTGAAAGCACTCCAGCCCACCATTGATACGGATCCCATCCAACCAGCATGGTCCGCCAGCACCCCGACTGCAGGAGCAGAATCCTCCTCGCAGGCCCTGGTAGCAGTAAAAGGACTCATCACCTCAGAGCCGAAATCACACATACCCTGTCCTCCCAAGTACAACAACTCAGCAAGGACGTCACCCGGATCTTGAAAGCGATGCAACTTCCACCAGAATCTAAAACCCCTCATAGGATCCTGCTAGCTGACATCCCAGAGGACGTCCCCTGGATGCGAGGGAGAAGAGGTCCCTCATCCCGAGGGAGGGGCAGCGATCGCTATGACTCGTCCGGACATCCCATCTGCCGCCGTTACAAGGAAGCAAGCCATTATGCGAGGGTCTGTCCTTTAAATGGGCCAAACCTGGAGCCAAAGGCCAGCCCCCAGGATTAAG
Organism: Anomaloglossus baeobatrachus; assembly: GCF_048569485.1. Lineage (NCBI taxonomy): Eukaryota > Metazoa > Chordata > Amphibia > Anura > Aromobatidae > Anomaloglossus > Anomaloglossus baeobatrachus. The sequence goes on from NC_134356.1 coordinate 547,311,083, forward strand.
AAAACCTGGCCCAGCTGACTGCCGTGATCAGTACGTGGGTGGACGACCGGTCCTGTCCATCACCCTGGACGGAATCCCAACCTTAGCATTATTGGACATCGGCTCCCAGGTAACGACAATCCCATATGTCCTTTATCTTAGGTTTTGGTCGGACGATGATCTCCAACAACCGGACCCTGACCTTACCATCTATGCAGCTAATGGACAACCTATAGACCAGATTGGGGTCAAAGAGGTAACCATAAAGTTGGAGAGGCAGGAAATGAAGGGGCAAGGTCTAATTGTTGTAGATAATGATGTTAAGGAAAGGAACCCACAAATGATTTTAGGCACTAATGTCATTGAGAATTGCCTAGGAGAAGTGTTGTTGTTGCTTCACCAGATTGCTGAGGGTGTTGAGGGTGGCAACGGAGAGCCCTGCAAAAAGAGATCCGAGTCATCTTGAGGAAGCAACAAGTAAACCAGATTGGCGGTGAAATTGGTAGTGTACGGGTGATAGATGCCAACCCTATTGTGATACCCCCACGGAGCGAGATGATGTTGTGGTGCAGGGCAGCGGTAGGTCTCAGAGGACAAGATTACCAGGTTGTAGTAGAACCCACTCATTCAGTACACTGGCCCACAGTCCTGACAGCCAGAGGGGTAGTTGACGTACACAAGGGAAGGGTACCCGTACGAGTGCTGAACTGTGGGGAGGAGGAAGCTAAGCTACCAAGATACGCTACCATTGCCAAACTGTTTACCTGCCCAAACAATGCTATACAGCCTGTGGGCTCCCTGATGCAAGCTGACTCAAAAGGGGACGAGACCTCCCAAAAACAATTAGAGGACTGGTGCCAAAAACTCCACGTGGGGACTGACTCTACCCCCACCTACCAGAAACTAGGGGTTTACCGGGTCATACAGGAGTACGAGCAGGTTTTTAGTAAAAACCCACTAGACTTTGGGAGAATCAAGGGGGTGCAACATCACATACCCACAGGCAGTCATCCTCCCATTAAGGAAAGACATAAGCCTATACCACCAGCCCATTACCAGTGCTTTAAAGACATGCTAAAGGACATGAAAGAGGCAGGAGTCATTAGGGACAGTTGCAGCCATTGGGTGGCTCCCCTGGTCCTGGTGAAAAAGATGGATGGCACAATGAGGATGTGTGTGGACTATAGACGGATAAATCAGATAACACACAAGGATGCTTACCCCTTGCCACGGATAGAGGAATCCCTCGCTGCCCTAAAGGCCTCTAACTATTTTTCTACCCTAGATCTCCCTGGTGGCTACTGGCAAGTATCTGTAGCAGAAGAAGATCGGGAAAAGAAGGCCTTCACTAACCCCATGGGCCTCTGTGAGTTCAACAGCATGCCATTTGGACTTTGCAACGCCCCCGGGACCTTCCAGAGGCTGTTGGAGTGCTGCCTGGGACAGCTCAACTTTGAGACCGTCCTGCTCTACCTGGATTACGTCATCGTGTACTCCAAGACATATGAGGACCACTTGAAACACCTGGATGAAGTCTTTGAAGCACTATGCCGATATGGGATGAAGCTGAAGCCCTCCAAGTGCCATTTACTAAAGCTGAAGGTCCAGACCTGAAAGACTACCAGTGGATCTGGAAATGGGAATTGGGACTCTCCAAGACCCTCTACAAGGTACCGACTGGGATTCCACCCGCCAGGCCCAGTACAGGAGAGTACAAGAATGTGTGGAGCGAAGCTTGAACCAGCAGCAGGAGAGACAATAAAAAGGCTACAATCAAAATGCACCTGCTGCTCCTTCGATGCGTGGAGAAGTGGTCCTCAAGAGAAAGAGAAGAAATCACAAACTCGACAACCACTGGGAAGCAGAACCCTACACCGTGTTACCGTCAACACTTAGCCGTGAGAAGACATGCCTCATCAGCAAAGATGGAGGAAAGACGACCACTGTGGTTTCTAGAGCCCACCTTAAGAGGTGCTCTGAACAGCTAAGAACCCCTGAGGAAGTCCCCAACTCTTCGCCAGTCGAAGAACAGAGGGTGAAGATGATCCATACTGTGCTTGGAGATTTCCCTGCAAGTTGGCCTCAATACAATGGAGCCGTTGTAATCCCAGTGATCACCTTCCCTCAACCCAGAGAAGAAGTTAGAGTACCAGAAGAACCTGTTCAAAACCTAGAAGAGCCGAGTGTAGCCGCATCAGAAGACCATAAACAAGTATCAGCACCCAGTACACCAATCATTCACATTGAGACATATACACCCGATGGGAGGGCACAACCTCAGACAGGTGACGGCATAGTACTGCGTAGGTCCAACCGCAACACTCTTGGTCAGCTCCCACTACGGTATAGAAGAAGTATAGTTTAGGCGTAAATCTATTTAACTCCATTTAGTTTAAAATGTTTAAAAAGTAATGTTTAACATGTTTTAAAGTTAAGTAACGTTCAAGAAATTGTGCCCGCAAGAACTTTTGCATGAACTGTTTGATTATTTATTTATTTAGCACCTGGTTACGTGCACTTTATAAATGGACCATAGGTTATGAAATGTCTATAACCACAAACTCTCGCAGTGTAAAAAGTTACCCCAGTGGTACCAACCCCCAGAGTGTGCCTGTTTATGGGGCATGGCTCTGCACCACCAGGGAGCATGCCTGTTTATGGGGCCTGCTCTCCAACACAAAGAAGTAGGTACGTCTGTTTATGGAGCCTACCCTACGCCACCATCCTCAGGAGAGGAAGATTGGAGGAAAGGTCTGGGATACAGATGGCCCAGACCTGGTCACCAAAGGGACCGGTGATCTGCCTCTTGGAAGTTTCTGGGTGGGTCCAGGATCTTTGTGGGTGGTGGGTGGTGGTGGTATGGTACCTGGTATGTTTAAATGTAAATAACTCCCCTGTGTGGGAAAAGTTTGTATTTATTTCTTGTCTTTGCAGCCCGAGGACGTGCTGTTGATAACCAAGGGGGAATGTGGCGCCCCTGACCGGGTCAGGCACCATTGAGTACTGCACCCATGCTGGGACAGTGCCTCCAGGTAGTTCTAAAGGCCGGAAAGAGGTGTGCACGCACAGACACATAGCAACCAGGTCTCCCACACCATTAGATGGTACCCTTGCGCAGTCCCTGGAGGGGTCTGGCCTTCAATTCTTATCAAGGGGTGTAGTGGAGGGGCTGGAAGCTAAGATGTAGAGGCTGTAAGGAAAGAAGTGGAGCGAACCAGTCTGGCAGTCAGACTCTGCACGTGAAGTAGCCGTTAGCGGGGGAGAACGGTGACCAGTGGATCAGTCAGAAAGACAGAGGGAGAGAGTCAGTCGAGTACGGGGACTGCTGGTGGCTAGGCATGCACAGGGAACAGGTCCCTAGAGTAGACGTCCATTTATTGATCTGCTAAACCTGCCAGTGAGGGGAACTACAAGTCCCTCACCAACCATCTAGAGTCCTAGCCTCAGCAGCAACGCAGGGGCCCATAATGGGATTGAGCCTGGAGCCATCTCACTTGGTCCACACTGCCAGCAAATGGGCCAAAAAGGGAGAAAAGGTAGTAGCAACTCCCTGGATGAACCCCACGGTACTTCAAGTCAGAGGAGGCGAGTTAATGGTTACCCTTAGGCCGGCCTGAAGGAGCTCCTGGTTTCAACCTGGTTAATCGCAGCATCGCCCAGGTACCTCACAAAACAACTAAAGTGAGTGAAGAACAGTTGAAAGACATTGTGGACTCTGACTGGATTATTCCTGACCCACTATTCTACACACCCGAGCCCCTGGGGTCAGCCTCACTCACGGGAGGCCACACCATCAGACTGCAGACTCCATTAGCCCCAGACGCTTGTTAAATTTGCAGTGCCGGTCACCCATATCCCTGACCGCAAACCGTGAGTGGCATCACGACACATATCATACAAAACTGACATGCCTGTTGCCATATATACTAAAGAAGACCCTGTGGCATCCCTGAAGGTGGAATGATGTCCCTGGGGCGACTTCCACGACTGGGCTTCACACATACATACAGTGCCTACAAGTAGTATTCAACCCCCTGCAGATTTAGCTGGTTTACACATTCGGAATTAACTTGGCATTGTGACATTTGGACTGTAGATCAGCCTGGAAGTGTGAAATGCACTGCAGCAAAAAAGAATGTTATTTCTTTTTTTTAAATTGTGAAAAGTTTATTCAGAGGGTCATTTATTATTCAACCCCTCAATCCACTAGAATTCTGTTTGGTTCCCCTAAAGTATTAAGAAGTATTTCAGGCACAAAGAACAATGAGCTTCACATGTTTGGATTAATTATCTCTTTTTCCAGCCTTTTCTGACTAATTAAGACCCTCCCCAAACTTGTGAACAGCACTCATACTTGGTCAACATGGGAAAGACAAAGGAGCATTCCAAGGCCATCAGAGACAAGATCGTGGAGGGTCACAAGGCTTGCAAGGGGTACAAAACCCTTTCCAAGGAGTTGGGCCTACCTGTCTCCACTGTTGGGAGCATCATCCGGAAGTGGAAGGCTTATGGAACTACTGTTAGCCTTCTACAGCCTGGACAGCCTTTGAAAGTTTCCACCCGTGCCGAGGCCAGGCTTGTCCGAAGAGTCAAGGCTAACTCAAGGACAACAAGGAAGGAGCTCCGGGAAGATCTCATGGCAGTGGGGACATTGGTTTCAGTCAATACCATAAGTAACGTACTCCACCGCAATGGTCTCCATTCCAGACGAGCCCGTAAGGTACCTTTACTTTCAAAGCGTCATGTCAAGGCTCATCTACAGTTTGCTCATGATCACTTGGAGGACTCTGAGACAGACTGGTTCAAGGTTCTCTGGTCTGATAAGACCAAGATCGAGATCTTTGGTGCCAACCACACAAGTGACGTTTGGAGACTGGATGGCACAGCATACGACCCCAAGAATACCATCCCTACAGTCAAGCATGGTGGTGGCAGCATCATGCTGTGGGGCTGTTTCTCAGCCAAGGGGCCTGGCCATCTGGTCCGCATCCATGGGAAGATGGATAGCACGGCCTACCTGGAGATTTTGGCCAAGAACCTCCACTCCTCCATCAAGGATCTTAAGATGGGTCGTCATTTCATCTTCCAACAAGACAACGACCCAAAGCACACAGCCAAGAAAACCAAGGCCTGGTTCAAGAGGGAAAATATCAAGGTGTTGCAGTGGCCTAGTCAGTCTCCTGACCTTAACCCAATTGAAAACTTGACTTGTGGAAGGAGCTCAAGATTAAAGTCCACATGAGACACCCAAAGAACCTAGATAACTTGGAGAAGATCTGCATGGAGGAGTGGGCCAAGATAACTCCAGAGACCTGTGCCGGCCTGATCAGGTCTTATAAAAGACAATTATTAGCTGTAATTGCAAACAAGGGTTATTCCACAAAATATTAAACCTAGGGGTTGAATAATAATTGACCCACACTTTTATGTTGAAAATTTATTAAAATTTAACTGAGCAACATAACTTGTTGGTTTGTAAGATTTATGCATCTGTTAATAAATCCTGCTCTTGTTTGAAGTTTGCAGGCTCTAACTTATTTGCATCTTATCAAACCTGCTAAATCTGCAGGGGGTTGAATACTACTTGTAGGCACTGTATACACGTCCTAGGTAATGGAGGGGTTTATTGCCGATTAGAGTTTGACAGCAGTGTATAAGAGATTTGATTTCTAAATGCAAAACTAAACTGCACAATGTATTCAGTAATCTCTAACTTATTTCTGACATCCACACAGGAGTTTGTATATGTACAGGCAAGTCATGAGCAAATGCGAATCGATCGAGCTCAGAGGCAAAACCAGCCCCATTGCTGGCAGATGACAGCTGTGTTATACAGTTATCCTCTGTTTCTAACAGCAGCAGCAAGTGGAACTAAGCCATTTAAGCCATGCTCTTAAGCTGGGTTTACACGCTGCAACATCGCAAAGGACATCGCTGTAACGTCACCGGTTTGGTGACGCAATAGCGACCTCCCTAAGTCTCTGCTAAGTCTCTGGTGAGCGTTCAAACAGGCAAACCTGGCCAACAACTCAACAGCGATCCGGACCTGCAGAGCGACCTAGCTGGTTGTTGGGGACGTTGATAAGCAGCCTTTTGAAAGGGAAGTTGCTAACAAAGTCGCTGAAAAGGATTCACACACTGAAACTTCATGCTGCACAGCGGGAAACAAAGGACCTAGGAATGGTCCTGAACGATTTGTAACGATTACAACTTCACAGCAGGGGCCAGGTCGCTGATAGGATTCACACACTGCAACATCGCAAACAACATCGCTATTGCGTCACAAAACCGGTGACGTTACAGCGATGTCGTTTGAGATGTTGCAGTGTGTAAACCCAGCTTAAGAGCATGGCTTAAATGGCTTAGTTCCACTTGCTGCTGCTGTTAGAAACAGAGGATAACTGTATAACACAGCTGTCATCTGCCAGCAATGGGGCTGGTTTTGCCTCTGAGCTCGATCGATTCGCATTTGCTCATGACTTGCCTGTACATATACAAACTCCTGTGTGGATGTCAGAAATAAGTTAGAGATTACTGAATACATTGTGCAGTTTAGTTTTGCATTTAGAAATCAAATGGAGTTAAAAAAAAATACGAAGGTGTACATACACATAGAAAAAGACTTACAGTACATAGAAACTTTACAGTGTTCTACACAGCTTGACATTCTCAAAGACTAACGGATGTTGCTATTTGAATAATTTTACAATAAAAAATAATATATTATAAACTTTTTTAATACAAATTCGGATATTGAGTATACATTGCTGACATCTATGTAATGTAACAATTACCTGTAAAAGGTCCAAAAGGAAAAGGAAAGCTGAAGATTCTTCAATAAAATAAGTCACTGTAGAAATGGAATCTATACACGTGCGCTTCAGCTTTATGGGCACAAGGTTACAGTGCTGTCCTAATAACAGTTATTACTGAGAACAACTACATATTACTGCATTTCTTTTTGCTATACCTATCTATATTTGTTGCTTTACTTTTCAGGCATAAAAATGGTTAAGACATGAATTTGGATATAGCTTTACTGAATATTACTGAAGGAATATGTATATTGCAGACATTGTGTCTACAAAAGTAAATCCTCAGTGTTTCTTAAATTTAGGCCACATGAACACGTTGAGTGTTTGGTGAGTATTTACCTCAAATTTTGTAAACCAAAACCAGTAAAGTGGGTAAAAACTGCAGAAGAGTTGACATGTTTCTATTATGCTTTTCCTCTGATTGTTCCACTCCTGGTTTTGACTTACAAATGTCATGATCCAGGCCGGCTTTTCCCTGCTGCTGGTGCACCTCCCCAGCGCCAGCAGCCGGGCCGCCGCTTGGATCCGGATCCGCGGTGGCTCGAGGGGTCTCAGTAAGCGAGAGGGGTCGCGCGAACATGAGAACTAAAAGAGGGGTATTTACAGGGGATTTTGTAGTTAGAGTTTGTGACGCCACCCACAGTGTGTGGTAGAGTGGAATACCACCGCTGTCATTGGGAGCGCCCGATAGCGGTGGAATGGCAGCCAGATGCTTAACCCCTCCGTGTGTAGGGGGGAGATGCCCCGGGGCTTGGTGATGGTGAGAGAGGAGCACCGTTGGGGAGGAAAGGGTCATTGCATACTCACTCAGTCCAAGAATGCTGACACCGACAACTTGTAAACCAGAATTCTTAGCACCGCTGTAGCAGGGAGGGAGCACCCCGGGATCCCGTGCCCAATGGTGTTGCCTGTTAGCCTGTGACCTTGACCTTGGCACCTCTTTCTATAGTTGGTCCCTCTCAGCTTGAAACTGAACGGGTCCTGCTCACCCGTATGGCTAACGGAGTGAGCTTGCTCTCAGGGTTCACGCTTGGGATTTTCTGGACTATATATTGGGAAAGTCCTATACCCCTCGTTGCGCTAGTACTCCAATTTTGGAGCAGGTGGAGGACGAATCGTGAAGTCTTTGCCCTCGTCGGGTAAATTACCGGGATGCGTGAAGCTTCTTCCCGGCCTAGGATCCACGTACCCCGTCGTGCCATGGCACCTGCCCAGAGATGGCTCAAGGCTGCCGGCTGCCCTTCTCGGCAGTTCCATGCCCCTTGACGCGATCCCCTTCGACCCTTGGTTCCAGCTCCTACCAGGCCCAGACCAACGTCTGCCACCTGGTAACTGAGGAGCCCAGCTCCCTGACCTCTCCACTTGAAAGTCACCACTCAACACTTCACTCCTCCAACTGTCTCCTAACACTCCTGACCTCCCCTCACCAACCCCCTAAGTGTCCAGCCCTATTCCCTTCACTGGTGTGTCGTGTGGGTGTGGTGCAGAGTGTTTCTAGAATTTTGATTAGCTTGTTCTTAGCAACACCACAGGCCAGGGATCCGTAACCAGGGAGGATTGGATATCATGCAGAAGGGCAGATTGCACAATACCCTGTGATGACCTGATAGGCCAGGGCGTCACACTGGTTACACCCAGCTCTGGCCTGGTCATGTCAGGGGTTAACTTCCCTTGCTTTGTTCTGGATCCCAGGACGCTATATATTGCCTCTCTACCTATGGGTCAGTGCCAGTGAAATTTCTGCCTTGCAGCGTGTACACTGGCTCTTGTGAGTGTTCCTGAACTGTCCTGCCTCCCTGATACTGTGTTCTGACTTTGAACCTCCCCCGTTCGTCTGCCTGTCCCGGTCCCTGACTTCCCGCTCCTGTCTGTTGTTTGTGTTTCCCTCTGCATACCTGAGCTCCCGGCTTCCAACTCGGTTCTGTTTTCTGATTTGATATTGATCCTCCCTTTGCAGTGACTCAACTTTCCTGGCTAGACCCTGACTGTTTGACTACTCTATTGCCCCCTGTTGGCTTGCCTGTTAACTGCCTGCTGAAGTTACTCTGCTGTACTTCAGCTGTGTTTCCGTTACAGTGTTTCTTTGTCTCTCTTTCACTACTCTGCTGCCACCTAGTGGGGAATATTCTGTTCTACGTCTTACTAGCCTTTGTACAGCGTGATAACAAATACTGAGGTAAAAAAGTCCCCAAACACTCAGTGTGTGAACGTGACCTTAATGAAAATGCTATTATTCAAGTCCATACCCCTAATTACAGCTCTCAATAGGGCCCTTTGAGGCCACATACACATGCTGAGTAAGTGGTGAGTTTTTTACCTCAGTATTTGAAAGCAAAAACCTGGAGTGGAACAATCAAAGGAAAAGTATAATACACGTCACCACTTCTCTATTTTTTCCCCACTCCTGGTTTTGGCCACAAATACTGAGGTAGAAAACTTACTAAATACTCAATGTGTGCATGTGGCCTAAAAGGATCTAAATTTAAATAAAAGACCCACTAATCATTATTGATGAAATCACTATTGATGCCATGTTACCGTATTTTCAAGACATTTTGACACTTTGATCTCCTGTGTTGTGGTTTTTTCACAATCATATCCTTTGGTGGTATCACTACATCTCAATCTGACAGTGGATAAGAAAAGCATATCTCTCTTATGCAATGGGAGCCTATAAGTTGAGCTTAGTGATATACCTAAATACACCTTTCATTCCTTTTTTGATTTCCTCAGCTTTCAAACTGAAAAATGAATTAATTCTACATTATTATGGATGCTATCAGGATCGTACAAAGAAATCATGGGGCCCCTTGACAGAAGTCCTAATTGTCCCCCTCCCACAAAGACATGCACACGAAAAATGTAATATTCATCTGGCTCACAACTTTGCAGCCCTTACAAAGTAATTTTCAAAAATTAGGATGCCAACAAAAGTGCTCCCAAACACATTTTGATATCCTTAAGCCTGCTTTACACATTGCAATTTCGCATACGATATCGTATGCGATTTGCAACGCCCCCATCGTATGTGTGGCACGTTCAATTTGTTGAACTTGCCGCACAAACGATTAACCCCCGTCACACGTACTTACCCATCCATACGACCTCGCTATGGGCGGCGAACGTCCACTTCCTGGAGTGGGAGGGACGTTCGGCGTCACATCGACGTCATACGGCATCCGGCCAATAGAAGCGGAGGGGTGGAGCTGAATGGGACGTAAACATCCCACCCACCTCCTTCCTTCCGCATTGTGGGCCGGGAGCCGAAGGACGTAGGTAAGATCTGTTCATCGTTCCCGGGGTGTCACACACTGCGATGTGTGCTACCCCGGGTACGATGAACAATCTGACGTGCAATTCTAGAGAAAGGTACGATGTGTATACGATGAACATTTTACCGTTCAATCGCAATCGCACGTACCTGTCACACACTGCAATGTACCTTACAATGCCGGATGTGCGTCACCTACGACGTGACCCCGCCGACACATTGTAAGATACATTGCAGCATGTAAAGTAGGCTGAACAGTGAATTTCTACATAATACCCACCACAGTTTGCTGACCTTACATTACCCATCACCCTGTAAAGCATGATATCCCCACAGTCACGTAAACACAGTATGCTGGCCCTGACATAACTCTCCATACGGTAAAACAGCCATCCATACAGTATATTGGCCTTTACACTCCTTCACACAGTATGATGGCCCATACACACCCCTAAACCTTGTTTGATGGCCCCAACTATACCTACCACATTGTATAATAGCAGGCACACTTGTATATTGGACTCCACTAGCCCTACAAACAGTATAATGGCACCCCAAGCAATCTAATGGCCTACAAAAAGCATAATTGGTCCCACAGCCCTTCATATTGTCACCTAGTATAATGGCCCCCACACAGCCATCCAAACAGTATAATACGCCCCACACAGCCTACAAATGGCACTAATATAGTCCTCCAAACTGTATAATGGCCCCACATAGCCCTGTAAACTGAATAAGAGCCTCTAGCCACATAGCCCTGCAAACTGTAAAATAGCCCCCTGACATAGCACTATAAACTGTATAATGACCCCCACATTGCCTGAAAATTATATTATGTCCCCCCGGATAGCCCTCTAAATATACTGCTCAAAAAATCAAAGGAAGCACTTAAACAAGGATTTTGTATTTTGGTGTTCCCTTTATTTGTTTGAGCAATATAGTTTAATGGCCCCCACATAGCCGTCCAAACCATATGATGTCCCCCCATAGCTCTCCAAGTAGTATAATGGCCCACACATTCCTCCCAAAAGTATAATGAACCCCACAAAGATTTGCAAACCACATAATGGCCCTCACATGGCCCTGCAAACTATGCGATGGTCACCACATAGCCTTGCAAACTGTATAATGGCTTCCATATAGCCCTACAAACTGTATAACAGTGACAATTTAGCCCTGCAAACTGTATAATGGCCCCACGCAGCCATGCCAACTGTATAATGACCACCAATCATTTAACAAAAAAAACACTTCTCCCTGTCCACCCTTATACTCCAGTCTCTTCAACACGTGGTCTGTACTGCTAGGCTCAGCGGTTTCAATGAAATGACATCAATGTGCTCACTGCACTGAGACATACAGAAAGAGAATGATGAATGAAGGAACATCAGCTGACAGCTCCTTATTCCATGATTGCTTTCAACTATATCGGCATCAATGATGTGATACATTTAAAAGTGTGATTCCAGGCTGGGGGTGCAGTGCCAGTGCTGACATCAGGCCCCAAAACTCACGGGCTCCACAGCAGCTGAGAGGTCTTCCGTTATTAGTGGTACGCTACTTGAGTATATTTTCTTACTTGTCACCATGCCAATGTGGCGCCCTGGACTAACCAGGTAGCCACAGACAAAACACACACACACCCCCACCCCCAGACAGTTACATTAGTCAGACAAAAATCCTTGTTGCCTCCCTCCAGGGTCTGATGGCCCCACCCACCGAGGAGTTCACAGGCCTGGAGGCGGGAAAAGTGATAGTTTAGTCTTGGAGGTGAAAGAGAGAGGAGTAAACACTTGAGGTGTCTGGGTCGGAGCCCAGGCACTGACAGCAAGGTTGGCAGACGATTGTGGCCATCTGCAGGAGTGGTGGATCAATGTGGAACCATAGGACCGGGGTCGGGCGGTGGCCTGCCGGTACCGAACCGGGGAGCGAAGTGAAGCTAGCACACACAGGCAGGGCCATCGGACCACGACTAGGCTTGGAACCACCGTTAACAGTCAAATCCGAGTGTGACAGGAACCCCAGGGGTTTCCTAACAACCAAAGTCCTGAGTGAAGGCAACCGTCCGCACCGTGAGGGTATACAGCCACTACCACAGGCTAGAGACCCAAGGGCCAGCGCCTGCGGGCAAAACGGCTCCTCCGGCATCCATATACCGGGGAGCGGACTACCGTTGGGAATCCATCGTAGTCAAGACAGTACACAAAGGTGCAGAGAAAGACAGCCACCATCACCTGTCTGGGGAGAGACACTGCAGCCGGCTGCGGGACCCGTCCATCCAGCCGTTTGGTTCACCGGAGACTTTGTGCATCTCTTGCTGAGTGAGTACACCCGTGCCATCCGGCACCGTGCCGCACTGTCCCTGCAACCCTGCACCTCACCGACCCTGCCTCCCCGTCACACCACCGGGCCCCGGGACTGCCAACCCCTTCCCACGGAGGGGAAAAACAACATCCCAGCTGCTCCCTACCATCGCTCCCGGGATCCCCGTCACCAGCAGCGGTGGTGCCCACCTTCACCCCAACCCGTGGGTGGCGTCACGGACTAAATTCCCAAACAAACCACCCCCTTTTCACTCATGGGCAAGGAGCGCCGCTCGGGTCCCCGGATCCGGCCCACCGCTCGAGCCACCGAGCAGCAGCAGCAGCGCCGGACACCAACTGTCCAAAAAATGTCTTCTCAAGTGGACAACTTCTGTATTGCCCATGTACTGCAATTTTCAGCATGCACACCTATTCACACTTGTAGGAAATGCTATTCAGAATTTTATATTTGTATTCTATTCCTTTCTGATAAACCACTCCGCCTCTTAGCCAGGGTGTTTTCATTTTCATTTAGCTGGATCCTACCAGCCCATAACTTGTAGGTTTTAAACCCGGATAGAGGCATATAGTATAGGGTCCCGGAAAAGAGATACGCATTGTTGTTGGCTGTCGGGCTCACATGGATTGGCCAATCTAGAAACAAAGTATCTAATTTTTTAAACATACTTCCAGTATCAGTAATGCAGTATCAATTTTACCATACTCAATGTTTGCATATTTTAGCTTTTTAGGGTGCTGTTGTCTATTTTTGTAATTACATTGAATTTTCAGCATGCCCTGTTCACACTTGTAGGATGCGCAGAACAGTATTTTAAATTTGGCTTTTCCAAATGTGACACAATCTATTTAAGCCAAAATTGCACTCCAAACTCTATTCAAATTCTGCTCCTTCCCTTCTGAACTTTGCCTTGTACACAAAGGGTACTTTCTGACATACAGTGCCTACAAGTAGTATTCAACCCCCTGCAGATTTAGCAGGTTTGATAAGATGCAAATAAGTTAGAGCCTGCAAACTTCAAAAAAGAGCAGGATTTATTAACAGATGCATAAATCTTACAAACCAACAAGTTATGTTGCTCAGTTAAATTTTAATAAATTTTCAACATAAAAGTGTGGGTCAATTATTATTCAACCCCTAGGTTTAATATTTTGTGGAATAACCCTTGTTTGCAATTACAGCTAATAATCGTCTTTTATAAGACCTGATCAGGCCGGTAAAGGTCTCTGGAGTTATCTTGGCCCACTCCTCCATGCAGATCTTCTCCAAGTTATCTAGGTTCTTTGGGTGTCTCATGTGGACTTTAATCTTGAGCTCCTTCCACAAGTTTTCAATTGGGTTAAGGTCAGGAGACTGACTAAGCCACTGCAACACCTTGATTTTTTCCCTCTTGAACCAGGCCTTGGTTTTCTTGGCTGTGTGCTTTGGGTCGTTGTCTTGTTGGAAGATGAAATGACGACCCATCTTAAGATCCTTGATGGAGGAGCGGAGGTTCTTTGCCAAAATCTCCAAGTAGGCCGTGCTATCCATCTTCCCATGGATGCAGACCTGATGGCCAGGCCCCTTGGCTGAGAAACAGCCCCACAGCATGATGCTGCCACCACCATGCTTGACTGTAGGGATGGTATTCTTGGGGTCGTATGCAGTGCCATCCAGTCTCCAAACGTCACGTGTGTGGTTGGCACCACAGATCTCGATCTTGGTCTCATCAGACCAGAGAACCTTGAACCAGTCTGTCTCAGAGTCCTCCAAGTGATCATGAGCAAACTGTAGACGAGCCTTGACATGACGCTTTGAAAGTAAAGGTACCTTACGGGCTTGTCTGGAACGGAGACCATTGCGGTGGAGTACGTTACGTATGGTATTGACTGAAACCAATGTCCCCACTGCCATGAGATCTTCCCGGAGCTCCTTCCTTGTTGTCCTTGGGTTAGCCTTGACTCTTCGGACAAGCCTGGCCTCGGCACGGGTGGAAACTTTCAAAGGCTGTCCAGGCCGTGGAAGGCTAACAGTAGTTCCATAAGCCTTCCACTTCCGGATGATGCTCCCAACAGTGGAGACAGGTAGGCCCAACTCCTTGGAAAGGGTTTTGTACCCCTTGCCAGCCTTGTGACCCTCCACGATCTTGTCTCTGATGGCCTTGGAATGCTCCTTTGTCTTTCCCATGTTGACCAAGTATGAGTGCTGTTCACAAGTTTGGGGAGGGTCTTAATTAGTCAGAAAAGTCTGGAAAAAGAGATAATTAATCCAAACATGTGAAGCTCATTGTTCTTTGTGCCTGAAATACTTCTTAATACTTTAGGGGAACCAAACAGAATTCTGGTGGTTTGAGGGGTTGAATAATAAATGACCCTCTAAATAAACTTTTCACAATTTAAAAAAAAAAAAAAAAAAAAGAAATAACATTCTTTTTTGCTGCAGTGCATTTCACACTTCCAGGCTGATCTACAGTCCAAATGTCACAATGCCAAGTTAATTCCGAATGTGTAAACCTGCTAAATCTGCAGGGGGTTGAATACTACTTGTAGGCACTGTATAAAGCCCCTTTCAAACGTCAGTGATTCTGGGACGTTTGTGCTTTTTTTTAAACGTACCAGAATCACTGACATACGCAGACCCATTCTAATGAATGGGTCTGCTCACACGTCAGTGATTTGTCACTGCACGTGTCTCCGTGCAGCGTACCCGTGTGTGCATGATTGCTGCACGGAGACATGTCCATTTTTTTCTGGCATCACTGATGTTCCACGGACCACGCAGTGGTGTGGTCCGTGAAACACGTGCCAGAAAAAAACGTGCTTTTAAAATAATAAACATTTTAACTCACCCGGCGTCCAGCGATGTCCTCTGCAGCCCGTTCTCCCTGCTCCTTCTGTGCCGGCTGATTACTGTCGCGCATATTCATTATGCGCAACACAGCCGACCCGGAAGCAGCTCCTGCAGGGGTCACCGCCAGCCGGATGCTGCGTCGCGGGAGGATTCAGCACCACGGACAGCGGGAGCGGGCGCAGGTGAGTGAATCTCTAAGTGCAATCACGGGCCACGGAGAATGGAGCCCGGATTGCACTTAGACAACCCACGTGTGCCGTGATTTTCGGCACACGCAGGGACATGTGCGTGTTTTACACGCCAGTGAAAAACGTCTGTGTTTTTCACTGACGTGTGAAAGGGGCCTAAGGGGTATCAGTGATCTCAGGAGAAATTGCACAATAAATTGCACCATCCATTTCCATCCTGGTACACTTCTGAAAATGAAACATTTGGGGATAAATCATCATTTTAGTGATGTTAAAAAATATACTCTTAAATATATTTTTCTTCAAATACGTAAAGGCGCATGAATGAAAAGACCTCAAAAATGTAAAAATAAATGTATTTTATCTATTTAAAAATGGTTGCCAGGGTTCAGTTACAGAAAGGAAAAATAATATACTTTGATAGCCTACGCAAAGAGTTCATTTAGTCCATAATGATCAATGGGAAGTCTTTACCCATCTTTCTTTGGTTCCTGAACGGCAATGCAGGGGATGTCATCTCTTAGCGTGTCTTCATCTTTGCAGCCTCGAGTCTTCTCACAGCAGGCAATGTGGGGAGCGAGCAGTAGCCCCCTCCATCGTGCATTATATACCAGCTGTTCAGACCATATAGGGCATTCTAGTGTAACACAGTTGAATATAGTTCCATATGACATAAGCTTCTAGAAGCTTCGAGAAGCTTCGGGAAGAATATATAAATATCCTTCCATGCCAGTACTCAAGTATACTCAATATAGATATTTTAATATTTATCCCTTATAAACTTTATTAATAACCTATGCCCTCCAACATAAACAGAACTATGAACGTATATGTCTTACTATGAAATATTTGATAACTTGATGTATTAATTTCAATGTTTTTACAATTCCCCCTTGAAGCGGGTGAAATAACCCCGAAAATTAATTAATACATCAATAAAATAACAAATCTTCTTTCCTTATTTGGCAATAACGGATTAATATCAATAATAATGATGAATAATAATTAATTTGCATTATTCATGTCGTAAGTTCAATAATATAATAATGTTGATTCCTGTTATGACAGGCTGTGACTGATCAATCATATAAAAATGTATAAAACTATACTTCGCTAGACCTAAAAAGAAATGCAAAAAACCAAATCCGGTCACCATATGATGTCCTCTGAGTTGATGTCTTCTTATCTCCGATGTAATCCGGCATAAACACAGTCTCTTAGAAATAAATCCTTTGATAAAAATGAATGGTTACCAATTTAATACAGTCCCGTATTGCGTTTATCATCGTTAGATCAAAGTCCATAAACTTTATTCTTTATTACAAAGTCCATAGCCAATGTTGATAAACCACAGTTCATGAATGTAGAAGAATAGCAAAAGTCTTTGATGTCTGTGCAGTGCAATTTACATTAGTCACCTTTTATCCTCCATGCTGCCTGTTGTCAAATCCTTTTGGACAGATGTTAAGACGTTCTTGGTCAGCACGACAGGGGTTAACTTTAACACGTCATTGCTCTTCTTAGTAACTTTAGGGAGGTCTTAATGCACAGACCATGTGTCATTGTCCATCCTGGAATCATAGGAGCACTATGTTTCTGAGGTGCTAACGCGGTAAGTGTATTTTGTATGTTACACAGTCTTATTTGAGACGTTACCTTTTGGACCTTTTTGCAGAATCCCTTTTAACTTTAGGAAAAATATAAAGTCATTTTATCTTTTGTAATCTTGATTGAAGATTTCACTCCCTAATCTAAATACCAAATATGGCAATAACTATCACTAATAAATGTCACAGCGTATCATAACTCTAATACTATAATACCATGTCATTATTAGTTATCGTAAAAGTATTAATATAATTGATACTCAGAATGATAAAATACTGCATAATGGTATAGACAATAGTATTTTCTTGTAATAACCTTTTTTGTCATTGGTGCATTACCCTTCCAAACCCATAGGTGGCAATGTGTTGAATGTAACCAAAATATAATATAAAGTATGAAATAATATAATGTGTACCTATAACATGTATCATATTATAAATATGAAAGGCAACAATGTGGCTTTTAGTTAGATCATTTGTAAATTATAAATCAAAGCAAATATCCTTTTAGAAAAGACTGGATGATACCATCAAAACACAATAATACCCATTATAAATTATTATTGATTAAAAATATAATATATATTATTTGTAAATATAGGAAGGTAAACCTAGATGTACCTTGATCTTCCATCTTTATTACTCTAATTTAATTTATTTGATTTGTCTATTATTTATTAAATAACCTACTATAAGGAAATGTGTAACTATAAGTAATATTTCATCCTTATTGTGTTAACATACTAATATAAAAATAATGTGTTACTAGGAAATAAACAATTGTATATATATTGATGAAGGAAGTATCTTTTCTTCCAAAAAATGGAACTTTTCCCTTTTAATATGATTCATATTTAATAAAGTAATATTCTTATATTAGATATTACTGAACTAAATATTGAAGTGTCTTCTCAATTGAGATATTTAAAATCTGAAGAAAAAATAAAAATTGTATAATTTAAGATTTTGATTAAAAATGTGAATATTAAATAATAATTAACATAAAAAATAGGAATAAAAGAAAAAATGAAAATTGGAATAAAAATAAAAAATTGAAATAAAAAATAATACATAGGATTACCATACCTATCAGTAACCTATAAAAAATAATTAAGTCATGTAACCTTGCAAATAATACACGTCTCTTAGTATATAAATGCATTATGATATACTTCAAATATATTTTTTATTCCCAATTCTTCCTTTGTACTTGAAATATTAATTATTAAAGTATCCTGTAAACACATATATTTATCAAATATAAATGTGTGTGATTGAGACCAAACCTCCCCCTTTCAATATCATGAAATATGATATTATAAAAATTAATATGTTTAGATTAAATTAAATTAAAATTTGTGTTGCATATCTTCAAGACCATATTATAAATATCACTTCCATATTTGAAAAGAAAAATGATTTTCAATCTATGTACCAATAAAAGAAGTGACTAACACAAAAGATATAAAAAAAAAATCAAAACGTTATAACCTTATTCTAGAATGTAACTCTTCAGAATAAACCCTTAATAAAAAATCCTAATATCTCTATACTAAAGAAATGTCTATGAATAAGATATATATATATCCGGTATAAATTCCTTCATTTATACTTATGTACTATAACTTATTATCTAATATTATACATACATATTATAACCTCGAAGTTAAAATAAAAATTCCCCTTTTTTCTTTTTTCTGGATCCAAAGTACTCAACATTGACATTTGCAGCTGCTCAGACAATCAATCATTCATAGACACATCTATGCACACAAGACTGTCATGGTTCTTTAACATATACTTTCACATAAAAACATTGACGGACACAAATCCCTTTTTTTCCCA
Source organism: Anomaloglossus baeobatrachus (assembly GCF_048569485.1). Taxonomy (NCBI): domain Eukaryota; kingdom Metazoa; phylum Chordata; class Amphibia; order Anura; family Aromobatidae; genus Anomaloglossus; species Anomaloglossus baeobatrachus. The sequence continues at coordinate 547,329,939 of NC_134356.1, forward strand.
ATTATTCTATGCGCATTTCAAAGATTATGTTACTAATTTGAAGTACTTCTCGAAAAAACAAATTCCAATGTATTACACACTGTACATATGACCATGGAACAAACATTTATTTTTAGCTTTAGTACCAAGTCATGCTCTGGTTACGTGCAAGGAACACCATTCCAAAACAGCAAGCAGTTTTACTACACTTCCAAAGCTCAGATTACATTCCTAATAACTCTAAAGGAGATATATATATATTCGGTACCTGAGAAAATAATAATTATTATCAATCATGCTTTCGCGAATTAACCTTACACAAGAAAATATATGTTAGGCTGGTTTCACACTACGTTTTTTTAACATCCGTTGAAAACGTTTTTTTAACGGAAGTACGGATCCTGTTTTTATCAATGAAAACGCACCCAAACGCAAGTCAACGTTCCGTTATTTTACTGGATCCGTCAACGGATCCAGCAAAAAAACGGACCGTTTTACTTGCGTTTGGGTGCGTTTACATGCGTTTTTTGTCAAATTTGAACGGATCCGTTTTTTTTCACCAACACCCACAAAGTGTATATACATTGTTCTACTGGTCTCTAGATCAGATATTTCTTGCTAGCACGCTGAGAGAATGTCTGACATTGTGGATTTCAATATGAATCTGGATATGGATATTGCCCTGTGTCTATTGCGCGCTCGAGCGGTGGAAAAGGAGCGACTCAGAAAATGGGCACAGAGACGTCGGCGCTATTGGCTGCATCCACTGAATGCACGTCGTCCGACACGAGGTGCATTCTCTTCTTTGTACCCAGATCTCTGCAAGCACCCAGACAAGTTTATGGACTACTGCCGCATGTCTAAACCTACTTTTGATGAACTGTTGCAACGCGTGCAAAGTTTAATTACTAAACAGGACACCCATTTACGAAGGTCAATTTCTGCAGAGCATCGTCTTATGTTGACTTTAAGGTATGGCATTTCCATATTATTCCATGTCGTGTATTGTTTGTTCTAGATTGAGAGCTGTGCTGTTGTTTTTTAAACTCTTAACAACCCATGACGTAACCATGACGTACTGGGTACGTCATGGATCGTGTGCCGTTAATCCCCGCCCCCTGCTGTTGGCAGGCGGTGGCTATCCACGCACATATCAGCAGTTTTCAACTGACATGTGTGCATGCTAGCCGCGGGTGGAAGCGCTTCATTTGCTTACAAAATCTGACAGCAATATGTATATGCGTGCCGCCATGACTGTTACGTACCCCGCCCGATTTATTTATTTATGTATTTATTTTTCCTTCTTTAACACAGATTCTTAGCAACCGGAGAAAGTTTATCTTCACTACACTTCCAGTTTAGAGTGGGGATATCAACGGCATCGGGAATTGTGAAGGAGACCTGTCATGCTTTGTGGGAAGTGCTACAGCCCGAATTCATCCCCCATCCAACCACGGAACAATGGCTGTCAATCTCAGAGAAGTTTATGGAAGTCTGTCAATTTCCGAACTGTCTTGGTGCGGTTGATGGAAAACATATCAGGATTTTAAAACCATCTGGCAGTGGGTCACAATTTTATAACTATAAAAAATATTTTTCCATAGTATTAATGGCAATAGTGGATGCCCAATATCAATTTGTTGCTGTGGACATTGGAGCATACGGCCGCTCCAATGACTCACAGGTCTTCAAGCAGTCTGCAATGGGCCGCCGTTTATACAGTAATGATTTCAATTTTCCACCACCCAGACCCCTTCCTGACACATCTGAACCACCACTGCCGTTCGTATTGGTTGGTGATGAAGCATTTCAAATGTGTGAAAATCTTCTGAAACCATACTCCAGCCGTGGCCTCAATCAAGCGAAAAGGATTTTCAATTACCGGCTAACGAGGGCACGAAGGATGGTGGAATGCGCATTTGGTATGATGACTGGAAAGTGGCGCATTCTGACAACAGCCATTCAACTAAAAACAGATACGGTGGATGATGTTGTTAAAGCGTGCGTAGTTCTCCACAACTACGTATTAAGTAAAGAAAGGCTGGTTATGGACCCTGCTGATGTTGAACTCCCTCTTGACGATTATGCCAATGTTGGCCTTCGTACAACGTCCGCTGTATGCGCAATGAGGGATCAGTTTGCAACTTACTTTATGTCTGATACCGGTCGAGTGGCATGGCAGGATGAATATGTGTGAAGTTTATTGAAAGTTTAACTCCCTCCATCCTTGCTGTAACATGTTTGCTATATTATTTTATGTTGTTGACAATTTTGAAAATTTGGTTCGTTTTACCTTAAGTTACATTGCCCCTCACAATTTTTTACTGTTTGTTTTATTTTACCTAAATAAATACACCTTTTCATTATCTGCATCGCTTGGATTGCTTTGTTTACTAGGGTGGACAAGTTGGGAACCTTGAATTTCTTATCTTGATTTAACATTTGTAGAATCACTGTATGCTAAAACCTCAGTGTGTGTTGAGAAAATTGACAATGTCTTATCATCTATTGTGGTTCTTGAGAGATATTTGCTAAGTATATACACAGAATTATACTCTTCTTTCCCAAAAAAGGTAGCCATGGCAGGTTTTGGAGTGGGGATGGTGCAAAGCCATAACAAAGAAAATAACACATGGGGAAAGGCGTGTTGATGGCTGCCTACAGCTCTTTATGGCTCAAAACCACGGCGGTACTCCAGCTGCTTAACACTAGAACTACTGAGGTAGTCATTAATTCGCACTATGTATTCAAGTAGTCAAAAATAAGTCAGTAGTTTTAGTGTTAAGCCTATGTCACATGTAGCGACGTAGCAGCTATCACAATGACGATATGACCTTATCAGAATCGCTGCTGCGTCATTACATGGTCGCTGGTGAACTGTCAAACAGGCAGATATCACCAGTGACCAACCCACAGCCAGCATCAACGCGTTGAAGCGATGCTGCGCTTAACTATAAATATCAGTTAACCAAGCACATGGTTACCCGTAGCGTACACCGCTCTCATGCTGGCAGTGCCGGCTCCCTGCACACGTAGCCGGAGTACAGATCGGGTAAATAAGCACAGCGGTTTGCTTATTAACCCGATGTGTAGTCTGGCTACGAGTGCAGGTAGCCAGCGTAAAGCGTTGTGCTCTGGGACCAAGTTAAACATTACCCGATCAGAAATAGAATCGCACAAAAAAACTGTAAAGTATCATCCAACAGAAACACATACAATGTAGCTTGACACACACACACACACACACACACTTTGTAGATGCATACACACAGACACGTAACCTATTGGAAAGGTAAATATAATACTTGAATTTCTACCATCATAAAAAAACAATTTTGTATGGTACAACAAACAATATTTTATTAAACAGATTTTCAAATTTTAAATGCTGGTTAAATGGTGGTGCAGGGCAGAGGTAGAACTACTTTCACTTGGTGTACTCGTCGGACTCATTCCCATTGATTCATTTGCCGGACTGACCTCTCTGGGTATGGGGGTGTGTAGGGTCTGGTCATGTGCGGTGTGAGTGGATGACAAAGGGGAAGGGGTAGGAATTAGATTTCTGATTTCGGTGAGGAAACTTTGTGCTAAATCCGGATGTTGCGTGGAAGGTGCTTGTGGGGTTCTTGAGTGCAAATGTGGGGAGGTAAAGATGGAAGCAGAGGCACAAGTAGTGGCAGGGGAAGGAACACATGTAGGATGAAGGGTTACAGATGGTGATGGCAGTTGGGATAATCCTGGGTACTGTTGTGATGTGGCAGGGTATGATTGAGATTGGTGATGGATTGGTTGGCTTGAAAGTTGAAAATTTTGGGCGGGGGGCTGGTAACGTTGGGAGGGTGGTGGATAAGGTGGGTCAGGAGGCTGGTAAGGTTGGGGTGGTGGCTGATAACGTTGGGAGGGTGGTGGATAAGGTTGGGCAAGGGTCTGGTAAGGTGCGGCAGGCGCATGGAAATGTTGGGAGGGAGGATGGCGATTAATTTCCTGCGCTAGAGATTGCTGACAGGCATGCATAATATTCAATTGGCTATCGCTAGGTAAGCTTTCCATATGCCGTAGTACAGTCAAAAAGAACAAATTGTTGACTGATTTGTTAGCATCTGACTCAAGTTTTCCCAAACGATCATTGATCTCTCTGAAGCTTCTTTGTGTTTCAGCAAAGCCAGCTGTAATTTTTTCAGTTTGGAACTTCAGATAATCTAGGAAAACTGAGCTCATGTGCGAAAACTCAGGCATAAGGCTCCTATCTACAGTCCTATGGCGTTGACGAAATGACCCGAAACTTTGTCTAACACTTTGATCAGCGCCAGAGGCCTGTGATAGGGGAAAGTTCACGCTAGGACCTGCCAATTGAATATCTTCAGCCTGACAGTAATCTCCAGCGGGGACGTGTGGTTGGGAGGATTGGGAGGATGAGGGGTTACCAGAGAGGTCAGAGTTGGCAACGTCTTCCGATGGGCGGGTGGCGGTTGCTTCGGGGACCGATACAGGAGGGATTTCACGCGATGGATGCGATGTACTTCCAGTGGTGCTGTGGGTTGTTAAAAACAAAAAAAATTATTACATGATTTTGAAAGCATTGACCTGTTTGAGAAAAAAAACAAGTTAGATAAGGCAACACTTTTTGTAATCCTAATTTTTCAGCTTACCTGAGTGACGCCAGCGATGGTCTTAAAAAACTAAGCGCATTGTAATGTTTGTACCGATTACAGCGCCCGGCAGAACCACTGGGAGCCCTCATTTCGGCATTGAAATCCCTCTTGTATCGATCCCTAATAGACCGCCACCGTCTGATCACTTTCTCGCCTGTAAAACAAAACAAAAGAGAAAAATTTTTACATTTCAAAAACCAATGCGCACAACAGCCCTATTCCAAAAAATTTTTTGACAAGATATTGACATTTACACATTTTCAAATTGGAATACTTACGAAACAAATACTGCGTCTTAGCATCCATGGACTCCCATGTATCCATCAGAGATCTGCTAACCTCATCCCACAATCGGCGCGTGAGTACTGCATCCCAGTGGTGGTGGTGGGCTGTGTTCCACAAGGCAGGACGTGCCTCGACTTCGCAAATCAGCAGGTCCCCATCTATAAAAGCCTCAAAATCTTGGTCATCTCCTTGGGGCCTGCTGCTGCGTCGTGAAACCTGAAATCGCCCATAAAAAAAAAAATTGGTACAAATGAACACAAGCACTCATACAATTCAGATGTAATGCAAATGGAGCATTTCCTTTCCAAAACAATAAAAAATTACTTACACCGCCCATGCCGCCACGGCGCCTACACACACGACTGTGGGATGAGGTTCCTGGACCAGTGGGACGTGCTGCAGCATCTGTTTCCTGAAAAAACATTTATATTAGTTTTGAGATAATGAGTCCTGTAGGATACTGTTTGATGAACGCTGATCAACTTACAGCGGAAGAGTGCTCGACCACCATCGGTCCACTATCAAGATCCTCAACCGGTTCCACTGCCATCGGAACCTGTAAGAGAAGACATATCATAATTAATGATCCTGGAAAATATTACTCTCAGATGCTGTACCAATTTGTCATTCAAAGTTTACGTACATTAATTGACGGGGATGAGGGCTCACTTGGCAGGGATGTGGGGGCTCCTGCACCATCTCTCTGTGAAATATTGCAGCTGTAAATGCAAAAACACATGACATTACAACTCCTGGGTGCTTGATAAACAGGTAGATATTGGGGCCACAATGTTAATACTCACAGATTTGAAGGCGGTCACAGATGGCAGTCACAGCAACGTCTCCGGTGTGCGGAACTGCCTGTCCTGTTGGTGGCCTTGGGAGGTCACAGCAGCTGTAAATGAAAAAACACATGACATTACAACTCCTGGGTGCTTGATAATCAGGTAGATATTGGGGCCACAATGTTAATACTCACTGATTTGAAGGCGGTCACAGATGGCGGTCACAGCAACGTCTCCGGTGTGCAGAACTGCCTGTTCTGTTGGTGGCCTTGGGAGGTCACAGCAGCTGTAAATGAAAAAACACATGACATTACAACTCCTGGGTGCTTGATAATCAGGTAGATATTGGGGCCACAATGTTAATACTCACAGATTTGAAGGCGGTCACAGATGGCAGTCACAGCAACGTCTCCGGTGTGCGGAACTGCCTGTCCTGTTGGTGGCCTTGGGAGGTCACAGCAGCTGTAAATGAAAAAACACATGACATTACAACTCCTGGGTGCTTGATAATCAGGTAGATATTGGGGCCACAATGTTAATACTCACTGATTTGAAGGCGGTCACAGATGGCGGTCACAGCAACGTCTCCGGTGTGCAGAACTGCCTGTTCTGTTGGTGGCCTTGGGAGGTCACAGCAGCTGTAAATGAAAAAACACATGACATTACAACTCCTGGGTGCTTGATAATCAGGTAGATATTGGGGCCACAATGTTAATACTCACTGATTTGAAGGCGGTCACAGATGGCGGTCACAGCAACGTCTCCGGTGTGCAGAACTGCCTGTTCTGTTGGTGGCCTTGGGAGGTCACAGCAGCTGTAAATGCAAAAACACATGACATTACAACTCCTGTGAGAACAAACAAGAAAAAGAATCTTTAAATACATATTGAAAATCTACGCAAGTCAGAAAATAGTGTCTGTTGGCCCCCGTCAGATGAAAACCATGAATAACAAATAGTATTGCCATATCTAATTATCACACCAAAAAATATATACAGTTTGAAGTCACAGTGGAGTCCACAAAAGATAGGACCCAAAAATGAAGACTCATAATTATCAAGACTATGTGTAAAATTGCAAGATTTGCTGCAAGTCTGTATTGTGACTGCAAAAAATGGAGTTTTTTAGGAAAGATCAGAGCCAAAGAACTGCTCACGTGGAACATAAAATGCTGCAGCAACAGTACACACACCTAAACCCAGTCACAGGTAGCACTCACATATTTTAAAGGGGGTCAAGACTGCAAGACTGGCTGGTCTGTTGGGGTCTTGGCTGGTCACAGCAGCTATAAATGTATGAAGAAATATTGTTTAGCATTGAACAAAAACATGCAAGCAGGGCATAAAATGCAAAATATGGCTATACTTACATCAAGGTGCAAGCTCTGTGGTCTTCTGGCTATATGGTGAGACAATGGCTTGTCCAGGATGTTCAAGGGAGCTATATGCATTGAGATAACATTGTTTGCTACTTTCTGGGCATGCTCAGTACAAAAGCAGGATCCTGTAAAAAACGCAACTGAACGCATTCTGCTTGGCAGGATCCAGCGCTCATTGAAATGCATTGCAGCTCGCGGCGCAATGTGAAGGATCCTGTGAGATGCGTTATTTTGACAAAGCCAAAAAACGCTACATGTTGCGTTTTTGAAACATGTTAAAATAACGCATCTCACAGGATCCTGCGTCTAACGGACGCAAACGCATGCGAACGCAGGTGGACGCGAGTCCATTGAAAATGCATTGCAGTGAAAACGGATTTGCACAGGATCCGTACTTCCGTTAAAAAAACGTTTTCAACGGATGTTAAAAAGACGTAGTGTGAAACCAGCCTTACCTGATTGAGGACAAGAACATATGTAAAAATAAAAAGTTAATACTTCATCAATCTGTTTTACTAATAAATTCTGAGGGAAATAAAAGAATAAAATTATTATCATATTTATGATAAAAATGAAACACTTGAAATCTGTTACTTTCTCTTATTATTTTATTTTAAATATTATTATTCATATACAGAGATCAAATTATTTATTTATAACATTAAACTATCATTTTACTAAATGAAAATATGACCTTGATGTACTATCACTACCTTTAATATATATATATATATATATATATATATATATATATATACACACACACATACACATATATATATATATATGTATTGATTCACTGTATATGAATAAACATACTCATCAAACAATAAAATTAATTTACCCAGAAATCCACTTTATTTAACTGAAGACCATACCTAATTTTTTCTTCAAAGATTCGATTTATTAGATTCACATTGAACTTATAGGAATCTCTGAACTTATGTAATTCAAGGTTTTCTCTTAAGTGAGAGAGAATGTCTCTCTCTGAAAGACCACCCAGCTGTCGCGGGCTATCAAATCCTAACCCAGGGAGAGGATCTCCACAAGACACCTGTTTCTGTCTTTCAAAGCTATTACTCATCATTTGTCTGAGATAATCGGTATCAGATTTTGTGACAATTTTCTCTTTCATTGAAGGTGTCAAGGAAAGAGGGGGGGTGTATGACTTATAATTCACATGAAATTTCCTGCGAATTTCATACATCCTGTCACAGAAATATCTGGATCTGGGAGACACTGTTGGTTTTTCGCAAAAACGCTCCCTTTTTCGTGTCGGTTTTTCAGAATTAATTAATTTCTGTTTTAATTGGCTTTTTCTAACAAAATCAATAAATGTCGTACATTCGAATAGGGACTTTTTATTTACTGCCACCGCACAGGCTGCATTATCAAGGAAATTAAATTTCTTGATGAATAACCGTATCATTCCATCCAATCTCACATTTGGAATAACCGCCCTATACAAACGTTCAAAAACGGCCATAAATGAGAACGTACTCTCATTCTGTTCAATTTGTAATTCCTTCAACATCTCATAGTTTGGATCAGATTCATTCCTTGTACAGAAGATGAGATTTTTCAGCCTTATGATATCATTATCATTTGAACAATCAAATGTCTCATTGTCAGAAGACTTGTTTAATGCCAATTGTCTAAAGAAATGCTGAGGTAACCACATACGGAATAACTGATTCGTCTCACTATTGGTTAAATTTAACTTCTCAATGGAACTTTCAAATATCTCTGAATTTCTGCAAACATGTATTTTAGGATTATATGCGGGAATTAATTTGCATATGTCCATTAAATTTTTTCTAAGTTTAATCCCTAACTTAGCCTGTTCCATTTTTAGAAACTGATCGTCGCCATTTTCTCTCTCCACGTGTCTTTTCTGCACGTGTCCCACTCTGGCTCCTCCCCCTTCTGGCTTCTCTACGTCATTTCCTGCTTCTTTCCCAGTGTCCTGAAAATCACCTTGATTACGTAGCACATGTCTGCCGCCATTATCAAAATTCTGATTTGCAAAATTACAGCCAACATTACAGTCAGAATTCACAATATCACTGACTGACATTTCAGGTTCTAAGCAGTCTTTGGATTTCTCTGTCACTGACTCTCCTGACAATTCAGGTTGTCTATTTCCACCATTTTTACACTTTTCTACGATTAACTTGTGAAAATCATAGACTAAATGACAGACATTTCTGATTTTCTGTTTCTCTCTATTAAAAGACCTTACACATTCTATACGTGAATTCTCAAGTTCACACTCCTCATAAAAGCGTAACCAAAGCTCCTCTACATTAGAAATATCTGAATAAGTGAACTGAAGTTTACTTTGCTTAACATATGAAGAGATAAAATCCATTTTCTTACCTGAAATAATCAGATGAACTGATGGATGATCCTCTAAGACTTGATTCACCTTATTCAACACGTCCAATACTTCTTATAGACTGACTTTATCTTTCTTGCTCAAAAATACGTCAAAAGTTAACTTCTGTGGCTTTACAAAGTCTTTAAAGTTCATTTAAACAAAAAAAAACATTCATGCTACTTGACTTATACGTATTTCCTAGGTTCTGCGTGATTTTTATAAATTGTCGATTCCTGATCCTTTGCAGGAGATACTTAAAATACTTATGACTTTGATAACTTCGACCCCCCTTATGCAAAGTGAAGGAACAACAAAAAAATGTAAATAAATCACGAATAGCTGACTCGCCAAATGTTAAAAAATATACTCTTAAATATATTTTTCTTCAAATACGTAAAGGCGCATGAATGAAAAGACCTCAAAAATGTAAAAATAAATGTATTTTATCTATTTAAAAATGGTTGCCAGGGTTCAGTTACAGAAAGGAAAAATAATATACTTTGATAGCCTACGCAAAGAGTTCATTTAGTCCATAATGATCAATGGGAAGTCTTTACCCATCTTTCTTTGGTTCCTGAACGGCAATGCAGGGGATGTCATCTCTTAGCGTGTCTTCATCTTTGCAGCCTCGAGTCTTCTCACAGCAGGCAATGTGGGGAGCGAGCAGTAGCCCCCTCCATCGTGCATTATATACCAGCTGTTCAGACCATATAGGGCATTCTAGTGTAACACAGTTGAATATAGTTCCATATGACATAAGCTTCTAGAAGCTTCGAGAAGCTTCGGGAAGAATATATAAATATCCTTCCATGCCAGTACTCAAGTATACTCAATATAGATATTTTAATATTTATCCCTTATAAACTTTATTAATAACCTATGCCCTCCAACATAAACAGAACTATGAACGTATATGTCTTACTATGAAATATTTGATAACTTGATGTATTAATTTCAATGTTTTTACATGTGAAAAAAAAATTACATTTTTGATATTCAAATTCGAATGTTATAAAATTTGGTGAAGCACCTTTGGGTTTAAGATGATTATCACATCCCTTGTTACATTACTTGAGGGGTGTAGTTTCAAAATGGTGACAATTGTGGGGGGTTTCTACTGTTTTGGTGACTCTGGGCTCTTTAAATGCAGCATTAAATCTGCCATCTATTGCAGCCAAAATAGCACTCAAATAGCTCTTGTCACAGAGACAGCCTGGGAGATCACATAGATACCCCACCGCTTCCACTATTATGTCACGGAGAGCATTTTGCTGCCTCTAATCGTCAGGACAATATGCAATTGACTGATGACTGAAGGATGAGACGATGGCTGCTTTCTTTACCAGGCCAATTACTGGGAAACTCACAGTGACCGTTTTTTATATATACCACCGATTCCAATGCATGGAATATGCAGCTGAAACCAGAAGTTTCCATACACTATCTAAAAAGACACATATGCATGTTTTTCTCACTTTCTGACATGAAATTAGAAAACTTTGCCATTTTTGGTCAATTAGGATTACCAAAACTATTTATATTTGCCAAATGCCAGAATAATGAGAGAGAATGTTTGAAAGCATTTTTATTACTTTCTGCAAAGTCAAAAGTTTACATATTTTTCATTAGTATTTGGTACCATTGCCCTTAAACTCTATGACGTGGGTAAAACATTTTAGCTATCCTTCCACAAGTTTCTCACAATAGTTGATATGAATTTGGGCCCATTTCTCTTGAAAGAACTGGTGTAACTGACACATGTTTGGAGGTCGCCTTGCTCGCACCTGCTTCTTCAGCTTTGCCGATAAATTTTCAATAGGATTGAGATCAGGTTTTTGTCATGGCTACTCCAAAACATTGACTTTGTTATTCTTAAGCCCCTTTGCAACCAGTTTGTCAGTTTGCTTCGAGTCATTGTCCATTTCGAAGAACCATTTCCGCCCAAGCTTTACGTTTCTGGCTGATGTCTTGAAATGTTGCTTCAGTATTGCAACATAATCTTCTTTCCTCATGATGCCATCTATTTTGTGAAGTGCACAAGTCTCTTCTGCAGTAAAACAACCCCACAATATGATGCTGCCACCCCCGTGTTTCACAATTGGCATGGTGTTCTTAGGCTTCTAAGCTTCTCCCTTTTTCCTCCAAATATAATGATGGTCATTATGAACAAAAAGGTCAATTTTAGTTTTGTTAGACCACAGGACATGTCTCCAAGAATTAAGGTCTTTGTTCCTGTGTGCATTTGAAAACATTAATCTGACTTGTTTATGTTTCTTTTGGAGTATTGGTTTCTTCCTGGCAGAGTGACCTTTCAGCCCATGATGATACAGTACTCATTTGACTGTGGATAATGACAAAATCTTACCAGCTTCTGCCAGCATCTTCATAAGGTCTTTTGCTTTTGTTCTTGGGTTGATATGCACATGTCTGGCCAATGCACATTCATCTTTGGTACACAAAACCTGTCTCCTTCATGAGCGATATGAGGGCCGAACATCCCCACTTTATTTGTACTTGCATATAATTGTTTGTAAAGATGAAAGAGGCACCAAAAGATGTTCCAGACTTATGCAAGTACACAATTCCTGAGATCTTAGCTGATTTCGTTTGACTTTTCCATGATGCTACACAAAGAAGCAATGTGTTTCAAGTGTGCATTAAAATACATCCACAGGTGTGCCTGTAACTAACTCAGATGGTGCCATTAAACCTATCAGAAGCTTCCAAAGACATGACATCATCATATGGGCTGTCCCATATTGTTTAAATACTGTACTCCTATTGTATGTAAACATTTGACTTGGCAGAAAATAATAATGCCTTAAAACTTTCTCTCCCTCATTATTCTGGCATTTGGCAAATATAAATAATTTTGTCAATCTTAATTGACAAAAAATGGAAGAGGGTTATTCTGATTTCATGTCAGATAGTGAGAGAAAAATGGAGATGTGTCTTTTTAGATAGTATATGTAAATGTCTCGTTTCAACTGTATATTCCATGCATTGGAATCAATTGTGTATATAAAATATGGTCATTGTGAAATTCCCAAGAAATATTGTAACGTCTGCTTTCAAGTGTATATATATCTCATCATGGGTACTGCCAGGCTCCACAATAACCCCAGAAAAACTACCAGCTGCCACCACCAAGTGTTCATATAGGCTGATTGGACATCCATTAAAGGTAGTGTATGGCTTCAAGAATATGTTTATAGAGCAAGAGGAGCAAAGTTATTAATTTTATATATTTAATCTGAAAAGTAGGCAGTTTATAAAAATATACAAAAGATGTTACAAAAGGGACACAGCAATATAGTATATGAAATTATATAAAATAAAAGGGATAACAAAAGAAAAGTACTAAACCTGTGTGACTCAGGTACTGGCTCAGATTTATGAAAGCAAGAACCCCAATGAAATGTGGAACAATTCAACACAGCAGTGTGTTTTCATAGCATTGAACAAGGATCATAATTTGACATTTGATTTTATTAATACAAGTTACACCAACATACCTCCCCTCTGGTGACTCACAATAGGGCTAGTCATGGGATGTGGCTTAGGCTCTAGAAAATTATGAGATCCCCAACTTTCAGGATAGATATCTATCATGGTCATGTTTGTTATCGCAATTTTATCTTTATGTAAAGATGACACAAGGTATGTATAGCATCATCCATCTAACCAATACAAATTTGGGGCTGATGCGCTGAACACATAATTATATAAAAATCTGTATGTTCTTCCCCTCAGGATCATGATGCTGAAAATGTATCTCATAAATATCTGATACATATCCCAATATTCATCACTGACTACGAGCCCCAAAAAGTCTACCATCTTGCTTTGATCAGAGGAAGCTATTTAGCTTGGAAGTGTGTTTCTCTGCCTCCTAATACACAGACCCCAGACCTTGTGTCTGTTTCTCAGCAGATAACCAGTTGAATTACCTTTCTACACCCGACAGTCCTACTTCAATGGAGCTTAAAGTGTCAGCTGTCCTTCTCTCTTCCGTTATAATTATAATTAAGTCCATTTGTTCAATGTGGGAGATGGATATGTCCCCTCTACACAGACAGAGATGTCTTTTATGAATTTTACAATTTTTACTCTATGACAGCACTCCTTCCCTTCTCAGATCTGTCATGTGCCCAAACAGTAGTTTCCAACCACATATGAGGTAATGTGGTACTCATGAGAAATTGTACAGCAAATTATATGGTCAATTTTCTCCTGTTAACCTTGTAAAAATGAAAAATTTGGGGGTAAAGTAACTCTTTTGAGCAAAATAACTAATTATTTAATTTTTTTGCCCCTTTGTTTTTATTCCTGTGAAGCACTTAAAGGGTTATCAAATTTCCTAATGTCCTTGACGTTTTTAAAATGGGATCATTTTTAGATGTTTTAGCTAAATAGAACCCTAAAAGCTACTTCATATATAAAGTGGTCCCTAATAAAATAAGCTTTGTAAATTTTGCTGGACAAATTAAAAATTGCTGCTAAACTTTTAACCTCACGACACGAAAAAACAATATTAGATCACTAAAGTATATTGAAAAATATTAATCCCTACATGACTAATGATGTACTATTACGTTATTGGTCGTATTCCCCCGGTTACCGAGGGTTTCGGCGGTGAGGCCGCAATTATCCCTGGACATGTTTGCTGATCAGCAGACAAGTGCAGCTAACAGGTGCAGGTGAATGGGAGATCCACCTGCGCCTGTTAACCTCTTACATTTTGCTGTCAAACACTGACAGACCATTCCACGTCGCTATCAACCACCCCATGCCGCAATCACGGGGCGCCCAATGTGTTACTATGACAGAGTGGTGTATGATGATGACCTATGTTGCTGTCATGACTCACGTCATGTGACAGTCGGCAAAGCGCCAGCACTCACAAGAGAGCCGCATTTCTGATCAGGAGAAGTGATTGGACTGTGCAGTGATAAAGTTCCCTATTGGGACTAGTAAAAAAAAAAAATCAATGTAAACAGAAAGTTTTAAAAAATCTGAACAAAAAACAAAGTTCAAATCACCCCCTTTTGTACCACTGAAAATAAAACAAGAAAAAATAAAAAATACACATATATGGTGTCACCACATTCAGCAATTAATATGTAAACATATAAAATCAATTAATCTGATCGGTACCAATCGTAGCAAGAAAAAAATTCCAAACACCAAAATTTAGTGTTTTGGGTGGCCACAACATTGCATTAAAATGCAAAACATCTCATCTATACAAAAATGGTATAAATAAAAACGTCAGCTCAAGCCATACAAAATAAGCCATCACTGAGCCCCATATCCCGAAAAATGAGAACGCTATGAGTCTTGGAAAATTGCAACAAAAGCGCAATTCTTTTTTTGGACAAACTCCTGAATTGTTTTCACCCCCTAGGTAAAAGTATACATGTTTAGTATCTACAAACTCATACCAACGTGAGGCATCAGGCTGACATGTCCATTTTACCATATAATGAACGTGGTGAATAACAAAGAAAACATTGTGGAATTTCACTTTTTTCACAATTTTTCCACATTTGGATTTTTTTTTCCTCTTTCCAGTACACTATATAGTAAAATGAATGGTGCATTCAAAAGTACAACTTGTTCCACAAAAGAGAAGCCCTAATATGGCAATATTGATGGAAAAATAAAAAAAAATCATGCCTCTCTGAAGAAGGGGAGGAAAAAAAAAAAAAAAAGCGGCAAATCGCCTGGTGGTTAAGGGGTTAAAATTTGAGAGTCCTCAGTGGTTGATAGCTTTAATGGCTAACTGAAAAGATGGTAATCTATAGCAAGCTTTCTAGACTTCTGAGGTCTCTGTATTCGGCTCAGTATTTCACAAAATCCAAAGAGTCACATGCCTGTTTCCCTGAAAATAAGCCTTAAGGCTACTTTACACACTGCGATATCGGTCCCGATATCGCTAGTGTGGGTACCCGCCCCCATCTGTTGCGCGACACGGGCAAATCGCTGCCCGTGCCGCACAACATCGCCCACAGCCGTCACACATACATACCTGTCCGGCAAGGTCGCTGTCACGGGAGAACCGCCTCCTTTCTAAGGGGGCGGTCCGTGCGGCGTCACAGCGACGTCACTGAACCACCACCCAATAGCAGCGGAGGGGCGGAGCTGAGCGGGACGTAACATCCCGCCCACCTCCTTCCTTCCTCATAGCGGCCGGGAGGCAGGTAAGGAGAGCTTCCTCGTTCCTGCGGCGTCACATGCAGCGATGTGTGCTGCCGCAGGAACGAGGAACAACCTCGTTACTGCTGCAGTAACGAGATTTGAGAATGGACCCCCATGTCGCCGATTAGCGATTTTGCACGTTTTTGCAACGATGCAAAATCGCTTATCGGTGTCACACGCAACGGCATCGCTAATGCGGCCGGATGTGCGTCACGAATTCCGTGACCCCAACGACTCCGCATTAGCGATGTCGCAGCGTGTAAAGCCCGCTTTAAGCTTTAAGCGGGCTTTACACGCTGCGACATCGCTAATGCGGAGTCGTTGGGGTCACGGAATTCGTGACGCACATCCGGCCGCATTAGCGATGCCGTTGCGTGTGACACCGATAAGCGATTTTGCATCGTTGCAAAAACGTGCAAAAACGCTAATCGGCGACATGGGGGTCCATTCTCAAATCTCGTTACTGCAGCAGTAACGAGGTTGTTCCTCGTTCCTGCGGCAGCACACATCGCTCGTGTGACACCGCAGGAACGAGGAAGCTCCCCTTACCTGCCTCCCGGCCGCTATGAGGAAGGAAGGAGGTGGGCGGGATGTTACGTCCCGCTCAGCTCCGCCCCTCCGCTGCTATTGGGCGGCGGTTCAGTGACATCCCTGTGACGCTGCACGGACCGCCCCCTTAGAAAGGAGGCGGTTCGCCCGTCACAGCGACGTCGCCGGACAGGTATGTATGTGTGATGGCTGTTGTGCGACACGGGCAGCGATTTGCCCGTGTCGCGCAACAGATGGGGGCGGGTACCCACACTAACGATATCAGGACCGATATCGCAGTGTGTAAAGTAGCCTTTAGGCTATGTCCGCACGCTGCGTCGGAGTACCTGCAGTTTATTCTGCACGTTTTCCTTCCCTTGGTTTTTGACCAAATGGCTTTTGACCATTTTTTAGCGCTAAAAACGCATGCGTTTTTACCGCGTTTTTAGCGCTTTTTACCTGCGTTTTCACCTGCGTTTCTGCAGATGCGTTTTTGAGATCAAGACACTGAGAAATAAAGTTGAATTAGTCAAAAAGAATGAAAAAAGAGAAAAAAAGTATAAAATTAACTTTTAATAAAATTATATGGGAAATTATCATTTTTAATGTAATAATAGTGGTTATGCACATTTTAACAGAAAAATAGCTAAAGTTTATTAATTTTTTACATTTAAATTTTCGGTTATTGTGTGTGTGTAAAGGAACATTAGAACCCATTAATTTTTGCCCAGAAAAGCATGCGTTTTTGGAGCCAAAAACGCAGTTGAAAAGCAGGTAAAAAGCATGAAAAACGCAGGAATTGTGATTTTGGTTGCTTTTTGCCATTTCTCATTGACTCCAATGTTAAGGAAACGCTGCAGAAATGGCAAAAACAACTGACATGCTGCTTCTTTTTCAGCATGGTTTTTGACCACAAATATGCAAAATAAACGCTGCAGAAAAAAAAGCAAAGTGCAGACAGGATTTCTGCTTTTCCCATAGACTTTGCTGGAAATCAAAAACGCATGCGTTTTTGCCCAAAAACGCTGCTGCCAAAAACGCTGCAGAAATGCGGTAAAAAACGCAACGTGCGAACATAGCCTTAGTAGGTTTTTTTTGTCACCTTGGACTATGCTTAAAACATAAGCCTTACTCCAAAAATAAACCCTAGTTGTGATTCCATAAGGAAGTGTCCAAGAAGCTAAAATATGTAGCAGGACTCTTCATTAAAGAAAGCAGGCATCCCCAAAAGAATGCAGACACCCCTCCCCTGAAAAAAAAAAAAAGAACTCACCAGACTCCAAACAATTACAGTTAGCAAGTGCCGATGGTGGATGGGCTCTCACACAGAGATCTGCATTGCTGTCAGGTCCATCGCCATTCCAGCTACATTGTACTGCAGCTCTCACAAACAGATTGCGTACTAGTATCACTCCACGCAAGTAATACTGCTTACAGTCACCAGGTGGCGGCAACTGCTGTATAACGCATGGGGACCTGACGCAATGCAAATTTGTATTTTGAGAGCCCATTCACTTTCCAACTCTAATTGTCTGTTTTCTCTTGGGAGTAAACTTAGCAGTACATAGACAAAAATAATTTTAAGCTGGTAATTTAAACCTTTGTAAAAAATGGTATGTACCCACCACCACTATAGGACTGGTTTTGTTTTGCACCATGAGAATAGCAGATCAGATGAGAAAATGTGCATCTGAACAAGTAAAAGGATGAACACAAAATTATGATGTTCCCGACTGTGATGACATCATTATATTGAAATAAATATTCATTTGTTTTTGGTTCAAGAATAAATGGGGATTGTTGTCCATGGGAAAATACAAGACATCCCCTGAAAATAAGCCCTAGTGCATCTGTCAGAGCAAAAAATATTATAAGACCCTGTCTTACTTTCAGGGAGACATGGTATTTATGCACAACAGGAGATAGTATATATAGTAAATAAGAGAAGTA
The DNA here is from genome assembly GCF_048569485.1 of Anomaloglossus baeobatrachus. NCBI lineage: Eukaryota > Metazoa > Chordata > Amphibia > Anura > Aromobatidae > Anomaloglossus > Anomaloglossus baeobatrachus. Next base: position 547,348,077 of record NC_134356.1, read on the forward strand.
ATGTGAAGCAGAACAATCCGTACGGGAAGGGGAGACACAGTTGTTGCATTAAAAATTGGTGTAGTTTATAGATAAGGAGTGTGAAAGTTTTGTTGTCCTCTTATTGAGGTCTGGTCCAGAGTCGTGATGCATAGTCTTTAATTGATTTAAAAAGACATAAATCCATATGACACATTCATCCCTGCGCTTTGTGTCTCCGATTTTAACTCTCTCTTTCCTCAAAGATAATTGGGAAACCGCCATTTAATTTTTTCTTTCACTACAAAAAAAATGGATAACACAAAAATGGTAAAAACGGATACATTGAAGGAAAAAAGCTGAAAAATTTATAAAAATAGATTTTTTTAGATTTTTTTGTATAAAAAATCATGCATATGTGAATAAGGTATTATTCATGTATACATATATACAGTACAATCTATGCACTAAATTATCACAGACATTGGTGTTTTCCCCTCCGACCACTGCTTACACTTGCCAAGCATGCAATGAATATCTATAAATTCAGATGTATAAATTGTAGCCTAATGTATAACACTTACTATTGCCATTTCACATCATGCTAGCCACACCTCATATTGCTGTATATAATAGGACTGAAAAAGAGAATTGTATTTTAACTAGCTTGAATATAGAGATGTTATTGACGGTATAATTTTACTAATGTAAACTTCTCCACCAAGCAATTCTTCCTTACAGATTGTCATAGTCTGATAACATGAAATGATGTCACACTGAGCTTGAAAATAGTAGTTTTCATATCCTTCTCATTTCGGTACTACAATGCTATGTGCATTCATATATGAGATCGCCACCTAACTTACCAATGCTGCCACCTACAGACCGAAAACTGGATCTATACAGACATTTTAATGTGTTTTATGTATAAGACAAAGGACCATTGTTAATTTAATAAATATCTGATGTATGACTCAGAAGGTTTATGTATGGAAAATGGTAAATGCACTGCTGAGAATACAAATCCATTTCTTGCTGCATTATCCTGGAGTGTTTTTATACTTCAGGCTACGATAATTAGTTTTAAAACCTCAATAGCTGTTTTGACAAAGCCAGGACTTTTATAGACAGGAGCAAATTGCTCACTTATGCGACCTTGCTGTAATTTTTTATAATATATGGCTTTAAAAGGGTGAATCAAGACTTTACATATAGTTTATGCATATGGTTTTTATAGTATATATGTATAGACAGACAGACAGACAGACAGACAGACGCACACATATATATATATATATATATATATATATATTGTACCTATACTCCTATGCACTAATAAAATGTTATTAAAATTTATTTTTAAGCATTAATTTGTAATCATTTAGTTAACATAACTGCATTGAGGAATAGGACCGGAAAGATTACATTGGGACAATCATGGCCTTAGTAAATGCCACTTAACAGGCAAAACTGAACAGAAGTTAGCTAGATAGTTAGTACTTGTTCCCATGCCGCTTCTTTTTTTATTTTTTTTTGTACTGTAGAGTACAGCGAATAAGATTTCTCAAACCTCATACACATGCTGCTTATTTTTTATTTGTAGATTTGAGCCATCAAAGGTTTTTTTTCAAATCTGTATATTTCAATTTTGTAAGTATTTTTCACTCATTTTAATGATCAGGAAAAACACTAGAAGAAACCAATCAAAAATGCCTTTTTTTGTACTGTTTTTCCTTCCAACGATTTTGGTTTTTAGTACACAAAAATCTGCTGCAACTACTCAATATGTGCACATGCCCCTTAGTTGTAGTGCTTCCATCAGTGGCCATATTTCCAGTTTGTGCTGCTCTATGCACTGAGGCTACATACAAACAAGTTGTCAATTATAGGCCTCTAAGCCATTTATTACATATTCACAGGAGACCCCACCAGTCCCTCTCCTTCTCACTGCTCCACAGAAAAGCTCTATAGTACTAATGTGAACAGCTTAGCTCTGTACTTGGTTCTTTCCATCAGTCCCATTGATGTTGAAGGCTGTGTCACTCTTCGTGCTTGACCACCAATCCTTTTAAAGTCTTTTCCATACTGCGTTTGTGCAGTGAGTAAGATCAAGGTGCTTAGGGCTCATGTTCTAGTATTCTTGTTAGCCCTCAACCTGTAAACCAAGGGAGAAGAACAGAGAGCAGGAAAAAAATAGAACATCAGACCAGATAAACTTTTCTAGTTCTTGTTCCCCTCCAACATAGATCCAGAGTAAAGCCTGCTTTACACGCTGCAATATATCTTACAATGTGTCGGCGGGGTCACGTCGTAAGTGACGGACATCCGGCATTTTAAGTTACATTGCAGTGTGTGAAAGGGAAGTGCGATTGCGATTGAACGTTAAAACGTTCATCGCATACACATCGTACCTGTCTCTAGAATTGCACGTTAGATTGTTCATCGTACCTGGGGTAGCACATATTGCAGTGTGTGACATCCCGGGAACGATGAACAGATCTTACCAGCATCCTCCGGCTCCCGGCCCACAATGCGGAAGGAAGGAGGTGGGCGGGATGTTTACGTCCTGCTCAGCTCCGCCCCTCCGCTTCTATTGGCCGGCTGCCGCGTGACGTCGATGTGATGCCGAACGTCCCTCCCACTCCAGGAAGTGGACTTCGCCACCCACATCGAGGTCGTATGGACGGGTAAGTACGTGTGACGGAGGGTTACTCGTATGTGCGGCACGTTCAACAAATTGAACGTGCCACACATACGATGGGAGCATTGTAAATCGCATACGAAATCAACATGTAAAGCAGGCTTAGGGCTAAATCCAGAGTAAGTCTACATGACAGAGATGGAGACCCATATTGACATTTGTAAAGGTTTACTTGAAAACCTAGAGTGGCATAAAGTGTGTAGGGTTTAGGGGATGGAGTGAGCTTATCTGACCGAATGGTAGGTGGAGAGGTTACAGAGGGTATTTAGGTGATGTATGGAATTTCATAGCAGTAGTTATCAAGTGATGTTGTATTTCCCTTTAAAAGAATATGTGTTCACTGTCGATGCGGCTGGAAGGAACTTGCTCTTTGAAGGCGATACATTTTTTTTATTGAGGGCGTTAGGCCTATTGCAAATATCAGTCACCCCAGGTGATACAGTTACAGTTGGAAAAAAAAGTATTTAGTCAGCCACCAATTGTGCAAGTTCTCCCACTTAAAAAGATAAGAGAGACTTGTAATTGATATCATAGGTAGACCACAACTATGAAAGACAAAATGAGAAAACAAATCCAGAAAATCACATTGTCTGATTTGGCAAGACTTTTTTTTTTTAATTATGGTGGAAAATAAGTATTTAGTCACCTAAAAACATGCAAGATTTCTGGCTCTCACAGACCTGTAACTTCTTCTATAAGAGGCTCCTCTGTCCTCCACTCATAACCTGTAGTAAAGTTTAAACTTGTTATCAGTATAAAAGACTCCTGTCCACAACCTCAAACAGTCAAACTCCAAACCCCACTATGGTGAAGACCAAAGAGCTGTCAGAGGACACCAGAAACAAAATTGTAGCCCTGCACCACGCTGGGAAGACAGAATTTCCAATAGTCAAGCAGATTGGTGTGATGAAATCAACTGTGAGAGCAATAATAAGAAAACTGAAGACATATAAGACCACTGATAATCTCCCTCGATCTGGGTCTCCAAGCAAGATCTCACAATGTGGGGTCAAAATGATCACAAGAACAGTGAGCAAAAATCCAAGAACCACACGGGGTGACCTAGTGAATGACCTGCATAGAGCTGGGACCACCGTAACAAAGGCTACCATCAGTAACACACTACGCCGCCAGGGACTCAGATCCTGCAGTGCCAGACGTGTTCCTCTGCTTAAGCCAGTACATGTCCGGGCCCATCTGAAGTTTGCTAGAGAGCATTTGGATTATCCAGTAGAGTATTGGGAGAATGTCATATGGTCTGATGAAACCAAAGTAGAACTGTTTGGTAGAAACACAACTCGTCGTGTTTGGAGGAAACAGAATTCTGAGTTGCATCCAAAGAACACTATACCTACTGTGAAGCATGGGGGTGGTAACATCATGCTTTGGGGCTGTTTCTTTGCAAAGGGACCAGGACGACTGAACCGTGTACATGAAAGAATGAATGGGGCCATGTATAGTGAGATTTTGAGTGCAAACATCCTTCCATCAGCAAGGGCATTGAACATGAAATGTGGCTGGGTTTTTCAGCATGATAATGATCCCAAGCACACCGCCAGGGCAATGAAGGAGTGGCTTTGTAAGAAACATATGAAGGTCCTGGAGTGGCCTAGGTAGTCCCCAGATCTCAACCCCACTGAAAACCTTTGGAAGTGGTTAAAAGTCTGTGTTGCCCAGCAACAGGCCCAAAACATCACTGCTCTAAAGGAGATCTGCATGGAGGAATGGGCCATCATACCACCAACAGTGTGTGCCAACCTTGTGAAGACTTACAGAAAACGTTTAACCTCTGTTATTGCCAATAAAGGACATATAGCAAAACATTGAGATGAACTTTTGTTATTAACAAAATACTTATTTTCCACCATAATTGGCAAAAAAAAAAAAATCTTGCCAAATTAAGCCCGCTTTACACGCTTCGATATATCTCACAATCCGTCGTTGGGGTCAAATTAAAAGTGACGCACATCCGGCATCGTTCGTGACGTATTTGCGTGTGACACCTACGTGCGATCAAGATTGAACGCAAATACGGTGACACGTTGTTTATTCCTCATACATTAGACGTTTTGTTGTACGAACCTAGTCAATTGAAACGTGTGACATCCCTCATACGATTTTGATGTCTAAGGCTATGTGCGCAGGTGTGCAATCTGCACCGCAGCTTAAAAAAGGTCCGCTTCAGAGCGCAGCTGAAAAGCTGCGTTCTGAAGCGCCTCACAATGTCTGTCATTCACTAATATCTGTCAGTCGGTCACTATCTCTGTCCCTCTCTCTCTGTCCATGTCAGTCTATCCCTCTTACCCCCTCTCTCATACTCACCGATCCCCGATCACCAGTGTGGCGCTGCACGGCATTCACACTGCTCCGGCGGCTTTTATTATTTTGAAAAAGCCGGCCGCTCATTAAACAATCTCTTATTCCCTGCTTTCCCCGCCGACCGGCGCCTATGATTGGTTGCAGTGAGACACGTCCCCACGCTGAGTGACAGGTGTCTCACTGCACCCAATCACAGCAGCCGGTGGGCGTGTCTATACTGTGCAGTGAAATAAATAATGAAATAATTAAAAAAAATGGCGTGCGGTCCCCCCCAATTTTAAAACCAGCCACATAAAGCCATACGGCTGAAGGCTGGTATTCTCAGGATGGGGAGCTCCACGTTATGGAGAGCCCCCCAGCCTAAAAATATCAGCCAGCAGCCGCCCAGAATTGCCGCATACATTAGATGCGACAGTTCTGGGACTGTACCCGGCTCTTCCCGATTTGCCCTGGTGCTTTGGCAATCGGGGTAATAAGGAGTTATTGGCAGCCCATAGCTGCCAATATCTCCTAGATTAATCATGTCAGGCATCTCCCCGAGATACCTTCCATGATTAATCTGTAAGTGACAGTAAATAAACACACACACCCGAAAAAATCCTTTATTAGAAATAAAAAACACAAACATATACCCTCGTTCACCAGTTTAATAAGCCCGAAAAAGCCCTCCATGTCCGGCGTAATCCAGGATGGTCCAGCGTCGCTTCCAGCTCTGCAGCATGAAGGTGACCGGAGCTGCAGAAGACACCGCCGCTCCTGTCAGCTCCACGCAGCTAATGAAGGGAATAGCGCGATCAGCTGAGCTGTCACTGAGGTTACCCGCTGTCACTGAATACAGCGGTGGCCTCGGGTAACCTCAGTGACAGCTCAGCTGATCGCGTGGCTGTCTTCAGTTGCTGCGTGTAGGTGACAGGAGCGGCTGTGTATTCTGCAGCTCCGGTCACCTCCATGCAGCAGAGCTGGAAGTGATGCTGGACCATCCTGGATTACGCCGGACATGGAGGGCTTTTTCGGGCTTATTAAAGTGGTGAACGAGGGTATATGTTTGTGTTTTTTATTTCTAATAAAGGATTTTTTCGGCTGTGTGTGTTTATTTACTGTCACTTACAGATTAATCATGGAAGGTATCTCGGGGAGACGCCTGACATGATTAATCTAGGATTTAGTGGCAGCTATGGGCTGCCAATAACTCATAATTACCCCGATTGCCAAAGCACCAGGGCAAATCGGGAAGAGCCGGGTACAGTCCCAGAACTGTCGCATCTAATGTAGGCGGCAATTCTGGGCGGCTGCTGACTGATATTGTTAAGCTGGGGGACTCCCCATAATGTGGAGCTCCCCATCCTGAGAATACCAGCCTTCAGCCGTATGGCTTTATCTGGCTGGTTTTAAAATTGGGGGGACCGCACGCCGTTTTTTTTAATTATTTAATTATTTATTTCACTGCACAGTATAGACACGCCCACCGGCTGCTGTGATTGGGTGCAGTGAGACACCTGTCACTCAGCGTGGGGGGGCGTGTCTCACTGCAACCAATCATAGGCGCCGGTGGGCGGGGAAAGCAGGGATTACGAGATTGTTTAATGAGCGGCCGGCTTTTTCAAAATAGTAAAAGCCGCCGGAGCAGTGTGAATGTTGTGCAGCGCCGCGCCGGAGATCGGGGATCGGTGAGTATATGAGAGAAGGCTGCTTAATTCAGTTACTCAGGAGTTTAGCGGTCACCGGTGAGTCCTTCACTGGTGACCACTAATCAGGACGTGACACAGACAGAGCCGCAGCATGACAATGAAGTCGGGTAAAGTTAACCCGAGTTCATTCTGATCGTGCGGCTCTGTCTGTGTCTGCTGTCATCTGCCATTAAGCTCTGCTACATGGCTGTCTGTGTCTGCTGTTAGCGGCCATGTAGCAGAGCTGAATGGCAGATGACATAGTAAAAACGCATCCCTACACATTACACACGCTTGGCAAGTCAATAAATAATAAAAAAAAAAAGGGTGCCCAATGCATACGTCACAGAACACATGATCTAAAGGATCGCACACAAAATTGATCAATTTAACATAGACTACTAACGCACGTGTGACAGCAAATGAACGACCTACGTGCGATCTCATTAGATCACATATGCGATCTGGGCGTGTCACATCGCAAACGTGATTGCACAACAAATTGCAACGTGTAAAGCTGGCTTTAGACAAGGTGATTTTCTGAGTTTGTTTTCTTATTTTCTCTCTCATAGTTGTGGTCTACCTATGATGTCAATTACAGGCCGCTCTCATTTTTTTAAGTGGCAGAACTTGCACAATTGGTGGCTGACTAAATACTTTTTTTCCCTACTGTATTTGGTGAATGAGTCCCTACTAGACTGAGGTTTCAGCAGGTCAAGCTCTTGGATAACAGTCGATAGGAGGCATTCTCAAGTCAGTGTGGGATGGCAGAGGGTAGGCAGGTGGTGCCAATGTTGTGGAGAAGCATTTGTGGTAGACCTTCAAAGGTCCCTTCCTATAGGGATTATTATACACGAAGTGTTACTGTATGGTTATTCATATATTACTTTTTATATTTGTTAAACAAAAATACTTGTGTGGCCATTATATCCAAAATCATGAACCATTCTGGTCTTCATTCAGGCTGAAAGGTGGGTTAAGCAAAAGGGAGGGTTGGTGGTGACATGTAGGAAAAGGCCAGGGTAGATCGACGTTTCCAATTCATGAATTTCCAGTCTGAACACATGCATGCTGTGGCCTGCTGCTTTGTCACTGTCTGTTCCTTTTTCAGTCTCATGTGCAGCTCTATTTTCCTTATCGCACAGTCATCTCCTACTGGCCTCATAAAGTGCTGCAGCTTGGCACAGGTTTCTACATGGGGCAGGAGACAAATTTTCAATCATTTGTCTGACGGGAGCTTTATAGTTTGGATGACTACCTTTTTTATCCTTCCAGTGGTGGACATATCATTGATGCAGAGACCCAAGAGGTGAGGAAGCCAATTTCTATCTCCAAAGCAGGTATCGTTGTGCATTTTGATAAGTTCTTGGGCTGCAAAGGGCCCATATATCATACCTCCCAACCGTCCCGGATACAGCGGGACAGCCCCGATTTTATAGTCTAGTCCCGTTCTCATGCCCGGGAGCTCCGTAATCCCGCATTGTAGTGAGAGGCAACTGCCACGCCCCCGCACTCTGCCGACCACGCCCCCTCCGGATGCAGGCCACACTCTCTGGATGCCTTCCATGGCATCTATGCTGCTGGGCACGCTGCTTTGCTGTCGTCCACGCCCCCTCTGAATGCTGGACACATACACTCCTCGGGATGACTTCCTTGTCCCCTCCTGCTGCTCTCTCTATGCTGGCCACGCCCCCTTTGCCTGCCTCTTCTGCCCAGGATCCTCACATGTGACCGGCTCTCCACAGCGGCTGCTTCGTTTGTTCTGCAACTGAGGTAAGAGCAGCAGCAGAGAGAGAGCAGAGTCAGTGCAGGAGGACAGAGCAGAGTGAGTGCAGGAGGATAGTGCAGAGTGAGTGCAGGAGGATAGTGCAGAGTGAGTGCAGGAGGACAGAGCAGAGTCAGTGCAGTAGGACAGAGCAGAGTCAGTGCAGGAGGACAGAGCAGAGTCAGTGCAGGAGGACAGAGCAGAGTCAGTGCAGGAGGACAGAGCAGAGTCAGTGCAGAGTCAGTGCAGGAGGACAGAGCAGAGTGAGTGCAGGAGGACAGAGCAGAGTCAGTGCAGGAGGACAGAACAGAGTCAGTGCAGGAGGACAGAGCAGAGTCAGTGCAGGAGGACAGAGCAGAGTCAGTGCAGAGTCAGTGCAGGAGGACAGAGCAGAGTGAGTGCAGGAGGACACAGCAGAGTCAGTGCAGGAGGACAGAGCAGAGTCAGTGCAGGAGGACAGAGCAGAGTCAGTGCAGGAGGATAGTGCAGAGTGAGTGCAGGAGGATAGTGCAGAGTGAAAGCAGGAGGGCAGAGCAGAGTCAGTACAGGAGGACAGAGCAGAGTGAGTGCAGGATGACAGAGCAGAGTGAGTGCAGGAGGACAGAGCAGAGTGAGTGCAGGAGGACAGAGCAGAGTCAGTGCAGGAGGACAGAGCAGAGTCAGTGCAGGAGGACAGAGCAGAGTCAGTGCAGGAGGACAGAGCAGAGTCAGTGCAGGAGGACAGAGCAGAGTCAGTGCAGGAGGACAGAGCAGAGTCAGTGCAGAGTAAGTGCAGGAGGACAGAGCAGAGTGAGTGCAGGAGGACAGAGCAGAGTCAGTGCAGGAGGACAGAGCAGAGTCAGTGCAGGAGGACAGAGCAGAGTCAGTGCAGGAGGACAGAGCAGAGTCAGTGCAGGAGGACAGAGCAGAGCCAGTGCAGAGTCAGTGCAGGAAGACAGAGCAGAGTGAGTGCAGGAGGACAGAGCAGAGTGAGTGCAGGAGGACAGAGCAGAGTGAGTGCAGGAGGACAGAGCAGAGTGAGTGCAGGAGGACAGTGCAGAGTCAGTGCAGGAGGACAGTGCAGAGTGAGTGCAGGAGGACAGTGCAGAGTGAGTGCAGGAGGACAAAGCAGAGTCAGTGCAGGAGGACAGAGCAGAGTCAGTGCAGGAGGACAGAGCAGAGTCAGTGCAGGAGGACAGAGCAGAGTCAGTGCAGAGTCAGTGCAGGAGGACAGAGCAGAGTGAGTGAGTGAGCCTCTCTGTGCGGGCGGCCCGCCGCCTCTCTGTGCGGCGGCCCGCCGCCTGTCTGTGCGGGCGCCCCCCGCCGCCTGTATGTGCGAGCGGCCCGCTGCCTCATTGTGCGGGCGGTCCGCCGCCTCTCTGTGCGGCGGCCTGCCGCCTGTCTGTGCGGGCGCCCCTCGCCGCCTCTCTGTGCGGGCGGCCCGCCGCCTCTCTGTGCGGGCGGCTGGCCGCCTCTCTGTGCGGCGGCCCGCCGCCTGTCTGTGCGGGCGGCCCGCCGCCTCACTGTGGCTGCCTGCGTCTCCGTGCTGGAGGCCCGCCGGCTGCCTGCGTGTCCATGCTGGAGGCCCGCCGGCTGCCTGCGTGTACATGCTGGAGGCCCGCCGGCTGCCTGCGTGTCCATGCTGGAGGCCCGCCGGCTGCCTGCGTGTCCATGCTGGAGGCCCGCCGGCTGCCTGCGTGTCCATGCTGGAGGCCCGCCGGCTGCCTGCGTGTCCATGGTGGAGGCCCGCCGGCTGCCTGCGTGTCCATGCTGGAGGCCCGCCGGCTGCCTGCGTGTCCATGCTGGAGGCCCGCCGGCTGCCTGCGTGTCCATGGTGGAGGCCCGCCGGCTGCCTGCGTGTCCATGCTGGAGGCCCGCCGGCTGCCTGCGTGTCCATGCTGAATGGGTGTGGATGGGGAGTGGATATGGGCGTGACTGTGAAATGGGTGTGGTTAGGGGACGTGGCCTAAAAATTTGCCGCGGCGCGCTTAGCGCGCCGCAAACTTTGTCCCTCTTTTCCTTCTTTAAAAGTTGGGAGGTATGCATATATTGTTCTTGCACATGGGCCCTTTTACTCTGTGTCCGTTGGTGTATCCTTCCTCCTAAACTATGTAATTTGTGGGAAGTAAAGCCCTTCTTGTGCAATTGTCACATGACTGGTACGGTAACATGTCCTTTTCCTTGGGCTCCTTGGGCTGTATTTGCTCTATTTCAGTGCCAGATTGTTTCATCTAAGCCATTTGCACCATTCACATCAGTTTACAAATATGGAGTGAAAAGAGGACATGGTACACAGCTTCACCGGGATTTTCAGGTGCCAATTCTAAAAGGTTTAAAATAAGGAAAACTCACGCAGAATAGTGCTAAAGTTTTAGGGGACGTTTGATACTTAAAGTACAAAAAATGTCAGTGCAGGGGTGAATGGTATACAAGAATAACCAATACTCACCTATTCATAGAGGATAGAACTTCTCTGGTCTCTGTATACTTCCCTGCAGTGACATGCTGTACATCAGTCTTGTGCCATAGAAGCATCACATGGCAGCCATGGGTAACCCATTTATGGTTCTATTCATTGTATTAAGGAAATAAACAATGTGTGACCCTACAAAAGTGAGTCATTCTAATCCACTGCTTCCATTTCCATACACAGTAACGGGGGTAAAATACAATGTAAGTGCTTTTGTATGCACATTTTGTCTATAGACAATGGATTTATATTTGTGCTTTTTATTATTGAACTATTGTCAGCTAAAAATTGAGAATCTTATATGTGGAGATTGAGATGGGTACAAAATACTTATTATTTTTTATCAGTTAAGCTGTTGCAGTTTCCAGTTGTACCTGGCGGGAATCAGACTACTGCTGTTAAGCTGCAAACACTTCACATAATTACAAATACAGCACAGTGGTGGCTCTCCGCAAACGTAAACCACACAATGCTGAAGGCGTAGGACTGAAACAACGAGAATCTGAGGTTTAAAATCCCTAAATATCTTATTTACTGTTCCTCATGCTGGATATTTGTCCATTTCGGAAGCCGTTGCCTTCATGAAAGAAAATAGCCCTGTCCTTAGTGATATAGATGTCGTGTTCTTGTCACTACTGATCTCGGTTTTGCAAGTCTATGTAGTCTGTACAGAATTGAACTGTCAGACATTGGCATCTAAAGACCCTGGTGCTTCTGGAAAAGAATTGAAAAGAAATTATACAAGAATTTGCTCAAAGGTTTAGTTGTTAGCTCAGTAGAAATATTATTTGGAGACTGTATATTGTTTTTATTTTCCAAATTATTACTATATAATAAGATAACACTGAAAAAAAGGAAACAATTCAGAAAATTCAGATATGTAAAAAAATAGCAACAAAATTTTATTTATAGTAAAAATAAAATTACATGTACAATAAAAGACCATGGATATATCAGACATATGGAAATATACGTGGTGGGTATATAGGATTTTCAATCAATGGCATTTATGGAGCATGTAAAAATTAATGGAGTTATACAATTAAATGGCTAAACTGCAAAAAGCAAAAAGGCGTAAACTACCATATACAGTCATATGAAAAAGTTTGGGCACCCCTATTAATGTTAACCTTTTTTATTTTTAAAACAATTTGGGTTTTTGCAACAGCTATTTCAGTTTCATATATCTAATAATTAGTGATGAATCACTGTACTCGGACTACTCGGCAGGTACCGAGTAATTTTGCGATACTCGTGCTGTACTCGTGGTTTTCATCCCTGCATGTTGGCGCTCTTTTGAGAGCCAGCCCTCATGCAGGGATTGGCTGGCAGACCACTGCAATGCCACAGCCCTGTTAGTTGTGGAATTGCAGTGATTGGCCGGCCTGCACAGCGTGACCGAGCCTTTATACTGGCGGGTGCGCTGTGCTCTGTACACAGCCATCTCATATTCCCTGCTTTCCACGCCCACAGGCGCCTATGATTAGTTGCAGTGAGACACGCCCCCACGCTGAGTGACAGGTGTCTCACTGCACCCAATCACAGCAGCCGGTGGGCGTGTCTATACTGTGCAGTAAAATAAATAAATAAATAATTAAAAAAAAACGGCGTGCGGTCCCCCCAATTTTAATACCAGCCAGATAAAGCCATACAGCTGAAGGCTGGTATTCTCAGGATGGGGAGCTCCACGTTATGGGGAGCCCCCCAGCCTAACAATTTCAGTCAGCAGCCGCCCAGAATTGCCGCATACATTAGATGCGACAGTTCTGGGACTGTACCCGGCTCTTCCCGATTTACCCTAGTGCGTTGGCAAATCGGGGTAATAAATAGTTAATGGCAGCCCATAGCTGCCACTATATCCTAGATTAATCATGTCAGGCGTCTATAAGACACCTTCCATGATTAATCTGTAAATTACAGTTAAATAACACACACACACCTGAAAAAATCCTTTATTAGAAATAAAAAACAATAACAAAGTCCCTCATCACCAATTTATTAACCCCGACAAACCCTCCATGTCCGGCGTACTCCACAGTCCTCCAGCGTCGCGACCAGCTCTGCTACATTCAGGTGACAGGAGCTGCAGAATACACCGCCGCTTCTGTCAGCTTCACACAGTAACTGAGGTGAGTAGCGCGATCAGCTGCTGTCAGTCAGGTAACTCACGGCCACCGCTGGATCCAGCGGTGGCCGCGATTAACCTCAGTGACAGCAGCTGATCGCTATACTCACCTCAGTTGCTGCATGGAGCTGACCGGAGCGGCGGTGAGTAGCGCGATCAGCTGAGCTGTCACTGAGGTTACCCGCGGCCACCGCTGCATCCACCGCTGGATCCAGGTAACCTCAGTGACAGCTCAGCTGATCGCTATACTCACCTCAGTTGCTGTATGAAGCTGACCGGAGCGGCGGTGTATTCTGCAGCTCCTGTCACCTTCATGCAGCACAGCTGGACGCGACGCTGGAGGTCCGTGGATTACGCCGGACATGGAGGGTTTGTCGGGGTTAATAAATTGGTGATGAGGGACTTTGTTAGTGTTTTTTATTTCTAATAAAGGATTTTTCGGGTGTGTGTGTTTTTTAACTGTAATTTACAGATTAATCATGGAAGGAATCTCGGGGAGACGCCTGACATGATTAATCTAGAATTTAGTGGCAGCTATGGGCTGCCAATAACTCCTTATTACCCCGATTTGCCAACGCACCAGGGCAAATCGAGAAGAGCCGGGTACAGTCCCAGAACTGTCGCATATAATGTATGCGGCAATTTTGGGCGGCTGCTGACTGATATTGTTAGGCTGGGGGGCTCCCCATAACGTGGAGCTCCCCATCCTGAGAATACCAGCCTTCAGCCGTATGGCTTTATCTGGCTGGTATTAAAATTGGGGGGACCGCACGCCGTTTTTTTTAATTATTTAATTATTTATTTCACTGCACAGTATACACACACACACCGGCTGCTGTGTTTGGGTGCAGTGAGACACCTGTCACTCAGCGTGGGGGTGTGTCTCACTGCAACCAATCATAGGCGCCGAAAAGCAGGAAAGTAGGGAATACGAGATTGTTTAATGAGCGGCCGGCTTTTTCAAAAGAGGAAAAGCCGCCGGAGTTTAGTGAACAGCTGTGCAGCGCCGCGGCAGTGATCGGGGAACGGTAAGTAAGAGAGAGGGGGGGAACTAACCGACAGACTGTGAGAGGGGTACAGACAAGACAGAGAGAGACCGACAGAGCGAGACCGACCGACGGGAGATAGAATGAAAAAAAAATGACCGACATCGCTAGTAAAAAGCACAAAACGTGCGTTTTGGACATCGGAGTGCCACACAATGTTTTACGTAAAATCTTTCATGTATTAATCTCAAAAAGTAACATACACCAGCTCTATCTCACTATTGGGTATGTGCCCTTAACATTTCCGCCATGAAAATTCATTTTGGTGTCATTTTGGAAGGTTTTCTGGTGAGTCCGTAAAAATGGCGTAAAACGCAGACAAAATTGTTCACAGCTGTGACTTTTGAGTGATAAATGCTTCAAGGGGTCTTCCCCATGCTGTTTCCATGTCATTTGAGCACTCTTCTGAGACTTTTGTGACATTTTTAGGGTTTCTACATGCTGCCGGGGGTCATTTCAGAAAAATACTCGGGTCTCCCATAGGATAACATTGGGCTCGGTGCTCGGGCCGAGTACACGAGTATCTTGGGATGCTCGGCCCGAGCCTCGAGCATCCGAGCTTTTTAGTACTCGCTCATCACTACTAATAATTGATGGACTGAGTAATATTCCTGGATTGAAATGAGGTTTATTGTGCTAACAGAAAATGTACAATCCGCATTTAAACAAAATTTGACCGATGCAAAAGTATAGGCACCTCAACATAAAAGTGACATTAATATTTTGTAGATCCTCCTTTTGCAAAAATAACAGCCTCTAGTCGCTTACTGTAGCTTTTAATGAGTTCCTGGATCCTGGATGAAGGTATATTTGACCATTCCTGTTTACAAAACAATTCCAGTTCGGTTAAGTTTGATGGTCGCCGAGGATGGACAGCACGCTTCAAATCATCCCACAGATTTTCAATGATCTTCAGGTCTGGGGACTGGGATGGCAATTCCAGAACATTGTAATTGTTCTTCTGCATGAATGCCTGAGTAGATTTGGAGCGGTGTTTTGGATCATTGTCTTGCTGAAATATCCATCCCCTGCGTAACTTCAACTTCGTCACTGATTCTTGCACATTATTGTCAAGAATCTGCTGATACTGAGTTGAATCCATGCGACCGTCAACTTTAAAAAGATTCCCGGTGCTAGCATTGGCCACACAGCCCCAAAGCATGATGGAACCTCCACCAAATTTTACTGTGGGTAGCAAGTGCTTTTCTTGGAATGCCGTGCTTTTTTGCCTCCATGCATAACGCCTTTTTGTATGACCAAACAACTCAATCTTTGTTTCATCAGTCCACAGGACCTTCTTCCAATATGTAACTGGCTTGTCCAAATGTGCTTTTGCATACCTCAGGCGACTCTATTTGTGGCGTGCTTGCAGAAACGGCTTCTTTCGCATCACTCTCCCATACAGCTTCTCCTTGTGCAACGTGCGCTGTATTGTTGACCGATGCCCATTGACACCATCTGCAGCAAGATGAAGCTGCAGGTCTTTGGAGGTGGTCTGTGGATTGTCCTTGACTGTTCTCACCATTCTTCTTCTCTGCCTTTCTGATATTTTTCTTGGCCTGCCACTTCTGGGCTTAACAAGAACTGTACCTGTGTTCTTCCATTTCCTTACTATGTTCCTCACAGTGGAAACTGACAATTTAAATCTCTGAGACAACTTTTTGTATCCTTCCCCTGAACAACTATGTTGAATAATCTTTGTTTACAGATCATTTGAGAGTTGTTTTGAGGAACCCATGATGCCACTCTTCATAGGAGATTCAAATAGGAGAACAACTTGCAAGTGGCCACCTTAAATACATTTTCTCATAATTGGATACACCTGCCTATGAAGTTCAAAGCTCAATGAGATTACAAAACCAATTAAGTGCTTTAGTAAGTCAGTAAAAAGTAGTTAGGAGTGTTCAAATCAAGAAATTGATAAGGGTTCCCATACTTTTGCACCGGTCAAATTTTGTTTACATGCAGATTGCACATTTTCTGTTAGTACAATAAACCTCATTTAAATTCAGACATATTACTCAGTCTATCAGTTATTAGATATATGAAACTGAAATAGCTGTTGCAAAAACCCAAATTGTTATAAAGAAAAAAGGTTAACATTAATAGGGGTGCTCAAACTTTTTCATAAGACTGTGTATATATATATATATATATATATATATATATATATATATATATAAATATATATATATATATATATATATATATATATATATATATATATATATATATATATATATATATATATAAAAAAGAAGAACCACCCACATGTAAGATGCTATGAATACAACCAATATAGGAAAATTGGATACATCCTAAGACATATGGACAGAGATAAATGTAAAAAAACTAAGCAGCCAAGATCAAATAATTGCATATTATATATATATATATATATATATATATATATATATACTGTATATATCCTCCCAAGAAAACACACCTGACGCACGTTTTGCTGTTGCTTTATTTAGCAGATCTGTCACTTGATTTTAAAATAAAAACTGCATTTGTACCGCCCCGCGCTTGGTTGCAGCCGAGCCACTCGGGTCCGGGCTCGTTGGTGGGCGGCTCGAGCGCCTCCGGACCCGGGGTCACTTCGCTCTGAAAGGGGATGCTGGTGCTTTTGGTGGGGGTTAGGTAGGTGCATGGCTGGAGCCGCGCTGGAGTTCGTGACGCCACCCACGGGATGTGGTGAAGGTAGACACCACCGCTGCAGTTACGGGGCACCCGGGGGAGATGGTAGTGCCGCCAGATGTTAACCCCTCCGTGGGCAGGGATGTGGTCCTGGGGCCCATTGGGGATAGCTGGGCGGTGCAGGGCAGTGCACGGCTGGATGGCACTGTTGTACTCACTTTTATTGACACACACAAGTCTCTGGTAAACCAAGTTGATTGTGGTCGGTGTCCGCAGCCGGCTGCGTCTGGTCCCCCAACTAGTTCGGTGGTCTTGGCCTTTCTCCTGCACCGTGTTGTGTACTTGGGCTGCCTGCGCTTCAGTGATGAGAGTCCGCTCCCCGGCTTTGTGAATGTCAGGAGAGCCCTTTTGCCCGCAGACGCTGGCCCGTGGGATCTCTCTGCCTGTGCGGTGGCTTTCTATCCCCCTTGGTGGGCTGTTGTCTTCAGTTAGGACTTGGGTGGGAAAGGACCTATAGTCCAGACCGCAATCAGTTAATTAACTCAGTCCAGTGGATTCTGGACATCGTTTTAGGGTCTGAGCACCCCCCTGTGTGCTCCGGTTTCCGAGTCGGTTCCCCGGGTCGGTACCAGCAGGCCACTACCCTGTCCCGGTCCACCACAGTTCCACCGAGCCGTCTTCTCGGCTCCTGCAGGCTAAGGCCATCATTTGCCTCCTAGCCAAGGTACCAGGGCTCCGACCTCGGCACCTATCAGACTGTCACAGGCCTGTCCTAAAGGCCTGACCTCCTCCACTCCTCAACACTAAAACTGATCTGCCTGTGTTTCCTGCCTCAGGCCCTCTGAACTCCTCAGTGGGCATGGCCAACCACCTGGCTCCGCCCCCTGGTGTGTCCATCAAGCACTGAGAGAGGTGACTAGGTTTTACTGGTTGGCTGACACCTTTTTGCGGGACAGGTGTAGTGCGGGGGTCTATCTGTGACTACCTGGCTACTCCAGGGCGTCACACATTGTCTTAAATAGATCTCTTAAACCTGATGAGGCCAGAATACTTGCTTTCAAAACTGACGTCACGATGGCTGTATGACACTTCAATTTAAATGACATTTTAGGAGTCCAAATACATATAGAGCTGGACTAATAAATTGCTCATTTTGATATAAGACAGTGAAACAGCAATTCTCAAATTCATTTGTAACATCAGTACACCCTAAAGTGTAAAGCTGGGTTTACACACTGCAACATCTCAAACGACATCGCTGTAACGTCACCGGTTTTGTGACGCAATAGCGATGTTGTTTGCGATGTTGCAGTGTGTGAAACCTATCAGCGACCTGGCCCCTGCTGTGAAGTTGCTGGAAGTTGCTGATCACTACAAGTCGTTCAGGACCATTCCTAGGTCCTTTGTTTCCCGCTGTGCAGCATGAAGTTTCAGTGTGTGAATCCTTTTCAGCGACTTTGTTAGCAACTTCCCTTTCAAAAGGCTGCTTATCAACGTCCCCAACAACCAGCTAGGTCGCTCTGCAGGTCCGGATCGCTGGTAAGTTGTTGGCCAGGTTTGCCGGTTTGAACGCTCACCAGAGACTTAGCAGAGACTTAGGGAGGTCGCTGTTACGTCACCAAACCGGTGACGTTACAGCGATGTCCTTTGCGATGTTGCAGTGTGTAAACCCTGCTTAAGACCCATGTAATAATCTATGCATTTTGCATAGTGAAATCTGGTGATATATCATTAAGAAGACTGTGACTTTAAGGTGGCTCCCTCCTTCAAAATCAATCCTTTTGATCAATTAGGTATTTTTTGTGAAACTCTTATTTTGATGAACTTGTTAATTCAGGATGATGGAAAACGCATGCGCTGATTGACAGAACATTGCATTGTGATACAGTGCCTAGTAAACTATTCTAACTATACACTAAATCTACAATATTGTGGATCTGATTTTATAAGGAGACACAAATAAATGTTTTTTTCATGGACAAAAAAAATGTAGATGCATGTCCCTCTTGGGATTCAATTTGAATGGATATTCAGAAATAGAGTATCAGAACAACTTATACAAATTCAGAGGCACATTTAATGGGAACCCGTCATATCCCCAAACACTACTAACCTGCATCTGTGCAGCGCGAGCTGTCAATCAAAGTGCCAAGAAGTGCTACTGCTTACAGCTGCCAATCACTATGTAATGAGTGGTAACTGAAGCAGACCTTGGAAATGTTTTGATATTAATTTTTGTGCAATAAACTCTATTCCTTTATCCTGGTGCCTATCCTTTTTTGAAGCAGACCTGACATGACTCTCCAATTCAAAGCCATTATCACCTGGGAGGAAAAAAGTTAATTTTGTTCTGGTAGCCGCACTTTAACTAAAGGAGTCAAACAGCATTGTATAGCTATTAACCTGATCATTAACTCTATATCTGCAGGTTAATAGAGTTTTAGGACATGATCAGTTCTCTTTAACCCCTTCATGGCTTTAACCCTTTCCATTTTTTCCTCCCCTTCTTCCAAGAGCCATAACTTTTTTGTTTTTCTGTCAATATAGCCATTTGAGGGTTTGTTTTTGCAAGGCGAGTTGTACTTTTGAATGTCATCATTAATTTCACCATATATTGTACTAGAAACATGGAAAATTCCAAGTGCGGTGAAATTGCAGAAAAAAGTGCAATTCCACAATTATTTTCTGGGTTTATTATTTACCATGTTCACAATATGGTAAAAGTGACTGCGCATTATGATTCTTTAGGTCATTACGAGTTCAAAGATACCAAACATGGATATTTTTTTTTATTTAAGTGGAGAAAAAAAATCTGTATTTATAAAAAAAAATGTTGCTTTTGGCGTATTCCTAATGTTCTCAGTTTTCAGGATCTGCAACTTATTTTTTGTGCCTTGACCGGACATTTTTACTGATACCTTTGTGGGGTAGATATAATGTTTTGATCGCCTCTTATTGTATTTTATTGCAATGTTGCAGCGGCAACAAAACATGTAATTCTGTCATTTTCATGTTCTTAGTTACGCTGTTTACCGACTGCATAAATTTATTTTATATTTTGATAGATTGGACATTTCTGAACTTTGGGATACTTTATCTGATTATTTTTTAATTTTTTTACATTGATTTATTAATGGAGCAAAATGGAAATGATTTGAACTTTTGTGTTTTTTATATTTTTTTCATTTTTTAACACTTTTTATTGTTTTTACTAGCCGCTTAGATGACTTGAAACTGCTATCCTCTAATCACTTGTACTATACCAAGCAGTTCATCAGCACTGCTCTGTACATTAAAAATCCCAATCTATGAATGCCAGCTCACAGTCGACATTCACAGGTAGGTCGGCATAACAGACATAGGGCTCATCAGCTAGCTTACGGCTATCATGGCAGCCCATCAGCACCCTGTGATCACGGGAGCGCCTTTGGGAATGGGGAATAAAGTGCCCCACGTGTTTAATATCACTGTAGGAGATTGACAGCGGGATTTAACTGGTTGACAGACATGGGAGGATTTACGATTTACCTGCATCTGTTAGAGGCACATGACAGCTGATTAAATCAGCCAATGTGCAGGGAAAGATGTGGGATGGGTGTGCAAGCTCGCATTAAAGGCAGAGACACAACATCTGATGAAAATATACATCATATGTCGTGAAGGGGTTTAACAAATACTTTAAATAATCTTGGAACAAGATAGTGGCTTTCTGAATCAAATCTATATCTTTAGTAGACACAGTTCACACACCTAATTTCCACATGATGTGTGTATGTAGGTTCAGAAGCAATGAGAAAGATCACAACACTTGCAGGTCTTCATCCTCAGATGCACAACAACTTAAGTGGGATTAGAACAATGTCTATATAAAGGAGCGAAGACCATCACTCTGTGTTCTCGATCTAAGAGATCAGCCTTTTCATCGTCAATGCATCAATAAAACTACAAAAATAGTTGATGTTTTATAAAACAAATGTCCTTATGAAAAACTATAATTAAGGACAATTACTCTAAAATAAATAAACTTATTTTTGGATGTTAGTATGGTCATACTTCGTCATGAGTGTATCTCGCTTGTGGGAGACCCCGGTTGAATCTGGTGTCAGACGGTCACAACGCCTCGCTGCTGGCAGGTCCACTGCTGTTATTTAATAACATGTCAGTCCTTGTGGTGCTGTAGGGGTTAAGCACCCTTTCCTGCCTGGCTGTAGGCTTCAGCTGTAAATCTCAGGTGTGGCTCTTTGAGATCACGCCCCTTCCCTATTTAAGTCATGTGATCTGATCACATGAATGCCTGTGATAGAAACTCAATCCTCATGTCTATGTGGTCCAGTTTGGAAGGAGCCTGCTCTGGAAGAAGTCTGTCATGTTGTGTGCAGCAGTGGTATTTGCTGCACTGAAGCCACCTGAAGTGTCTTTTCCTTGCATGTCTATTTCCCCTGTTTGTGGTCATTCCCTGGTGTTTCCGTATTGTAGTGGCGAGTCTACTGAACTTGTCGGCCTACTCACTAGACAGGGAGAGTTTAGGGTCAGCTTAGGGAATAAGGTAACCTGCTCATGACAGTTTGAAAGAACCTGTATAGGGAAGCTAGGTAGCTAGGGAGTCAGCTTGAGGTGAGTTCAGGAGGTGAACCCTCACCCCTTTCCCTAGCGGCAGGAACGTCCGCTGTATAGTGACCCCTGTGTCTCCTGTGTGTTGTAACATCTGGGGGTTTACCAGCTACTAGGTAAACCCCGCTAGTCACGTATGTGACATACTGATACACTTCTGAAATTTAAGTTGATGTTTTAAATTGAGAAGACGGAGTGCCATCTTTATGTAATTTAAGAAGCAGATAAAATACATTCCCCATAAATCCTTACAATTTTTCCTGTCCTGCTTCCTCACTCTGCCCTCCACTATTGTGTTTCCCATCCTCCTGGCTATAATGTTTTCCAGTATGTGCACACTCAGTTTTTTGAGAAGTCTTTTGAAATAGGTCTGCTCAGAAAACACCAGAAAAATCACTAAAAAAAACTGTTGACAGACTCATTTATTTTGTAACATAACTTGCAGTAATATGTTCAGGCTTCAGAGTGCATTTCTTTGGCTTAGACTACATTTCCATTCTGAATATTTGGTGAGTTTTTACTGTTGCAAATTTTCTGCAGAATTTCTACCCTTTAAACATAGACTATAATTCCGTTGTACACACCTCCCTAGAGGTGTCATCTCACCCCACCGGCGACACTTCTGGCTTTCCTTGTCCGCACAGTAATGGTGACGTGTGTTAGCGTTATGTCACATCTGGTCTTTACCTGAAGTACATCAGTCACACCGGATCCTGGCGCTATTCAATTTATACAGCCATATAAAAAGTCTATTTTGAGACATTTCTGCAGCACCTCACAATAGCGTGAATACGTCTGAATAACAGAACTGCATATTTTATCTTCTCTCTCACAAACCGGTAAAAGTGTTTAGGCTAACTTACGCTTCTCTTTCTACTTTGGACCTCCCTATGGTCAAATTTATCATGGATATTAGGGTTATTCTGCTCTAACATACCAAGTTTCCTACAAGGATGACTTTACTACCATCCCATACACTGGGCTAGATTTTCTATATGTATTTTTCTATAAGATTCCATATTTGCAATAGGATATCGTACTGCAGCTAGGTTCGGTATATAAATAATGGGGATTGAAGGAATATGTCTGCATTGTGCTTACATCTCTTCCATGTACAGGGTGGCCCATAAGTATGGATATACCCTGATAAAATGGAAGTGGTTGCTAATATCACCTTACCGTTTGTGGCATATTAGTACATGGGAGGGGCAAAACATTTGAGGATAGGTGACGCCCATGGCGGCCATCTTTTTATTATCAGTGTTTATCCATACTTATAGCCCACCCAGAGTGTATCTATACTTTTGGCCCACCCTGTACTATGATATCTTCTAACATATTATTGGTCTATATTGTTTCTTTTGTATACTTTTTAGTTTTCTGATTAAGGTCTGATTGTAGAAGACTGAAACTTCATGATTGTTATGGATTGTTGTTACAATAAAATCTGAATTTGCATGTTTAAAAAGTCGTTTTCTTTGTGGATTATTTACAGTACTTGGGTGGAATCCTACTTTTGCACCCAACGATAGGAAGGCCAAATATCTTTTGCTCATATTATTACCTTTATTCGTGCATGCAGCATATTTCAGGATATTCAGCAAAGAGTTCACTTACTGTAACATGGAAACAGCAGATATTATCATTAAAGTCCATATACAGTATCTAGTAAATTTTTACAAATTCTAAAGAACTTAGAACAAGAGATTATTAACAGGAACCAAGACATCTAATCAATCTGGAATGCCACTGTGCAACGATCGCAGAGTATCTTAAAGTCCAAAGGATACCAAGGGGATTACGGGATTCCTGATGCTCCAACATATTTAAGGACAACAAAGAATTTTGTCTAAAATTCAAACAAATACTCAATAAATGTGCATTTGGTCTTATTCAAATTTTCTCTTCAGGGAGGAAGAAGACGAACTCTGGTGCCACCTATTGGAAGTCGCATTTGTTGTTATTACGCTAACCATAGACCTACTTCATAGATCTATCTGTACCATACAAGAAAAATTAAACTCCATTAAAGCACAACTATCCACTATGCTCCCCAGTGAGGATCGCAAATCACTGGCAAACAAGGTTCAGAATAATTTATCCAACGAACAATAAGAAGTACAGAAAAAGAAATCTGCTATATTTATTGAAATACAGAAGACTACAGGCAAAACATGTCTACAGATGGAATCCTTTACATCTCAGATTCTGTTTAGAAGTTATAGAGCCTCTACTCCCATATTACCTATTCCATCAGTGTACCGCCACCCTGTTATCAATGAACTCCAACCTTTTTAGTACAAAGAAGTAGAAAAAAAAACAAGAGGAAGACAATGTGAGGAGGCCAATGGTGCAGCAAACCAACTCTTGAACATACAAATGTTATTTCAGGTATGGACATAGCTTTAGTAGTCAACATTCTGAGTCTCAGCCCAGCACAGCTGTCCCTCCTTCAAAAAGGACTATCCTTCTGTCCACCATTAAAATATGATACCTCTGAACTTGCTCTGGATCTTCAAAGGTTCTTTTCATATGATTAAGAGCACATTTTGACACTCAAGTCAATATTAACACAGTCAATACCCCTATAACATCTACACCTATTAATTCAGGGACATTGGGTCATCTTGTTAAGAGCAAATACATACTGTATAGAAATAGTCATTGTGCAGAGACCTTGATAAACCTCATTGAGAGGGAGAAGTAGACCTTCAAAAAAGTTAAGAGGCAACTGCATGGTATCTTTAATTTTACTAATTTAGAACAATCGCTGAACTCACTTATATCAGATAAGGGTATTATAATTAATCCCACAGACATAGGCAACAGCAATTATGGAAAGGAAGGATTAGGGTACTTAGATGAAGTTAAATCAAAACTGCCTGATACATGAATATATCACAAAATCACACATAATCCCACCCTGGAGGTTGCATAAAAGATACAGAGAATTATAAAACACTACAAGATGTGATAGATAAAAAAGTACATGAATTTCTTATTAATAAACATTAATTTACACCAGTTGTTTACATTTTAACAAAAATACATAAGAGATCTGACAAGCCCGCAGTGCGCCCAGTGGTTGATTCTTCGGATTCCATCCTTTCCATTCTATTAGAAAAGATACTTACCTGCAGCTTTCTTATTAGACAGAGGTGAATTCCTAAGACTTATTAAAAATATGAACCATATCCCACAGACAGCCATGTTGGTCACATGGGACATCAGTAGTCTGTTAAAAACCTTTTGGCAAAATCGTCCTTTGAGGACAATGTAATTAACTTCTGTATAGATGTTTTGACTCTAGTACTCACAGATAACGTATTTCCTTTTCAGTATCATTTCTACATATAGACAAAAACACTGACTGCACTCACCAATAGAGATGAGCCACCCCCCTAGAGTTCGAGTTCGGTTCGGTTCGTCGAACGGAGGAACGGACGAACGTTCGACGAACCAACTCGAACCCCATTGAAAACAATGGCAGGCAAACACAAAAACATAAAAACACATTATACATGTACACAGACAGTTAATAAACATTGCCATAACTTACAGGTCCCCGCAACGCGTCCTGCACTCTGTCTCCCAATGCTTTTCCTTCTGATAATCGCTGCCTCCTCCCGGTATCCAGCACTGATGATAGGACCTTCCGTGACGTCAAAAAAAGCATGTGACCAGTCACGTGTCTATTACCTCATTGGCTACAGACTAGTCACATGGCTAGACATCATGCTAGGTCCCGTCAGTGCATCTCCCGGTACGCGGTGCTCATTTGTGCATCTCCGTTACCGGCGAGATGCTCTGGCACATGGTCAGCTTCCTCATTCCTGCATGTGAGCGCTCTTTACAGAGTCATCCCACATGCAAGGACTGGCTGCCAAAGCCGGTGAATTGCGGCACCGGGAATCACGTGATCGGAGCACCGTTGCTATGGTAACCCGCCTGTCAGCGGTGACGTCACCGCTTACAGCCCGCAGCCTCTGCTCACTCACTGATTGATTAGACTGCATGGAGAAGCAGTGTCTTCCTCCCATACAGTGCTGTCTGATGTAGCAGAGCTGCATGGGCTGGAGGAGAAAGAAGACAGAAGACCAGGATCGTGGAGGACTGACAGGGAGTAATAAACATAGAGTCTCTAAGTGTGTCTGTGTATTTATTTCTATTAAAGTATATTTTCTCTGTGTGGTGTCTTTTTTTTTAACCCTTTATTGTAGATTCTTAATTATTATTAACCCATTATTACCCAGCAAGCCACCCGGCTTCAGAACTGCTGGAAGAGTTGGATACAGCGCCAGATAATGGCGCTTCTATGAAAGCGCCATTTTCTGGGGCGGCTGCAGACTGCACTTCACAGCAGAGGGGCCCAGAAAGCTCGGGCCAACCTGTGCTGCGGATTCCAATCCCCAGCCTAGTTGTACACGACTGGACAAAAAAATGGGACGAAGCCCATGTCGATTTTTTTTTTTAAATATTTCATGAAATTCATGAAATAATTAAAAAAAGAGCTTCCCTATTTTTTTAGTTCCCAGCCGGGTACAGATAGGCAGCTGGGGGTTGGGGGCAGCCGTACCTGCCTGCTGTACCTGGCTAGCATACAAAAATATGGCAAAGCCCACGTCATTTTTTGGGGGGGGGCAAAAAACTCCTGCATACAGTCCTGGATGGTGTATGCTGAGCCTTGTAGTTCTGCAGCTGCTGTCTGCTCTCCTGCATACACTAGTGAATGGAGCATGCTGAGCTTTGTAGTTCTGCAGCTGCTGTCTGCTCTCCTCCTTACAGACAGCAGACAGCAGCTGCAGAACTACAAGGCTCAGCATACTCCATCCAGGACTGTATGCAGGAGTTTTTTGCCCCGAAAAAAATTACGTGGGCTTCGCCATGTTTTTGTATGCAAGCCAGGTACAGCAGGCAGCTACAGGCTGCCCCAACCCCCAGCTGCCTATTTGTACCCGGCTGGGAACCAAAAATATAGGGAATGAATTTCATTAAATAATTAAAAAAGAAAATTGTGTGGGCTTCGCCCAATTTTTGTGTCCAGCCAGGTACAATTAGGCAGCTGGGGATTGGAATCCGCAGCTCAGGGTGCCCAAGCTTTCTGGGCACCCCTGCTGCGAATTGCAGTCTGCAGCCGCCCCAGAAAATGGCGCTTTCATAGAAGCGCCATCTTCTGGCGCTGTATCCAACTCTTCCAGCTGCCCTGGTGACGGGTGGCTCACTGGGTAATAATGGGGTTAGGGCTAGCTGTATATTATCAACTGGCCCTAAGCCCGTAATTCATGGTGTCACGCCAATATTAGACATGGCCACCATGAATTTCTAGTACAGATAAAAAAAACACAACACACAGAAAAATATTTTTATTAGAAATAAAACAACACAATTAGTGACTCCATCTTTATTGAAATAAAGAACCCCCCTCCACAGTAATCCTGGGTCAAGGGTCCTGCGCCGTCCAATCCAGATCCAATATCATCTGATCGGTTTGCTGGAAGGCAAAGCGATCAAATGATGTGTCAGGTTCAAGGGCCTGAATCACATGACACAGCAGCTGATTGTATAAACGGCTTTTATACAATCAGCTGATGCATCAGTGCAAAAAAAACCAAAAAACAAACTACACACTTCTGTGCAGACTCCTGTCCGACAACAGCAGCTGATAATTTAGCTGGCCGGGCGGTAAAAAGCCAGCCTCACCGCTCGACTTATAGTGTCAGCTGATTCCGTCAGGTGACCGCATCAGCTGATCATCGCCAGGTCTGAGAGAGAGAGAAAAAAAAGAGAGAGGAGATAGGGAAAAGAGAGAGAAAAGAGAGAGGGAAAAGAGAGAGAAAAGAGAGAGAGAAAAGAGAAAGAAAAGAGAAGAGAGAGATAGAGAGAAGAGAGAGAGGAGAGAGAAGAGAGGAGAGAGAAGAGAGAGGGAAAGAGAGAGAGAGAATAGGATAGAAGAGAGAGAAGAGAGAGAAGAGAGAGAAGAGAGAGGAGAGAGAGAAGAGAGAGAGTAGAGAGGAGAGAGGAGAGAGAGGGAAAAAGAGAAAAAGAGAGACTGATAAAAAAGAGAGAGAGAAAAAGAGAAAAAGAGAGAGAAAGAGAGAAAAAGAGAGAGAGGAGAGAGGGAGAGAGAGAGAAAAAGAGAGAGAGGAGAGAGGGAGAGAGAGAGAGAAAAGAGAGAGAAAAAGAAAGAGAGAGAAAGAGAGAGAGAAAGAGAGAGAGCGAAAGAGAGAGAAAGAGAGAGAGAGAAAAAGAGAGAGAGGGAGAGAGAGAAAGAGAGAGAGAAGAGAGAGAGGAGAGAGCAATGCAGCCTCATTCCGTGAACTGCTCCAATTTTAGAGGTGTGTCCCACAGCTTACAGCTGATGTCCGGCTCCTCCCCTCAGTGCATAATTAAATTAAATTATAATTATAAATAAATAATAATTATAATTTAAAATAAATTAAGTTCTTTACCGGGACGGCCGGGACTCAAACTCATGAACTAACTCTCCTTAGGCAGGAGCGCTATCCATTGAGCCACTTCCTCTCATGAAAAGCGTAGGAAGATTTGTTAATCTTTACCTCTATACTGCAGTAGAGAATCTAGAAGCAGATTGTTCAGCTGCAAGGATGGACGGTTGGACGGTTGGACGGATGGACTGATGGACAAACACCGGCAGTACCGCACTCATCACCGCACACACGCAGGCACTATACCCCCATCATCACCGCACACACGCAGGCACTACAACCCCCATCATCCTCCCCTCAGTGCATAATTAAATTAAATTATAATTATAAATAAATAATAATTAGAATTTAAAATTAAAAATAAATTAAATTCTTTACCGGGGTGGCCAGGACTTGAACTCGTGAACTAATGCTTCTTAGGCGAGAGGTCTAACCATTGAGCCACTGTCTCTAATGAGACACATAGGAAGAGTTGGTTATCTTGACATCTGCATTGCAGACTGAAGTCTCCGGTGACAGCGCGGCTCACTTCAGGTGCTACGTGGAGAGGACACAGAGCACTCATGTTCTACAGGGCTCCCTGCATCTTCATGTAGCAGAGCTGACAGTGTCGTGTGGATTACTTCTGACCTGGATTGTTCTTTGGGGATTAATAAAGAGGTAAATGAGGGGGTTTATTGTCTTTTATTCCAAATAAAGGATTTTTCGCTGTGTGTATTTCTTTACTTTCACTTACAGGTTAATCAGGGAAGGTGTCTCGGGGAGACGCTTGTCATGATTAACCCCGTTATTACCCCGATTGCCACCGCACCAGGGCAATTCAGGATGAGCTGGGTAGAGTCCCGGGACTGCCGCATCTAATGGATGCGGCAATTTCGGGCGGCTGCCTGCTGATATTGTTAGGGTGGTGGTCTCCTCATAACATGGCGCTCCCCATCCTGACAATACCAGCCTCAAGCCGTGGGGCTTTATCCTGCTGGTATCAAAATTGGGGGAACCGCATTTTTTTGCTCTTGTTTTAATTATTTATTTAATTATTTTACTGCACAATATAGAGCCGCTAGCCGGCGACTGTGATTGGTTGCAGTGAGACAGCTGTCACTCATTGTGGGGGGCGTGTCTGACTGCAACCAATCATGGGCGCCGATAGGCGGGGAAGGCACGGAGTACCTGATTGAATAATGAAGCAGCAGCCATTTTCAAAAGAGGAAAAGCCGCCGGAGATTTGTGACAGCCGTGCAGTGAGGCGCCCGTGTTCGGTGAGTAGGAAAGAGAGAGGGATTGTGCTGGAGACACAGGACGCATGCAGATACGCAACGTGCACACTTCCTTACTGTGAAACGCCACGATTTTGGTGATCGAACCGTTCTCGAACGTAACTCAAACTGTCGAACTTTTAGCAAATCGTTCGAGTTCGTCGAACACCCCCCAAAATCACTCGAACATGAAATTGGTGAACCATCTCTACTCACCAAACTGAGGTGTGAACAGGTGCATAACTGAACATAACATAAAATACAAAAAAAGACAGTTTCCACATTGATAATGCTAAAGTATGGAAATCATGAATGTGTGAACCTGGACCTGCATTACTGCTAAGGAAAATCTAAGAAAAATTAGATATTTAGCATATATAAATGGCCATTTGTATAATGGCTGAAACATTGAAATCCAGCCATGATCAGTGCAGCTATAGCACTGATTATTGGCTGGAGCTGGTTGACCTCAGCTGGATCACCCTCCCCCAGCTCCAGCAGCCCTGATTAGAGAGACCGGCCTTGTGACCGATCTCTCCAATCACCGTGGACCTGGGGCTGGTGACCGCCCCCCTCAGCTTCACTTGTCGGTCCTGGAGCAAGCCAGTACAGTGTATACAGTACAATGGCAGGACGACAAGCTCCGATCCCATGCTGTCATGTGACCGGAGCATGGGACCCGGAAGTTGCTGCGCTGTCATTGTACTATATCAAACCAGCGAAAAGCCTGCCGATCCGCCACCGCCCTCCTCCATCTGCCACCGCTCTCCACGATCTGCTGCCCGCACTCCCACCTCTCACCCCCGTTATTGGCTGCCCGCCCCCTCCCCCTCACCTCCGTGATCAGCTGCCCGCCCCCTCACCTCCGTGATCTGCTGCCCACCCCCTCCCCCTCACCTCCGTGATTGGCTGCCCACCCCCTCACCCTCACCTCCATGATCGGCTGCCTGCCCCCTCACTTTTCACCCCTATGATCAGCTTCCCACACCCCCACCTCTCACCTCCGTGATCGGCTGCCCGCACCCCCACCTCTCACCTCTGTGATCGGCTGACCGCCCCCTCCCCCTCACCTCTGTGATCGGCTGCCCACCCCCTCACCTCTCACCCCCCGTGATCAGCTGTCCACACCCTCACCTCTCACCCCGTGATCGGCTGCCCGCATCCCCACCTCTCACCTTCGTGATCAGCTGCCCGCCCCCTCCATCTCACCTCTGTGATCTGCTGCCCGCTCCCCCCACCTCTCACCCCCGTGATCTGTGCCTCCTCACCTCTCACCCGTGATCTGCTGTCCGCTCTCTCCCCATCTCTCACTCCCGTTATCTGCTGTCTGCTCTCCGCTCACCTCTCACCCCTGTGATCTGCTGTCCGCTCCCCCCCACCTCTCACCCCCGTGATCTGTACCCCCTCACCTCTCACCCGTGATCTGCTGTCCGCTCTCTCCGCACCTCTCCCCCCCGTGATCTGCTGTCCACTCTCCGCTCACCTGTCACCCCTGTGACCTGCGCTCCCTCACCTCTCACCCCTGTGATCTGCTGTCCACTCTCCCCCCACCTCTCACCTCCGTGATCTGCTGCCTCCTTCATTTGCTGCCTCCTTCATCTCCTGTGATCCTGCGGCCTAGATCCATTCTGTAAGGTAAATATCCCCAATCTCACCTCCCACTCCCCTTCACCCCTGTCCCCCCCTTCCCCTCCATCCTCTGCCGCTCCTGCATCCACTGCGCTCTCTCCCATCTGCCTCCACCCTCTCCCAGCCGCCGCTGTCTCACATCTGTGTCGCCGGTCGCCCACCTGCTGCAGTGGTTGCCTCAGGGACTCTTCTCCACCTCCAGGGATGCCACAGCGTCTTCTTTCTGGGACTGCTTCTGGCGACAGGTATGTCAGGTTATTTGCTTCTGAGTCGTGACGCCACTCTCGGTTTGTGGTCGGTATTAGGGGTGACTGCCACTGCAGCTTTAACGAGCGTCTGGGGCTGATGGTGTTTGCAGTCTGGTGGTATAGCCTCCCGAGAGTGAGGCTGGCCCCAGGGGCTCGGGTGTGTATGTGTGTGGAACAACAGGTCGCAGAAGATCTCAGTCTCAGTCCAGAAATGTCTTTCAACTGTTTACTCACTTTCTGCTGGTAGAGTGAGGCAACCCGGGCGATACTGAGATGCACTACAGAGAGAACCAGGTTTTCCTTCAGGCTGGTGTAGGGGTTGCTGGAAGCTCGCCTTCCTAGCACTTCTTGTGTCGGAAAACCTGCGACTTGAAGTATATGGGATTCATCCAGGGAAGTCGCATTTGCCTTTTCTCCCCTTTCTGGCCCGTTTGCTGGCAGCGTGGACTAAGTAAAGATGGTTTCATGCCCTATCTCACTTATGGGCCCCCTCGTTGCTGCGTGTGCTGCGGACTCTGTTGGTTGGTGAGACACCTGGAGTGCCCTCACCGGCAGATTTTAGCAGGCCACTAAATGGATGCCTGGCACTAGGGACCTGTCCCCGTACGTGCCTGGTCTACCAGGAGTCCCCGTACTCAACTACCTCGCTTCTTCCTGAGGTGTCTTTCAGACTGACTGTGTGGCAACCGAACTCCCCCGAAAACAGCCACTACACATGCAAGGTCTGACTAGTGCCTCCGCTTGCTTGCGTCCTCACTTCAGACTCGGCTTCCTCCATCTCCTCTCTCTCTGACTGCCACTGCACAACTCGCTTTCAGCATCCCCACCGCACCACTAGCTGAGATGTGGAGGCCACGCTCCCTTCTGGGTCTGCCCAGGGGTCCCCTCTAAGGTGTGTGTGAGACCTGGTCACTACTGTCTGTGCGTACACACCCTATCCAGCCTTTAGGATTACCTGTTTGCACTCACCCAGCGTGGGTGCAGTACTCAGTGGTGCCTGACCAGGTCAGGGTCACCACACATCCACTGATGCTCCCTTTATCTGCCGCTGCCCCCCCATCTGCTGCCCCCCATCTGCTGCCCCCCCATCTGCTGCCCCCCCATCTGCCTCAATCTCTCCTGTGATCCTGCTGCTGTTCTGATCCATCCTGTAAGTAAGTATTGTTTGTGGCTCTTTTCTAACTATCCCCAATCCCAACTCCCACTCCCTCTCCACCCAACTCCCCCCCTTCCCCGCTTGCCGGCAAGCGCTGATCAGCTATGTGGTTGGCTGATCAGGTACGTAATTGTTGCTCGAGTTTTTGGTTTTTTTTTGTGCACCCCAAATAAAAAAAAAGACAAAACTTGAACAATTAGGTACCTGATCAGCAAGCATCCTGCAGCCGTACTTGACTTTGGACAGGACTTCTTTTTTCCATCCCACCTAGTCTCCCCCCCTTTTTGCAGCACATCCATACGTGCGCCCTGATTTTTTTTTATGCCATGGGGGGTCTAGTGTCCAAAATGGGGTCACATGCGGGGGAGCTCCACTGTTTCGGCACCTCAGGGGGTCTCCAAACACAACATGGAATATGCTAATTATTCCAGACAATTTTGCATTTGAAAAGTCAAATGATGCTCCTTGTCTTTCGAGCCCTGCTGTGCGCCCAAACATTTGATTTCCACCACATATGAGGTATCTGTGTACTCAGGAGAAATTGCACCATACATTTTATGGTGCAATTTTTCCTGATACTCTTGTGAAAAAAAAGCTACCTGGTTGAAGTAACAATTTCGTGGTAATAATTTTTTTTTTTATTTTCATGGCTCAACTTTATTAACTTTTGTGAAGCCCCCAGAGATTCAAAGTGCTCAATAAACATCTAGATAAATTCCATGAGGGGTCTAGTTTCCAAAATGAGGTCACATGTGGGGGAGCTCCCCTGTTTCGGAACATCAGGGGCTCTCATAACGCAACATGGTGCGGCTAACTATTACAGCTAATTTTCTGCTCAAAAAGTCAAATGACGCTCCTTCCCTTCCAAGTCCTGCTGTGCGCCCAAACAGTGGGTTTTCGCCACATATGAGGTATCTGTGTACTCAAAAGAAATTGTCGAACAAATTTTGGGGTTCATTTAATCCTGCTACCCTTGTGAAAATGCAATATTTGAGGCTAAATTAACATTTTTGTTGCAAAAAGTAAAATGTTCATTTTTTCCTTCCACATTGCTTTAGTTACTGTGAAGCACCTGAAGGGTTAATAACCATCTTGAATGTGGTTTTAAGTAGTCTGAGGGGTGCCATCTTTGAAATGGTATCACTTTTGGGTGTTTTGTGTCATGTAGACCTCTCAAAATTGCTTCAAATATGATATGGTCCCTAAAAAAAGTGGCTTTGTAAATTTAGTTGTAAAAATGAGAAATTGCTCATAAACTTTGAACCCCTATAACTTCTTTCAAAAAATTTTTTTCACAAAATTGTGCTGATGTAAAGTAGACGTGTGGGAAATGTTATTTATTAATTATTTTGTGTCATATGTCTCGTTGGTTTTAGAGCATAAAATGAAACGTTTGAAAATTACAAAATTTTCTAAAATTTCGCGAAATTTCCATTTTTTTCAAAAACAAATGCAAAAATATTGGCCTAAATTTACCACTAACATGAAGCCCAATATGTCACGAAAAAACATTCTCAGAATCACCGGGATCTGTTGAAGCCTTCCAGAGTTATAACCTCATAAAGTGACACTGGTCAGAATTGCAAAAAATGGCCTGGTCTTTAGGGTCAAAATAGGATGGGGGCTGAAGGGGTTAATATAGACCAAAATACTTACGACACTCACCAAACTGAGGTGTGAACAGGTGCATAACTGAACATAACATAAAATACAAAAAAGACAGTTTGCACTCTGGGAGGGGTGCACGGTCAGAAGGAGGGGCTTCAGCATAGTGTAGGTACCTTAGTTTGGTGAGTGCCATCAGTCTTTTTGTCTATATTAAGAGGGTCATACCTTCTGACCGTGCTCCCCTCCCCCACTTGCCACAGGTAATCTTATCCTATATAGCAGATTCCTACTTGCCCATACACAGGAGGTTTTTAACCCAGAGAGAGGCTTCAGCATAGTCTAGGTACCCAGTGAAGAGATATGCCGTGAAGGGGCAACTGCGCAGATATACAAATGGCCATTTATATATGCTAAATATCTAATTTTTCTTAGATTTTCCTTAGCAGTAATGCAGGTCCATGTTCACACATTCATGGTTTCCATATTTTATTATTATCAGAGTTCAAACTGTCTTTTTTTATATAATTTCTACATACAGACACAAGGAACCATCATGGAATCCAACATAACTCCTCCATAAGCAAATTTCTATATGTCCCACTTTGAGGAACACTTAGTTTTGCCTTCAGAGCTCTATTTTAATGATGTCATTACGTGGAGTCGCTTTATTGACGACATTTTTGCATATGGCAGGACTCAGATTCCCTTATGGAATTTAATTATTTTCTCAACAATAATTGGCCCAAGTTAGTTTAGCATTCAGTTTTAAATGCAGAAGGTAGTTTTCCTAATTACAACTATTATCAAAACTAAGAAGGGTAAAATAACCACTGATTTGTATATAAAAGAGACTGAAACCACTTCCTATTATTCAAGAGTTGCCATACAAAAGCTATGAAAGAATTTCTCCCTATCTATCAATTCAATAGAGTATTACGTATTGTCACAGATGAAAATAGATGCCAGATTAACCTCAGAGATTGAACAAAAGTTTAGAAAGTTTGCAATAGGGGTCTAATTAAACAAAGTAAAAAGCAACAATCTACAAGTAAGACTGAGAGAGAGGTGATAATATCTCATATCCCCATATGTGATGGCCCCTTCCCATCAGAGGTTATGTTTCCGTTGATGTTTGTAGTCAATGGGGTTAAGTGTCCATGAAGTCTCGTGTATGTTGGAGAAGCAACAAAGCATATACGAGTCAACTTTTACATTTTTACCTTCTATTCCCCTTTCTCTACTTACAAACATGTTTATATGCTTTTTTTTCTTGGTAAAAATGTGCTATTGGAATATCTTCAACCCTTAAAAAAAATAGTAAGTTTTATTAATAAATATTAAAATAACCCCATATACACACAAACAATTAACAGCCATGGATCACCACCTCACAGGATTTGCTGTGTCTCCCCAAGCCTCCTGAGGAACCTTTGATGGGAAGGAGAAGCGTGTAGAGGCCAGGTAGGGATGAAGAGTTGAAGACCTGCTTTTTTCAGAGAAGTGATTATCCTTTTTCCCTTTTTGTCTAATGTCTGTTCACTAATGATATCAGTGACGGGGGCTATTGGCACCTACAGTTAAGGACATTAGTATCAGTGGGTGGTAGTAAATTTGTCTGCTGATAACCTAGTCCTGTTATATATATAGAGGGATTATGGTGGCTCTTTCTGTGACATTATATAATGTCACAGATTATCATATGAGCCAAGTCGTGTAATTTCATTTTTTTCATGTGGTTGTATGTCTATTTTGTCTTGGGTCAGGAATTATTTAAAAAAAAATGTTATAGTTACCGTTAAACCCTAACTCCCTCCCCTTGAGACGGTTTCCATTCCTCCTCTCCCTTCTTTGTGATTCATCTTCCTTATATTTAGGGTGAGGATAAGGGCCAGTCGACGTAGAACAGGGGCGCCCGGTAACTTAAGGTGTCACACCCTCCGTTGTCAGGTAGGGACACTTTTACCAATTGAGGGTTACCAGGGCCTTCCCCTCCCCCCCTTCCTTCCTCCATTTATCTGTAACTGTACCAACTACTTTGAGGGTTTACCTGAACCTGGTTTTGTTAAATGTTTGTGTGTCTATGGGGTTATTTTAATATTTATTAATAAAACTTACTATTTTATTAAAGGTTGAAGATATTTCTGTTAGCCTGCATTACATTCTACCCGCAAATTGTTTTTTTTTCTTGTTAAACTAAAAATGTGCTATTTCTACTTAATGGGGTTGACAAGTCTTAAGCTGAAAGCTTGCAATCACACTATATGTCTACAAACTTGTGAGTCCTCACATGTACGTATTGCGTGCTTTGAAGAATCCCAACTGTTGTATGACCTCACTCAATGCAGGCGGATAGCCTAGTTGGCACATGACAGCATGTATATGTCGCGGGCGGGGAGGACGCCACTGCGCTGCGCTCACTAACGCTCGGGTCCGGCACTGCTGCGATGGCTGCTCGGTGGCTCGAGCGGTGGGCCGGATCCGGGAACTCGAGCGGCGCTCCTCGTCCGTGAGTGAAAGGGGTGGTTGGTTTGGGGGATTTGGTCCGTGACGCCACCCACGGGTCGTGGTGAAGATGGGCACCACCGCTGCTGGTGACGGGGATCCCGGGAGCGATGGTAGGGAGCAGCTGGGATGTTGTTTTCCCCCTCCATGGGAAGGGGTCGGTGATCCCGGGGCCCGATGATGCGACTGGGAGGCAGGGTCGGTGAGGTGCAGGGTTGCAGGGACAGCGCGGCGTGGTGCCGGATGGCATGGGTGTACTCACTCAGCAAGAAAGGTACAAAGTCCTCAGTAAACCAAACGGCTGGATGGACGGGTCCTGCAGCCGGCTGCAGTGTCTCTCCCCGGACAGGTGATGGCGGTTGTCTTTCCCTGCATCTTGATGTTCTCCTTCTGACTACAATGGATTCCCAACGGTAGTCCGCTCCCCGGTGTATGGGTACCGGAGGAGCCCGTTTGCCCACAGGCGCTGGCCCTTGGGTCTCTAGCCTTAGGCGGTAGCTGTATACCCTCACAGTGTGGGCTGTTGCCTTCAATGGGGACTTTTGCTGTTGTGAAACCCCTGGGGTTCCAGTCACATTCGGATCTGACTATTGTCGGTGGCTCCAAGCCTGGTCGGGGTCCGATGGCCCTGCCTGTGTGTGCTGGCTTCACTTCGCTCCCCGGTCGGTACCGGCGGGCCGTCGCCCGACCCCGGTCCTACGGTTTTGCATTGCTCCACCATGCCTGCAGACGGCCACACCCTTGTTGTCAGTGCCTGGGCCACAAACCCAGACACCCAAGTGCTTGCTCCTCTCACTTCAAACTCCAACTTCTAACTGTCACTTTTCCCGCCTCCAGGTCTATGAACTCCTCGGTGGATGGGGCCAACCGCTTGGCTCCGCCCCACCTGGTGTGGACATCAGACACTGGAGGGAGGCAACAAGGGTTATTGTTTGGCTGGTGTCCCTGTCTAATGGGGGGGGTGTTTGTATGTTATCTGTGACGACCTGGGAACGGGTACGGTGACTCGCACCTGGCTGTCACTTCAGGGGACCCCACATCCTTGAGGGACCCCTGACCCCCGGAGGATGGCCACCGGTCCTGGTGGTGGCCGGGCCCCAGCCTGCTCTGCTGCGGGCCCTTCCTCCAATCTGCCTCTCCGGAGGCGGCTCCGACAGAAATCACCCCTCAACTTATTTACAAGCCCACAAGTTCGTGGGTGGCCTGCCAGTTCTCGGCCATGTCCATGAGTAGTCTCTCATGCAGGGGGGTAAAAGCACACAGGGTCCCACCAGGGACAACTTGCCGGCAACGGCCGGAATAATCACATGGACAATCAGATGAAGGTTCACGTTTCATTAAAGTCATTCAATCACATACAGTATTTACACACTTAACATATGACACCCCTAAATGGTAGTTTCCCTGTACCTAAGCGGGGGTTGGCCTAGGTTGGGGCGTGTGGACCTTCTGGGCCCAATGCTATCAGTGGAGGGCAAGGGGACAGAGGAGACAGTCAGCTCCTCTTCCCGTCTACTGTGTGGGGCCAGCAGAGACTCAGGGTGACTGGGTACAGGAGCAGCCCTGGGCACTGGTTCATTGGCGGGTACTTCCGTCTCCTTTTCCTCCACGGGTTGTGGGAACATTATCACTGGAATAAGCACCGCGCCGTTCTGTGTAGGCCAATCCTCTGGGAAATCACCCATTACTGTTTGGATCACCTCTTTCTCCTTCTCCCCGGTTGGTCTGGGGGTTGGAACTTCAGCTGCTACCTTCAACAGCGATGGGCACCTCTTCAGGTGGTCCCTGGACACCGTGGCCGAAGTCTTCCCCTGGTATCGACTAATCTGGTAGGCCTTCTCATTCTCCCATTCAGTGGGTTGTATGACATACGGGGTCTTTTCCCACTGATCATCGAGCTTATGGGTTCTTCTTTTTCGTTTCAGCACTACATCTCCAGGTTTAAAGGGGCCAGCTGGAGCCGCTTGTTGAAATACTGTTCCTGCTGTTCCCGGCTCCGACACAGGTTCCATTTGGTTCCTTTTCCTTCCCCCCTTTCCCCCCCCCAAACCCTCCCCCCCCCACACACCCCCTCCCTTCCTTCCCTCCTCCACCACATCGCCGGCCTGCTAATCATTTTAGGAATGTTTGCATAATGTTATCATGCCCTTGTCCTGGCCATGTATTGTCAGGGGCCATGCCTTCATCTATTACATACATTTGTTTGTTTGCCGCTTGGAGTGCACTTGGTCCCTATGATCAGATCATACATGCATTTGCGTGCACGGGTGCACACGTGAATGCGGATGCATGTTCTCTGTT
Source organism: Anomaloglossus baeobatrachus (assembly GCF_048569485.1). NCBI lineage: Eukaryota > Metazoa > Chordata > Amphibia > Anura > Aromobatidae > Anomaloglossus > Anomaloglossus baeobatrachus. Next base: position 547,386,504 of record NC_134356.1, read on the forward strand.
CTATATACACATATTGCCATATATATATTTTGTGCTGCTATTGGGATTTATACACAAAACCAGTTTTTTGTTCATTTTGCCATAGAGATTTAGATGTATCTATAATACACCATTTAAAACGCATCTACTCATGGTTGTTTATTTATTTTATACTGGTATCCGATATATCTCACTACTTTCTCTATATGTACCACCTTCTCCTATATGTGATCGCGATATATTGCTTGGTTCTCTCTTCTGTGCCGGTGCTATTATGTTTTGCTACCGTTGCTATGGATGCCAGCTTCCTGTTATAGCGTCCTGCTGCTTTAACATCATTGTCCGCTCTGTCCCACCGTAGTGCTTCACTGCGCATGCGCCAATATGGCGCCGTTCAGCCACACATTTTCTGAGCTCCGGACCTCACAGGTTTGTGCACTTCCCCTAAACGATCATGTGTATTTAATATGCCGGCTTTCTGTATACCGCTGCACTTGCCCTGAGGAAGCCGCTTAGGCGGCGACACGCGTCTGCCTGCCTGTCCTGGGCATTTCCCTGTGCCATTTCAGTGCCTATCCTGTATAGCCATCATTGATCATTTGGGGTATTGTATTCTTTAACCAGATTTTTGTGCAGATTCTTGTCAGTACTAACCCCTTGGCATCTACATGGGTTATATGTACTGCACTCTCCCATACAGGTTTAGGGACTGCATTTAGGTCACTTGGTATGGTATTTCTATTCTGAGACCTCTCACTCAGATTTACCTTTTTTGCGTATTTATGATTCATACTCTGGATTATTGTATCATTGTTATTCATCATTTGCGCAACTCATGCATTTGTGACCCTCCCTCTGTACTATTACATTTATTATCCCTCTCTCAGAATATTGCATACAATTGTCTGATTCATGTCACTTCTATTACCCCTGGTTGTCTAGATCCAACACTGTTGGGCATTCAGCATTATATATTGGCACTTTCTTTTACAGCATTTTTGTGATTGCTTTACTCATGCATGTGATTATCATTGTCATGCTGTTGTGACTTTTTTGCCCAGGGCACTCTTGCCCCCACCTCTGGTGGCTTGTATGTTTTGCACCTTTTTTTAAATGTTTTTAAGATTGGTATACAATAAAGGCATTTTTTATCCTATACTCTGGTGTGCATCTGATACATGTGCGGTTGCTTTCTTTCCCTTGTCGTGTCCATTCATTCTACTGCACCAGGTAGCACCCTTCTTGCTATCATCCCTTATTCATTCCAGAATGTTTGTGCGCTCCTACTAAATTCCATGCTGTTCCTCGTCCTGTGCCTTCCCCCTTTTCTTGGTGTGGCAGGCACTTTCCTCGGAGCTGCACACTGTTATTTGACACAGGTTTCTTCCTTCAACATTTATATAATTGTGTTGAGTCGACATTATCTACTTATATTGTTTGTGCACAGATTTTGGTCCGTGCTCCTTTTCCTCCCCCCTTTCTTTGTGGCGTGTGTGGTCCTACAAGTCCACTACATATGGACTGGGACTCCAGAGAGGCCTCTTGGCAGGCCCGCTCAGCCAGCATTTTTTCCCATGGGGTCATCCCTCCGGTCTCTGATGAATTCTCCTTGTTATCCTCTGATCTCACATCGGCCCATAAGACGGGCATACGCCTGTGGTGGAACATTCGCAGCCTTGAGGAATACCTCAGTGCTGGGATTGTTCCACGGGGTCTTCGAGTTAATATTTTTCCAGCCTGGGAACCCTCTCTGGCCTTTAAGGACACTTGGGAGCAGGGGCTCCTCAAGTGCTCCAATATAATCATAAATATGCTTTTGGAGCATGATAGGACTTTGCTCTCCACCACAAAAACAAACATCAAAGACCTAGAGACAAAACTCGGCAGGCTGGAGGACCAGACACAGGTTGGCACATTTCAAACAAAACTGAAAGAACAGTTGGATCGATACGAAAAGGATATAATTGAGAAAAAATGCGGTAAATTTCACAGAGATAAGACCGACTTTGATAGTCGATCAGCCTTCAAATGGCGCCATAGAGGCAATCAGAGAGGGGTTAGATCCAACAAGGCCCCAAATATCTCCCAAGCTGGCTCCACTATGACACCTGGAAACAGCTCCAGTGATTTTTTATCAAGCAGCGACCCAGACGGAGAACTAGACGAGGGGGTCACAAGAATAAATCCGGCCAGAAAGGCCAAGCATGGGAGTCGCAAACCTCCGTTCAGGGACGCCAAGTACCGCTTCTGACTGATGATAATGTTGTCATGGCTACACCTGACGCCACCCAGGTAGGTGATTCTTTACAGATCATCAACCTTTCCCAATATGAGCTTTCACCTCAAGAAATATCCGTCCTTGAGAGGGGTCTTACCTTCTCTCCGACCCGACAACTTGACCACTTCTCTCTGATTAAGGATTTATATCTTTTTTGTCGTAACATCACTTTCCAGGTGATCTACAATAAACCTCAGATTATCGACAGACTTGCACCAGATGACCGCCAAGTATTTCAAGATCTGCTGGATCTTTTGGATGAGAATACAGAGGCACAAGGTAAGAAGCGATTTCCATATCGCAACAAATCTATTGCTACACCTTCTTTCTCCTTGGTCCCAGCCATAAAAATCTTCTTTGAACTGGTCAAATCTGATATTACCAAGCTTCCATCTAGGACGTCTGAGGCCCTTAACATCACTGTGGCGGAGGGTCGAGCCATCCATAAATTGAAAACAACAACAGCTTCCTTATTAATGAAGCCGATAAAGGAGGGAATGTTGTACTATGGCCTACATCCATGTACCTGGATGAGGCCTTTAGGCAACTACATAACTCCTCCTTTTATGTCAAATTACCATCAGATCCCACCACTACTTTTTCGTCCAAACTACACCATTTGTTGCACTCGGCTTGTCATCTGGGCATCATTTCCGAAAAGGAATTCATGTGGGTCTCTGATCCAGTAGTTCAAACTTTTTACATGCTACCCAAAGTGCACAAATCCATTGAGAAACCTCCTGGCCGCCCCATTGTGGCGAGCATTGGTAGTTTGTGTGAGAAAGTTGGTACATATGTAGATTTTTTCCTCCAGTCCTTGGTCTCCAGTCTACCCTCGTTTATACAGGACACATCCCACTGTGTGCGTGCATGCAGTGATGTTACTTTGAAACCCCATGCCCTCTTAGTTACTTGTGATGTAGAATCTCTCTACACTAACATCCGGCACAGTGAGGGTATGAGGGCAGTTCTGTATTTCTTGGACCAACAATGTGGCTCTGATCGGATGCACGACTCCTTCTTGGCCGATCTTTTAGATTTCATCCTCAAACATAATTATTTTTTGTTTGATCGGACCTTCTACAAACAGGTATCTGGAGTCGCCATGGGTGCGCGGTGTGCACCTTCTTTCGCTAACTTGTTCTTAGGGTGGTGGGAGGCGACTGTCGTATTTCCATCTCAAGTCTTCCAAGAGCGGATATTACATAGGTACCGCTACATTGATGATGTTCTTTTTGTGTGGGAGGGTTCGGAGGAAGAATGTCTATCATTCATCACGGATCTGAATAATAACAATTTGAACATCTTTCTCTCCCACACCATTTCGTCGGTAGCGGTTAACTTTCTGGACCTGATTATATCCATTAAAGATCAAGGTTTGTCTACAAGCTTATATAGGAAGACAACAGCAACCAACAGTCTCCTCCATTACTCGAGCTTCCACCCACATCACATCAAGACAGGTATTCCCACGGGACAATTCCTACGTGTCAGACGCAACTGTAGTGAGATAGAGGATTTTAATCAGCAAGCTTATGGGCTTACTCGCAGGTTCATGGACCGCGGCTATCCACGCAAGACCATCGCACGGGCACATCAAAGAGCGAAAATGGAGACCCAGACATCCCTGATCCGGCCCAAAACCAAGACGCAGGAGAAGTTTACCAGATTTATCACTACTTATAACAGTAGCTGGCACAAGGTAAGAGGAATCTTACAGAAACATTGGCCCATTCTCACCTCCGACACACAGACGTCCATGGTGGCGGCTCCACATCCTCTTCTTACAGCTCGCCGAGCACCTAATTTGAGAGATGTCTTGACTCGTAGTCATTTTACCAGACCCTCCACTAGGTTGCAGCGGGGCATCACCTTAAGGGGTTCCTTTCCCTGTGGGGAATGTAGCATATGTGAGTTCATGCACGCAACACGCGATACATTCCAAAATCCACAGGATGCTACTAGTCACCATCTTAGGGCCTACATCAATTGTAAATCCAGGAATGTAATTTATTGCATCATTTGTCCCTGCGAGAAGATTTATGTAGGACAAACTTCACAGGAGCTCCGAAAACGTATTCAGAAGCATTTCTCAACAATCAATTTGGCGGCATCTGATGTACGAAAAGGTAAATCTCTTACCTCCGTGGCTTCACACTTTCTGGCCAATCATCACGGCAATCCACGTGGGGCCAGAGTCATTGGTCTACAGAAATATTTTAGTAATGCTAGAGGTGGCTCTTGCTCCAGATGGCTTCTTCAAAATGAGTCCCGTTGGATTTACAATTTACACTCGGTAACACCCACGGGGCTCAATGAGGAACTATTATTCACCGGGTTCTTAGGCTAACCTTGTGTTCATTTATTCCTTTTTTGCAGCTTTCGTGCGATCCTGGTATTACATGATGGCACCATCTCATCTGTTTCACACTTTTGGCTTTGGAGGACATACTCACGAATTTGAGAACAATGTTGGCTGTCTGGTCCCCTTCTCTTGTGCTCATCTTGACGGATCCTCCTTATTTGGACTCTTTCTACCTATGCGCCCCAACAATAGAGGCTTATTGGGCAGCCTTATCATCTCTCTCTGAATACTTGCTTAATGATTGTACACATTGGGCTCTGCTCCAGTGTGACCCCGTGCCATTATATAATGCTGAACATTTTGGCACGGTGCGTGACCAGTCAATATACACCTTTTTGCAGGTCCATCTGTTGTTAGGGTTCCATGTGTCAGGTTTATCATTATTTCCATCCCACCATTTGGCTCCTTTTCCTTCCCCCCTTCCCCCCCCCCCCCCCACCCCCTTTCCCTTCCTTCCCTTCTCCACCACATCCCCGGCCTGCTAATCATTTTAGGAATGTTTGCATGATGTTATCATGTCCTTGTCCTGGCCATGTATTGTCAGGGGCCATGCCTTCATCTATTACATACATTTGTTTGTTGGCCGCTTGGAGTGCACTTGGTCCCTATGATCAGATCATACATGCATTTGCGTGCACGGGTGCACACGTGCATGCGGATGCATGTTCTCTGTTCTATATACACATATTGCCATATATATACTTTGTGCTGCTATTGGGATTTATACACAAAACCAGTTTTTTGTTCATTTTGCCATAGAGATTTAGATGTATCTATAATACACCATTTAAAACGCATCTACTCATGGTTGTTTATTTATTTTATACTGGTATCCGATATATCTCACTACTTTCTCTATATGTACCAACTTCTCCTATATGTGATCGCGATGTATTGCTTGGTTCTCTCTTCTGTGCCGGTGCTATTATGTTTTGCTACCGTTGCTATGGATGCCAGCTTCCTGTTATAGCGTCCTGCTGCTTTAACATCATTGTCCGCTCTGTCCCACCGTAGTGCTTCACTGCGCATGCGCCAATATGGCGCCGTTCAGCCACACATTTTCTGAGCTCCGGACCTCACAGGTTTGTGCACTTCCCCTAAACGATCATGTGTATTTAATATGCCGGCTTTCTGTATACCGCTGCACTTGCCCTGAGGAAGCCGCTTAGGCGGTGACACGCGTCGGCCTGCCTGCCCTGGGCATTTCCCTGTGCCATTTCAGTGCCTATCCTGCATAGCCATCATTGATCATTTGGGGTATTGTATTCTTTAACCAGATTTTTGTGAAGATTCTTGTCAGTACTAACCCCTTGGCATCTACATGGGTTATATGTACTGCACTCTCCCATACAGGTTTAGGGAGTGCATTTAGGTCACTTGGTATGGTATTTCTATTCTGAGACCTCTCACTCAGATTTACTTTTTTTGCGTATTTATGATTCATACTCTGGATTATTGTATCATTGTTATTCATCATTTGCGCAACTCATGCATTTGTGACCCTCCCTCTGTACTATTACATTTATTATCCCTCTCTCAGAATATTGCATACAATTGTCTGATTCATGTCACTTCTATTACCCCTGGTTGTCTAGATCCAACACTGTTGGGCATTCAGCATTATATATTGGCACTTTCTTTTACAGCATTTTTGTGATTGCTTTACTCATGCATGTGATTATCATTGTCATGCTGTTGTGACTTTTTTGCCCAGGGCACTCTTGCCCCCACCTCTGGTGGCTTGTATGTTTTGCATATTTTTTTAAATGTTTTTAAGATTGGTATACAATAAAGGCATTTTTTATCCTATACTCTGGTGTGCATCTGATACATGTGCGGTTGCTTTCTTTCCCTTGTCGTGTCCATTCATTCTACCGCACCAGGTAGCACCCTTCTTGCTATCATCCCTTATTCATTCCAGAATGTTTGTGCGCTCCTACTAAATTCCATGCTGTTCCTCGTCCTGTGCCCTCCCCCTTTTCTTGGTGTGGCAGGCACTTTCCTCGGAGCTGCACACTGTTATTTGACACAGGTTTCTTCCTTCAACATTTATATAATTGTGTTGAGTCGACATTATCTACTTATATTGTTTGTGCACAGATTTTGGTCCGTGCTCCTTTTCCTCCCCCCTTTCTTTGTGGCGTGTGTGGTCCTACAAGTCCACTACATATGGACTGGGACTCCAGAGAGGCCTCTTGGCAGGCCCGCTCAGCCAGCATTTTTTCCCATGGGGTCATCCCTCCGGTCTCTGATGAATTCTCCTTGTTGTCCTCTGATCTCACATCGGCCCATAAGACGGGCATACGCCTGTGGTGGAACATTCGCAGCCTTGAGGAATACCTCAGGGCTGGGATTGTTCCACGGGGTCTTCGAGTTAATATTTTTCCAGTCTGGGAACCCTCTCTGGCCTTTAAGGACACTTGGGAGCAGGGGCTCCTCAAGTGCTCCAATATAATCATAAATATGCTTTTGGAGCATTATAGGACTTTGCTCTCCACCACAAAAACAAACATCAAAGACCTAGAGACAAAACTCGGCAGGCTGGAGGACCAGACACAGGTTGGCACATTTCAAACAAAACTGAAAGAACAGTTGGATCGATACGAAAAGGATATAATTGAGAAAAAATGCGGTAAATTTCACAGAGATAAGACCGACTTTGATAGTCGATCAGCCTTCAAATGGCGCCATAGAGGCAATCAGAGAGGGGTTAGATCCAACAAGGCCCCAAATATCTCCCAAGCTGGCTCCACTATGACACCTGGAAACAGCTCCAGTGATTTTTTATCAAGCAGCGATCCAGACGGAGAACTAGATGAGGGGGTCACAAGAATAAATCCGGCCAGAAAGGCCAAGCATGGGAGTCGCAAACCTCCGTTCAGGGATGCCAAGTACCGCTTCTGATTGATGATAATGTTGTCATGGCTACACCTGACGCCACCCAGGTAGGTGATTCTTTACAGATCATCAACCTTTCCCAATATGAGCTTTCACCTCAAGAAATATCCGTCCTTGAGAGGGGTCTTACCTTCTCTCCGACCCGACAACTTGACCACTTCTCTCTGGTTAAGGATTTATATCTTTTTTGTCGTAACATCACTTTCCAGGTGATCTACAATAAACCTCAGATTATCGACAGACTTGCACCAGATGACCGCCAAGTATTTCAAGATCTGCTGGATCTTTTGGATGAGAATACAGAGGCACAAGGTAAGAAGCGATTTCCATATCGCATCATATCTATTGCTACACCTTCCTTCTCCTTGGTCCCAGCCATAAAAATCTTCTTTGAACTGGTCAAATCTGATATTACCAAGCTTCCATCTAGGACGTCTGAGGCCCTTAACATCACTGTGGCGGAGGGTCGAGCCATCCATAAATTGAAAACAACAACAGCTTCCTTATTAAGGAAGCCGATAAAGGAGGGAATGTTGTACTATGGCCTACATCCATGTACCTGGATGAGGCCTTTAGGCAACTACATAACTCCTCTTTTTATGTCAAATTACCATCAGATCCCACCACTACTTTTTCGTCCAAACTACACCATTTGTTGCACTCGGCTTGTCATCTGGGCATCATTTCCGAAAAGGAAAAGGAATTCATGTGGGTCTCTGATCCAGTAGTTCCAACTTTTTACATGCTACCCAAAGTGCACAAATCCATTGAGAAACCTCCTGGCCGCTCCATTGTGGCGAGCATTGGTAGTTTGTGTGAGAAAGTTGGTACATATGTAGATTTTTTCCTCCAGTCCTTGGTCTCCAGTCTACCCTCGTTTATACAGAACACATCCCACTGTGTGCGTGCATGCAGGGATGTTACTTTGAAACCCCATGCCCTCTTAGTTACTTGTGATGTAGAATCTCTCTACACTAACATCCGGCACAGTGAGGGTATGAGGGCAGTTCTGTATTTCTTGGACCAACAATGTGGCTCTGATCGGATGCACGACTCCTTCTTGGCCGATCTTTTAGATTTCATCCTCAAACATAATTATTTTTTGTTTGATCGGACCTTCTACAAACAGGTATCTGGAGTCGCCATGGGTGCGCGGTGCGCACCTTCTTTCTCTAACTTGTTCTTAGGGTGGTGGGAGGCGACTGTCGTATTTCCATCTCAAGTCTTCCAAGAGCGGGTATTACATTGGTACCGCTACATTGATGATGTTCTTTTTGTATGGGAGGGTTCGGAGGAAGAATGTCTATCATTCATCACGGATCTGAATAAAAACAATTTGAACATCTTTCTCTCCCACACCATTTCGTCGGTAGCGGTTACCTTTCTGGACCTGATTATACCAGCTCTGTCCTCACCTATCGTACCATCACCCATTCCCTGTAGACTGTGAGCCCTCGCGGGCAGGGTCCTCTCTCCTCCTGTACCAGTCTGTTATGTACTGTTAATGATTGTTGTACGTATACCCTTTCACTTGTAAAGCGCCATGGAATAAATGGCGCTATAATAATAAATAATAATAATAATAATTATATCCATTAAAGATCAAGGTTTGTCTACAAGCTTATATAGGAAGACAACAGCAACCAACAGTCTCCTCCATTACTCGAGCTTCCACCCACATCACATCAAGACAGGTATTCCCACGGGACAATTCCTACGTGTCAGACGCAACTGTAGTGAGATAGAGGATTTTAATCAGCAAGCTTATGGGCTTACTCGCAGGTTCATGGACCGCGGCTATCCACGCAAGACCATCGCACGGGCACATCAAAGAGCGAATATGGAGACCCAGACATCCCTGATCCGGCCCAAAACCAAGACGCAGGAGAAGTTTACCAGATTTATCACTACTTATAACAGTAGCTGGCACAAGGTAAGAGGAATCTTACAGAAACATTGGCCCATTCTCACCTCCGACACACAGACGTCCATGGTGGTGGCTCCACATCCTCTTCTGACAGCTCGCCGAGCACCTAATTTGAGAGATGTCTTGACTCGTAGTCATTTTACCAGACCCTCCACTAGGTTGCAGCGGGGCATCACCTTAAGGGGTTCCTTTCCCTGTGGGGAATGTAGCATATGTGAGTTCATACACGCAACACGCGATACATTCCAAAATCCACAGGATGCTACTAGTCACCATCTTAGGGCCTACATCAATTGTAAATCCAGGAATGTAATTTATTGCATCATTTGTCCCTGCGAGAAGATTTATGTAGGACAAACTTCACAGGAGCTCCGAAAACGTATTCAGAAGCATTTCTCAACAATCAATTTGGCGGCATCTGATGTACGAAAAGGTAAATCTCTTACCTCTGTGGCTTCACACTTTCTGGCCAATCATCACGGCAATCCACGTGGGGCCAGAGTCATTGGTCTACAGAAATATTTTGGTAATGCTAGAGGTGGCTCTTGCTCCAGATGGCTTCTTCAAAATGAGTCCCGTTGGATTTACAATTTACACTCGGTAACACCCACGGGGCTCAATGAGGAACTATTATTCACCGGGTTCTTAGGCTAACCTTGTGTTCATTTATTCCTTTTTTGCAGATTTCGTGCGATCCTGGTATTACATGATGGCACCATCTCATCTGTTTCACACTTTTGGCTTTGGAGGACATACTCACGAATTTGAGAACAATGTTGGCTGACTGGCCCCCTTCTCTTGTGCTCATCTTGACGGATTCTCCTTATTTGGACTCTTTCTACCTATGCGCCCCAACAATAGAGGCTTATTGGGCAGCCTTATCATCTCTCTCTGAATACTTGCTTAATGATTGTACACATTGGGCTCTGCTCCAGTGTGACCCCGTGCCATTATATAATGCTGAACATTTTGGCACGGTGCGTGACCAGTCAATATACACCTTTTTGCAGGTCCATCTGTTGTCAGGGTTCCATGTGTCAGGTTTATCATTATTTCCATCCCACCATTTGGCTCCTTTTCCTTCCCCCCTTTCCCCCCCCACCCCCCCTCCCTTCCTTCCCTCCTCCACCACATCCCCGGCCTGCTAATCATTTTAGGAATGTTTGCATGATGTTATCATGCCCTTGTCCTGGCCATGTATTGTCAGGGGCCATGCCTTCATCTATTACATACATTTGTTTGTTGGCCGCTTGGAGTGCACTTGGTCCCTATGATCAGATCATACATGCATTTGCGTGCACGGGTGCACACGTGCATGTGGATGCATGTTCTCTGTTCTATATACACATATTGCCATATATATACTTTGTGCTGCTATTGGGATTTATACACAAAACCAGTTTTTTGTTCATTTTGCCATAGAGATTTAGATGTATCTATAATACACCATTTAAAACGCATCTACTCATGGTTGTTTATTTATTTTATACTGGTATCCGATATATCTCACTACTTTCTCTATATGTACCACCTTCTCCTATATGTGATCGCGATGTATTGCTTGGTTCTCTCTTCTGTGCCGGTGCTGTTATGTTTTGCTACCGTTGCTATGGATGCCAGCTTCCTGTTATAGCGTCCTGCTGCTTTAACATCATTGTCCGCTCTGTCCCACCGTAGTGCTTCACTGCGCATGCGCCAATATGGCGCCGTTCAGCCACACATTTTCTGAGCTCCGGACCTCACGGGTTTGTGCACTTCCCCCAAACGATCATGTGTATTTAATATGCAGGCTTTCTGTATACCGCTGCACTTGCCCTGAGGAAGCCGCTTAGGCGGTGACACGCGTCGGCCTGCCTGCCCTGGGCATTTCCCTGTGCCATTTCAGTGCCTATTCTGCATAGCCATCATTGATCATTTGGGGTATTGTATTCTTTAACCAGATTTTTGTGCAGATTCTTGTCAGTACTAACCCCTTGGCATCTACATGGGTTATATGTACTGCACTCTCCCATACAGGTTTAGGGAGTGCATTTAGGTCACTTGGTATGGTATTTCTATTCTGAGACCTCTCACTCAGATTTACCTTTTTTCGTATTTATGATTCATACTCTGGATTATTGTATCATTGTTATTCATCATTTGCGCAACTCATGCATTTGTGACCCTCCCTCTGTACTATTACATTTATTATCCCTCTCTCAGAATATTGCATACAATTGTCTGATTCATGTCACTTCTATTACCCCTGGTTGTCTAGATCCAACACTGTTGGGCATTCAGCATTATATATTGGCACTTTCTTTTACAGCATTTTTGTGATTGCTTTACTCATGCATGTGATTATCATTGTCATGCTGTGGTGACTTTTTTGCCCAGGGCACTATTGCCACCACCTCTGGTGGCTTGTATGTTTTGCACCTTTTTTTAAATGTTTTTAAGATTGGTATACAATAAAGGCATTTTTTATCCTATACTCTGGTGTGCATCTGATACATGTGCGGTTGCTTTCTTTCCCTTGTCGTGTCCATTCATTCTACCGCACCAGGTAGCACCCTTCTTGCTATCATCCCTTATTCATTCCAGAATGTTTGTGCGCTCCTACTAAATTCCATGCTAATCTGGTAGGCCTTCTCATTCTCCCATTCAGTGGGTTGTATGACATACGGGGTCTTTTCCCACTGGTCATCGAGCTTATGGGTTCTTCTTTTTCGTTTCAGCACTACATCTCCAGGTTTAAAGGGGCCAGCTGGAGCCGCTTGTTGAAATACTGTTCCTGCTGTTCCCGGCTCCGACACAGGTTCCTTTCCACGTACTCCTGGACCTGTTGGTACTGCGCTCTCCGCCGAGTGTCCCATCCAGCAGTCGAAGGGAGGGCTTCTGGAGCTTCCAAACCCATTTCTAGGTCTACTGGCAACCGGCCTGGCCGAGCTCTCATCAGATACGCTGGTGTACATTTGGTAGAGCTGGAAGGGATGTTATTGTACATATCGACCAGGTCAGGCAGATTTTCTGGCCACAGGTTCCGCTCTTCTAGCGGAAACATCTTGAGGAGACTTAGGACCAGATGGTTCATCTTTTCACACATGCCATTGGTCTGGGCATGGTAAGGCGTGGTCCGAATTGTCTTGCAGCTGTACAACTGGCAGAATTCTTGAAACACCTCCGCTTCAAAAGTCAGGCCCCGGTCGGTAAGCACCCTCTCCGGGTACCCGTGCGGTCGGCAGAAATAGGCCTGGAATGCTCTAGCGATGGTACGGCCGGTCAGGTCCTTGACTGGGACAACCACCATGAATCTTGAATAGTGGTCTACAATGGTCAGGGCGTAGGTGTACCCACTTCGGCTAGGGGTGAGCTTCACGTGGTCGAGGGCAACCAGCTCCAGCGGCTGATGAGTAATGATTCGGCTCCTTCTGGCTGGCCTCGTCCCTTCTTCTCAGTGCACAGGGACCACACTCTCGGCACCAAGCCTCCACAGACTCCCGCATCCCACTCCAATAGAATCGCTCCCTCAACAGCATCTCCAGCTTCTTCCACCCAAAGTGCCCGGCACCATCATGGTAAGCCCATAGAACTGTGGGCACTCTAGCTTGGGGAACCACCAGCTGACAAACCTTCTCATGCGTCTTCGGGTTGATCAGTTCCCGATACAGTGTCCCCTAGTCCAGATGCAGCCGGGTTCGTTCTTTCCACAGCCGTTGGGCCTCAGGCGGAGCAGCGGGGTCCAGTCTAGTGGAACCTTGTTCAATCATGGTCTTGACCACTTGGACGGCAGGCGCTTGGTCTTGGGCTTCTTGCCATCCCTGACTTGGCAGCGGGTCCAAGCTCGCCTGTTGCTGCTGGACATGCAGCTTCTCGACTGGTGGCCGGTGGAATGCGGGCAGCTCAATTTTTTCAAGATCATCGCCTTCCGGTCCCTCATCCGATAGGTGGGGCATCTGGGATAGCGCATCCGCGTTGGTGTTCTTGCGGCCGGCTCGGTACTTGATCGTGAAGTCATAATTAGACAGCCGGGCTACCCACCGCTGCTCCAACGCGCCTAGTTTGGCCATGTCTTGATGGGTTAACGGATTATTGTCCGTATAGGCGGTGAACTTAGCGGCTGCGAGGTAATGGCGGAATCGCTCAGTAATGGCCCACACCAGGGCTAGGAACTCGAGCTTGAAGGAGCTGTAATTCTCATGGTTCCTTTCCGTGGGCCGGAGTTTTCTGCTGGCATAGGCGATCACTTTTTCCCTTCCGTTCTGGACCTGGGACAGGACGGCTCCCAAGCCTACATTACTGGCATCGGTGTAGAGGATGAATGGGAGATTATAGTCGGGATACGCCAGGATTTCTTCCCCTGTCAAAGCCGTCTTCAGCTGGCGGAAAGACTCTTCGTGTTTCGCTTCCCATGCCAACGGGGTTACAGAGGGCCTGCCACCCTTGGTCTGTCCCACGAGGAGGTCTTGCATGGGGGCGGCCATCTTCGTATACCCCTTAATGAAGCGATGATAGTAGCCCACCAGGCCCAGGAACTGTCTCACCTCTCTCACCGTGGTCGGTCTCGGCCAGTCCTGAATGGCAGTGATCTTCTCGGGATCTGGGGCGACGCCTTCCGCGCTCACCACGTGTCCGAGGTACTGTACCCTGGGTTTCAGTAGGTGGCACTTAGAGGGCTTCAATTTCATCCCATATTTGGCTAGGGACGCGAACACTTCAGCCAAATGTTCCAGATGAGCCTCGTACGTCTGGGAGTACACGATCACATCGTCCAGGTACAGTAGGACCATTTCAAAGTTGAGATGTCCGAGGCAGCACTCCATGAGCCGTTGGAAGATTCCAGGGGCATTGCACAGCCCAAACGGCATGCTGTTGAACTCGCAGAGTCCCATGGGAGTGGCGAATGCCGTCTTCTCACGGTCCTCTGGCGCAACCTCTACCTGCCAGTACCCGCTAGTAAAGTCAAGGGTAGAGAAGAAGTTAGCAGTTCTCAGTGCAGCTAGTGACTCTTCGATACGGGGGAGAGGGTAGGCATTTTTATGTGTGATCTGGTTGATCTTCCGGTAATCCACACACATTCTCATGGTGCCGTCCTTCTTCTTGACCAGCACCAGTGGGGCTGCCCAGGGACTACAACTATCCCGAATGACCCCTGCCTCCTTCATGTTCCTCAACATGTCTGTAGCGCATTGATAGTGTGCTGGCGGAATGGGCCTGTACCTCTCTTTGATAGGTGGGTGTAGGCCTGTAGGGATATGGTGTTGAATCCCCTTAATCCTCCCGAAATCTAATGGGTGCTTGCTGAAAACCTGGTCATACTCTTGCACTACCCTGTATACCCCCTTTTTGTGATGCGTGGGTGTGGTTTCAGTACCTACGTGTAGTTACTGGCACCACCCCTCTAACTGTGCAGAGGGTGTATGGTTACTGACAGGGGATGTTGAGGTAGGAGGGACAGCTTTGTGAATGGTGTGAGGGTCTAAGGTGAGAAACTTGGCGAGGGTAGCATAGCGGGGGAGCCTGACTTCCTCCTCTCCACAATTCAGCACTCTTACAGTCACTCTCCCCTTTTTAACGTCAACCACCCCTCTGGCCGCCACCCCTCTGGCCGCCATCACCGTGGGCCAGTGTTCAGAAGGCGTGGTTTCCACCATCGCCGGGTAGTCGCGCCCCCGGGGGTCTACTGCTGCCCTGCACCAGATCATCATTTCACTTCGGGGTGGCACTACTAAGGGGGCCATATCCATCACCCTCACTCCACCAATCTCTCCGCCAGTCGAGCTCACTTGTTTCCGATACAGCAGGGCCCGGATCTCACGCTGCACAGCCCTCTGTCGGCCTCCTCCTGCGGTGGTGGCCAACTGCTGCAACAGATTCAGCAACTCACTCATACAATGCTCCATTACGTTGGTCCCCAAGATTACTTTCGGGGTGTGATTACTGGGTTCATTCATTACCACAATCATCCCTTGATTCTTTAACGCCGCACGTCCCACAGTCAGGGTCATTTGCTTATAGCCCACCTGGGTTAGCGGGAGTCCATTGGCTGCAATCAGGGTCAGGCTATTATCAGAGGGGGCAAGTTTGTCAGTACCCCAATACTGCTGGTACAGTGTATACGGTATAGTGGTTACCTGTGATCCTGTGTCCAAGAGGGCCATGAGCGGGACGCCGTCCACTGCCAGGGGGATGATGGGGCGAGCTCCGACGTACCGGTCTCGCCAATCAGGGGGGCCATTGGTGTCCACTACTGAGGATTGGCCCTTGGCCCCAGGGGTTGCTCGTTTAACGAGCACCGCCTAGAGTAGTGGCCAGGCTTGCTGCACCTGTAACAGATAGGAGGCCCATACCGTGAGTCATTGGTCCTTCTCCGCTGCATCCAGGGGACGTCCTCCGGGCTGTCGGCGAGCTGGATCCCTCCTAGGGGCTTGACTCTCGTCGGAAGCTGGAGTGCGGCGAGGATCTTGGCTAGGTCTCCATCCATGCGGCGGACCTGGGCTACTAGTTACTCCATCATACCGATGGGTGCTGCAGGAGCCGGTAGAGCCGGGGGTGGAGGCGCCACCATGATAGGAGCGGTCTCAGCCGGCCACGGAGCCACCTCAGGAGCGTCGGGCGCTGGGGCCTGCAGAGCCTTGATGGCCCGCTCTTTCAGTACTGCAAAGTCCAGATTGGGGTGTTCCAAGGCCCACAGCCGCAGCTGCTTGCGGTCTTCCACAGACCCCAGCCCCTGCAGGAATTGCTCTACTAGCATCTTATTACTGTCCAAATCATTGATAGTGTCCACCCGCTTCAGCGTACGGAGGGCGGTTTGCAGGCGCAGAGCATATTCTCTCACATTGTCCACAGGCCGTTGCCGGCACTGATAAAACTGCAACCGCAGCTCCGTTTCGGTGCGGGTCTCAAAAGCGATTTGGAGTTTTTAAAAAATGGTAGTCACTGAGGCCCGGTCCTTGTCGGTCCAGGTCTCCGCCTCCTGCTCAGCCGCGCCGGTTAGCTGCCCTAGCACTACCACTGCCCGCTGTCTATCAACCAAGGGATATAAATCGAGGACCGGGCTGATCTTTTTCCGGAACACCAGCAAAGCATCAGGCTTCCCGTCGTACTGCGGTAGCCAGGTAGCACCAGGCACATAGGGCAAGGAGAACGGCATCACCTGGGCGACCGCTGAGCCCGCGGCCTCCCCCGCTCCTGCGACCAGAGCAGGGTCTATCCCGTTTCCATCTACGGGCGCGGCGGGAGCTGCAACCGCCACTCCTCCAACAGCTCTGTCGGGTGCAGACATCTTTTTCCCGTCCCCCCTTGGTACTCTTCAGCACTTCCGTCTGTTGGGGGCGGGGCTTCGCTTTCGCGCCTTCCCTGCTCGGAGAAGACGCTCGAGCGGGAGATTTTCGCGCCAAGATGGCGGCGCTTTAAAATTTTTGGCCGGACACCGCCGGCGGAGATCACAAGGCGCACTTCTACTGTTAAGTAGAGGGGTTCAATCCTGTTCGTGACGCCAAGTTGTCGCGGGCGGGGAGGACGCCACTGCGCTGCGCTCACTAACGCTCGGGTCCGGCGCTGCTGCGATGGCTGCTCGGTGGCTCGAGCGGTGGGCCGGATCCGGGGACTCGAGCGGCGCTCCTCGCCCGTGAGTGAAAGGGGTGGTTGGTTTGGGGGATTTGGTCCGTGACGCCACCCACGGGACGTGGTGAAGATGTGCACCACCGCTGCTGGTGACGGGGATCCCGGGAGCGATGGTAGGGAGCAGCTGGGATGTTGTTTTCCCCCTCCGTGGGTAGGGGTCAGTAATCCCGGGGCCCGATGATGCAACTGGGAGGCAGGGTCGGTGAGGTGCAGGGTTGCAGGGACAGCCGGTGCCGGATGGCACGGGTGTACTCACTCAGCAAGAAAAGTACAAAGTCCTCGGTAAACCAAACGGCTGGATGGACGGGTCCCGCAGCCGGCTGCAGTGTCTCTTCTCGGACAGGTGATGGCGGCTGTCTTTCCCTGCACCTTGATGTTCTCCTTCTGACTACTATGGATTCCCAACAGTAGTCCGCTCCCCGGTGTATGGGTACCGGAGGAGCCCGTTTGCCCGCAGGCGCTGGCCCTTGGGTCTCTAGCCTTAGGCGGTAGCTGTATGCCCTCACGGTGTGGGCTGTTGCCTTCAATAGGGACTTTTGCTGTTGTGAAACCCCTGGGGTTCCAGTTACATTCTGACCTGACTATTGTTGGCGACTCCAAGCCTGGTCGGGGTCCGATGGCCCTGCCTGTGTGTGCTGGCTTCACTTCGCTCCCCGGTCGGTACCGGCGGGCCGTCGCCCGACCCCGGTCCTATGGTTCCACGTTGCTCCACCACTCCTGCAGACGCCCACCACCGTCTGCCAACCTTGCTGTCAGTGCCTGGGCCACAAACCCAGACACCCAAGTGCTTGCTCCTCTCACTTCAAACTCCAACGTCTAACTGTCACTTTTCCCACCTCCAGGCCTGTGAACTCCTCGGTGGGTGGGGCCAACCACTTGTCTCCACCCCACCTGGTGTGGACATCAGACACTGGAGGGAGGCAACAAGGGTTTTTGTTTGGCTGGTGTCCCTGTCTAATGGGGGGGGTGTTTGTATGTTATCTGTGACGACCTGGCTAGGCCAGGGCGCCACATATACAAATCATATACTTGGGGTCATGCGTCCGTCATTCATCAGAGTTGTGAGGTTTCATAAGTCTGCAATGACATAGAGTGACTGCACACTTTTAAACCGAAGCCAGGTAACCTCATTAAGAAAAGCTGTGATTCAATTATAGACCCCTCCCTAGAGAGATCATACCACCAACTACCTCTATACTGCCAACACTTCCGGTTGACTTGGACCGAACAGTAATGGTGACGTGTACTAGTGTTACACCACATCGGGTCTATAGGGGAAATATGTCATTCCCGCCAAATCCGAACGCTATTCAATTTACATAGCCATATCAAAGGTCTGTTTTGAGACACTCTTGCAGCACATCATAATAACATAGATACAGCTGAATACTAGAGAAACATATTATATCCTCTCCATTCTCACTCACAAGTCGATAAGCGTCTAGTTTACTCCTCTCTTTGTATTTTGGGCACTTAGCTGCAATGTATGTATTTGTGATTTGCCCTCCCCATAGTTAAATAGCTCATGGACATGAAGGTTATTCAGTTCTAACATACCTAGTAGCATCCAATGATAGATTATATACCATACCATAGACTGTGCTGGATTTTCATTATGTATTTTTCTGTAAGATTTCATTCTTAGACTACATTATACTTCAACTAAAGTGTGTATATTAATTATGTGGACTTAGTGAATATGTCTGTTTTCTATACATCTTTTCTACAGGTACTATGTACACCTATTTTAGAGCCTGGATGCTGGATGGAGAGTGATGCTCTTCAGAATTCCCCATAGATGTTTCAGAAGGGTACAGATCAGGAGACATACTTGGCCACTGAATCACTTTCACCCTGTTCTTCTTCAGAAATGCAACAATGGCCTTAGATGTGTGTTTTAGATCATTGTCATGCTGAAAAAGTATATCTATCAAGGGCACGGAGTGATGGTGGCATCCTCCCTTTCAATACAGATCAGTACATCTATTAATTCATGATATGATCAATGAAATGTAGCTCCCTGACACCAGCAGCACTCATGCAGCCCCACATAGGGACACTGCCACAACTTGGGTATGTATAGAAAAGCTGTATACATACCCAAGTGAGCCAACAAGTGTTCACCAACATTGAGAACATGTAGAAGAGTCCTGGGATCATATTTTGGAAGAGATATGCTTGAGTCTGATCAAGAGCATGGCCAGAAAGATTTAGGCAGTGTTAAAAGGCAAAGGTGGATTTACAAAATACTAACAAAATAATAGAATTTTACAATTAGATTTTTGGGAGCAAAACAGTAACAATGCAGTAACATGATAAAAATCTGCATAACTAATCATATGATAATTCAAGCCAAGATGATTGTCTATAAAATGAAGTAGTTTCACTCTCAAAGATGTAGTGGATGGTGAGATATGGAGCCTGACAGTCAAAAGTTCAAAACATTGTTACTCTTTTGCTTGTCATTGTAATTTAGCCCATCCCAGAAACATGAGCCCAGGACCAAACATATAAAAAGATAGGTGACTCAATAGGTAGGTGCCCCCACGTGAGGGTCTGCCTGTGCTGATTGGGATCCATAATTCATTTCACCTTCCCTCAATGAAACAGAAGATAATGTTTAGGTATTTCTATTATTTGACCCTTTTTATTTTATAACAGTTTTGCAAATTTGTGTCTTTTTTATCTTTTATGTTTTATATTTAAGCATTGTATTTTTTATATTAATGCTTCAAACTTTAATACGTTTGATTCTTGTATGCTCTAAAGAATCCATAACCTGACCGTAGAATATTTCGGGGACTCATTCCCCCGTGTGTTTCATGGGTGATGGAAGTATGTTGTGCAACCGGCGTGTTTGGATTTTGTTGAGGTGTGAGTTATGCTCACTTGTTAGCCTAGAACAGAGGTTGAGTGCTGGAGTTAGCGAGAAAGGATAAACCCTTGCTGCGCACCCCACATCACGTGCTGAGGAGTGTGTACGTGACCGGTATCTTTGTTGAGATTTGTAGTCCAAAATTGACATCGAATGAACTATGTGCAAAACTCAAAAGCATTCCAAAAATGACTGCTACTAAGAAAAATGGAAAGGTGCAATGGAATTGCCGTGTTCATTTTCCATTGTCCATGTGAAAAATGAATGTTAGAATTTGGTTGTTTTTTCCTTCTTGATATAAAGTAATAAAATAGCAGCAGTTTACCGCGTGGATGTAATTTACATTGTAGATAACTAATTTATTTCCAGCATAGCATTTAGTAATATACAATTGCATTATGTAGGGTTCTAAAAGAACATTTTTAAAATTGTCATATCACTTGGATGTTATTTGCTTTCTGCACCATGGACTTGTGAGCGGACGGTACAGTTCTAATGAAACCATGAAATGAACGCTAATATTTTGAGGCAAATCTCACACTGTTGTGCCTTCATGTTAGCTTTAAAACTGGGTCTGAGAAACTGTGAAAAAGCAACAGCTGTGATGACAGTAGAAGAAATAAATGAGCTGTGACACCATCCCGAGGAAGGAGAAAACATACGGGCTCTATGTGTCAAACCAGAGATATCAGGCAACCTGCAGAAGGTTCACTGACCCATGCAAAGACCCAACTCAAGGTGACAAAAACCATGGACTTTCCATGAACTTTAGCAAAAACTCAATCTAGCATTTATTTACCCTGATATGTTTATTTTATCAATTGCCATTTATTACTTCAGCCTGTCACTGCAGTAGAGATGTAGCTTAAAGGTGATAAGTAGTGATTGACGGACCCGGACTTTAAAAGTCTGGATCCGTGCGAGTTACCAAGGACCCATGCACCAATCCGAAACTCTCAGGGAACTCCAGGTAATTATTCTGATTCGGCCACTCGGGTAATTAAAAAAATAAATAAAAATAAGAATAAAGGAAGCACGTTATACTTAACAGTCTCCCGTGTGGCAATAATACTACTTTTGCGGCCGCTCATTAACCTCATGCATATGCACTTCCCATGCCTACCGGCAGTTCCGTTATCTGGGATTGATTGCAGTCAGACCCCACCCCCACCCTGAGTGACAGTGTGTCTGAGTGTTTGCTATTACAGATGCTTCTGTGTGTTCCTATCGTGATGTAAAAATAAATAAATAAATTGGCATATGGTCCTCCCATATTATGTGACCCAGCACAGATAAATCATAATGATACAAGCTGCAGCCCCCAACCATGTGCTTCTCTTGGCTATGTATCGAAATAAGAGGGACCCCATGCAGATTTTGTTTTACTTAAATAAATAATTTTTAAAAATGGTGTGCAGCCCCCCCAGTTTTGATACTCAGCCATGACAAAACCGACAGCTGTGGGCTGGTAATCTCAAGCTAGAGAGGCCCATGATTATTGCCCCCCAGTCTAAAAATAGCAGCATGCAGCTGCCCAGAACTTACCCGACTCATCCCGATTGCCCTGGTGCAGTGGCAATTGGGGTAATAAGGGGTTAATGACAGCTCATAGCTACCACTAAGCCTTAGATTGGGAATGGGATACATCTATGAGACCCCTCATTACTAATCTGTAAGTGAAAAGAAATAAATACAAACACCAAAAAATACATTATTTTAAATAAAATATAAAAACCACCTTCGTTCACCTGTTTATTAACCCCAAACACACAGTTGCAACATAATCCACATTTGCTCAGGCGATGATTCTGGCTCTGCTACATACATACTGAAGACACAGTGCACGGGCACAGAACATGTCCACACACTGTGGCTTCAGGCAAAGACTGAGAGACACATCTAACATCTCACTTCTGCTGGATTAAGCTACACTTAAATTTACTATATGGAGCAAACTACTGATATCAGTGTTAGGATAAATAAATCTAATTAAAAGGATTTTACTTCCTAAATTTAGCTATGCCCTTTAACATAATGGAGTGCCAATCCCCAAATTATTCTTCTCCACTCTTAATTCATTGATCTCCACATTTGTGTGCAGTAGCACAAGACCCAAACTTGAATTATCCACTCTTTAGAGATCCAAAAAAATGGGAGGAGCGGCATTACATGATTTCTTTCTTTATTATATAGTGGATCAGCTCAAAGCAATTAGTGGATGGATGACCAACTCTCCGCTACCTAATACAGAAAGCCATTTAGCTCAGGCTGGAAAAGTTGTTTGTATGTTGGGATCCTTAGAAGTAGATAATCCCAATACACCTAGTTTGTTGCCTATTTTTAAGTTAGCACATCTGTTTTAGGGGCAAGTTGAAAAGGTATTTAACTTCAAGGATGTCATAGCTGAATTGCAACTCTTGCGCAATGCCTATTTTCCCACACTGCTATATCATCTATTCACCCAATTTTGAACCTCACAATATGTATTATCGCTAAAAGTGCTATAACCAAAATATCTTAAAAGGGGTTATTCACTACTAGGACAACCCTTTCTGATTCTATATGTTTACCCTAGGTAAAATATTAAAGCTTATACTCAACTCCCATACCAGTGCCGTACCAACAATTTCCAAGATCGCCATGCCAGGGTTCACATGGGGTTGTGACATCACACAAACCCCAGATCAAATCAGAACCTGGCTTCCTTTTCCCCGTCTTTGAACCAACTGAACAATCAACAGGAAGTGAGGACTGTGGCTGCTCTCACTTCCTGTTGATTTTTGTTTGGTCTGAAAACGGGGAGAGGGAAGCAGGTTGATTGGACCTGGGGCTCACGTAACATCACAACCCCATGTGAGCCCCTAGCAGCACAATTTTGGACAGAGCTGGAAGGGCATTGGTATGGGAGGTGAGTATAGGCTTTATTATTTTACCTAGGGGAAATATGTGGAATGAGAATGGTTTGTCCTAGTAGTGGAAAAGCCCTTTAATGTCCTTCAAAAAGATGAAGACGATTTGCAAAATGTATATATAAATACATTAATTTCATCTTTTGCTTTCATATGAATTCTTAAGTCTCAAGGACCTCAATGCCTGATCTACCTTATACACATACATGTTATCTTCAGGCATTGCGAGGATCGCATTGCACTGCCTGGATGGCATGGCGGCTCTCCTGACCGGAGTAGGTAAGCTGCATAGAAATCCAGCTGCTCCTGTTAAGGGTACTTTACACGCTGCGATATCGTTATCGATATCACTAGCGAGCGTACCCGCCCTCGTTGGTTATGTGTCACGGCAAACTGCTGCCCGTGTCGCACAACATCGCTAACACCCGTCACACGCACTTACCTGCCTAGCGATGTTGCTGTGACCGGCGAACCGCCTCCTTTCTAAGGGGGCGGTTCATTCGGCGTCATAGCGACGTCACTAAGCGGCCGCCCAATAGTAGAGGAGGGGCGGAGATGAGCGGGCCGAACATCCTGCCCACCTCCTTCCTTCCTCATTGCCGGCAGTGAGTTTCCTCATTCCTGCGGTGTCACACACAGCGATGTGTGCTGCCGCAGGAACGACAAACAACCTCGTTACTCACCAGACAATGATATTTGGTGTTTGGACGACCTCTCCAAAACCAACGATTTTTACCACTTTTGCGATCGTTGAAGGTTGCTCGTACATGTTACACGCTGCGATGTCGCTAACGACGCTGGATGTGCGTCACAAACACCGTGACCCCGACGATAAATCGTTGTCGATATCGCAGCGTGTAAAGCACCCTTTAGAAGAGCCGATGGACGGTCTGCGCAGTGCGATGCAATCCTCGTGCGAGTCACACACTCAAGTGTGACTCCTGCCTTTTACATATTGTTGTTATCCATGCTCTTGAGGTCCTCTGCTTTGTCTTTACATTTCTAAATGTTTACAGATTAATAAATTCTATAGCAAAGTAACCAACACAAACTATGTTCTCTTATTGATAATCTGTATTTTTTTGGCATATGATTTACTCATTAGATATATTGCTATATTCTTTCCTGATTACATGTAACAAAATGCACTTGTCTTTTATAATAATTGTTAATAAAAAAGAATTTAAACAAAGACTATTTTCTCTCATTCCCTTTAATCTTGTTTTCTTTGAATCATTCTTTTATGAAATAAAGTGTAATCCAAATAACAAAATTAAGTCAATAATATATTATGCTTGATTTGTTTTTGGTTATTTTTTCTGCTTGTACTCCATAACTCAGAGGAACTGTAAGGTACCGGTACATGTGTAATATTTACACAGTAATTAGAGAAGTATAGCTTATCACTGGTAATGTACATGTATGCACCAGTGACCATTCTAGTTTAGAATAATGAGAAGTTTCAGCTTGCCATCCTCTCAAGTAAAACTTAGTGCATTGAATGACAGACACAAGAAAGACCTGTTTTCAAATGAAAGGTTGTAATATTGTCTGTATCACATGATAAATCATCCATAACACTGGGGAACAATTTGAAAAAAAAATTCTGTTGAGTTAGGTTTTTGAGCTGATTTATACTAAAATTGGCATGCTGATTCCAAAAATGTAGTCAGTTTTTTTCTATCACGTCAAGTTTTTTCTTCTCAACTTACCTCCCATAGAAGCACAATTGCACTGATTTCTGTAATAAGACTTGTTATCTGAGTACATCTCGACTCATATAGAGCTACGTGGCAACTTGTAAGAGTAGTCACAACTGAGACAGTGTGGTGAGAGGTGTGTGCAGCTTTTTTGTTCATATTTGTACTATTTAAAAAAAAACAACCACTTTTTAGGTACAGTAGTTTACATATTTTTGAGAAGACAAAAATCCTATAGTTCAAAAACTTGACGTTATAGAGAAAAACTGAGATCATTTCTGGATTCAGCATCCAAAAATTAATTAAGAACCGTTGTCTGACCTAACTCCTTAAAAATTGCGTTCCCCAGTGTTATCTTTTCTTTGAAAGGAAATGCTCCCAAACACAAGGTTTAATCAGATCGTGAAAAAATCCAATATAGACCAAAATCAAAAAGAAATAGAGAACATATTTGACTAAGGAAAGTGAATTCACACTTAGTAAATACATTAAATCTGAGTCATCAAAGGGTTTATATCAGTACTATGGTGTAAAAACTTTTGAAAAGTTGCATAAGTTTGGCGCAATTGGAGAATGCACTTAAATTATGTAACTTTTGGTGTTCTCAAGGCACTATCACCCAGCTCTGCCAAAGTTGGCATAGCCGGGGTTGGACGAGGGTGTGGTGACTACCGCTGGTCAAATTCATGACAAGTGGCAGCATTTGCTACTACAGAAATCTATATATAGATCTGTAATAGATCACTTAGTGTGCATAGTCTGCCATTGTGTGCTGCCCCCACGCCTGTAGCAGCCGGGCTGCTCGGATACAGACCCGCATTGGGTTATCAGCAGCCTGTTTACACAGAAAGATTATCATGTACAATTTGCATTATGAGCAAGCTGCTAATAGGTGATGGGGTCAAGGTTACACTGATTAGCTGGAATGCTCTGCTCTTGAGTTGTACTCTGGTAGTGCAGAACACAGAGGTAACGTCAGGACAAAAAGGGGAAAACCGAGACAGTGTTAGAACAAGCCGAGATCAGTAAACCGAGTAAGTCAGTCAGAGGGCAGGGAAGAGAGCAGACAATAGAGATGGGAAAGAAAGGAAGAGGGTAAAACAGGTGAGGGTCTATGGAGGGCGTTGAGCAATACACCGGGATGGGCAGAGACAAGGAGGTTAGACGAGGAGGTCACAGGGAGGTCAGGAAAAGCAAACAGGGGCAGAGGAAGGCAGTCAGGAGGGCTAGAGGAGGGGAGCAATAGCTGGACAGGATCAGGGAAAACACAAGCAAAGCACTAGCCAAGCACTAACCAAAGCCAGAAATATCACTGGCAGCGGGACAGCAGGGTCGGCTCAGCTATAAAGTGGAGGAAGGTCCAAATCGAGGTTAGAAGGAACCCTCCCCCATGGCCAGGGAGAGGCTGAAAACCCGGAGGGGATCGCACGGGGTAAGCCAGCTCTACAGGGGATCAGCCAATAGAGGAAGGCAAGAACCTGGCTCTGCAGGACGACGTGACTGCAGAGCATGGTCATGACAATAAGAATGTTCATTCATAATAATCTTTCAGTACAAATGCCCCCTTAGTCATTGCTCGTATTTTTAAGTTAATTGTCTGGGTAATTGAAATACAGTGAGGAAACTGACAAAAGGAAGAGGTGGCGTAGAGAGGGGAGAGGGAATCTGTTACTCCCCTATAAGACTAACAAAAAATGATAGTTTTTTTTTTAGCTCACTGCATCCAGCGGAAAATATCCATTCATCCGGTCATGCAAGGACAGTCCAAGGGCCAGTTACCAGGTAGCAATGATAAAAACAAAAAAGAAAAAATGTATCCAGCAATCCCGATATTAAACAAGTCTCCTCTTCATAAAATCACCATTATTTGTTGATACATGAATAAAAAGGTTAACAACTGTGTACGCATCTGTTTCTTACGTGTTTCAAGCTAGCGCTCCTAATCATAGTAAAAGATATATACAAACATCTTATATGTGAATGTGAAGCACATGACTGCAACTTCATTACATACCACCTGTGATCAATCACCATGATCATCCCCAACCTGTGAAAAGTAAACTAAGTTACGGCTAGTTTAAGTCATCAGACATTTCATACTCAAATCTAAACTCCTTTATGGGTGACGTATTAAACTATGTTATGCATATGTACATTTAAAGTGCCTTGCAAAAGTATTCGGCCCCCTTGAAATTTTCAACCTTCTCCCACATTTCAGGCTTCAAACATAAAGATAAATATTTTACTATTATGGTGAAAAATTAACAACAAGTGGGACACAATTGTGAAGTTGAACGAAATGTATTGCTTATTTTAATCTTTTTTAAAAAAATAAATAACTGAAAAGTGGGGTGTGCAATATTATTCGTCCCCTTTACTTTCAGTGCAGCAAGCTCACTCCAGAAATTCATTGAGGATCTCTGAATCATCCAATGTTGTCCTCATGACTGATGATGATAAATATAAGCCACCTTTGTGTAATGAAGTCTCCGTATAAATGCACCTGCTCTGTGATTGTCTCAGTGTTCTCTTTAAACCACAGAGAGCATCATGAAGATCAAGGAACACAACAGGCAGGTCCGTGATACTGTTGTAGAAAAGTTTAAAGCCGGATTTGGTTACAAAACATTTTCCACAACTTTAAACATCCCAACAAGCACTGTGCAAGCGATCATATTAAAATGGAAGGAGTATCATATTACTGCAAATCTACCAAGACTCGGCCGTCCCTAAAAACTTTCATCTCAAACAAGGAGAAGACTAATCAGAGATGCAGCCAAGAGGCCCATGATCACTCTGGATGGACTGTAGAGATCTACAGCTGAGGTGGGAGAGTATGTCCATAGGACAACAATCAGTCATATACTGCACAAATCTGGCCTTTATGGAAGAGTGGCAAGAAAAAAGCTATTTCTCCAAGATATCCATAAAATGTGTTCTTTAAAGTTTCCCACAAGCCACCTGGGAGACACACCAAACATGTGGAAGAAGGTGCTCTGGTCAGCTGAAACCAAAATTTAACTTTTTGGGCACAATGCCAAACGATACTTTTGGCGTAAAAGTAACACAGCTCATCACCCTGAACACACCATCCCCACTGTCAAACATGGTGGTGTCAGCATCATGGATTGGGCCTGCTTTTTCTCAGCAGGGAGAGGGAAGATGGTTAATATTGATGGGAAGATGCATGGAGCCAAATACAGGAGCATTCTTGAAGAAAACCTGTTGGAGTCTGCAAAAGACCTGAGACTGGGACGGAGATTTGTCTTCCAACAAGACAATGATCCAAAACATAAAGTAAAATCTACAATGGAATGGTTCACAAATAAATGTATCCAATCGAAAATCTGTGGAAAGAGCTTAATACTGCTGTTCACAAACGCTCTCCATTCAACCTCACTCAGCTCGAGCTATTTGCAAAGGAAGAATGGGCATCAATTTCAGTCTCTCGATGTGCAAAACTGATAGAGACATATCCCAAGCGACTTGCAGCTGTAATCGCAGCAAAAAGTGGCGCTACAAAGTATTAACTTAAAGGAGACGAAAAATTTTGCACGCCCCAATTTTCAGTTTATTATTTTTTATAAAAGTTTAAAATAAGCAATAAATTTCGTTCACCTTCACAAATGTGTCCCACTTGTTGTTGATTCTTCACCATAACATTATTTTTTTTTATCTTTACAGTACAGACCAAAAGTTTGGACACACCTTCTCATTCAAAGAGTTTTCTTTATTTTCATGACTCTAAAAATTGTAGATTCACATTGAAGGCATCAAAACTATGAATTAACACATGTGGAATGAAATACTTAAACAAGTGTGAAACAACTGAAAATATGTCTTATATTCTAGGTTCTTCAAAGTAGCCACCTTTTGCTTTGATTACTGCTTTGCACACTCTTGAAATTCTCTTGATGAGCTTCAAGAAGTAGTCACCAGAAATGGTCTTCCAATAGTCTTGAAGGAGTTCCCAGAGATGTTTAGCACTTGTTCGCCCTTTTGCCTTCACTCTGTGGTCCAGCTCATCCCAAACCATCTCAATTGGGTTCAGGTCTGGGGACTGTGGAGGCCATGTCATCTGGAGTAGCACCCCATCACTCTCCTTCTTAGTCAATTAGCCCTTACAAAGCCTGGAGGTGTGTTTGGGGTCATTGTCCTGATGAAAAACAAATGATGGTCCAACTAAACGCAAACTGGATGGAATAGCATACTGCTGCAAGATGCTGTGGTAGCCATGCTGGTTTAGTATGCCTTCAACTTTGAATAAATCCCCAACAGTGTCACCAGCAAAGCACCCCCACTCAATCACACCTCCTCCTCCATGCTTCACGGTGGAACCAGGCATGTAGAGTCCATCCGTTTACCTTTTCTACAAAGACACGGTGGTTGCATCCAGCGATCTCAAATTTTGACTCATCAGACCAAAGCACAGCTTTTCACTGGTCTAATGTCCATTCCTTGTGTTCTTTAGCCCAAACAAGTCTCTTCTGCTTGTTGCCTGTCCTTAGCAGTGGTTTCCTAGCAGCTATTTTATCATGAAGGCCTGCTGCACAAAGTCTCCTCTTAAACCCTTCGCGACCGCGGGCAGTAAAATTACATCCTATTTTAAAGTGACTTAATGACCAGGGACGTAATTTTACTGCCTAAAGTTAATTTGATTGCCGTGGCCATAGCAACGGCTTTCAAATGATGTCCCCTGCTGTTTCTTACAGCAGGGGACCTTTGCTTGACCCCAGGGGGGGTGGCATCGCCAACCCCCATCGACGATCGATGTGATTGGCTGTTCAAATCTGAACCGCCAACCACATCATTCGCACTGATTTCGGCAAAAATAATGCCCGAATTAGTGCAATGCTATGAGATCCTGCTATGAGATGCCGTAGCAGCTACAAGATCATAGGTGGATCTCAAACATGCCACCCCCAGCCCCTGCAGCACTGATTGGAGTGATCGTGCTATGACGCGCAATCGCTCCAATCAGTGTGCAGTGGGGCGGTCTCATCTGCAGGTGGCCGCCCTCCCCAGGCCTGTGCTGGTCTGGGGAGCCTCCCCCAACATGTCTGCAGCGTGGAGTGGCTGGTACTTGTGGTACCACGCCACCGCTGCCGCCGCTAATGTCACCGCTTCTGCGCCTGCTCCAGGTGAGTATTCCACTCCCCTTGCAGCCCGTGTGCGCTCCCGTTATGGCCCCTGCGCGCTCCCGTTATGGCCCCTGCCCATGCCCCCCGCGGTCTGCCCCCCCACGCCCCGATCTTCCCCCCGACATCCCGATCTGCTCCCCCTGCGATCTGCCTGCCTCCTCTGTCATCTCTATTCTGCTTCCTTCCTTCCTTCTTTGCTTCTCCGGTATCCCCCTCTGCTCTCCCGCCCCCCCTCTGCTCTCCCGCGCCCCCCTCCCCCTCCCCTCTCCCCTTGACGTCCTCTTACTTGCCTTCACCGGGTCGTCCGATTTCTTCACTGGCCCGATCACATCTGCCTCCATCTCTGGGTCCTTCCTGGGTCTTCTGCTGATCTGTCCAACGTCCTGCCTGCGGCTCCTGTACAGCTGTCTATCTCGCTTGCCTTCTGTTCTTCCTGCTACTCCTCTGGGTACTGTGAGTATAACTTTTTTTTTTCCCTGTATCCTGTCCATTTTTACACCTCATCTGTCCGTGCGTCCCGCCGAGCACTGATCACGGATGCAGATAACGGATCTGCATCCGTGGTCAATTTTTGGCGTGACTTTTTTTTTCCGTAACACCAACGCGTTTTGTATCGCATCTGTCCGTGCGTCCCGCCAATCACTGATCAGGGATGCAGATAACGGATCTGCATCCCTGCTCAATTTTTGGCGTGACTTTTTTCCGTATCCCCGACGCTTTTTGTATCGCATCTGTCCGTGCGTCCCGCCGAGCGCTGATCAGGGATGCAGATAACAGATCTGCATCCCTGCTCAATTTTTGGCGTGACTTTTTTCCGTATCCCCGACGCTTTTTGTATCGCATCCATCCGTGCGTCCCGCCGAGCGCTGATCAGGGATGCACATAACGGATCTGCATCCCTGCTCAATTTTTGGCGTGACTTTTTTCCGTATCCGCGACGCTTTTTGTATCGCATCTGTCCATGCCTCCCGCCGAGCGCTGATCAGGGATGCACATAACGGATCGGCATCCCTGCTCAATTTTTGGCGTGACTTTTTTCCGTATCCGCGACGCTTTTTGTATCGCATCTGTCCGTGCGTCTCGCCGAGTGCTGATCAGGGATGCACATAATGGATCGGCATCCCTGCTCAATTTTTGTCGTGACTTTTTTCCATATCCCCGACGCTTTTTATATCGCATCCCTCCGTGCGTCTCGCCAAGCGCTGATCAGGGATGCACATAACAAATCTGCATCCCTGCTCAATTTTTGGCGTGACTTTTTTCCGTATCCGCGACGCTTTTTGTATCGCATCTGTCCGTGCCTCCCGCCGAGCACTGATCAGGGATGCACATAACGGATCGGCATCCCTGCTCAATTTTTGGCGTGACTTTTTTCCTTATCCGCAACGCTTTTTGTATCGCATCTGTCCGTGCGTCCCGCCGAGTGCTGATCAGGGATGCACATAATGGATCGGCATCCCTGCTCAATTTTTGGCGTGACTTTTTTCCATATCCCCGACGCTTTTTGTATCGCATCTGTCCTTGCGTCCCGCCGAGCGCTGATCAGGGATGCACATAATGGATCGGCATCCCTGCTCAATTTTTGGCGTGACTTTTTCTTTTTTTCCGTATCACCGACGCTTTTTGTATCCCATCCGAATGTGCGTCCTGCAGCGGTCGATCACTGCACCGCGTCTGTGCGTTTGAAAAGTCAAATGGCGTTCGTTCTCTTCTGAGCCCCACCATGCGCCCAAACAATTTATTTCCACCACATATGAGGTATCTGCGTACTCAGGAAAAATTGCACAATACGTTTTATGGTGCAGTTTTTCCTGATACCCTTGTAAAAAAAAAAAAAACTACCTGGCTGATGCAAAAAGTTTGTGGTAAAAAAAAAAAAAATGTCACGGTTCAATGTTATCAACTTCTGTGGAGCCCCTGGGGGTGCAAGGGGCTCACCAAACATCTAGATAATTTCCTTGAGGGGATGGGGTCACTTGTGAGGGAGCTCCACTGTTTAGGCACCATAGGGGGTCTCCAAACATGACATGGCGTCCGCTAATGATTCCAACCAATTTTGCTGTCAAATGGTGCGCTTTCTCTTCTGAGTCCTGCCATGCGCCCAAACAATTACTTTTCACCACATATGAGGTATCGTCGTACTCAGGAGAAATTGCACAATACGTTTTATGGTACATTTTTTCCTGATACCCTTGTGAAAAAAAAAGCTACGTGGTTCAAGTAACAGTTTTGTGGTGAAAAAAAAAAATTGTATTCATGGCTCAACATTATCAACTTGTGTGGAGCCCCTTGGGGCTCGCTAAATATCTAGATAAATTCCTTGAGGCGTCTAGTTACCAAAATGGGGTCACTTGTGGGGGAGCTCCATTGTTTAGGCACCTCAGGGGGTCTCCAAATGCAACATTACGTCAGCTAATGATTCCAACCAATTTTGCTGTCAAATGGTGCTCTTTCTCTTCTGAGCCCCGCCATGCGCACAAACAATTACTTTCCACCACATATGAGGTATCTGCGTACTCAGGAGAAAATGCACAATACATTTTATGATGCATTTTTTACTGATACCCTTGTGAAAAAAAAGCTACCTAGTTGAAGCAACAGTTTTGTGGTAAAAAATTTTTTTTTTCTTTTCACGGCTCAATGTTATAAACTTCTGTGAAACCCCCAGGGGTTCAAAGTGCTCACCAAACATCTAGAAAAATTATTCGAGGGCTCTAGTTTCCAAAATGGGGTCACTTGTGGGGTAGCTTCATTGTTTAGGCACCTCAGGGGGTCTTCAAACCCGACATGGCGTCCACTAATGAGTGCAGCTAATTTTGCAGTCAAAAATTCAAATGGCGCTCCTTGCCTTCCGAGCCCTGCCGTGTGCCCAAACATTTGATTTCCACCACATATGGGGTATCTGCGTACTCAGGAGAAAATGCACAATACATTTTATGGTCCATTTTTTCCTGATACCCTTGTGAAAAAAAAGCTACCTCGTTGAAGCAACAGTTTTGTGGTAAAAAACAATTTTTTTTCTTTTCACGGCTCAACGTTATAAACTTCTGTGAAGCCCCCAGAGATTCAAAGTGCTCACCAAACATCTAGAAAAATTATTTGAGGGCTCTAGTTTCCAAAATGGGGTCACTTGTGAGGTAGCTTCATTGTTTAGGCACCTCAGGGGGTCTTCAAACCAGACATGGCGTCCACTAATGAGTGCAGCTAATTTTGCAGTCAAAAATTCAAATGGCGCTCCTTGCCTTCCGAGCCCTGCCGTGTGCCCAAACATTTGATTTCCACCACATATGGGGTATCTGCGTACTCAGGAGAAAATGCACAATACATTTTATGGTCCATTTTTTCCTGATACCCTTGTGAAAAAAAAGCTACCTCGTTGAAGCAACAGTTTTGTGGTAAAAAACAATTTTTTTTCTTTTCACGGCTCAACGTTATAAACTTCTGTGAAGCCCCCAGAGGTTCAAAGTGCTCACCAAACATCTAGAAAAATTATTTGAGGGCTCTAGTTTCCAAAATGGGGTCACTTGTGGGGTAGCTCAATTGTTTAGGCACCTCAGGGGGTCTTCAAACCCGACATGGCGTCTGCTAATGAGTGCAGCTAATTTTGTGTTCAAAAATTCAAATGGCGCTCCTTCCCTTTCAAACTCTGCCGTGCGCCCAAACAATTGATTTTTACCACATATGGGGTATCAGCGTACTCAGGAGAAAATGCACAATAAATTGTAGTGTGCACTTTCTCTTTTCTCCCTTGTGAAAATTAAAATTTTATGGCTAAAGTAACATTTTTGTGTTAAAAAGTAAAATTTTCATTTTTTCCTTCCACATTGCTTTGGTTGCCGTGAAGCCCCTAAAGGGTTAATAAACTTCTTGGATGTGGTTTTGAGCAGAGTGAGGGGTGCAGATTTTAGAATAGTGTCACTTTTGGGTATTTTCTGTCACCTCGGCCTCTCAAAGTCACCTCAAATGTGATGTGGTCCCTACAAAAAATTCTTTTGTAAATTTTGTTGGAAAAATGAGAAATTGCTGATTAACTTTGACCCCTTCTAACTTTCTAACGAAAAAAAATTTTGTTTCAAAAATTGCGCTGATGTTAAGTAAACAAGTGTGAAATGTTATTTAGTAACTATTTTGTGTGACATATTTCTCAGATTTATAGGCATAAATTTTCAAAGTTTGAAAATTGCGAAATTTTCAAAATTTTTGCAAAATTTCCTAAATTTTCACAAATAAACGCAAAAAATATCGGCCTAAATTTACCACTGTCAGGAAGTACAATATGTCACGAAAAAAATGTCTCAGAATCGCCAGGATCCGTTGAAGCGTTCCAGAGTTATAACCTGTCAAAGTGACACTGGTCAGAATTGCAAAAAATGGCCCGGTCATTAGGGTGTTTTAGTGGCCGGGGGTGAAGGGGTTAATAGTTATTCTAGAGATGAGAAGGTGTGTCCAAAATTTTGGTCTGTACTGTATGTTTGAAGCCTGAAATGTGGGAAAAGGTTGAAAAATTCAAAGGGACCGAATACTTTCGCAAGGCACTGTATATCAACAAATTCCCATCAAATACATTTTTTAAAACATCCATTAATTCTTTCAATACAATTGTGTAATATTGACAATTCTCATCAAGTATATTATCTAAATTATCCATTAATTATTTCAATACAGTTGTGCAAATATTCATGATCTATAATAATATTGTCAATTCCCATCAAGTATACCGTATTATCTAAATTATCCATTAGTTATTTCAATACACTTACGCAATATTAATGATCTATAAAAGTATGTGAAATCCATTTGCTAATGTAGAATAAGATGTTGATCAATTACCCATCACATTATGGTTCACCGCACAGACAATCACCAAATCGACGGCTGAACCATTTGATAGATCAACGTGCACACTAGAGAGCTTATTGAGCAAGTTAGAAGCTACGCACAGACACGCATATATTAAATCTGCAAGGCTCATATGGAATTCTTTTGGTAAACCGGTGTGGCCTCTAAGAATCCAACTACATTAGTGTTCACTGCACAAATGTAGGGGAGTGGAGCCCCTTCTAAAGATGTTGCTTACTGTGACTTTGAGACTTTGTTGTACTGTAGCTTTAAGAGACTTGCTCGCCTGCATAGCACAATGGAATGTCCCACATCTCCCCTGCTGCTGTGTGTCTTTTGGTCTGCCCTGAGAAAAGTACAGGGAGAAGCAGGAAGAAAGCAGGAAGAGAGCTGGTGAGTCAGTAAGTTCCAGGGCATGAAGAAGTACAGACATAAGAGAGTTTGTATCCGGCCTGCTAGGGTATCTCACCTGATGAGCCCAGCTGTCCAGCGAATCGTGGAAAGAGAAGTCCTGCATTGCCCTCCCACACCACCGTACCGTCAAGCCGTAGAGCAGACCGGTCCTGCAGACAGAGCAGTGAATGTATGCCCGGGTGCGGCAGTTAGGGAACCATAGGTGGCCTCCGTAGTCAGAGTGCAGTACCCACACAATCCCTTTAGAGGAGACCAGTTAGGATAGAGGACAGCGCAGCATTGTTTAATTTTGAATATACACATGTTGCTGTACCGCTGTTAAAACTGTATTGTATGTTGTACTAATTGTAGCGACATGGCTATTCGCTTCAGCTAAATAGGACCCTGTTGTGCTGTGGGGTGTTTTTCCCACGTTTACTATTTTTCCCACTCCTGGTTACATTTGTCATTCCTTGTAAATAAACATTCTCCCTAGTTTACCCGCTGATCCCGTGACTTGCTCTGCAGAGCAGAGGGCCCTCGCTTCACAAACAACCGCTGAACCCATTGATAGACCTAGATGCACACTAAAGAGCTTATTGAGCAGGTCGGAATCTACGCATAGACACACAAATACTTAATCTGCAGGGCTCATATGGTGTAATTACTGTCACCCACTAACTCAAGTAATCCTCCTTTATTTCCCATTTCTCATGCTAATATATACTATTTTCACCATGGTGTTAAACTATAGGATAATTAGTGATAATACATAAGGTCAGTTCTATAATTTGGACCTGCTGGTGCACTGGTTTGCATTCGGAGAATCCATTAAGCTTCTTTTGCTCGTAATACAGAAAACTGATCTCCTCCTTTCAGGGGCTTTTTAACTGTCTTTATAGCTATTACTGATAACTCACTAGCGTTTTCACCATGTTTTTCATAAAAGTCTCGATAATCCTAACAATGAACTTTTTATTCCGGTAAAAGACAGAAAAACATCAGGCACTCACCAGTTGTTGCTTGTGCAAATTTTGTTGTTTTATTCGTGCAGGTTACAAGTGCATGGAGTGGAGGGGAGGGAGCAGACGCTATACACGTCCAGAGACGACGGCGGCCGTTTCGCACCTGTCTGGTGCTTCAGCTGAAGCACCAGACAGGTGCGAAACGGCCGCCGTCGTCTCTGGACGTGTGTAGCGTCTGCTCCCTCCCCTCCACTCCATGCACTTGTAACCTGCACGAATAAAACAACAAAATTTGCACAAGCAACAACTGGTGAGTGCCTGATGTTTTTCTGTCTTTTACCGCTCTGATGTCCATATGTTTATTCATGGCACCGCAGAGCTTGTGCACCTTTTTCGGCCCAGTATAGGATGTTCTGAAGATTTTTTGGTGTTGGGGCAGTGCCCTGAATTTCTCTCCTTTTTTCGCATGAACTTTTTATTCCATTTGTATTCATTTTAGCATTTTTAATATGCTCTGACAATCCGATTTTCAATTTTTGAATTGTGCTACCAATATATTGTGCCTTATATGCAAGACAACTGGCTATATAGACCAGGCTAGTTGAATTGCAATTAATGAATGTTTTAATTTTGTAATCGGACGGATTATATGAATGAAACTCAGCTCAAACTCTGATCAGAGTTAGTTTCTTGTGAACCATGAATTTAGTGTGAATGTCATCCTAGTGCAGTCCAATTGTCACGGGGTCCTTTTCCGATGTCACACAATCAACAGAGCAAGAGATGGGTGAGCAATCCAAAAAACATTTATTCCAAGCAAACAGATGGGCCATAACATAATCCACCATACAGAGGGTAAAAATAGTCCAAAAACACAAATATAGTCCAGTAAGCGATAAATGTCCAAGTCTCTCTGGGGAGCCACAGCTTTTTGCCCACAGAGGATGAATATTCCTGCTTCACTCTTGAAGTTGTCAAACAGACTGACTAATTAGTCAGGTAAACAGAGAGTTTGGATGGATCCAGGGCCCCTCCCCCAGACTTAGGAACAAAAGCCCGGCAGGGGTGATTAAACCTGCAAACAGGACAATGTACACAAAAGGAATACAGAATGGACTTATCACCACGCCCAAAATACAAACCTACACAAAATTATACACAACCCCCTCATATTCCACCATCACAACCTCTCCCTCCTTCTAAATAAGTGAGTACACCATGAGGTCTACACAGACCTCTAGCCACCTCACTTAAGTCTATGTTGCTCAGCTGTGGATAGTCCCTTGTACAGCGGTAGGGTTGGAAGGACAAGCTTCCCTTTGTGTTCTCCTTCATTCAAACTGTGTTTCCTGCACCCAAAAATCAGCATTGTAGATCTCCCACATCACTTCCTAGGAGAATATCTGCAGGCAGGCCACTCATCACCCCAATCACACATTGCTTGACCCCAAAGCCAAAGTCCAGATATACAGTCACCTTTGGGATATTCCTCCTTTGTCCTCCAGCCAATTCAATAACGATCCCTGGTCCATGATGTATCGCCTCTGGCCGAACCACTCAGGGATCAGTTATTGTGAGAAATGCCCCGGAGTCAAAAAATCGAATGACTCTCTGTCCATCCAGCACAACTTCCTGTAAGTGCTTACATTGATGGTGAGAGAAACTTGGGGCTGTGGCTCGCACCCCATAAACCCCTAGTGGCTGACCATGAGAGTCTGAGTCCTTAGGTAAGTCAACTTGAAGGGGTAAGAACTCTCCCCCCTTGTATTTGGCTGTAGAGAATGAATAGGTCAATTTGGTGCAAGGTCATTCCTCAATCGACCAGCAGGGAAGTGTTTTGCAAATGCCCAGGCTGCTTACATCGATAACACCTCCTCTGCATCATACTCCTTCCAATGTGCATTCTGGAGAAGATACAAGGAGTACCTGGTGACAAAGGCCGGAGCCCATACACTCCAACAGGGGCATCTATGGTGCTGGGGTCAGCGGTACACCCCAGTGGAGGTGGTGGTAACTTTTCCTCAGGTGGGATGGAATGCACAAAATGCATCAGAAGAGGTGGAGGTGTGTGGGTGTCCCTCCGAGTCCTTGCGGGACAACTGGATTGCAGGTGCCCAGGTTGTCCACATGCATAACATCTCATCTCTGTGATTCCTCCAGGGCGTGGTCGGAACTGTTGGGGCCCAGGATTGGGATCTGTGGTTGTCATCGGCCTGCGGCTGGGGGGAGAGGCAGATATAACTGGAGAGGGCCGGGGCGCAGGAGCAGGCTGTGGCTTATTGTCCAGAAACCTCCTCCATTGGTGTGTGGCGTCCGGTCTCTGACCCATTCCCATATTTCTGAGGGACACTTGTAAAGAAATTGTTCTATAAGAAATACCTGTATAACGTCTTCCACGGTGAAAACATTTTCCGCTTCCAGCCATCTCTGACATGCCTGGGACATCTTATGGACATATATCCTAAATGATCCTCCTGTGGTGCATGGGAGGTCTCGTAACTGTGCTCTATGTGAGTCTAGGGTGATAACATGTTAATGGAACGTCCAGTTTACAATGTTAAAATCCCAGTTCTGCTGTGCGTCAATGGTCCGATAAGCCTCTGCCAGGCTTCCGTTCAGGAGTCCCACTAACAAACGCATCTAGACAGAGTGGGGCACCTCCATCATGGCACACTGTTGCTCAAAGTCCTTGAAGAACCCTTCCACATCCCCGGAAGCCTCATCAAATGGCTTGAAGTCTACCCGCGTAATCCGTACAGGCTTGCGGATTGCTGGGTTTACACTCCAACTAACATTGCTCCCTCTGTCCAACTCCATTGCTTCTTGTCTCCTCTGTGCTCAGCAAGCAGCCTCCTACTTATACTCCTGGATCAATTAAGGCCTCTTTACTCAGTCAATGGTGGTTAAGGCCCAGATCTCTGTCTCTCTCCTGTAGACTGTATGCGGACCAGTTTCTGTACTCACTCTGTGGGTGGTTCTCCATTAGGTTGTGCTCTGTTGATCCCACCGCTGCCGCCAATTGTCACGGGGTCCTTCTCCGATATCACACAATCAACAGAGTAAGAGACGGGTGAGCAATCCAAAGAACATTTATTCCAAGCAAAACAGATGGTCCTTAACATAATCCACCATACAGAGGATAAAAATAGTCCAGAAACACAAATATAGTCCAGCAAGCGATAAATGTCCAAGTCTCTCTGGGGAGCCGCAGCTTTTGCCCACAGAGGATGAATCTTCCTGCTTCACTCTTCAAGTTGTCAAACAGACTGACTAATCTCCCAGGTAAACAGATAGTTTGGGTGGATTCAGGACCCCTCCCCCAGACATAGGAACAAAAGCTCGGCAGGGGTGATTAAACCTGCAAACAGGACAATGTACACACAAGGAATACAGAATGGACAGAACACCATGCCCAAAATACGAACTTACACAAAATTATACACAGCCACCCCATATTCCACTATCACATCGATGTTCTGCATTCACCCATTTACTTACATGGGTGTGCACCACTATACGATATACACTGCTACTTGCAGCATGCAGCGTATTTTTTTCTCATGCCGAATTGGTATGAAAATTAAATTGTTTATTGGCACTGCCCAATTGTATAACACTGGAATGAGTGTTATCTGACAAAACATCAGATAGCACTCAGCTGTGTTATACTCTAGTTAGAGCAAGCCCTTAATCTGATCAAAAAAATCTTCAACTGTGTGGAGACACGGGGCTCAGTGGGTGCTCTCGTCCACTAAAACCCGCCGCCTTTAGAAAGACAGCGTGGCTCAGGGCTCATCCCAACTGAACGCCGGCCTCCTTAACCGTGGGCGTAACACTACTCAGACAACACAGGGTGAGGGAACCACAATAATTAGACTTTATTGGATCCCCAACCAATTAACGGCACATAGCACATAACCAGCAAAACACACAAATGTAACAGGCAACAGAGTCTCACCCTTCCGCTGGCTCACCAGGGATTTAGAATGTCCATGCCTCAGAGCGTCCAGGGCCGCTTACTCCAGTCCAGCAGCACCCCGCTTTTGGCGGGCACCCACCGAGAAAGGAATAACGCCAGATTTAGGAAGCTGTGTGAGGTCTGCAAAGTCTGTAACAGGTGACTGAACTGTCCCAACCTGAGTGTCCTCCTTAGGTAGTCCTGGTATGATGTTACAAACCTGTCAGCCGGAGTCGAAATCCCTAGGCTGTGGATATGGTCTCCAACCGGATCCAGAGTCCCTAGATTGAAGCCATAAGATATCCTGATCCTCTAGTCAGCTCCAAAGAGCTTAGACTGGATCCATCAGCATCCATCAACCTTCATCAACCCTGGTGGCTTAAAGAAGTCCCTTTTATAGCCATAAACTTCCCTTAGGATACACTGCGTCCTCATCGATTGGTTGGACAAGATTGCTTCTCCCATTGGATGAATTTCAAGCTGCATGGATAATGTTCATTTAAATGATGTGCATAGAAAGACTCAGTATATCTACATGGAGTCGGCAAGTCACCGACTTGACAATGGCTACTAAGGTAACTACATTATCAATACACAACTACAATACAATGGTTATTGGAAAAGTCTGGAGAGCAATAGCTCAGCAAACATGACTTAGCACACATAAGAACAATAGTCTGGCTGAATTTTAAGAAACTTTAACCCATGAGAGTCCATGTCGTCACAAACTGTAAATGAGAAAAGTCAAAGTTTTAAATAGGCTATTAATATATAAGAAGAACTTGCATCTGTGTGCTATAACTCTGTGGTACTGTTTAGTGAAGGACTGGGGTACCAAGGGCCCACTAAGAACAGCTACATGCAGATAGTACATATCCCTGATTCACACATATATATATATCTGTGGTACTGTTTAGTGAAGGACTGGGGTACCAAGGGCCCACTAAGAACAGCTACATGCAGATAGTACATAACCCTGATTCACACATATATATATATATATATATATATATATATATATGGAAACATAAACTAGGTACTTTGTTAAATGAATGATGAAATTCTGCCTTTGTATATAGTGAATGAGATGTATGGTGACAATTACTGCTCATAAAAGACAGTAAGGGAATTTCCTCTTTAGTGTCATTGGATTCCTCTTAGACTATGTGCGCACTAGAAATGTGAAGTTTCTCAAGAAAATTTCATGAGAAACGTCTGGGAGAAGAAGATTTCCGGACCTCCGTAAAAAATCCGCACCAAATCCGCGGTAATTCCGCATGCGGATTTGCCGCGGATTAGCCGAGGATTAGCCACGAATTGTTCCCTGCGGATTTTGCAGGCTGTACTGCAGAAATCCGCAGGTACCTGCGGAAAAGAATTGACATGCTCATTTTCTCAAGAAATTTTCTCAAGAAAATCTTCTCAAGGAAATTTCTTGAGAAAAATCCGCAGCGTGCGCACAGCTATTTTTTTTCTCATAGGATTTGCTGGGAAATGTCTGCACAAAGATTGCAGACATTTCTCAAGAAATTTCCGCAGCAAATCCGCGGGTAAATCTGCGGGTAAAACGGCCTAGTGCGCACATAGCCTTAAAGAGGACCAACCACCGGGGTTTTCCTATATAACCTAAAGCCAGTGCTATACTGGCACTATCATGCTGATTCTTAACATACCTTTAGCTGTGAGATTGGATGTATACTTTCTGAAATACAGGCAAGTAAAGTTTGTGAAACTCACTGTTACTTGATTGAAAGGTGCTGCAGAATATCTAATAGGTGAGTCGGGTTTGCTAGTTATTCCCACCCCACATCCTTCCTCCCTAATTTCTCACCCTGTAATAACAGAAACAGGGGGAGGAAAAACAAGCAGGCAGACAGGGGTGGGAATAACTATCAAAATCCGACCCACCTGTTAGATATTCTGCAACACCTATCAATCAAGTAACAGTGAATTTCACAAACTTTACTTGCCTATATTTCAGAAACTATACATCTGATATCACAATTAAAGGTATGTATAGAATCAGCATGATACCGCCTGTATAGCACTGGCTTTAGTTTATATAGGTAAATCCTGGTGGTTGGTCCTCTTTAATTTGATAAGCTTATTGCTGAGGGGCCCTTCTAACAAAAAGGCACTGTTTACACCAAACATCCATCTATTGACTCCATTATTGGAGAATTAGCATCAAGGATTGTGACTTAGTCAACATGG
Source organism: Anomaloglossus baeobatrachus (assembly GCF_048569485.1). NCBI lineage: Eukaryota > Metazoa > Chordata > Amphibia > Anura > Aromobatidae > Anomaloglossus > Anomaloglossus baeobatrachus. Next base: position 547,428,550 of record NC_134356.1, read on the forward strand.
CATAAGCTATAGAAACTGAAAATGCCATATCTACCAGACTGCAAAACTATCTTAGTTTATTATGCTTTTTAAAACCTTAGTCCTATTAAGATAAAAGTCTGCGCCAGTTTTCAAGCAATTTACACATCCGAGCAAAGCGACGTAAAAAGCTTGGAACTATTAATAAAATAATTTGTCAATAAATAGATTAGTAACAGGGGACTGGGCAGTAAATCAAACGTAAATGTTTATGCTGAATGAAGATTATGGGAAGGAAAGAATTCTACATTCCTGTGGTGGGACATTCTCTAGAGCTTACAGCACTGATAAATAGAATTATCTATATAGGGCCATTCTGCAGTGAAATATATGTCTGTGATCTCCAAAGACCTAAGCTTTATTATTAGCTATAACTGTTCTGCATGCTACTTAGTGAGAGATAAAAAGGTGTAATTATAAATGGTTGTTTCCTTTCAGCTATCTCTTAACCCATGTCAGTGCTGCCTCCTTCTTTATGCTGCTGCTGTCTTTAACCTCTTCCAATTACAGCCAATTTTGTTTTTGCGTTTTTGTTTTTTCCTCCCCTTTTCCTAAAAGCCATAACTTTTTATTTTTTATATCCACATAAACTTATTAGGGCTTTCTCGTGCAGGACGAGTTGCACTTTTGATTGGCATCATCCATTTTGCCAAACAATGTACTGGAAAAAAAGAAGAAAAATCCAAGTATGGTTAAATTGCAAAACAAAAAATGCAATTCCGACATTGTCTTCTTGTTCTATTTTTTTACATTGCAGCCAAAATTGCCTGACATATACAGTAGATTCTTGAGGTCAGAACGATTATGGAGATACCAAACTTGTCCAGTTTTTGCATTATTATAATGGTGAAAAAAAAATACAAATCTGTAAAAAAAAAATGTTGTGTAGATTGCCTTTTTCTGAGACCCATTACATTTTCATGTTTTGGTCCATGAAGCTTGATAAGGGCATTTTTCCAGCAGGGCAAGTGACATGCCCCACCGGGGCTTGAGAGCACTCGTTACCGGGTCGACTCTGTTCTGTCTTGGAGGATGTCACGGCGACAGGACCTGTTTCCGTGACCCCGTCAGTGTTGTTTAATAAAGATGATGGGTGGGAATAATTTACAGGGAATGATCGTTCATGATGCCACCTGTGGTATGCGGCAACATGGATGCCACCGCTGCTATTCAGTTTCCCCTGGAATCGATGGTGATGCAGCTGAGTTGGTACAGTTCTCCACAGATAGAGCTGAGTCTCCAGGGCTGTTGATAGTGTTGTGGAGTAATGAGCAGGGCCGGAGGTGCAGGGAATAACTGGGCAACACAGGAATGCAGTCACAAGGTCTTTACTCACAGTTCAGAATTACAGGTTACCACGACTAGTCAGAAGCTGCCATCGGAGTGCTGAGTCCTGCTGTGATGGGCCCCTGCCGATCCCCGGATAGTTCTGAGGCACAACCCACTACACCCTTCAGTGTCCTTTCCTGGTCGTCTTCCTGCGCTGACCTCTCCCGCCTGTCCCGCGCCTGCCCACACACAGAGCCCCAAGCCGGTGTCCACAGACCCTATCGGCTGGCTTGAAGCTCTATCCCTTGGCCCTATGTGGTCACTTTTTCACTGGATGTGTGTGGATGTGGCTCCAGTACTTGCAGTAGCCTCAGCCTCTATTTTCTATCTGAGTCTTGAAGTTCTCCACTAGTGGAGGGGCCAGTCCCCTATGCGTCCAAGTCCCTCCACACCAGTATGCCGGTGTGGAAAAGAGTCCACGGGTGTATGGCGCACTTCCCGTGGCCCTAGGACCCCTTCTTTCCCACGATCCTGAGACCAGCTGATCTAGCCCTCATGTCCAGGACCGCTTTCCTCCGTGTCCTCTTTCAACTGGCTGTCGTTCTACAGTCCGCTCCCACTAACTAGACTCCACCCCCAGGCTGGCTTCAAACTGTGCGTTTCTATGTCGACATAAAAGGTTCAACTTGCTCTAACCACGATCTAGTGGAGTGTTGCTAAATAAGAGTGTCTGTGTTTGTGTATACTAATTTATGACCCCCTCCTTACCCGGGAATGAAATACTACACCTCTGGCTGAGGTGCAGTACCTCTGTGGCGACTGAAGCCTCAGGGGCGCCACATAAGCAAATGTTTTTAGATTTTATTAATACCATTTTGGGATATGTATTGCGTGACCACTTTTTATTTAATTTTTTTGCACTATTGCATTAAACTAAAAAGCTACACAATTTTTGCTTTTTTAATTATTCCTGTTTATGGCATTTACCAATTGGGTTAAATAATTTTATATTTTGATGCATCAAAGGCTTCTGTAGACGCTCAATGGAAAAAATAGTGGTATTGATCCAATTTTTAAAAAAAAATTATATATTTTATTCATATCAATTTAAAAAACATGATTGAAAATCAAGCAAGCAGTGCACAGTATGGGCGAGATCACAATCAAAGCAGATTCAAAACAATGATTATACAAGGCAGTTATACAACCTCAATAGTGGTGATGGAATATAGGGAAAGATCCTTAGCTATAATGCATCCAGTGATCAATTAATTAAACTCGCAGTAAGTTGGGTTACACTATGTCACTAATAGGTTATACCCTATATTTCTCCCTTAGTAGTATTAGGTTAGTCTAAACAATACCAAATCAATAGTTTCTATTAAGGTTGCATTAATTACTAACCAGTTGACTGCTTGGTTTGTGTCACACCCGAGCGTCCCGACGAGCATTTCACCTCTTCATCAGGGAACATATACTGAGCTAGATCAATTGCGGGGTTTAAATAGCGCTGGAAAGGGTGATGTATGTTGCGGTGGGCGTATACCATGTTCTTCCCGGAAACCAACCTGTTACGGTGGTTCCTGTTGTTGGAACGCACAATGCAGTTCAACCGCCCAGTTCCTGTCATCCAAACCACGCGCATGTATCGCGAGAGGGGATGACGTATACTACTGTGGGTGTTCACCATGCTTACCCCGGAAAGCATCACCTTGCAATTGTTCCTGTTATTGGAACGCAAGCTGCGGTTCAAAAGAATACGAGTGTATATCGCCTAATAAAATGCGCTCCCAATGGCCAGTCCAGAGCAAAAGCGCCTAACAAAAGTGCTTCCCAATTATAAATATAGTGCTCTTAGAATGACCAAATGGCATTTATTGCTTCCAAAGCAACACTCTACAGTCATGGCCAAAAGTTTTGAGAATGCTACAAATATTAATTTTTACAAAGTCTACTGCTTAAGTTTTTCTAATGGCAATTTGCATATACTCCAGAATGTCATAAAGAGTGATCAGCTTAACAGCAATTACTTGCAAAGTCAATATTGGCTAAGAAAATGAACTTTAACCCCCAAAACACACTTCAACATCATTGCATTCCTGCCTTAAAAGGAGCAGCTAACTTTGTTTTAGTGATTGTTCCATTAACACAGGTGCGGGTGTTGATGAGGACAGGGCTGGCGATCAATCATGATTAAGTAAGAATGACACCACTGGACACTTTAAAAGGAGGCTGCTGCTTGGTATCATTGTTTCTCTTCAGGTAACCATGGTTATCTCTAAAGAAACACGTGCAGCCATCATTGCTCTGCACAAAAATGGCCTAACAGGGAAGAGTATCGCAGCTACAAAGATTGCACCTCAGTCAACAATCTATCGCATCATCAAGAACTTCAAGCAGAGAGCTTCCATTGTTGCCAAAAAGGCTCCAGGGCGCCCAATAAGGACCAGCAAACGCCAGGACCGTATCTTAAAACTGTTTCAGCTGTGGGATCGGACTACCAGCAGTGCCGAGCTAGCTCAGCAATGGCAGCAAGCTGGTGTGAGTGCTTCTGCACGCATTGTGAGGCGGAGACTGCTTGAGCAAGGCCTGGTTTCAAGGAGGGCAGCAAAGAAGCCACTTCTCTCCAGAAAAAACATCAGGGACAGACTGATATTCTGCAAAAGGTACAGGGAGTAGTCTGCTGAGGACTGGGGTAAAGTCATTTTCTCAGATGAATCCCCTTTTCGATTGTTTGGGACATCTGGAAAACAGCTCATTAGGAGAAAAAGAGGTGAGCGCTACCACCAGTCTTGTCTCATGCCAACTGTTAAGCATCCTGAAACGATTTATGTGTAGGGTTGCTTCTCAGCCAAGGGAATCGGCTCACTCACAGTCTTGCCTAAAAACACAGCCATGAATAAAGAATGGTACCAGAATATCCTCCAAGAGCAACTTCTCCCAACTGTCCAAGAGCAGTTTGGCGCCCAACAATGCCTTTTCCAGCATGATGGAGCACCTTGCCATAAAGCAAAGGTGATCACTAAATGGCTCATGGAACAAAACATAGAGATTTTGGGTCCATGGCCTGGAAACACCCCAGATCTTAATCCCATTGAGAACTTGTGGGCAATCATCAAGAGACGGGTGGACAAACAAAAACCAACAAACTCTGGCAAAATGCAAGCATTGCTTATGCAAGAATGGACAGCTATCAGTCAGGATTTGATCCACAAGTTGATTGAGAGCATGCCAAGGAGAATTGCAGAGGTCCTGAAGAAGAAGGGTCAACACTGCAAATATTGATTTGCTGCATTAACTGTCAATATAACCTTTTGGTACTCATAATAGAATTGCAATTATATTTCTGTATGTGATGTAAACATCAGACAAACACAATTAAAAACCAGAGGGCAACAGATCATGTGAAAATATAATTTTGGTGTCATTCTCAAAACTTTTGGCCATGACTGTATAGTGGTTCCGCTCATTGAAACACATAGTGCAAATCACCGCCCAGTACACGTCATCCATATTGCATAATCAAAATTTACTGGTAACCTGTAAGATTACAGTAATGAAAACAGGCATATGTCACCTCCCCAAAAACTTAGTACAATATAACCGCGACATAGATATAACCTATATATGTCTCTCCACCCCAGTGAGTATCAATTATACCTACAACACCAAACTCATCATCATTAAACAATACCATCACTACCCCCTAAGGACCTTCCTCGCTATATGTATTACATTGAACTATAATTATGGCTGTTTTTAATGGCGCATGAACCGCCGAGAATCCCGGTCAAGGCCAATTCCCTGTTCCGGTTGATGTCAATCGCAGGGCAGCCCGTCTCCACTTATGCCGTGGAGACGAGAGGCCAATGAGATGACATCTATACTATAATGGGGGAACGAGCACCTGGGATTGCCGATGGTCATGTGCTCAACAGCCTCATTGGACTTAAATTCAGAACCGACCAAGGACCCTAGCTCTTCCAAGGAACTAGTATCATCCCTAATCATATTACATTAATTTGCATCATGAATTTCAACAACATCTTATGATCATAGATTATGTAATGTTATATATATAAAAAACATTTTTTAAATACATTATTTGTCAAATCATTATGCAGAATGTTCATCCACTGGGCGACGGTGTAGGGCTGATTGGCACTTTTGTGCAGGTCCAATGGAAGGTGACGTCCATATTGTAGAAGTTGTTCTTATTCACACTGGTCCCACTCCTTGTCACTACAATTATTGCCCTAACCAACAAAAACCCTCTAGAGTGATTATTTCAGCATCTTTGAAAAAAATTTAAGTTACAAAATTAGACTAATAGCATGGAACCCATTTATATAACATTACGAGGAAGGGGAAAAGGGGGGAGGAGGAAGAAAAAGAGAGCACAAGGGAATTGAAGACATATATCAAAGTCCGTAATCTGATCCATTTGCAATAACTAATTAAAATTAAAACCTAACTACAACCATGGCAATTAAAAATAAACTAAAATCTTAGTTAACAGGCCCAGCCCAATTTACTAAGGAATTACTCCAAAACTTATAAAAATGAACTGAATCCAAAGTGCTCATTCAGGCCAGCTGGTGCGACCGTATTCAATGTATACATCCACTTACTCTCCAATCTCCCCAGCATTGCACTTATATCTCCTCCTCTTGAGTCAACTTGAATTTGGTCAATAGCATTTATTTGAAGGGAAGCAGGGTTGGAGTTGTGGTATTTCTTATAGTGTCTTTGCAGGGTTTTTAGATGTTCACCCTCCTGGGCAGCTTTTGATTTCTTGATATTCACGTACGCAACTCTTTAATTCCCTGCTCGTAAGACCTACATAATATTTATCACAGCCGCATTTGGCCTGATAGATGACGTTTTTAGATGAGCACATAAGGTGTAATCTGATATTATATTCTTTGGACATTCTACTGCCTCTGAAATTCTTTAAACGTGCCATATTTAGACAGCCCTTGCACATACCGCATGGATAGAAGCCTGGAGACAGTTTGGATTTTAGATCTCTTTGAGAGCTCGTGTAATGGCTTTGCACTAATAGATCTTTTAGATTTTTTGATCATTTAGCAGTCACCAGTGGTTGATCAGGGAGACAGTTTTTAAGAATTGGATCAACCAGCAATACACTCCAATTTCTCCTGAAAATTCTTAAGATATCTTGCCATCGATTGTTATATGTGGTTATCAATCTCACTGGTTGTTTTTTTTTATTTCCTTATCGGGGTTGGAGTATAGTAATTGGTCTCTGGGGGTATTGAGTGCTCTCCTGTATCCCTTGCGTATACATCTCTTGCTATACCCTCTGTTTAAGAAACGATTTGAAAGTTCATTTGCTTGCATTTGAAAACTCTCAGCTGAAGAGCAAATTCATTTTGCTCAGAGAAATTGGGAGACAGGAATACTTTTAATTGTGGCAGGAAGATGGCACGACTCCGCATGCAGAAATGTATTTGTAGAAGTTTTTTTCCTGTAGATATCAGCACTTATATCTCCAGTGGGGGAAGCTTGAATTTTAATATCCAAAAACTCTACCATGCGGCCATAATTATAAGTCAAAATTATATTTTTTTCATTTTGATTGAGGCGGTGCATACATTTCTCCAGTTCTTGTAAAGTTCCTTCCCAGACGAACCAGATGTCATCTATGTATCTGATCCAATTCTGGACCAGACACACCGACACATCCGGCTCAGTCTGGAAAATTTGTCACTCCCATGGCCCTTAAAATAAGTTTGCATAAGAGGGGGCGCAAGATGCCCCCATTGCTGTTCCCTGCATTTGTACATATATTTCATTTTTGAACATAAAACAGTTATGTCTCAAAATGAACTCAAGTAAAGTAAGAATCAATTCAACCAATTGTGAATCTAAATTACTAGATTTGAGAAAAAACTTCACCGCCTCAATGCCATCATGGTGTCTGATTGAAGAGTACAATGCCTCTACGTCCATAGTCACCATGAGGGCATTGCTACCAATGTTCAAATTACCAAATCTTTTTAAGGCAGCTGTTGTATCCTTTATGTGGGACGGTAACGTAAAAACCAATGGCTGAAGGTAAAACTCTATCAGGTCACAGACTCTCTCACAGAGACCCCCATTGCCCGATACAATGGGGCGACCTGGAGGACCTACATAATTTTTTTGCAACTTAGGTATTAAATAGAATGTGGGCATTCTGGGGTTGGATACTAATAATGCGCCATGATTTTTTTGTGGATAATTCCGTCTTGGACCGCCCGATCCAAAATTTCATATAATTCCGCTTGGTATTTAGACAATGGATTAAATGATAATTTAGTGTAACTCTTCGAATTCTTCAATATTTTAAAGGTCTGAGCCTCATATTGAATATTAGGCCAAAATACCAGGTTCCCGCCTTTGTTGGCGGGCTTGATTATAACATCTGGTAGTGCCGGTAATTCCCTTAAGGCTTTTCTTTCAGAGCAAGTGAGATTGGAAGGCTGGTGGGTGTTATATTTCAAACTTTCAATCTCCTTAGTCACTAATTTGACAAATATATCGACAACAGGGCATGAAGCCAGTGGTGTAAATTTTTTGGATTTAGGATACATATGAGTTGGAAAAACTCTATATACACCGGTTGCCCCCTTCTTTTGATCATCATTTGGAAATTCCTCATCTGAGGAGTGGCTTACCGTACCTTCATTATCAGATGTATCCCCTTCAATTGCCAAAGAGTTTAGGATCAAAAGTGTTTTCTGCTCTTCTTTGAAAATACAGTTTTCTCCTACATTAGATTGACAAAAAAAAACGTTTGAGCAAAACGTTTCGCGCAAAAAGATGTATATCTTTGACGGTAGCGAACTTGTCAATATTATTGGAGGGGGAGAAGGATAAACCTCTCTCCAATACTTTAATCTGGCAATTAGTTAACACATGAGAGGATAAATTAATTACCTTCAAATGATCCTCTCGTGGGAAGCCATAATTATAGTTCAATGTAATACATATAGCGAGGAAGGTTCTTAGGGGGTAGTGATGGTATTGTTTAATGATGAGGAGTTTGGTGTTGTAGGTATAATTGATACTGGGGTGGAGAGACATATATAGGTTATATCTGTGTGGCAGTTATATTGTTCTAAGTTTTTGGGGAGGTGACATATGCCTGTTTTCATTACTGTAATCATACAGGTTACGAGTAAATTTTGATTATGCAATATGGATGTGTGACGCCCTGGCCTATCAGGTCGTCACAAGGGTGCTGTGAACTCTGCCCTTCTGCATAGTACCTGCTCCTCCTTGGTTACGAGTCCTGTCCATTTGGTGTTGCTAAGAAAAGGTATACACAAATCCTGAGGAACACTCTGCACCACACCCACCAGACACCCATTGGGCAGCCTGAGGGGCATAGGGCCGCCCAGTTGGAGGGATGGTAGAATGAGGGCCAGAAGTGTCAGTTGAGTAGAAGAGTTTGAGCGCAGCAGTGACAGTGAAAGGTCACACTGCGGAGCTGGGCTCCTGTACCCATCCCAGGTGCCAGACGTTGGCCTGGCCTGGAAGGAGCTGGAACCCCGGTCGCAGGGGGTAGTGGCAAGGGGCACGGTTCTGCCACAGTTCTGCCTCTCTCCAGGGCTGTCTCTTTGCCCGTCTGTCTCTTTGGTCGTCTGTCTCTTTGCACGTCTGTCTCTGTTTGTTTCTTTCCCCATCTGTTTCTATCTGTGTCTCTCTCTGTCTGTCTCTGTCTGTCTCTTTCTGTCTCTTTCTGTCTCTGTGTCTCCCCACCGACATCTTTTTATCTCACACATAAGCTTCTTATACTAACAGTTTGTTTTGTTCCTATAGCAACCACTGACAGTTGCTATTAATAGCCAGTAGCTCCCACCCCCATTCAGTTAAATGGAGGCAGAATTTTGGTGAATAACTGTAAAGTGTGGGGTTAAATTTTCTGTTCAAAACATAGTCTATGACGTTCCCTGAGTCACATGGAGTGTCTGTGCTAAATTTCTTGATTGTAAATGCGACAGTGCAGACTCCTTTAGCGGACATACACACATGCATACATACATACACTGAGCTTTATATATTATATATATATATAAATATATATAATATATATCAGTCCCCTTAGTATACAGCTCATTATATATATCAGTCCCCTCTGTATATATCATTCCCTCACCCTCAGTATACAGCAATAATATATATCATCAATATAATGATCTTCAATATAACGGGGCGAGATATCGCAGTATGTGCACACACTGACTCCTGTGCCATTTAATTGAATAATCCAACTACAACATGAAAATAGCACTGCTCACACACCAGCCATGGGGATGATGGCGGCGGCCACGGCACAAAATTTAAATAAAAGGGAGGAAAGCAGCCAGGGGAGGAATAGCTGGAAAAGGCCTGACTCACAAAGTCCCACACCAACAAGGCAACTTAAAGAAAGACCACAGAGTATACATGAAAAATGTGGTTCACAGCAAAGTTTTTGCACAATAGATACATTTCATTTTCAGCTTCAGTAAAATAAAAAATGTCCCAATAAAAATGCTCGACACCTGGATCTTGATCAGGTTCAATAGCTAGTTTAACTAGAAGCATGGTGATCAATGGTGATTTTCTCGCCTCCAACAATTTATTGAAACAAATGCTAACGACAGTGGTGGGTATATCCCTCAAAAAATGTTAATGTTTCTCAGATGAGGTAGCATGTTGACAGATTCCCTTTAAAGGGTGGCTCTCAGATCATTGAGGTTCTGGAGTCCAGAGGTAAGAGCCTCTACATGGCAACTCAGCTGATCCCATAAGTTTTCTATGGTATTCAGATCTGGAGAAAGTGCAAGCTACTCCATGTACCATTTGCAAAGTGTAGGAAAGTTCAGTAGTTACGACCACCACCAAAGGCTCGTCCGGTAACAACAGTGGCTGATGCATAGCGTTCTTCCTGACATCTCAAACACTGTTACTGGCCATCATTTCAGCTCAGCATGATTCGACTTTCATCAGTAAACAGCACTGAGGCCCACTGGCCCCTTGTCTCACGTACATGACGCCTGTGCCTGGTGGTGTGGTCAGGTACTTTTGCACGTCATCTAGCACCCAGACCATGCTGATGTAAATGGTTTTGAATGGTCTGAATTGACACTTGAGTGCCTCTCACCTACCTTATGTGCCTGGAGTTGTGTGGTATTCATCATCCGGTTCCGAAGGATATTGTTCACAATGAAGCAGTCATCAAAGGACCTTTCTGTGACTCTTCCAATCTCTCTGCATCTTTGTTGCAACCTGGTGATGACATTCTTTAACACTTTAATACTTTAAGCTCAGTTCCATCTGAGAACATAATGTTGAAGCCAAATGCAAGGTACTGTTGATCAAATGATAGATGTTGTCTTGGTTTCATTATGTCAAAATGTGAACAGCGTGATGAGAAGGACTGTTTAAATGCCAATTCTAATTGAATTCCAAAATTTATTGTGCAATTCATGGATCAAACACCTGTTGTGAATTTTGCCATTAAGCTCCATGTTAAGAGAATAGCAAGTTGTGCAAAAGCGAAAAGCACTGAAACACTGAATAGTTGGACATGAGCATTCAAAGGTTTAGAGAAGGTCACATTAGGTTCACCTGAAAATGTTAGAGGGCATTTTAGGATCATCCTGATATTTCACCCTAAAGCCAAATATCCCTAACTTTTTGTGAGTAGTGTATATACACATATTTGGAATCACTATCTGCACAGAAGCCTTTGATCATATATCTATTAGTCACTACACACGAACTATATAAGAAAATATCACGGAAACCACACAATTTACATAGAGGCTCAACGGAAAAAATAGTGGTATTGATCTATTTTTTTAAAAAAAAAATATATTTTATTCATATCAATTTAAAAAACATGATTAAAAAACAAGCAAGCAGTGCACAGTATGGGTGAGATCACAATCAAAGCAAATTCAAAACAATGATTATACAAGGCAGTTATACAACCTCAATAGTGGTGATGGAATATAGGGAAAGATCCTTAGCTATAATGCATCCAGTGATCAATTAATTAAACTCGCAGTAAGTTGGGTTACACTATGTCACTAATAGGTTATACCCTATATTTCTGCCTTAGTAGTATTAGGTTAGTCTAAACAATACCAATTCAATAGTTTCTATTAAGGTTGCATTAATTACTAACCAGTTGACTGCTTGGTTTTTGTCACACCCGAGCGTCCCGACGCACGTTTCACCTCTTCATCAGGGAACATATACTGAGCTAGATCAATTGCGGGGTTTAAATAGCGCGGGAATGGGTGACATATGTTGCGGTGGCGTATACCATGTTCTTCCCGGAAACCAACCTGTTACGGTGGTTCCTGTTGTTGCAACGCACACTGCGGTTCAACCGCCCAGTTCCTGCATTCCAAACCATGCGCATGTATCATGAGAGGGGATGACGTATACTACTGTGGGTGTGCACCATGCTTACCCCGGAAAGCATCACCTTGCAATTGTTCCTGTTATTGGAACTTAAGCTGCGGTTCAATAGAATACGAGTGTATATCTCCTAATAAATTGCGCTCCCGATGGCCAGTGTGGCGCAAAAGCGCCTAACAAAAGTGCTCCCAAATTATTAATATAGTGCTCTTAGAATGACCAAATGCCATTTATTGCTTCCAAATCAAAGCTCTATAGTGGTTCTGGTCATTGAAACACATAGTGCAAATCACCGCCCAGTACACGTGAGGTGTGCCGCCCCCGCGACAGCCGACGAGCTGCTCGGATCCGGATCCGCAGTGGCTCGAGGGGTCTCCAGACCCGAGGCGGGGTAGCGCGGCCACTCGAATTAAAAGGAGGGTATTTACAAGGGGTGAACGACAAAGTTCGTGACGCCACCCACGGGTTGTGGTAATGTGGGATACCACCGCTGCTACGTTTGGGGGAGCGCCCGGGAGCGATGGGATGGCAGCTTGTGATTTTAAACCCTCCGTGGGCAGGGGGAAGGTGTCCCGGGGCTCGATAGTGGAAGGATGGGGACCCGTCGGGAGGAAAGGGGCACAGCGTACTCACACAGTCCAGAAATTCTGAAACCGACAACGGGTAAACCAAAGTCCTGAATGCCCTGCAGTTGTTGTTGGAGCACGCTGGATCTGTGCCCTTTTGGCGTTGCTGGTTGGTCTGAAGCCTTGTCCCTTGGCACTGTGTTTACGCTTTGTGGATCTCTTTTGCCTGAAACTACTCGGGTCTCGCTCACCCATGTGGCTAACGGAGTGAGTTTGCTCTCAAGGTTCACACTTGGGATTTTCTGGACGGTTTTGGGAAGTCCTATCCCCCTTGTTACGCTAGTACCCTGATTTTGGAGAGGGTGGAGAACGGCTCATGAAGACTCATCTTCGTCGGGTAAATTACTGGGCTGCATGAAGCTACTTCCCAGTCTAGGGTCCGCGTACCACGTTGTGCCCTGGCCCCTGCCCGCTTGTAGCACAAGGCCGACGAACTGCAAAGAGACAGCCCTGGAGAGAGACAGACGGGCAAAGAGACAGACGGGCACAGAGAAAGCCCTAGAAAGAGACAGCCCTGGAAAGAGACAGATGGACAAAGAGACAACCCTGGAAAGAGACAGCCCCGAAAAGAGACAGACAGACAAATAGACAGCCGGGCAAAGAGACAGCCGGGCAAAGAGACAGACCTGGAAAGAGACAGACCTGGAAAGAGACAGCCCTGGAAAGAGACAGCCCGCCTTAGAAAGAGACAGCCTGGCAAAAAGACAACCGAACAAAGAGACAGATGGGCAAAGAGACAGATGGGCAAAGAGATAGACGGGCAAAGAGACAGGCAAAGAGATAGACGGGCAAAGATAAAGCCCTGGAAAGAGATAGATGGGCAAAGAGACAACCCTGGAAAGAGACAGATGGGCAAAGAGACAACCCTGGAAAGAGACAGACGGGCAAAGAGACAGACGAGCAAAGAGACAGACGGGCAAAGAGACAGATGGGCAAAGAGACAGACCTGGAAAGAGACAGACCTGGAAAGAGACAGACAAAGATAGATGGGGAAAGAGACAGACAGACAGACACACACATAGAGACAGACACAGAGATAGAGACAGACAGACACAGAGATGGAGACAGATAGACTGATACAAATACAGACAGAGAGATAGAAACAGACAGACAGAGACATAGACACAGACAGACAAAGAAAGACACAGACAGAGAGACAGACAGACAGCGACACAAAGACAGAAACTGGGAGAGAGACAAAGAGACAGTTACTATCCCGGGCAACGCCCGGGTACTACAGCTAGTATATATATATATATATATACACAGATATATGATGTGCCTTATACTGTGAAACTGATATATATAATGTGCTGTATAATGAAGGACTGAAATATAATGTGCTGCATACGGAGGGGACTGACATATATATATATATATATATATATATATATATATATATATATATATATATATATATATACACACACAGTATATATATATATGTATACTGTATATTAAATGTGATACATACTGAGGGACTGATATATATATATATAATGTGATGTGTACTGAGGGGCTAATATATATATAATGTGCTGTATATTGAGGGACCTATTTATATACAGTTAGGTCCAGAAATATTTGGACAGTGACACAATTTTCGCGAGTTGGGCTCTGCATGCCACCACATTGGTTTTGAAATGAAACCTCTAGAGAATTCAAGTGCAGATTGTAACGTTTAATTTGAAGGTTTGAACAAAAATATCTGATAGAAATTGTAGGAATTGTACACATTTGTTTACAAACACTCCACATTTTAGGAGGTCAAAAGTAATTGGACAAATAAACCAAACCCAAACAAAATATTTTTATTTTCAATATTTTGTTGCGAATCCTTTGGAGGCAATCACTGCCTTAAGTCTGGAACCCATGGACATCACCAAACGCTGGGTTTCCTCCTTCTTAATGCTTTTCCAGGCCTTTACAGCCGCAGCCTTCAGGTCTTGCTTGTTTGTGGGTCTTTTCATCTTAAGTCTGGATTTGAGCAAGTGAAATGCATGCTCAATTAGGTTAAGATCTGGTGATTGACTTGGCCATTGCAGAATGTTCCACTTTTTTGCACTCATGAACTCCTGGGTAGCTTTGGCTGTATGCTTGGGGTCATTGTCCATCTGTACTATGAAGCGCCGTCCAATCAACTTTGCGGCATTTGGCTGAATCTGGGCTGAAAGTATATCCCGGTACACTTCAGAATTCATCCGGCTACTCTTGTCTGCTGTTATGTCATCAATAAACACAAGTGACCCAGTGCCATTGAAAGCCATGCATGCCCATGCCATCACGTTGCCTCCACCATGTTTTACAGAGGATGTGGTGTGCCTTGGATCATGTGCCGTTCCCTTTCTTCTCCAAACTTTTTTCTTCCCATCATTCTGGTACAGGTTGATCTTTGTCTCATCTGTCCATAGAATACTTTTTCAGAACTGAGCTGGCTTCATGAGGTGTTTTTCAGCAAATTTAACTCTGGCCTGTCTATTTTTGGAATTGATGAATGGTTTGCATCTAGATGTGAACCCTTTGTATTTACTTTCATGGAGTCTTCTCTTTACTGTTGACTTAGAGACAGATACACCTACTTCACTGAGAGTGTTCTGGACTTCAGTTGATGTTGTGAACGGGTTCTTCTTCACCAAAGAAAGTATGCGGCGATCATCCACCACTGTTGTCATCCGTGGACGCCCAGGCCTTTTTGAGTTCCCAAGCTCACAAGTCAATTCCTTTTTTCTCAGAATGTACTTGACTGTTGATTTTGCTACTCCAAGCATGTCTGCTATCTCTCTGATGGATTTTTTCTTTTTTTTCAGCCTCAGGATGTTCTGCTTCACCTCAATTGAGAGTTCCTTAGACCGCATGTTGTCTGGTCACAGCAACAGCTTCCAAATGCAAAACCACACACCTGTAATCAACCCCAGACCTTTTAACTACTTCATTGATTACAGGTTAACGAGGGAGACGCCTTCAGAGTTAATTGCAGCCCTTAGAGTCCCTTGTCCAATTACTTTTGGTCCCTTTAAAAAGAGGAGGCTATCATTACAGAGTTATGATTCCTAAACCCTTTCTCCGATTTGGATGTGAAAACTCTCATATTGCAGCTGGGAGTGTGCACTTTCAGCCCATATTATATATAAAATTGTATTTCTGAACATGTTTTTGTAAACAGCTAAAATAACAAAACTTGTGTCACTGTCCAAATATTTCTGGACCTAACTATATATATATATATATATATATATATATATATATATATATATATATATATACATATATACTGTATATATATATGGATGTAGTATGTATATAGATATATATATATATATTTATATATATATATCTCTAGCAGAAAAGAGGACATGTACAGCATTATATGATAGATATACACACACACACACAACACACACATGTGACATCTTTCTCTCAGTTTTAGTTCTGCAGTAGTAAAGAGGAGAGCCCTGTCACTGAACGGAGCAAGTGTCTCGTGCACTGCTGAAGCCTATCAGTAACTGGGGGCATGTTTTCTTGCCATCCTGGCTTCGGACATAAGGACGAGTTCAGCATTATAATACAGACTAGCTAGTGAACCTGTGTGGATAATTTAGCAGTGGAGCGGGACTTTGTGGGTGGGGTCTTCTTTATCTATTCCTCCCCTGGCTGCTTTCCTCCCCTTCATTTATATTTTGTACCACAGCCGCTGCCATCATCCCTATGGCCAGCATGTGTGCAGTGCTATGTTCACATTCTAAATGAATTCAATAAAATGGCAGCGGAGTCAGCCAGTTCCAGTGGCATTTTATTGAAGACACTGTGTCTGTGAATATCATATGAAACAAACTGGTGACTGGCTATATTCACAAACACAGTGTCTTCAATAAAGTGGCCGGAGTTGAAACATTCAACTACAACGTGGACATAGCACTGCACGCACACCGGCCAAATGGTATGATCCCATCTTGGGACAGAAGGATGCAATCAGCATTATATAGTAAATTAATATAGTGAATATATATATATATATATATATATATATATATGTGTGTGTGTATTGGCAGACATAACAGAGAGCAGCAGTTGTGTAGTGGTCAGCGCAGGTGATGTCAGTGAATCGGCCACATGTGTGTGGGTGCATATAGGCAGATAACAGAGAGCAGCAGCGCACACCCTTGAGGTTGGCGCTGTAATTTCAGTGACCTTGGCCGGACCCCACACTTCTGTACCTACTTCAGCAGATTCTCCACCTCCTGCTGCATATGCATCTTGCTTTCTGGTGCAGAAACCAAACAACTGCATTTTGCAACCATGGCTCACACAGCCTGAGCCCTGCACCACAGAACACTAGTCAGCAGCCTCTGTACAGGCACAGCCATCTTTAGGTCAAGTGATGTCCACATGCTGCTGACCTCCCTCACCATAATGCTTTGTCCGCCTATTCCTTATTGCCCTGGTGCAGTGGCAATCTGGGTAATACTTGTGGGGTTGGGGTTGATATCTGCTGTGAATTGACAGCTGGTATCTAGCCCAGGGGTTAGTAATGGATAAGTGTGTATCAGACACCCCAGTATTAAGCTAGTAAGTATAGAGTTAAAAAACACACACAGTAAGAAAAAAAAAAATTTGAATAAACACTCTCCCACAAACCCTCGTTCACCAGTTTATTAATTTAAGAGAAATCCTGGAAGTTCCACCGTAATTCAATGGAGTTATGTCCCACCATATAACTGATATGAAGTTTTGTTCTTAGAATGTTCTCAGAACGAGGGTCTACAGGTCACTGCCGGTCAGCGGCCGCCTGGAATTAAAAAGATTATACAATTATATAAATGTGGTATTCTTGTAATGTTTTGCCACTTTTGCAAAATAAAAGCAATTTTAAAGAAAAACATACTTTTTTCCATCACTAAATTCTGAGAACTATAGCTGTTTAATTTTTTTCCGTGATTGAGCTCTATAGCAGCTTGTATTTTTGGAAGAAGATTGAGCTTTCAGCTATAACATTTTTAATTATGTTACTTTTTTATTGTTTTATTCCACTTTTTTGGGGAGGCACAGCATAATAATAAGGAATAGATTTTTGCTACCTTTTTATTTATTTTTTTTACTGCGTTTATTGAGGGAGTTAAATGATGTGAAAGGTTTATAGATTGGGTTGGTACAGATGCGGTTATACCAAATATGTGTACTTTTTTGTTTTTCATAAATATATGTACAGTTGAAACCAGATGTTTACATACACTGTCTAAAAAGACATATCTGGATGTTTTTATCACTATCTGACATAAAATCAGAATAAACCTTTCCCATATTAAGTCAATTAGGAATCAAAATTAATTATATTTACCAAATGCCAGACTAATGAGAGATAGGTGATAGAAAATGATAGAATATGGATCTTTCAAATGGACAATGACCCGAAGCATACTGCCAAACTAGTTAAAGGATAACAAAGTCATTGTTTTGGAGTGGCCATCACAAAACCCTGATCTCAGTCTTATTGAAAATTTATGGGCAAAACTGAAAAGGCAGATGCAAGCAAGGTGACCTAAAAACATGGCTCAGTTACACCAGTTCTGTTAGGAGGAATGGACCCAAATTCCTACCAACTATTGTGAGAAGCTTGTGGAAGGATATACAAAACATATGACCCAAGGCCTACAGTTTAGGAGCAATGATACCAAATACTAATGAAATGTATGTAAACTTTTAACTTTGCAGAAAGTAACAAAAATGCTTTAAAACATTCTCTCTCTCTCTCATTACTCTGGCATTTGTCAAATATAAATATTTTGGTTCCCAATTGACCTAAATCGGGAAAGGTTTATTCTCATTTCAGGTCAGACAGTGAAAAAAATATGCATATGCGTCTTTTTAGATAGTGTATGTAAACCTCTGGTTTCAGCTGTATTCATTGGTATAAAAAATATTTTATTTTTTTGTCCTTTATTTTGTGATTTTTTTGAAAAATATTTTTACTTTTTACTTAGTCCCTATATGGAACATTAACCTTTATTGGTCTGTTCACTGGAAAACTGCAATGTAATGCAAATACATTGCAATGCAATATACCTGTCAGTCTTACACTGAGAGAACACCTTTTAAACCATGCTCCTGGTATAGTCTAACATGCCGCCACAGCTGACATACCCAGAGCTTATTATTTAACTTTGGGTTGCCATGACAATGATCAACATCCCGCAATAACGTTGCGGGGGTGCTAATCCCGAGGGAGGGAGCCAATTCCATATCCTAGTTTCCTAAGTGTTGTAATTGCTATTGATCACAGTATTTACAGGGTTAAACAGCCAGTAGCGGCACGGGCACCAGCGCTGGCACTGACAGCCACAGGTCGGCTGTGTCTGTTGGTATGAAGATATGTATAATTGCCAAATGCTAGAATAATGAGAGAGAGAATGTTTTAAGGCATTTTTATTATTTTCTGCAAAGTCAAACATTTACATACACTATAGGGAGCTTTACACGCTACGACATCGCTAATGCGAACTCGTTGGGGTCATGGAATTGGTGATGCACATCCGGCCGCATTAGCGATGCCGTTGCGTGTGACACCGATGAGCGATTTTGCATCGTTGCAAAAACGTGCAAAATCACTCATCGGTGATATGGGGGTCCATTCTCAAAAATCGTTACTGCAGTAGTAACGAGGTTGTTCCTCGTTCCTGCGGCAGCACACATCGCTCCGTGTGACACCGCAGGAACGATTAAGCTCTCCTTACCTGCCTCCCGGCCACAATGCGGAAGGAAAAAGGTGGGCGGGATGTTACATCCCGCTCATCTCCGCCCCTCCGCTTCTATTGGGCGGCCGCTCAGTGACGTCGCTGTGACGCCGCACGGACCGCCCCCTTAGAAAGGAGGTGGTTCGCCGGTCACAGCGACGTCGCCGGGCAGGTAAGTATGTGTGACGGGTCTGGGCGATGTTGTGCGGGACGGGCAGCGATTTGCCCGTGTCGCGCAACAGATGGGGGCGGGTACCCACACTAGCGATATCGGGACCGATATCGCAGTGTGTAAAGCCCGCTTAAGAGTACTGTGCCTAAACAATATGGAACAGCCCACATGATGATGTCATGTCTTTGGAAGCTTCTGATAGGTTTATTGGCAACATCTGTGTTAGATAGAGACACACCTGTGGAATGCACACCAGAAATACAGTGCTTCTTTGGGTCAAAGTCAAAAGTAATCCACCAAGATCTCAGGAAGAGAATTGTGGACTTGCACAAGTCTGGTTCATCTTTGGGTGCAATTTCCAGATATCTGAAGGTGCCTCTTTCATCTGTACAAACAATTATACACAAGTACAAACAAGATGGGAATGTCCAGCCATCATACCGCTCAGGAACGAGACGGGTTCTGTGTACCAGAGATGAATGTGCTTTGGTCAGACATGTGCATATCAACCCAAGGACAAAGCAAAAGACCTTGTGAAGATTCTGGCGGAAGCTGGTAAGATTGTGTCATTATCCATAGTGAAACGAGCAATGTATCAACATTGGCTGAAAGGCCACTCTGCCAGGCAAAAGCCATTACTCCAAAAGAAACATAAAAAAAACAGATTAATGTTTGCAAGTTTACACAGAAACAAAGACCTTAATGTTTGGAGACATGTCCTGTGGTTTGACGAAGCTAAAATTAAACTGTTTGGTCATAATGACAATCGTTATATTTAGAGGTAAAAGGGAGAAGCTTTGAAGCCTAAGAACACCATCCAAACTGTGAAACATGGGGGTGGCAGCATCATGTTGTGGGGTTGTTTTGCTTCAGGAAGGACTGGTGCATTTCACAAAATACATGGCATCATGGGAAAAGAAGATTATGTGTCATTACTGAAGGAACATCTCAAGGCATCAGCCAGGAACTTAAAGCTTGGGCAGAAATGGGTCTTCCAAATGGACAATGACCTGAAGCATACTGCCAAACTGTTTACAAAATGGCTTTGAATAACAAAGTCAATGTTTTGGAGTGGCCATCACAAAACCCTGATCTCAATATTATTGAAAATATATAGGCAAAGCTGAAAAGGCCAGTGCAAGCAAGGCGACCTACAAACATGGCTCAATTATTATTATTATGGGAAAAGGAACCTTATGTAGTGCAACTCTTGAACTTTGACAATCAGAAAATTTGTCTTATCAGCAAGGATCAAGGAAAGACGACATCTGCAATTTCCAGAGATCACTTGAAGAAGTGCCCAGAACCCCTAAGAGTCCCAGATGAAGTTCAATCTCAACCCCAAGTCCTGGAGAGGAAAATTAAAACAATCCATACTATCCTAGGTGATTTCCCAGAAAATTGGCCCATGCACAATGGAGCAGTGATTATCCCTATACTAAGATTCCCACAACCCGTGGAAGAACCAGAACAGGAAGGGCTTTCTGACACTGCACCCAGTCTCGCATCTAGAGTAGTACCCATACCTCTGCCACGAACACGTAAGCTCTTACCAGCAACACCCGCCACTAGTAGTGAGGAACTTATAGCAGACACTGCCACACCACAGGGGCTAGAAGGGAGTCAAAAGTTAAGGAGATCAACACGTATCAATTTTGGTCAGCCCCCACTGAGATTCAGAGAGTAATGGTAGCGGAACCCGGCTATCTTGTATAAAGTTGTGTTACATGTTAATGTGAAATGTTGAAAAATGCTGATTAATTGCCAATGCTTGAAAAATGCCTATTACCTGAATACCTCACCTGATTCTAAAAGTTTATAAATGTTTTCAGCCGCTGCATGGACCCTTTTTTACCTTCCCTTAGTATTAAAAATTGACCATGGCTGCAGGACTGGCAGCAGCCAGCACGAACTTGTGCTCTTTGTATATAGTTGCACCTCGTGTGCCTGCCAAAGTCATCTCCTGAACCATCAGGACTTCAATCCTGTCACCACGGACACTACAAGGAACTCGGAGTGGTGTGACACCAGGGCTAGCGGTGGCACCAGGGGTTCAGGTGTTTTGGGTGGCGGGTTGAAGGGAAAGGGACAATGAGAATGGACTGTCGTAGGAAGGAGCTGCAGCAGAGTAGGTTGAGCTACCGGCTACTGCTACAATCGGTAGGGTTCCCAAGTGTTCTTATGTGAGACTCTGTGTTTTTTGTAACGTTCAAGTGTATTGCCTCCCCTGTGTGGGAAGAGTATTTAAAAAAATGTAACCTGTTAAAAACTCTGTGTGTCCTGTAGCTTGGGGACGAGCAATGTTTAACCAAGGGGGAAAGTTGCGCCCCTGACTACAGTATATCAGGGTGCCACAGGGTACTGCAATCCTTACCCAGGTTGCAGGGCCTACCACCCATGGTTCTAGGTTCCCAATCACCGGTGTCGCAGCATCAGCATCACAAATCCCAATCACACCTCACATCAAACCTGTCAGACACACCAGTGGGATTGGCTAAGCTGGAATGGGCCACCCACCTAGGGGTCAGGCAGACTGGTGGGAGGGAGAAAGTCAGTTTAGAGTCAGCTCTCAAAAGGGAGAAGAGTGAAGTGTTAGCCCTCAAAGAGTGAGGAGCTGGGAGTTATAGCTCCCGGAGAGCGATACCGTGGTTGGGTCGCAGACGGTGGTCCGGGACTACAGGAGTCGGGAACCAGTGGCAGTGACATTGGAGAGGGTGCGACGACATAGTCCAGGAGGACTGTTGGCATCAAGACCCCAAAAGAACTGACCGATACCGAGCATGGCGGGGTACAGGACCCTAGATCAAGGAAATGCTTTGGCGCCTTGATAATTAACCTGTCGAGGATAGTCTCTTTATGAACTTTCCCCAAGAGCTCAGAGATTGAAGGCATCTGCACACCGTGGGGGATAGAATTTTCAAGAAAAACAACCCAACTGAAATCCCAAGTGCCAGCCATCAAGAGCACAGCTGACATACACACGGGTAGCGGGGCCCCAACAGCTTCACACCAAGGGGCCACAACGGACACTAAAAAATGTGCACGGAGGTAAAGATGCGGGCTATCAAACGACACCGGTGGGAGCGGACACCTGGACGGGCTCCCCTGAAGTGACTGTGATGCACAGAGATTCTGGTTTATCTACAATAGGGAGTGTCTGCTTTATATCTCCATCCAGCACCATGACTACCGACAGTGAGTACTCTGTAACCCTGCACCCAGCACTCCCAATAATCCCACCAAAACCCCAGAGGCCGGGGCCTTCCCTACCTGCGGAGGGACTTACATCTTGCTGCCCCACACCATTTGCCCCGGTACTCCCATCAGTAGTGGTGGTACTCCTCTTACCGCAACCCGCAGGTGGCGTCACAAACTTCTCCCCTGTAAATATCCCCTTT
The DNA here is from genome assembly GCF_048569485.1 of Anomaloglossus baeobatrachus. NCBI lineage: Eukaryota > Metazoa > Chordata > Amphibia > Anura > Aromobatidae > Anomaloglossus > Anomaloglossus baeobatrachus. The sequence goes on from NC_134356.1 coordinate 547,451,186, forward strand.
CCAAGGATCGGAGTGTTAGCCGAGCCCGGGTCCGGACCCCTAAAGCCACGACCACCCCAGATCCTAGCACCCCGGCCTGCGCCAGGATGGCACACAAACAGCTGTAATCAGGGCCGGATTATAGGTGGGACAGGCGGGGCTCCAGCCCCGGGGCCCCCACCAAAAGAGCTTCCAAGGGGGCCCCCACCACAAGGGCCATACTTGCCACTAGGCACCTCTCAGCATTTTTTTTTTCTTCACACCCTCTCCCCCTCCGTAAAGACAGTCTGTGCTGGTTTTGCTGTGTGCTGTGTGCCCGGCATGTACACACTGCAGAGGAGCGCAGCAGAGCCGATGCCGGTGACCGCAGCTTCGTCCTTCCTATTCAAATGTATTTGCGTCTTTCAGACGTAAATACATTTGAACAGTGCGCCGGGACTGGGCCCTGCCCCCGACGTGCAGCAACGTGATGAGATCAGCACCTTGCTGACGTCATCATAGTGCTGTGGGCGCCGGGACACAGGAGACAAGAAGCGGTAAGCGCTCCATGGAGAAGCTGAAGGGAAAGGTTTAATTAATGGGGATGAGTGGGGAGGGGCTGAGGACACATAACGGGGAACATTTGTGAAGAAACACAGCTTTGTGACAGGCAGAGGAGGAGTACTGTATTCCGAGGGAGGGGGGGAGGCAGGAGTGTGTAGGCATGGGGCAGTGTAATTTGTGTGTGTAGGGTGTTATGAGGGGGACCCGGGGAAGCGTGCCAAGATGGGAAATGGACAGCTTCCGCCGGTCAAGGTCCACTGTGCAGTGTAAGGGACCGCTGCTATGGTGGGTGAAGAGTGAGCGGGTTGCTGCTAGCGATCGTCTGGAATGTCACAGACGATCTATGTACACCGGTCTGCCCTAACCCGTGAGGGTTGTATGGCACGGATCTCACGGCTCGGTGTACCTGTTGCACGGGGAAGCACAGAGGTGCCCACGCACGTGTGCCAGTGGAAGTCACGAGAATATGGCACGAGGGTAGCACAGAGGTGCCCACGCACGTGTGCTTTCAATAACCAGGTGAGTCCGGTGGAGACTTGAGGAGCTCACCTGGGACAGGAACACGGCCTGTTGAAGGGGATACTGCCGGAGCAGCAAGGCAGGAACACGGCCTGCAAGCCAGGTGCTGCCTAAGCAGCAAGGGCCAAGCCCACAAAAGACAGTAATGCCTGAGCAGTGGCGTGGCAGCACGCTACCAGACATCCAAACATAGAAGGACGGTCACGCGCCGCCATGATGGCAGGGGGAGCTTTTAAGGAGGTGTAGCTCCACCCAAGGGCGGGTGCGAGGCGGAGATGACGGACTTGACCCAATCAGGGTCCACGACGTCCCAGCCTGGCCAGTCAGGATTCACCACGTCACCAGCCTTGTCATCAAGCCGTGTGACATCAGTGGGCGAATCAGGACCCACCACGCATTGCACATGCTCACCCTCCTGCCTCTGGTTAATAGAGGCGGGATCCTCGGTCTCACAATGTGCAGAGATAACGGGAGTCTCACTGCTTCCCTGAGCAGCAAACCTCTGCACATTGCGCAACCTCGCAGACCTTCGGGGCCGCTGAGCAGGAGGACCCGCGGCAGGCCAGGAATGGGAGACCGCTTCACTCCTTGTAACAGGAGAACCACTAGGTGTCACCCTTCTGCTGCCTCTCTGAGAAGGTATCTCCTGCACACTGCGCAGTCTGGCAGACCTTCGGCGCTGCTGAGCAGGAGCGCTCATGGCAGGCAAGGAATGGGAGACTGCCTCAGGAGAGCCACGAGGTGTAACAGTAGGGGGTGATGAGGGTTGCATTGTATTGTGTGTGTGGGGGGAGGGGTAATAGGTGGTGCATTATATTATGTGTAGGGGGAGGGGTAATGGGGGGTGTATTGTGTATGGGGGGAGAGGTAATGGGGGGTGCATTGTATTGTGTGTGGGGGGAGGGGGTGATGGGGGGTGCATTGTGTGTATGTGTGTAGAGGTTAATGGGGGTACATTGTATTGTGTGGGGGAGGGGTAATGGGGGGTGCATTGTATTGTGTGTAGGGGGTGATGGGGGTGTATTGTGTGTGTGTGTGTGTGTAGAGGGTGATGGGGGTGTATTGTGTGTGTGTGTTTGTGTAGGGGGTGATGGGGGGTGTATTGTATTGGTTGTGTGTGTGTAGGGGGTGATGTGGGGTGCATTGTGTGTGTGTGTGTGTCAGTGTAGGGGGTAATGGGTGGGTGCATTGTGTGTGTGTGTAGGGGGCGATGGGGGGTGCATTTTATTTGTGTGTGTGTGTGTGTGTCAGAGCTGTGTGTGTAAGAAGCAGTACTGTGTGTGTGTATATATGAATTAGAGTAGTCTGTGCGCCCCCCCAGAACTATATGGATCCCCCAGAGCGCTATGTCACCCATCCCAGTAATGAGTACACCACCAGAGCTGTTTGCCACTCCAGTAACGTCTATGCCCCCTGCCCTTCCTGTAATGTATATATTGTAGCCCCCAGCCCCTCCTGTGATGTATATACAGCAGTGCAGTCATGTCTGCTAGTGCCAAACAATAGGATAAAGAGTTGCACACCAGTCACAATGTATAGGGGAATAATGAAAAGCATAACTGCTATATGAATACTAGACTGAAAAATACAATGGACTATCTGAAATAAGTGAAAAACATGAAAATGGTATCTGCATAACTGCTATGAAAAATAGAAATGAGAGATATTTAGCCATTGTATTGATCAATGCAAAGGAGCCCCAAAACCAAACGCCAAGGTAATCTCTATTTTTGGGGTCCCTAACCTATGTGTAACCTCACCTGCAGTTAAAAAACTTGCTCTGTATGGGAAGCAAGGGACCAAGCTATATATGTGTGAAATAAGAGACATGGCTATGGGTGGGGCAGGGTTCTCAGACAAAAAGTGCATACTAACTAAAGAATGTATGTCTGGAACACCAATGGTGTGAACAGGGTGCAAGACTCAAAAATATACAACTAAACAATAGGATAAAGAGTTGCACACCAGTCACAATGTATAGGGGAATAATGAAAAGCATAACTGCTATATGAATACTAGACTGAAAAATACAATGGACTATCTGAAATAAGTGAAAAACATGAAAATGGTATCTGCATAACTGCTATGAAAAATAGAAATGAGAGATATTTAGCCATTGTATTGATCAATGCAAAGGAGCCCCAAAACCAAACGCCAAGGTAATCTCTATTTTTGGGGTCCCTAACCTATGTGTAACCTCACCTGCAGTTAAAAAACTTGCTCTGTATGGGAAGCAAGGGACCAAGCTATATATGTGTGAAATAAGAGACATGGCTATGGGTGGGGCAGGGTTCTCAGACAAAAAGTGCATACTAACTAAAGAATGTATGTCTGGAACACCAATGGTGTGAACAGGGTGCAAGACTCAAAAATATACAACTAAACAATAGGATAAAGAGTTGCACACCAGTCACAATGTATAGGGGAATAATGAAAAGCATAACTGCTATATGAATACTAGACTGAAAAATACAATGGACTATCTGAAATAAGTGAAAAACATGAAAATGGTATCTGCATAACTGCTATGAAAAATAGAAATGAGAGATATTTAGCCATTGTATTGATCAATGCAAAGGAGCCCCAAAACCAAACGCCAAGGTAATCTCTATTTTTGGGGTCCCTAACCTATGTGTAACCTCACCTGCAGTTAAAAAACTTGCTCTGTATGGGAAGCAAGGGACCAAGCTATATATGTGTGAAATAAGAGACATGGCTATGGGTGGGGCAGGGTTCTCAGACAAAAAGTGCATACTAACTAAAGAATGTATGTCTGGAACACCAATGGTGTGAACAGGGTGCAAGACTCAAAAATATACAACTAAACAATAGGATAAAGAGTTGCACACCAGTCACAATGTATAGGGGAATAATGAAAAGCATAACTGCTATATGAATACTAGACTGAAAAATACAATGGACTATCTGAAATAAGTGAAAAACATGAAAATGGTATCTGCATAACTGCTATGAAAAATAGAAATGAGAGATATTTAGCCATTGTATTGATCAATGCAAAGGAGCCCCAAAACCAAACGCCAAGGTAATCTCTATTTTTGGGGTCCCTAACCTATGTGTAACCTCACCTGCAGTTAAAAAACTTGCTCTGTATGGGAAGCAAGGGACCAAGCTATATATGTGTGAAATAAGAGACATGGCTATGGGTGGGGCAGGGTTCTCAGACAAAAAGTGCATACTAACTAAAGAATGTATGTCTGGAACACCAATGGTGTGAACAGGGTGCAAGACTCAAAAATATACAACTAAACAATAGGATAAAGAGTTGCACACCAGTCACAATGTATAGGGGAATAATGAAAAGCATAACTGCTATATGAATACTAGACTGAAAAATACAATGGACTATCTGAAATAAGTGAAAAACATGAAAATGGTATCTGCATAACTGCTATGAAAAATAGAAATGAGAGATATTTAGCCATTGTATTGATCAATGCAAAGGAGCCCCAAAACCAAACGCCAAGGTAATCTCTATTTTTGGGGTCCCTAACCTATGTGTAACCTCACCTGCATTTAAAAAACTTGCTCTGTATGGGAAGCAAGGGACCAAGCTATATATGTGTGAAATAAGAGACATGGCTATGGGTGGGGCAGGGTTCTCAGACAAAAAGTGCATACTAACTAAAGAATGTATGTCTGGAACACCAATGGTGTGAACAGGGTGCAAGACTCAAAAATATACAACTAAACAATAGGATAAAGAGTTGCACACCAGTCACAATGTATAGGGGAATAATGAAAAGCATAACTGCTATATGAATACTAGACTGAAAAATACAATGGACTATCTGAAATAAGTGAAAAACATGAAAATGGTATCTGCATAACTGCTATGAAAAATAGAAATGAGAGATATTTAGCCATTGTATTGATCAATGCAAAGGAGCCCCAAAACCAAACGCCAAGGTAATCTCTATTTTTGGGGTCCCTAACCTATGTGTAACCTCACCTGCAGTTAAAAAACTTGCTCTGTATGGGAAGCAAGGGACCAAGCTATATATGTGTGAAATAAGAGACATGGCTATGGGTGGGGCAGGGTTCTCAGACAAAAAGTGCATACTAACTAAAGAATGTATGTCTGGAACACCAATGGTGTGAACAGGGTGCAAGACTCAAAAATATACAACTAAACAATAGGATAAAGAGTTGCACACCAGTCACAATGTATAGGGGAATAATGAAAAGCATAACTGCTATATGAATACTAGACTGAAAAATACAATGGACTATCTGAAATAAGTGAAAAACATGAAAATGGTATCTGCATAACTGCTATGAAAAATAGAAATGAGAGATATTTAGCCATTGTATTGATCAATGCAAAGGAGCCCCAAAACCAAACGCCAAGGTAATCTCTATTTTTGGGGTCCCTAACCTATGTGTAACCTCACCTGCAGTTAAAAAACTTGCTCTGTATGGGAAGCAAGGGACCAAGCTATATATGTGTGAAATAAGAGACATGGCTATGGGTGGGGCAGGGTTCTCAGACAAAAAGTGCATACTAACTAAAGAATGTATGTCTGGAACACCAATGGTGTGAACAGGGTGCAAGACTCAAAAATATACAACTAAACAATAGGATAAAGAGTTGCACACCAGTCACAATGTATAGGGGAATAATGAAAAGCATAACTGCTATATGAATACTAGACTGAAAAATACAATGGACTATCTGAAATAAGTGAAAAACATGAAAATGGTATGTGCATAACTGCTATGAAAAATAGAAATGAGAGATATTTAGCCATTGTATTGATCAATGCAAAGGAGCCCCAAAACCAAACGCCAAGGTAATCTCTATTTTTGGGGTCCCTAACCTATGTGTAACCTCACCTGCAGTTAAAAATATGGCTAAATATCTCTCATTTCTATTTTTCATAGCAGTTATGCAGATACCATTTTCATGTTTTTCACTTATTTCAGATAGTCCATTGTATTTTTCAGTCTAGTATTCATATAGCAGTTATGCTTTTCATTATTCCCCTATACATTGTGACTGGTGTGCAACTCTTTATCCTATTGTTTAGTTGTATATTTTTGAGTTTTGCACCCTGTTCACACCATTGGTGTTCCAGACATACATTCTTTAGTTAGTATGTCTGCTAGTGCCAGCCATCGTGAAACACAGCGACATGTCCTGAAGGAGCTGGATGGAAACAAGCGGGAGAGGTGAGTGAGGCTGCTGGCGACTTCCCCATATTAATACCTGTAAGGGCTCATGCGCACGTAGCTGCTGAATATTCTGCAGCGATCTGACAGCACATGTGCGCGTCAAATCACTGCAGAAACACTGAGTAATGGATGCAGTTTTTCTGTACAAAAAAAGCCGATTTCATGCGCTCTGGCTGCTGCCCCCACCATAGACAAAGTGGGAGCTGCATCCATAGCGCACGGAATAATTGACATGCTCATTTTATGAACGCACAGATTTGGGTCAACATTTTAGCACCCAAATCGCTGCGTTCATAAAAGCAACGTGTGCACGTATTATGCATAATCATAGATTGTGCAGGGGACGCAGGACGCATGCATTTACACTGCAATGCTATACGCAGCGTATATGCATGGAATTACGCAACGTGCGCACGAGCCGTAATGCGTCTGTGTCTGCATGTATAGAATATAGAAATGTGGCACTCCTTCTATAGTCGCTGGTGCTTGGATAGGGTCCCACCCCAGATCAAAAAATTGAAAAAAATCCAGCACTCAAAGCATTCAACTGGAATTGTTTTATATTTTATTCATTGTTCTGTGTAATTATTAAAAACGTTTCGGTCATCCGACCTTCATCAGTTTACACTACAATAAAAAGATACATGAAAAATTTTTAAGTATACAGAAATAATGGCATTATACAATCATGGTAACAAAAAAGGGCAGAAATATTCACCACATTATAATGCATGAACCATAAACTATGATATACAAAAAATGTCAACAAAAAGACAAAAATGAAGAATCTGTCAGTTGAGCCGCTTCACTAGCAGATATGCTGTCCACCTAAAGATATAATTGAAATACAGATAAAATGTAACATAATAGAACCATTATACAACAAAAGGGGAACCAAACAGGAAACCCAAAAATTTATCCAAAAAATGTATATCTTGCTAATATAGAAGGACAAAAAGCCTAAGCACCAGCACTGAGACACTATTCTAATTCTAATCTAATAAAACAGACAATACACAGAAATGCCATGTAATGAACACTCACCAGAAAGGGCTCTGTAGAAATATATGGAAAAATTTTTCCATATATTTCTACAGAGCCCTTTCTGGTGAGTGTTCATTACATGGCATTTCTGTGTATTGTCTGTTTTATTAGATTAGAATAGTGTCTCAGTGCTGGTGCTTAGGCTTTTTGTCCTTCTATATTAGCAAGATATACATTTTTTGGATAAATTTTTGGGTTTCCTGTTTGGTTCCCCTTTTGTTGTATAATGGTTCTATTATGTTACATTTTATCTGTATTTCAATTATATCTTTAGGTGGACAGCATATCTGCTAGTGAAGCGGCTCAACTGACAGATTCTTCATTTTTGTCTTTTTGTTGACATTTTTTGTATATCATAGTTTATGGTTCATGCATTATAATGTGGTGAATATTTCTGCCCTTTTTTGTTACCATGATTGTATAATGCCATTATTTCTGTATACTTAAAAATTTTTCATGTATCTTTTTATTGTAGTGTAAACTGATGAAGGTCGGATGACCGAAACGTTTTTAATAATTACACAGAACAATGAATAAAATATAAAACAATTCCAGTTGAATGCTTTGAGTGCTGGATTTTTTTCAATTTTTTGTGTCTGCATGTATGTCAGTGTATATGACTGTGCATATATTTGTCTGTTTATATATATTTTTCTGAATTTGTCTTCAAATATATATATGTACGTATGCCTGTATGTGTATGTGCGTGTCTGTGTGTGGATGGGGTCCGCTGAGACTCTTTCACCTGGAGGTCACAAAAACCTGGAGCTGGCCCTGGCTCCCTAACATTGGGATCAATAAAAAATATGTGAGTAAAGCGGGCTTTACACACTACAATATATCTAACGATGTGTCGGCGGGGTCACGTCGTAAGTGACGCACATTCGGCATCGTTAGTGATATTGTAGTGTGTGACAGCTACGTGCAGCCCTGATTGTGCGTTAAAACGTTGAACGCATACACGTCGTTCAATTTCTAAAAATTGAACGTCCGGTTGTTCAATGTTCCCGAGGCAGCACACATCGCTCCGTGTGACACCCCGGGAACAATGAACACAGCTTACCTGCGTCCAGCCGGCAATGCGGAAGGAAGAGGGTGGGCGGGATGTTTACATCCCGCTCATCTCCGCCCCTCCGCTTCTATTGGCCGGCCGCTGTGTGATGTCGCTGTGACGCCGAACGTCCCTCCCACTTCAGGAAGTGGATGTTCGCCGCCCACAGCGAGGTCGTTTGGAAGGTAAATAAGTGTGACGGGGGTTAATCGTTTGTGCGACACGGGCAACAAATTGCCCGTTCCGCACATACGATGGGGGCGGGTGCGATCGCATACGAGATCGCATATGTAATTGAAACGTGTAAAGCAGCCTTAACTCTACTTTCTGTGTATATGTGACTGCTGTGAGTTATCCTGGACTGTGTCTGTATTGTAGTACTGTAAATCTGAATGTGGCAGAACAGGATAAGATAAATGTTCATTGGATTTATAGCTAAATGCTACAGTTCGCGCTCTACTGTTATGGCTAAAAATGTTAACGTTATAGGGCCCCCACCAGACTTTCTGCCCAGGGGCCCCACCCAACCTTAATCTGGCCCTGGCTGTAATACCAGCTACTTTAATCAGCTCTAAGACCACCTCTTGCAAAAAGCTTGAATATGGCCTGGCGCACTACTGCTCCAATACTACCTGGCGCAAACAACTATACTACTAGCTGTTTTAATCAGCTCTAATACCACATGGTGCAAACAGCTCAATCATATCCTTGTGCACTACTGCTGTAATACCGGCTGATGCAATACTGCTCTAATATGGCCAATTGGACTACTGCTCTAATACCATCTTGCGCAATACTGGTCTAATACTGCCTGGTGCTTCACTGTGTGCAGACTTATTAGGCAAGTTGTATTTTAGAGGATTTTTCTTATTATTGATCAACAACTATGTTCTCAATCAACCCAAAAGACTCATAAATATCAAAGCTTAATATTTTTGGAAGTTGTAGTGGGGTTTTTTTAGATTTGGTTATCTTAGGAGGATATCTGTGCAGTTAACTATTACTGTGCAGAATTATTAGGCAACTTAATAAAAACCAAATATATTCCCATCTCACTTGTTTATTTTCACAAGGTAAACCAATATAACTGCACAAAATTTAGAAATAAACATTTCTGACATGCAAAAGCAAAACTCAAAAAAATTATATAGCCACCTTTCTTTAGGATGACACTCAACAGCCTACCATCCATAGATTCTGTCAGTTGCTTGATCTGTTTACAATCAACATTGCGTGCAGCAGCCACCACAGCCTCCCAGACAATGTTCCGAGAGGTGTACTGTTTTCCCTCTCTGTTGATCTTACACTTTATGAGGGACCACAGGTTCTCTATAAGGTTCAGATCAGGTGAGCAAGAAGGCAATGTCATTATTTTCTCATCTTTTTGACCTTTCCTGGCCAGCCATGCTGTGGAGTAGTTGTATATATGTTATGGAGCATTGTCCTGCATGAAAATCATGGGTTTTTTAACGATACCAACTTCTTCCTGTACCACTGCTTGAAGAAGTTGTCTTTCAGAAACTGGCAGTAGGTCTGGGAGTTGAGTTTCACTCCATCCTCAACCCGAAAAGGTCCCATAAGTTCATCTTTGATGATACTAGCCCATACCAGTACCCCACCTCCACCTTGCTGGCATCTGAGTTGCAGTGGCGCTCTCTGCCCTTTACTGATACTGATCTGGCCCATCCATCTGGCCCATCAAGAGTCACTCTCATTTCATCAGTCCATAAAACCTTTGAAAAAGCAGTCTTCAGATATTTCTTGGCCCAGTCTTGATGTTTTATCTTATATTTCTTGTTCAAAGGTGGTCGTTTTTCAGCCTTCCTTACCTTGGCCATGTCCCTGAGTATGGCACATCTTGTGCTTTTTGATACTCCAGTAACATTGCAGCTCTGAAATATGGCCAAACTGGTGGCAAATGGCATCTTGGCAGCTTCACGCTTGATTTTCCTCAATTCATAGGCAGTTATTTTGCGCCTTTTGTGCTCAACACGCTTCTTGCGACCCTGTTGGCTATTTGCCATGAAATACTTGCTTGTTCGGTGATCACGCTTCAAAAGTTTGGCAATTTCAAGACTGCTGCATCTCTCTGCAAGACATCTCACAATTTTGGACTTTTCAGAGCCTGTCAAATCTCTCTTCTGACCTATTTTGTCAAAGGAAAGGAAGTTGCCTAATAAGTATGCACCCCTTATATAGGGTGTTGATGTAATTACACCACACCCCTCCTCATTACAGAGATGCACATCATCCTATTTACTTAATTGGTAGTTGGCTCTCAAGCCTATCCAGCTTGGAGTAGGACAACATGTATAAAAAGTATCATGTGATCAAAATACTCATTTGACTAATAATTCTGCACACAGTGTATTCTGCTGCAATACTTCCTTGAACAATACTTGTCTAATACTGACTGATGCAATACTAGTCTAATCTAGCCTTGTGCATACAGCCCTAATACAGCCCCTTCTCTACTTTTAATTTTTTTTGTGGGGTAAAACCATGAGATTATTAAATAGGGGACGTGGACGTGGCAATTGTTCTGCTGGTGTTAGTAGTGTAATTGCTGCAGGGAGAGGACGTGGTCCATCTGTGTGTGCTACGTGCCCAAATGAAACGCCTTCCTCTTGTGCATGCAGACCACAGGACGTTCTGTGTCATTTCATAAGTCCGAGTACCGTTTGGCAAAGAGAGGCTGTTTTAGATTGGATGGCTGATAGTGCCTCCAAGTCCTTCACATTGTCTTCCACCCACTTCCCTGCACCTGAGGTTCATGGGCATCTTTCATTCACCTCAATTCCTGGCATATCAGCCAAACAGTGTGAACCTTAAGTCATGCAGCAGTCACTTCTGTTTTTTGATGACTCCACTGGCTGGGGTTTCGTGGCCCTTCCACCTGGCCAGGAAAGAGACCAAGTGCAATGATGCCCAACCACTTGTTGTTTTGTAGGATGAGTACATGGGAGAGTTAGTGCACATGGTCAGTGGACCATCTCAGCACTTCTCTAAGGATGAGGAAACCCAGATGCCAACTGCTGCGGCTTTCGGCAGTGTGGAGTACGGCAAGGAGGGCTGAAGTAAGGAGTGGGTGGAAGATTATGCTGGGGATTATGAGCAAAGGCCATCCTACTGAAGTTCACAGTTCGGAGGAAGAGGAGGGGTCACGCTGAGCTAGCAGTACACCAAAAGAGGGTGCACGGTGCAAAATCACAACAGCCATCCCCTAGTCAGTATATCAGCTGCTACTGCCCACTGCGTTGGGGAAATGAGCACATCAAAGCCAGCTTTAAGAAGCTCCCTGGCGTGGCATTTCTTCAGGCAATGTGCTGATGACAAGAGATGGGTGGTTTGTATGCTGTGCCATCAGAGCCTTAAGCAAGTTATAAATGTTCTGAACCTGAGCACCACCTATATGACAAAGTATCAGAATTCCAAGCACAAGCTGAAGTGGGGTACACACCTGAAAAAACAGGAAAGAGCTGAGTCTCCTCCTGCTCCCTCTTCTGCAGCAGTGTCAGCCTCTTCCTCCTGCTCACAAACAACAAGGCCACCTTCCTCCCCACAAAGAGAGAATATGACAGTACCACCACCAGCAGCAAGCAGTGTAACCGAGTATTTCCACATCGTTTCATGGAAGTGTTCAGCTCTCCACCCCCAAACCCTGGAGATAAAGAGGAAATACCACTCCACCTACCCATGAGCCCTGGTTCAGTGTTTCATCGCGGATGTGTATAGCTGCCAACCATTTACTTTTTTGAGAACTGTGACCTGGGGATCTAATTAGTTAAAACCAAACCTGCTTGTATGCGATTTTCATAATTTTATCTCAAGTCCCAGTAAGGCCAACTTTGTAGGTTGAGAATGAGACTTGGGTGCAGAATATAGATCTGCCAACATCTGAGCATCAATGAACAGTATATGGTGGTTATGCAGCTATCAAAATGATGTGGTCGAAAATGTAAGCAATGTCCATAAAACCAAGGAGGGAATAGCCAAGTGTAAAGGGTTCTGAGACAGCTTTCACACATTAAGAACTGTAATCTGCATGTATGGTCAGAGAACCCCTTTAAATTATGCCCCATCTAATGTAAGTGATATACAGGATATAATATCTGAAGTGCTTTTAAAGGGGAAAGGGGTTCTCCATGGAGATAAAAAAAAATAGTGAACTGTTCCTGCACTAAAAAGATCAGATGCTCAGTGCAGTTCTGTTATTCTTATAACACTTGTAATTCAGTATGACAGGAGCTGCTCTCACTGCTCTCCCCTCCCTTCTGGGATGTTACATCTCACATCATTGTGCAGCTCTCTGGTGTAACAGCTGGTTCCCTGATATCTGCTTCAATGTAGTATGAGAACAGGGGGTATGGCCACAACCCTTGTTTTCTGCAGAGAAGCAGATATTATCAGGAGACTGGCTGTTACAGCAGAGAGCTGCACAATGATGCATGACTTAACGTCCCAGAGGGGATGGGAGAGCAGTGAGAGCAGCTCCTGTCACACTGAATTACAGGTGTTATAAGGATAATAGAACTACACTGGTCATCTCATCTTTATAGTGTATGAGTGCAGAAACAGTACAATAAATTTTATCTCCCAGAGAACTCCTTTAAAAGCATAGTAAGTAGTCGCATATCAGCAGACAAGCAGGATATATGACTACAGATATTATATCTTGTATATCACTTGCGTTTCTTGGTGCATAATTTGAAAGGGTTGTTTGGCCATATAGTACTGATGACTTAACCTCAAGATCATCAATATCATGTGAATGGAGGTCTGACCCTCTGTCCCCACTGATCAACTATTTTGAGCTTTATGAGCTCTGGCAGCAGCCGGATGTAAACAATTAATTGAGGTTAATAGCACAGCTCTGTTCAACGTGTAATGAACTCTGTGAGTATTGCAGATCAGCTACTATTTAAACAGGTGTTCTCATGTTCTTACATTGCCACAGATTTTCAATGGGAATTAGGTCTGGATTTGATGGGGCATTCAAACACATGAATATGCTTTGATCTAAATAATTCCATTATAGCTCTGGAAGGGTGTTTAGGGTCATAATCCTTTTGGAAGGTGAATGACAGTAGGTTTTTACAGAATTAATGATAAAACAAAAGAAAAACCCCCTAAAAAAACTTTATTCAAAATATTTAAAAACCAGAAAAAATTCCCAAAACAAAAAACATACATATGAACATACAGTTAGGTCCAGAAATATTTGGACAGTGACACAGTTGCAGTTTTTTTTGGCTACATCTTTGTGGTGACCACAAAGATGCAGCATGTCAATTCATTTTGCATTTGTACCTGCGTTTCAGAGGACTGGTAGATCAATCCTCCGCTGACTCGGGGTTGGCAGGGGATACAGTTAGGTCCAGAAATATTTGGACAGTGACACAATTTTCGCGAGTTGGGCTCTGCATGCCGCCACATTGGATTTGAAATGAAACCTCTACAACAGAATTCAAGTGCAGATTGTAACGTTTAATTTGCAGGTTTGAACAAAAATATCTGATAGAAATTGTAGGAATTGTACACATTTCTTTACAAACACTCCACATTTTAGGAGGTCAAAAGTAATTGGACAAATAAACCAAACCCAAACAAAATATTTTTATTTTCAATATTTTGTTGCGAATCCTTTAGAGGCAATCACTGCCTTAAGTCTGGAACCCATGGACATCACCAAACGCTGGGTTTCCTCCTTCTTAATGCTTTGCCAGGCCTTTACAGCCGCAGCCTTCAGGTCTTGCTTGTTTGTGGGTCTTTCCGTCTTAAGTCTGGATTTGAGCAAGTGAAATGCATGCTCAATTGGGTTAAGATCTGGTGATTGACTTGGCCATTGCAGAATGTTCCACTTTTTTGCACTCATGAACTCCTGGGTAGCTTTGGCTGTATGCTTGGGGTCATTGTCCATCTGTACTATGAAGCGCCGTCCGATCAACTTTGCGGCATTTGGCTGAATCTGGGCTGAAAGTATATCCCGGTACACTTCAGAATTCATCCGGCTACTCTTGTCTGCTGTTATGTCATCAATAAACACAAGTGACCCAGTGCCATTGAAAGCTATGCATGCCCATGCCATCACGTTGCCTCCACCATGTTTTACAGAGGATGTGGTGTGCCTTGGATCATGTGCCATTCCCTTTCTTCTCCAAACTTTTTTCTTCCCATCATTCTGGTACAGGTTGATCTTTGTCTCACCTGTCCATAGAATACTTCTCCAGAACTGAGCTGGCTTCATGAGGTGTTTTTCAGCAAATTTAACTCTGGCCTGTCTATTTTTGGAATTGATGAATGGTTTGCATCTTGATGTGAACCCTTTGTATTTACTTTCATGGAGTCTTCTCTTTACTGTTGACTTAGAGACAGATACACCTACTTCACTGAGAGTGTTCTGGACTTCAGTTGATGTTGTGAACGGGTTCTTCTTCACCAAAGAAAGTATGTGGCGATCATCCACCACTGTTGTCATCCATGGACGCCCAGGCCTTTTTGAGTTCCCAAGCTCACCAGTCAATTCTTTTTTTCTCAGAATGTACCCGACTGTTGATTTTGCTACTCCAAGCATGTCTGCTATCTCTCTGATGGATTTTTTCTTTTTTTTCAGCCTCAGGATGTTCTGCTTCACCTCAATTGAGAGTTCCTTAGACCGCATGTTGTCTGGTCACAGCAACAGCTTCCAAATGCAAAACCACACACCTGTAATCATCCCCAGACCTTTTAACTACTTCATTGATTACAGGTTAACGAGGGAGACGCCTTCAGAGTTAATTGCAGCCCTTAGAGTCCCTTGTCCAATTACTTTTGGTCCCTTGAAAAAGAGGAGGCTATGCATTGCAGAGCTATGATTCCTAAACCCTTTCTCCGATTTGGATGTGAAAACTCTCATATTGCAGCTGGGAGTGTGCACTTTCAGCCCATATTATATATATAATTGTATTTCTGAACATGTTTTTGTAAACAGCTAAAATAACAAAACTTGTGTCACTGTCCAAATATTTCTGGACCTAACTGTAGATAAAGTGCTGTGGTGTGCAAAGTAGGAATTGGCCAAAGAATGGTCTTTTCAGTTTCTGATTACCCCTTGGTTGTATCAGTATTTGTTGTTTCTGCAGAATTAATAATAATTAAAGGGTAGAATTCTAGAGATGTTTTTGCGGTGTGACGCAAGCGAGTGATCAGATGTAGGGAGTGGAGGAGAGATCGGAGTCAAATATAACCCCAAGAATGTAGGCTTGCTGCTGGGGAGTAATGGTAGAACCATACACAGAAAAAGCAATATTGGGTTTATGAAAGTTAGTAAAGGGAACATGAGAAGTTCAGTTTTTGATAGATTCAGTTTTAGATAAAAGAGGACATGATGTTAGAGACAGCAGACCATCACTGGTATTTTTTAGTCTTGCAGAGGTGATGTCAGGAGCAGAAATGTATAATTAGTCCTGAAAATCAAAGCTGCCAATGGTTGTCCTAGAGGGGCAATGTATAGAGAGTAGAGGAGGGGGCCTAAGACTGAACACTGAGGAACCCCAACAGTAAAGGAAAGAGGAGAGGAAGAAGAGCCAACAAATGTACAGTGAAGTAGCAGTCAGAGAGGTAGGAGGAGAACCAGGAGAGCACGGTGTCCTTGAGCAGCTAATGATCTACAGTGTTGAATACAACAAAGAGATCCAAAAGAATTAGCAGGGAGTCTTGAGTATTAGATTTAGCTGTAAATAGTTAATTAGAGACTTTAGCAAGAGCAGTTTCAGCAGAGTGTAAGGAGCGGAAACCGAATTATAAAGGCTCAAGAAGAGAACGAGGTAGTGTATTAGACAGGACTGGACCATGCGTTCCAGAAGTTTAGAGATAAAGGAAAGATTAGAGAGAGTTCTGTAGTTAGCAATGCAGTTTTGGTGGAGGGATTTTTTTTTAGTAATATGTGTATGCTGGCTTGTTTGAAGGAGGACGGAAAATACCAGATGAAAGACAGAGAATTTAACTATTTTAGTTGAGTGGTGATGATGCGCCCACGGGGCCTCAGGGCTACTAGTTACCGGGCCAGAGGTATTTGGGGTTGCTGTGAATGGCCTGACCCGGGTTTATGGCACAGTTGGTGTCAATAAAAAGGGTACAAGGTGACCGGTATAGGGCGATGATTGGGATTTTCTTTGCAGCGCCACCTGTGGTATGCGGCCAACGATTAGCCGCCGCTGTGAGATGTTGCTCTCCTCCAGGGTGGATGGTTACATAGCTCAGATGGTCCAGCTCCCCACAGGTCGAGCTCTTCCCCAGGGAGATTGATGGTGGGGGGTAGCGCCATAGGTGCCGGAGCGCGGGGTGACGTCATCGGCAATGACGGGACGACACCAGGTCTGTGGGCAAAGTTCTTTTACTCACTGTGTCAGGTCATCACACTTGGAGTTTCCGCCGTGATGGGCACCAGCCAATCCCGGATGATTCAGAGGCCACCACCGGTGTTGTGGAGTGTGAGGCCTCCCTTCATTGCACTTGTGTGGATCCCCGTGGCGTAGAGCTACTTAGGGACCCCAGTGTCCTTGGGTTTAGTTCCCATCCTATTCACAGGTGGCGCGGATCTGCTTTGGGACCTGACTGTAATCACAACTCCGGACCCTATGTGCCACTGTGGTGGACAATGGAACATGAAATCCCCCTTCCCTGAAGATTCTGATTGCGCAATGTGGAGTGTACACCATCCTAGCATTCTGCACCCTTACTGCGCCGGTCCCGAAGGGGCTGTTAGGCTCTCCTGTCGGGTACCGTGTGTCTTCTCTGTCTCACCAGCTCCACCAGTTGTCTCTTGCTTCTTCCAGTCTGCCTGGTCCTAACTAAGGAAGCTCTTAAAAACCTGACCAAAAACGCAGGTATTTGACAAAACAGTCAGGAAAAAAAACTGATGTGTTTGTGTGTGTTTGCATGAGATTTCAGAAATCTCATAGACTTTGCTGGGACTGTAAAAAGCAGCTTTTTATTAGCATGGATTTGCATGCAACCAAGACAAATCTGCAGGTAAAAAAGGCAGCAAAAACTTAACAAAAAAAGCCCTGTGTGAACATAGCCTAACAATCAACTTATTTAAGACAGAAGACAATAAGATGCAAACACAAACAAACAAGCTTTCAGATCAACTTGGATCATACAATCTTTAAGTAAGTGAGGTGACCTTACAGCATTAGGGAACAAACTCAGTACAAACTCAGTAAGATGAATGAAATACAGTGGAACCTTGGATTAAGAGTAACTTGGTTTAAGAGCAATGATTTGCAATAAGAGCAAAAATTCACTGTGCACGCTTCTGTTTCCATCCTTTCACCATGCTCTGATCTGCTTTGGAGGTAACTTTCTGCATATGTAATGTATACTGTATACCATTGTACAAGTATATAATATATAATAGGTCTATCAATTTGCATTTGTGGATACAGTATTTTACTTTCTTTCTGCTAACCAGTATAGCACGTTGCTTGTACTGTACCTCCCGCACACCAAAAATTCTATTGTAAGCTAACGTGCAGTTTAATTTGTTTTGTTTTTTACTGTACTGTACAGTATTTTGTATTAGTGTACTGTAATAGTGTTATATGAATACAGTACATTAGTTTGTATTACTGTAATAAGAGTGTATAAATACAGTAAATATTTTTGGGTTGTGGAACGAATTGTCTGAGTATCAATTATTTCCTTTGGGAAAATTTGCTTTGATATAAGAGTAACTTGGTTTAAGAGCATACTCCCGGAACGAATTATGCTTGTAATCCAAGGTTCCAGTGTATATACCACTGATACAAGTTGCAAAGATGGGTTAATCATCGCAGATGAATTAAATATATACCATTGATAAAGGCTGGAAAGATGGGTTAATCACAGCAGATGAATGAAATACAGTGGCATGCAAAGTTTAGGCACCCCTGGTTAAAATTACTGTTATTTTGAACAGTTAAGCAAGTTGAAGATGGAATGATCTCTAAAAGGCATAAAGTTAAATATTACATATTTCCTTTGTATTTTAGACAAAAAAATATTTTCATCTTTTCCATGTTGAAAATTACAAAAAGGAAAATGAGTCGATGCAAAAGTTTGGACACCCTTGGAGATTTGTTTGCTGAGATAACTTTGACCAAGGTTACAGACCTTCATTAGTCTGTTAGGGTTATAGCTTGCTCACTATCATCGTTAGGAAAGGGCAGGTGATGCAAATTTCACAGATTTATAAAAACACAGTCTCCTCTAACCTTGCGCCAAAAAAGCATCTGCACAGCACTGTGAAAATGAAAATAGTGGATGCCCACAAAAAAGGAACAGGCTACAGGAAGACAGCAACACATTTTCAAGTTGTCCTTTTCTCAATTTTAAATGAAATTAAGAAATGGCAGTTAACAGGAACACTGGAGGTCAAGATAAGGTCTGGAAGACCAAGCAAAATTTCGGTGAGAGCTGCTCGTAGGATTGCTAGAGAGGCAAATCAGAACCCCAGTTGACTGCAAAAGACCTTCAAGAAGATTTAGAGACTGGAGTTGTGGTACATTGTTCTACTGTTCAGAGACAACTGCACAAATATGTCCTTCATGGAAGAGTAATCAGAAGATAACCTCTCCTGCGTCCTCACCATAAAATTTAGAGTTAGAAGTATGCAAAAGAAAATCTAAATACTCTTGATGCATTTTAGAAACAAGTCCTGTGGACCAATGAGGTTAAAATAGAACTCTTTGGCCAAAATAATCAAAGGTATGTGTGGAGAAAGAAAAAGCCGATAATTTCAAGAAAAGACCAACTCTCCAACCGTTAAGCATGGGGGTGGATAAATCATGCTTTTGGGTTGTGTTGCAACCAATGGCACAGGGAACATTTCACGGGTAGAAGGAAGAATGGATACAAAGACACTTCAACAAATTCTTGATGCAAACATTATACCATCTGTAAAAAACATGAAGTTGAAAAGAGGATGGCTTCTACAAAAAGATAATGATCCTAAACACACGTCAAAATCCACAATAGACTGCCTCAAAAAGTGCAAGCTGAAGGTTTTACAATGGCCCTCACCGTCCCCTGATCTGAAAATAATTGAAAATCTGTAGCTAGACCTCAAAAGAGCAGTGCATGAAAGACGACCCAAGAATCTCACAGAACTGGAAGACTTATCTAAGGAAGAATGGATGAATATCTCTCAAACAAGAATTCAAAGACTCACTGTTTACACAAATCATTTACAAGCTGTGATACTTGCCAAAAGGGATATTACTAGGTACTAACCATGCAGGGTGCCCAAACTTTTCCATGAGCCCATTTTCCTTTCTTGCTAATTTAAAAATGTAAAAGCGAAATACATATATTTCTGACTAGATTTCCTGTCCCTGCTAACGAAAAGCCGCCTCCCAAAGGTATGATACAGCGATCACAATGTTTGACGGTGGATATAGTGTTTTCGGGTTGATGTGAAGTGTAAGGCTAGTTTCACACATCCGGCTTTTCGCCGGTTTGCTGGATTCGGCGTACGCCAGTACAGTGTATACAGTACAATGGCAGCACCGCAACTTCTGGGTCACATGCTCCAGTCACATGACAGCATGTGACCGGCACTTGTCGCGCTGCCATTATACTGTATCCACTGTACTGTCATGCGCTGAATCCGGCAAACCTGCAAAAAGCCGGATGTGTGAAACTAGCCTTAGTTTTCCACCGCACATGGAATTTTGTACTTAGCCCAAAATTTTCTATTTTGGTCTCATCTGCCCAGAGCAACGTCTTCCACATGTCACTTAAGGGACACAGCCAGCATGTGGAAACACTGAAAAAAGGGAGGATATATTATATCTAGCTATTTATGACCTCAGTTTTACTCTAAAATTAGCTTTTATAAATATTCATCATCATTAAATCATGTCACCAAGTGTTGATATAGTAGCATGTGTATTCTGTTGGTGGTTTCTAGTAAGCAGCTGTGGGATATTACGTTTTCCAAACTTTAAAAAGTTACCCCATTCCGAAAGGCACATATTGGTGTCATAGAGGACAGGGCAGTTTGCCGGTATAATAAAGTGGCTCCAATTTTATAGCATTTTAATTCAATCTTCCGTTTGCATCATAAAACTCTAACAAACAATGGGAAATATGTGGCGTAACTCCTAGAGTTGACATTAGGATCAATGACAGATGAATCATCCGGGTATTATCTTTTACCCCTCTCAAATGGATTATGTTATTTCGAAAAACAAATAGCCATAAACGTACAGTTACATGGGCTGTGACCGGAAAACAAAAAACACAGAAACAAATCGCTACACTTCTGAAGAATGTTTTATTAATGGCAGGAATTGACCATGGTAATACAAAGGATTGCTTCACAACCTTTCAAATAAAATATAATAACGATATGGTTTCCATTTACGGGAGACTGGTCTCAATAATAATATTTTAAAATACTCATTAACATGTGCTTTGAATTGTATTTCAAATTCATACATCTGGAGGAAAGAGAATCCTTGACTATACAGATAGTTTACAAAGCAGCATGGTGGAGCTGCACAAAAAGGTCAGAGAAGTTTACGTTAGCATAAATATGTAAATCTAGAAATATATTCTAACATATCACTATGTACACTTTGTCGTTATATAAATTAAAAAATAAACCACCTCTATCCCATTAAACTCTGAGATTTTAACTCTTTAGTTAAATTATAAAATAACTCCCAACCCGTCACCTCTAAACAAGCACACAAGAAAAGAAACACCTGAAGAAAGAAGAAAAACATCAGTAAAAGTTGCTTTGGCGACCCATCCAGCATATAATGAAAGCAGCAGATTCATTTAGTAACCGTACAAAAGTGATAAAAGGGTTTTAGAGATTATAAAAATAAGGAAACTTTAATCCATAAACCGCCATTTTCATGTCCGTAGGCGGTGTCTGCTTTTGCAGCTTTGCACCATTAGCTTGGATCGAGCTAAACTGCAATACCACACTGTGTCCATGGACTAGCGTGACACCATTTCTGGAAAAAAGCTCCCATGACATAAAATATTAGACAGCAATCAATATCTTATAATGACCTAGATGGAGAAACAAATGAAAAAGCTCACATCTATTTTCTAAAATAATATGTATGACCTGAACAGTGTGGTGATTAATGCTGACTCTAACCAAAAGTTCTATTCAATTATTCATATGCTGAAATTATGGTGTTCGATTGCTCCTCAAGGAATGCTACATCTGCTATGTAAGGATGTACGGTTTTGTGTAGGACTACTTAGAGAAAAAGTCTCACTTGCGGTAGATGTAATTTTTTTTACCTGTTGTTCATGATACTGCTTCTGAATCTGCAGATTTGTATTTTTACTACCTATAATTCTTCATTTCTGAGATATAGCCCCCTTTTCCTTGTGTGTTAATCTATTCTTGTTAGCCAAGTGGGCATAATACTCAGAGAAGAGTTGAGATCTTCTATGCCTCCACGTTCTGGAGTTGTGCTTGTAATCTAAGGCCCCTGACCCTACTCTTATACTCACCCTCTGGCATCTTCACCATTTATCAACATCGCTCGCATTGGGCTCTGGCAGTTTGTAACCTGCCGGCTGTTTTGGAGCGAGACCGATGTCACTTTTCAATACAAGTCTATGAAAGTCTCAATCTGGCTCACAGTGTTGCATTGAAAGCTTGTGACGTAACTTTTGACTTCCAGCCAGTCAGAAGCTGCAGTCACAAGATGATGAGTATAAGAGTAGGGTCAGGGACAGTAGATTAAAAACAGCTCCCCAGTGCTTAAAATAATAATAATAATCTTTATTTTTATATAGCGCTAACATATTCCGCAGAGCTTTACACACATCAACATCACTGGGGGCTCACAATCTAAATGAAACAAATGAAAAATGTTGGAGTGGTGCTTTAATAAATCTGTCCTTATTTTTTTTTCAGAAACCGCATAGGCTAATGTTGAGCGAGCGTGCTCGCAACTGCTTGATACTTGATTGAGCAATGGAGTGCTTGGGTACTCGCAGTGTTTGGCCGACCACAAAGCAAGGATTGCTTCACTGCATGGTGTGTGCAGGCACCCCAGGGAGAGCCATTCGCGGTCTCTGAATGGCTCACATTAGAGTTAAAACAACATTTTCGGATGTAGTGTGTCGAAAGAAAAAAAGAAAACACCTTCCCTCCCCCAAAAATGTTCTATATATGGTTGGCTGTATGTGGGCAGAGACCCGAACTGCCCAATTAATGACTTCCATTATACCCATTACTCCAGTTGAGCCCTTTCAGAGCATGTGACCTGCTCGATTTGAGTAACGAACCCCCGAGGATTTTAGTGCAGGGCCCATGGACATCGGAGGCGCGCTGTTCAAATAAAAAGAAAGTGCAACCTTTTCTCCTGATCCAATACAAGCCCCTTAATCTCCACATCGCTCAAGCTATCATATGACTGTTTTAATGCACAAAGTCAACCACAAGTAATGGCCTACATGACCCAGCATTTGACTTTTATAGATTCAGGGACATCACAGTCTATAAGGACGCCGACCAGGGATCACAGAGATTGCCACACAGCACCTCTGCATCTGGCACGCTAAAGCCTTTGAAACGCCAAAAGTGCTGGCATTCATTTGCAATCTTGTCTCAAAATAAGCAACACTGTTACTTTAAACACAGACATGCCATTACAAAGCGCACAGGAAGTCTGCAGCCAGCTTGCTTCATTTGCTTAAATGAACTGGTAATTAAAGCACAGATGAGGTCTTGCAGTCATTAAATAGCTAATCAAAAAGGAATGACAAAGTACTTGTACTCTATTTTTAGCTTGTTTTTCCCTACAACCACACAAAATGGAACATGCAAAAACTAAGAGTAAGACAACACAGATCACATAGCAGCAAACAGAAAGAATTACAATCACATCCTTGTGGATATTTGGCAGTATCACACACTTCCCAGAAAGGAAGCGCATTATCCCAACGCTTAACTCTTTCCTAGCACCTAGTCCATAGGATGTGTGCTGAAAGGGGTTAAATGACTCTGCAATCAATCTATGGTAGAGAAAAAATATTCTTAAAAATAGTTTTACTACGTCAACTATTAGAGGCCAAGGTCAGCTGTAACATGTATGCACTCGAATTATAATGGTAGTTTGCCTGACATGAAAAATAAAGAAAAACTCAACTGAACCAGGATTGGCAGAAAAGAATCACATGACTTTTTTTGTAATTTGAAGTGACAAATTCCTATCTTCCCATCAGATGAAATATTATGGGACCAAAGTCAACACGGCTCGTCTGTAACTCAACAAACGGTTGTATGAGTCCCAATCGACTTAACTCTACACCAATGGCTTCCATGTATAATCAGTTGTGAAATTTTTTCACTGTTAAAAAGATTTGAGAAATGACAATAAAGCTATGCATTCAAGCCACTTTCTAAAAAATAATATTTTAGCATAGACCCTGTACACGCAACAGATGAATCCAACACTTGTTAGAACAAAATTTTGATCCCATATTTCCATAGCTTCTACTACAAGGCCCAAGCAATCTCTAATATGGTACCCACAATGTGCCTCCAATTATAAATATGGAGGTTTTCACATAAAGTACGTAGCAAAATGTGTATTTTACATATATACTATAGTGGTAGAGCTTCTCCTCTAAAATTATCGCCCCCAGAGTACAGTGCTCCATAAGCATTACACACAGTCAGTGCAGACCTACTGGGACTCCAGATGGCACATATGCTGCCCACATTGCCAAGTGCATTATCACATTATTTGTTAGCACATCCTCTCTTGTTGTGTGTGTGTGTGTGTTTTTGTAATAAAAATCCCATATGTATGTATACATACACAAAGAATTATGTGTCCTGGGTATATCATATCATACATACAACTTATACGTCCTGGATATATCACCTCATACATAATTCTTATATGTCCTGGATATATCACCTCATACATACACCTTAGATCTAAGACATATAAGGTAGATGTAGGAGGTGAAATATCAGGGTATTTATCACCTCATACCTGCACCTTATATGTCTTAGATATATGTGTCCTACATATATCACCTCATACATACACCTTATACCTAAGACATGTATCACCTCATACATAATTCTGATATGTCCTGGATATATCACCTCATACATACACTCTTTATATCTAAGACATATAAGGTAGATGTAGGAGGTGAAATATCAGGACATATACAGTTAGGTCCAGAAATATTTGGACAGTGACACAAGTTTTGTTATTTTAGCTGTTTACAAAAACATGTTCAGAAATACAATTATATATATAATATGGGCTGAAAGTGCACACTCCCAGCTGCAATATGAGAGTTTTCACATCCAAATCGGAGAAAGGGTTTAGGAATCATAGCTCTGCAATGCATAGTCTCCTCTTTTTCAAGGGACCAAAAGTAATTGGACAAGGGACTTTAAGGGCTGCAATTAACTCTGAAGGCGTCTCCCTCGTTAACCTGTAATCAATGAAGTAGTTAAAAGGTCTGGGGATGATTACAGGTGTGTGGTTTTGCATTTGGAAGCTGTTGCTGTGACCAGACAACATGCGGTCTAAGGAACTCTCAATTGAGGTGAAGCAGAACATCCTGAGGCTGAAAAAAAAGAAAAAATCCATCAGAGAGATAGCAGACATGCTTGGAGTAGCAAAATCAACAGTCGGGTACATTCTGAGAAAAAAGGAATTGACTGGTGAGCTTGGGAACTCAAAAAGGCCTGGGCGTCCATGGATGACAACAGTGGTGGATGATCGCCACATACTTTCTTTGGTGAAGAAGAACCCGTTCACAACATCAACTGAAGTCCAGAACACTCTCAGTGAAGTAGGTGTATCTGTCTCTAAGTCAACAGTAAAGAGAAGACTCCATGAAAGTAAATACAAAGGGTTCACATCAAGATGCAAACCATTCATCAATTCCAAAAATAGACAGGCCAGAGTTAAATTTGCTGAAAAACACCTCATGAAGCCAGCTCAGTTCTGGAGAAGTATTCTATGGACAGATGAGACAAAGATCAACCTGTACCAGAATGATGGGAAGAAAAAGGTTTGGAGAAGAAAGGGAACGGCACATGATCCAAGGCACACCACATCCTCTGTAAATATGGTGAAGGCAACGTGATGGCATGGGCATGCATGGCTTTCAATGGCACTGGGTCACTTGTGTTTATTGATGACATAACAGCAGACAAGAGTAGCCGGATGAATTCTGAAGTGTACCGGGATATACTTTCAGCCCAGATTCAGCCAAATGCCGCAAAGTTGATCGGACGGCGCTTCATAGTACAGATGGACAATGACCCCAAGCATACAGCCAAAGCTACCCAGGAGTTCATGAGTGCAAAAAAGTGGAACATTCTGCAATGGCCAAGTCAATCACCAGATCTTAACCCAATTGAGCATGCATTTCACTTGCTCAAATCCAGACTTAAGACGGAAAGACCCACAAACAAGCAAGACCTGAAGGCTGCGGCTGTAAAGGCCTGGCAAAGCATTAAGAAGGAGGAAACCCAGCGTTTGGTGATGTCCATGGGTTCCAGACTTAAGGCAGTGATTGCCTCTAAAGGATTCGCAACAAAATATTGAAAATAAAAATATTTTGTTTGGGTTTGGTTTATTTGTCCAATTACTTTTGACCTCCTAAAATGTGGAGTGTTTGTAAAGAAATGTGTACAATTCCTACAATTTCTATCAGATATTTTTGTTCAAACCTGCAAATTAAACGTTACAATCTGCACTTGAATTCTGTTGTAGAGGTTTCATTTCAAATCCAATGTGGCGGCATGCAGAGCCCAACTCGCGAAAATTGTGTCACTGTCCAAATATTTCTGGACCTAACTGTATCCCCTCATACCTACATCTTATATGTCAGATATATCACCTCATATATACGCCTCATATCTAAGACATATATCACCTCATACATACACTTTATAGCTTTATAGAGACATATCAGTACATATTCCAGCTTTTATATACATCTTATATATCTTAGATATATCACCTGATATATACAACTTATTTGTCCTAGTTATATCACCGCCTACATACACCTTATATGTCCTACATATATCACCTCATACATACACCTTATATGTCCTACATATATCACCTCATACATACACCTTCTATGTCCTAGATACATCACCTCATATATATACCTTATATGTCTTAGATATATCATCTCATACATACACCTTACATATCAGATATATCACCTCATACATATATATCCTACAAATACACCTCACCTTATGTCTCACATGTATCACTTCATATATATCTTATACGTCCTATATCTATCACCTCACACATACCCACAACTTATAAATCTCATAAATTTTGTTTAAATGTACATTAATAACAGATTTCATGTATTTCTTAGCTGAGCTAACCTTATTAACCAATACATATAAATACAACTCATTGTTTAGAGTAAGGCTAGGTTCACATTTCCGTTGTTTTGCATCAGTCACATGCGTTGCTTGACGCTTGAGACTGATACGTTGTACAACGGGTGACAAGAATTGGAACTCATTGTCACGAGAAAGCGGATTCCGTTGTAAAACGAGTGATCGTTCACAATAGCGATCAGCTGATCGTTCGGCCACCGAGAGAGAGCATGCGCAGCGAAATCAAAAGGATTCCACTCCTCAAAAAACGTTACAAGCTGCGTTCCTGCCGCCCGACGGTCAGTCGTTGCACGACTGATCAGTCGGGCGGCGGATGCAATGCAAGAGCATCAGTCACAATACGCCGCTCATACAAGTCTATGGGAAACAACGGAATCCGCCAAACGGATTGCGTTGTTTATCAGAGCGAAGGATTGTGACTGATAATAAACAACGGAAATGTGAACCTAGCCTTAAAGGGAACCTGTCAAGTGGAAAAATGCCATTAACCTGCAGATATGGGGTTAATATGCAGGTTAATAGCATTCTAAACCTGCTCAGCACCCGCACATTGAACCCTACTGCTGGGAGGAAATGAGCTTTAACCCCCCCTGGCAGTGGTAGGGTTTCAGTCATGGGGGGCGGTGATGGCGTTGGTTCAGTCACCACTCTGTGTATCGAGAGCGACGACTGTAACTGCACCACCTCCGCAGTGACTGACAGCCATTCTGCATTAGAGGAAGCTGTCAGTCAGAGCGGGGGGCGTCATTACAGCCACTGCTCTTTACACACAAAGAGGTGACTGAACCCATGCCAGTGCCACCTCATGATTAAAACTCGAACGCTGCCAGGGGGGTTAAAGCTCATTTCCTCACAGCAGCGGGGATCAATATGCAGGTGAGGGGCAAGTTCAGAATGCTATTAACCTGCAGATTAATCCCATATTTGCATGTTTATAGCATTTTTCCATGTGACAGGTTCCCCTTAAGAGAACCAATGGTGTTGGGATGTTCATGAGGCTTTCTATAACTCCAGATGCATGTAAGTTCAAGACTTGCTCTCCTTTTATAGTTTAAGGTAGATACTATGCAAAAAATAAAGTTAAGGTAAATAATTATTAATAGTGAAAAATAATCTACAAAGAATAGTGTGATGTCCCAAGATAGTGCTATCCTGCTGCTACATAGCAGCATAATGTAGACGAATGGCAACAGCGACAAGCAAGTCACAAAAAGTCAGATCTACAGTAGATTGTTGAGACTTGTTTGTCGTAGATCCATAAAGGTTGCACTTCAACTCCATTAACCTGCATTACCAAAGTCGTCATCTAGCCACAAGCCTAAGGCTATGTGCCCACGCTAGAATGTCCCTGCGGATTTTTTTGCCTGAAAATCCGCGACTTTCGCGGCAAATCCGCACCCGCGGATTTGCCGCGGATTTTGATGCGGATTTTTTTTTTTTCCCCATTCAAAGCCAAAAATCCGCACCAAATCTGCACCAAACAATTGACATGCTGCAGATTTTTCCGGATCAAAATCCGCGGCAAATCCGCCGCGGAAAAATCCGCAGCATGGGCACAGCATTTCCAAAATGCCATTGAAATGGCTTGGAAGTGCTGCTGCTGCAGATTTTCGGCAAATCCGCGGTAAATCCGCGGCAAAATCCGCGGTAAATCCGCGGTAAATCCTGTAGCGTGGGCACATAGCCTTAATGTGTTACTGCTTACAGTCAGTGTAGCTTAGTCTTCGGTTAGGAAGAAAAACAGGTTGGGTAGTTACACGAAACCTTCTTATCTTTAATTCAGGCTTAGGCGGGCTTTGCACGTTGCAACATCGGTAACAATGTGTTACCGATGCTGCAGCGATAGTCCCGCCCCCGTCGCACGTTCGATATATAGTGAAAGCTGCCGTAGCGATTATTATCGCTACGGCAGCTTTACACGCACATACCTGCCGTGCGACGTCCCTCTGGCCGGCGACCCGCCTCCTTCCTTAGGGGGCGGGTCGTGCGGCGTCACAGTGACGTCACACGGCAGGTGGCCAATTGAAGTGGAGGGGCGGAGATGAGCAGGATGTAAACATCCCGCCCACCTCCGTCCTTCTCATTGCAGCCGGGAGGCAGGTAAGGTGAAGTTCCTCGCTCCTGCGGCTTCACACACAGCGATATGCGCTGCCGCAGGAACGAGGAACTACATCGTACCTGTCGCTCCCCCGGCATTATGGAAATGTCGGAGGCTGCAGCGATGATACGATGACGACGATTTTGCGCTCGTTCATCGTATCATCTAGGATTTACACACTACGACATCGCAAGTGACGCCGGATGTGCGTCACTTTCGATTTGACCCCACCGACATCGCACCTGCGATGTCGTAGTGTGCAAAGCCCGCCTTACCCTAATTACCAGCAACCTGCACTCGATCATTCTGCCACCTAGACCAGAACATTTGTCTTGGGCGCAGTGTGTCTTCTCTTGTGGTGACGCGAGTGCTGTCCGCAGGAGACTGCATCTGCCCGTGCCCATGATCAGGGTTCAGGCTGCTGCAGACTTTCTCTCTGTGGAGAACACTCGCATCTACAGGAGCATAAACTGACATGTTGCAGGTCGGAAAGCTGCACCGCTGGTCGGTTTATGCTGCTTAGAAAACAAGCACAGTGGGCAGGAGATTTCTATAAATCCCATCCACTATGATTGTACAATACAATGCAGCTTGTTGGACACAGTGAAAACATGCTATGTCCAAAACGCTGCTAAGGCTATGTTCACAAAGGGCTTTTTTGTTAAGCTTTTTTTCCTGACCAAAACCAAATCTTGTGGCAGGAAATCTCCTTTGAGTCATCTGCATTTTTGGTGCAGTTTTTAGTGGCATTTTTGGTGCGTTTTTTTCTACAAAATGGCTTGTATCAATGAAAAAACGTTGCAAAAACGCTGCACAGAAAAGACATGCTCATTCTTTGAAATCTGCAGAAAAAATGCAGGTATTTGACAAAACAGGAAAAAATCTGCAGGTGTTTGTGTGTGTGCATGAGATTTCAGAACTCTCACAGACTTTGCTGATACAGTGGAACCTCGGTTAACGAGTAACCCAGTTAGCGAGTATTTCGCTATACGAGCAGAGCTTGCTGTAAATTTGTAACTCGGATTACGAGCAAGCTTTGCCGTACGAGCAAAATACTCACCGCATACACTTCCGGTTCCGTACTTCCACCCACTCTTCCAGTCCGCACAAACATTGTGTATGTGTGGAATGGCACAATAGGGGACCAGGATGAACATTGAACAAGTTGTGGAACGAATTGTCTGCATTGCAATGATTTTCTTTGGGAAATCTTGGTTTGCTGGACGAGTAACTTGGTTTACAAGCACACTCCCAGAACGGATTGTTCTCGTAAACCAAGGTTCCACTGTACTGTAAACAGCAGCTTTTTATTAGTATGGATTTGTATAAAGCTAAGGCAAATCTGCAGCTAAAAAACGCAGCAAAAACTTACCAAAAAAGCCCTGTGTGAACATACCCTAACATGGATTGTGGGCACGCACCCAAAAGCGCCGCCTAATTTATAGAAAAAGTTTTTGTAGAAAAATAAAGAAATTATGATGAGACAGCAATGTAGAGTAGTGTAGAAATAGTGCAATATGAATAACATTCACCTAACTTCAAGGCCATATGTTTAAATTATTTGGTCTTATATTATTACTGTATTTCTATCGCAACACAACATTTTTTTTGATAAATTTCTCCAACTCTTGGAAAATAAAGATTTTCATTAATAGTTAATAATCGTCCAGCAATACGGTTTATTGATTTCGGGGTTGTAACATTTCCCATTTTGCAAACATCTAAATGAATTTCCTTTTCCTCTAGTTTTGAGCATTTGGAAAAATAGAATTCACATCTGAAATACTGAAGTCTACTATTGACTGATCCAAGGTAAGATATGAGGGTCAAGGATCAGTCTACACAGAAGCCACACAGATGAAAAATTCTCATGTATTGTTATTGAACTTATATCAAAACACTAAAAATACAGGTGAATTACTTTTCTCAAACTAACATGGATGGTTGCCAGCCTATATGATGTTTTCTGAAAAGTATACCACATAAAGCAGAATCATTTTGACCTCTGTTGCTCGTTCCGCTTCCTTCTTTATCAGTGATAGGTCTCCATGGCTTAAACACTCAAGAAATCTTGATCTTAAGAATCATAATGGTTAAATTCCATTGTATGAAAGCTAAAGCCCAGAAGATCTAGAAGTCAGCATCTTAATATGATCTTTATGGTAGAGTTACCTGGCGCGATCATTAACATGCAAATATCAATGTAACAATATGGCATAGAGCCTGGTCAGATCCCACAGGAGGCCCGATCTTATCTCATTAAAACATGTATAAGTCTTGGCTACAGCCTGTGGAAATCTCCGAGGAGCCATTTCACTAAGGCTATTTCTTCATTTTCTTTTTCTATGTGCCCTGTGTATTTTTATTTGAATACCTACGTAAAGGCACAGGAGGCAGCAATGAAACAAAATCAATGCATGCAGTTTAAAGTTAGACATCAGTAAGTCATCTGAAGGTAGACGAGACCCTTCACAGATGTGCGGCTCGTGTGTGTCTCAGATTACTGATAAAATACTGCCTTCCTGATGAAGAAGCAGACAATGTGGACAGACTGTCCTGTGACAAAATCATCATCCTATGAAATATGACCATTGACATAACAACTAGTTGTGGATAGAATAAAAGTAAGATCTATCTTCTCAACCAATCCCTAGGTATGGCGTGGTTTCTTTATATTAAACATTTTTTAAAACACACATATTGTTTATGTTGTCTGAATATTCTATGCAGAGGTGCATGTCTCCACGGTAACAGACCACCAACTTACATTAACCATCTGTCCCTAACTGCTTCAAATCCACAGCATGTACTGCACGTTGGTAAGAACTCATGAAAGGATGGAGGACAGAATGATTGCAGTATTTCATTATACAGTACATGGTCAGATTTAGCCTATTACTATTCTTAGCAATTTACTACTCATTTTAGACTGTGAATGTTGACATACCCCTTGAATAACTGTTAGGTTCAAAATGTGGAGCATCAAAAATAGAGTCCAACTACCTGGAATGGTAACATCTGCTCTCCATGAAACACTGTTTATATAAGAAAATGTTACCTCACATTGTATTATCTTTAATTGCTGCAGCTACTATTGAAAGCATTGTGTCCAACACATCTTTGGCCTCTTTCAAACTGTGTTCCAATCTCCGTTCAGTTGTCCCATCGGGGCTTCCGCCTGAACCCCCCACAAAACGGGTTTCAGATGTATGCGCCAATGGGGCCTCTGGCTACAATGGTGAAGACAGAGTCACAGTGTGCTCTGTCATGTACCATTTTCGGGAGTATATGCTTACTGAAGGCTGACACCCAGATGTAGACTATTACGTCAGGGTGTCCACTCCAATAGGCATATACTCCCGAAAGTGATGCACAACAGAGCACACGGTGACTCAGTCTGCACATATGTCCGAAACCCGTTTTGCAGGAGGTTAAGGCAGAAGCCCTGACGGGACCACTGAACGGAGATCGGAACGCAATGTGAAAGTGGCATTAGTAATGTATGCCATTTGGCACTTTTTTTTCCACTTAAATGCAAGTATTTTGGGCTAAAAATTATTTTTACAACTTAGTTTCATTACAGAGCACCAGTTAGCATGATTTTGTAACATGAAGTAAACACATGGCTGTAATGATGGTGTAATGCTGATTAAACTGAAAACTTTGGTGAAGAAATCCTTTGTGGTTCTTCTTTAATCATTGTAAATTTTCTGCACATTATATTTTGGTGCACAGGGGCTGGACTGTACACTGGTTATCTCCTCCCTGTCTGTGTATCCCCAGCCACGTCCATTGGTCTCTGGTCTTTCAATGACGGGTCTCTGCTTTTTTGGTGATCTGCCTCCTCTGTTTGAAATCTCCTCTTCAAACACAAGAGGCAGGTGGAGGGGTCAGGGAATCACAGATAGGGAGGAGAAGACCCAGTGTATAGTTCAGCTCCTGGTTACTGAAATCTAATTAGCAGTAAACGTCAAATAGTGATTAAAGAACAACAACAAAGCGAATTACTTCACCAAGTATGTCAACTTAACCTATATTACATTGCCATTTCAGTCATATCTTTACTGTATTGCATGTCTACTGCTGACATCAGAATGAGTTAACTAAAAATCCAGCAGCTTGGTATAAAGGCTGCTTTACACACAATGATATCGCTAGCGATCTTGTTAGCGAAGTGACACGCCCAGATCGTTGTTACGATTTGCCAAGATCGCTCATAGGTCGTTTTGTAGCGGTCACATGTACACATCTCACAAACGACGCTACATCGGTCAGCGATATATTGTTTGACAAAGGCGGTCGTGTGGATGTTGTTCGTCGTTGGCATGGTGTCAAACGTAGCAATATGTCTGCTGCGTTCCAAAAAATGAACAATATTTTGAAACTGAACGACATGTCAACGATCAACGATTTTCATCCTATTTGCGATCGTTCAGAGTCACACGTAGGTGTCACACGCAACGATGTCGCTAATGATGACGGAAGTGCGTCACGAAAACAGTGACCCCCGACGACATATTGTCAGATAAATTGTAACGTGTAAAGCGGCCTTAAAGAAGTGTTCAGCTCAACTCTGATGACGTCTGTAGTCATAAATGATCACAAAGGAGCTCATAAGTCAGAAAAAAAGAGTTACACTTCCTTCAGAACAGATTAACAGATTCTTAGATACCTAATTATGTAGCCAGGAATGCACAGTGCAACACAGAGGCAACAAAGACAAACAAAGCTGCATTATTAATAAAACCCAATTGCAAAAATGATTTTTAGCACAAAATACATGTATTTAAATAAGAAAAAAATGCTCTGAAAGGTGTCCATATTCTTAAAGGGGCACACACAATACATAACCAAAAGTCACTGATTGCTGGGCAACTGACTGATCATGAGATTGAGAGTCTGGTGTCACCCATTGTGATGGAAGCGTGCCACTTCTGCACTGTCTTTCGGACTGATGAAAGGAGCCGAGTGCTGGTACTACTCTGCTCTCATTAAGACCCAAGTTAAAAGGATGTAATTGTGGGACAGCCCCTTTACATTTTGTAGTCATTTCTCCCACTTTCAAAAGCCACTGCTAAATTTACACCTATGCAGTAGTTCTACACCACTTGGGACATTGACTTTGTCAAACATGATTTACTTTGTTATCTATAGACAACAGATATATATTACACATTATATAACATAGAAAATATTCAAATATATTAATGGGAATTGTTTCATATACAGCACAGTGACCTATCCTTAAAATTATGTATTTATCCCCCTCTCCTATATATTTTTTCAATCACATAAGTTTTGCCCTAATTATCCATTCTAAACAGATTACAAAAAATATCTAAAAAAAAGGCCAGCAACACACTGATAAAACAGGATATTGGAGATGATTACTTCATACTCATTATTTTCTATTGCTGATTTGTAATAAAGGAAAAAAAAAATTCACTTTGAATGGAGCCACAATAAAGGGTTAGAAAAAGTTCCCGTACCCCACGCAATGACATGGTATGAGCCATTATGTGCATACAGACTTGTGTAATCATATTGAACACATCTGCCACTTTTAAGATTAGGTAGAGAACCTATATGTGTCTAAGGCATCCTCAAACATAGCCAACATTGTCAAAAAGGAGGGTTCTCTATGGTGCCAGATATAAGGTTATTCCCATTTCTAAAAACATCATTGGAGTGTTTATAGTTGTATCATGGTAGTCTGGTTAATTCTTCAAATTTCACTATAGAAATTGCATCATCTGAATCACTGGTGGACACAGACCGAAAAGGGCCCCTGTGCAAGAACAGTAAATGGGACCTTTGCAGTTTAATAGCTCATCATAATGCAAAATTCCACCTATTTTGGATCTGGAAAGGTGCCCCATTACCTCTTTGGCCATTGTGAGGTTGCCGAAGTTACACCAATGGTATGTAAGCCCTTGATCTGGATAATATATTTTTTGTTTAGCAGATTGCAGTAGCTGGTTGTAGATATCATAGAATGTGCTTCATTTTTTTTCTATACTACATGGACTTTACTGGGGAAATAAAAAATTTCAAGCATTACCTCAAGAGAACACAGATTTTGCTATAACAGTGGAATGTTTCCAGTAATTATGGTTTCATGTAAGGTGTTATGGCAGCAGGTTTTTGGCTTGTATTATAAAAATATCTATTATCAGCAAAAATTCCCCCCTCCCAAGAATCAGAAATGAATAATCCAGTTAAAGGTAGTCCATGCTTCCTTCCCCATTTCTGAAGTCTTCAGGTACATAAGCATAGGCTTTTAGCTTAAGGAGAACCTCATCAATCCATGTAATTTCTTTGCAGATGAAGGTGTGCGAAGAAATCATTTTCATCTTTTTTTTTTCCAAGATAAAAAATTCCAAACTCCACTTCAGACTTTTGGCTTCACTAGAATTGCGTCCAGATGTCGGTAGATCAAACGTTCTTACCTGCCATGATAAAAAGATCAAAAAGGAGAAGAAATGTAATAAATTATGTAGCTAGAAATTGTGTGTTAATTATTCAGAATGTTGATGCTTAATGCAAGGACAACAATGACATTTCCTAAGTAACACAAAGAGAAATACAAAGGAGAAACGTTAAAAGAATAACTCAAGCTCGAAAGGAAAGCCAACATTGTTTACCAAGAAGACGGTTTTCTTAGTACTGTCATCAGAAATATACTGAAAAAAACCAACATCTTTAACTTGTACAAAGTTTTAAAGTTCATATACAGGTATGATATGATAGGTGATAACTTTATCAATGGAAGCCTGATCACTGGGACCCGCACCGTTCCCTAAATCAATAGCGTAGTGGTCAAGTATGCACACCGAGGGTCTATTCATTCTATACGGATAGGCTGGACAAAAGCTGGCACAGTGCTCAACAATCTTGGTACAATTTGGCGAAAGATTATCTTTTTTGTGACATACTTGATCATACAATGTGGTTGTGCATGTGAGCCTTCCCTTTGTCATTATGGTCTTATGAATGTGATCTTATGGTTACTTAGTCAATAATAAACTTCTTCATTATTTTTTTGTTACAGTCATAAGACTTTAGATTTGCAAACACTAATTCTACTTATGTGAGCACACAATTATTCATCATATAAGTTATGTTTTGCAAATGTTTCTGCAATCTTATGTGCAAACAATACAAGATCTGGTTTGAGGACAAAGCATAAAGTAATTATAAAAAAGATGACACTTTTCAAGCGCACACAGTCTATTTTTGGGCATATTATATAATTTCTAAAATGGGAAATTAGTTGGGAAAAAACATTTAACTGCATAGTGGGCTAAGATTTAACAAGCTCCTTGGCGGAACATATGGTGGAGTGGTTAAAAACTGAGAGAATCCAAAAATTGAGTATCATGTGGATTCTTTTATGAGGAAGACAAGCATGCAACAGAGCAACAAATCATCCCAATAGGTCATCCGACATTTAAGATGAAAATAGAATGGAGGCGGATCTCAGCATAATGAAGCCATAAGGGATACAGATTCTAGTGTTCCACACGATAGGCCTTGTATATACATGCTGGCTTCATTAGGCATTCCCTATAATGTTCAGATTTAAGAGGCTAAAGAAAAATGTGTATCCAAACGTTAAGTATACGAGGACAGCATAGCTTGGCGCTAGAAACAAAATAACCAAAATTATAATAAATACAATAACAGAAGAAACAAGAAAATGTAGTCTTATAGTTATAATAGCTATGTGTTCTCCAAGGAGAATTAGCACAGTAAGAAAAAACAATAATGAATGTGTAAGAGAAACATGCAGTAGATGAAGAAGTTACAAACCCATGGTACAATGTAAAAAGAAATTTGGCAAAAAAATATGGCAGCTATAGGATGCAATCAGCACATAAATTGGTGCCGAAGCCACTCTATTTTTCTCGACATGAATGGCAGAATGGTCATTTTGATGAAGAACTTCACAAGAGTCTGCACAGAAGTGGATTCTCAATAACGCTGTACCATGTGATCACACACCCCATCCACTTCAAGCCCTAAATTCCATTAAGCAAGTTTACAATAATAGAAGTTCATCTGATTGAGAAACTACTGCTTGAATATCCGATAGAATATATCAGCTCACCGTGTAAGGCTCAGTCCTGGTTTCGTCCTGGAGCACGGACAGGCACTGCCACAGCCCAGTAAATAATGAAAGAAGAAAGGATGTCCAGCTCTTCAGGCAAGGAAAACCGCCGAGATTTTTATCTTTATTTCATTATGCAGACACAACGAATGGCATGACCAGCACTAGGTGTTTCAGGTGAAAACACTCACCCTTAATCATGATTAAGGGTGAGTGTTTTCACCTGAAACGCGTAGTGCTGGTCATGCCATTCGTTGTGTCTGCATAATGAAATAAAGATCTCGGTTTTCCTTGCCTGAAGAGCTGGACATCCTTTCTTCTTACTGCTTGAATACTCTAGACCAGGGGTCTCAAACACGCAGCCCTTGGGCTGCATGTGGTCCCTCAGGCTGCTTCATGCCGCCTGCAGGCACATGGACCCGGTAACTATCGCAGCTGGTGCAGGGGCTGCCGCTGTCAGTGCTTTATTTCAGATTAATGTTTTGCCGACACTGCACAATCAAGCTATCTCTGCACAACTATTCCAATGGCAGCCGGCGGCCAACCAAAGGCAAGCAACTGACAAGTATGACATCATACGCGTCTGATTGGCCGGCGGCTGCTATTGGAATAGTTGTGCAGAGATGGCTTGACGCTATGCGCAGTGTTGGCAAAATGTTCATCTGAAATAAAACGCTGACAGCGTCGGTCCTTGCTCCAGCTGCGATAGTTACCAGGTCCATGTACCTGCTGGCTCCAAGAAGCAGAGAAAGGACACCGGGAGAACAAAGGACAGGTGAGAAAAATGTGTTGTTTGTGTGTATGTGTGTGAGTGTGTGTGTGTGTGTGTATGTGAGAAGAATGGCACAATAGGTGACACTTCTACAGGATAGGGCATTGCTACAAGAAGAGGACCAGTAAAGGGGATATTACTATAAGAAGAGGACCTGCATTACTGCACATTACTACAGGATGGGGAGTATGGGCACATTACTACAGGATGGGGAGAAAGATGGGGACATTACTACAAGAAGGAGAACAGGATGGGGACAATACTAAAAGATGAGAACCAGGATGGGAACATTACCACAAGATGTTGGCCAAAATTACTATATGGTGCTAATTTTAAAACTATATTACAAAAAGAGAATAAAATGCAGAAAAAAACCCCCAAAAAATAAAACAATTTTTGTACCATCAAAAATGTTTTCTATATATATTTAAACAAGAAAAGTGCACATTTGTGATAATAAACGAATGTTCAAAAACAGTGATCAAAAGGTGCACAGAAAAAAAAATATGATACCAATAAAAATGTCACTTTGTCCTGAAAAGAATGCGGCCCCCAAAATTACTTTTTTTTCTATGTGTGGCCCATACACCCAGCCGGGTATGAATGAGACCCTTGCTATAGACCATATCCTTTTTCACTGGTGACCCAAATATAAAAGGTGAGCTAATTCTGAATTTGGAATGTAAATCTAACAGGAAGGTCAATGAAACTTCAAAATGGCCAAGTGCTAAGATGAACCTGATGGAACAGACATCAATCAATAATGGATAACACACTATACTCCACTGTATATCTTTTCATAATAATTTCTCTAAAAACAGTGAAAGAATCAAATAAATAGGAACAGCCCATGGAAATGTTCTCAGCAGAACATGAATTATTCTATTGTAAATCGTGCCATATTTCATATTACAAATAAATGAGATTACTTCATCGGTACTAAAAATTTCCATAAACCTTTGGAAGGTCAGCAACAAAAGTAAGCTAGTTGTCATGTATTTATCCAACTAGGCTACATAATACCATACTGAGTACAGAAGAAAGGTCAACTTAGCAGCTTTACAAAGGAAAAGTCACAAAAGTATCTATGAAGCCCAATCCTTGACCACTTTGGCGCACCATGAAATGTACACCTATGTCTATGGACATCTTTTAGAGTGCAGGAGCAAAGATGTAAAAAGCACTAAAATTCAGGAATGCAACATTTTTTTTTCTGTTTCAGAAAACATTTTGATTCTCGTTTCTATAGAAAAAAAAACCATGCAACAGACTCGAGTTCTGGAACATATTCACATATTCCATGATATTACACAATACATCACACTCCTTCTCCACCCAAACAGTTGTTTTCCCTTGGCTAGATTTTTGATATATCACTCACCAGTTGAGGCCATCTTGAAACAATAATTGAAAAATTAGGATGATTACCGATGCTTACGAAAACAAGTATTTCTTGATTATGTCCCAAAAGTCTCCCTCTCCCAAGTGTTTTCACAAAATTTTCAAAAACCTCCACTAAGTTACTAAAGATTAAGGAAAACCTGCTTTCAGATATACTTTACTAGTTTATGTTATGTGACAAAACATCCAGACTGCTCATGGTGATGATCGGATATCGGATCAGTGTGTTGTCTGCGTGCTCAATAGACAACATACTGACTCAATAATAACCAGTGTGCCGATGCACACGAGTGATTGTTTTTTCATACAGACAGATGGTTTATGTGAAATAATATCGTAGCATGCACTAGTCTTATCCATATCAATAGCAGGCACGCTCTACACCCATCCACGATGCAGATTCGTGCACAAAGCTGAAAATGTGACTTAAAGGGAACCTGTCACCAGACTTGTCCTTTTTAAGCTGAGGCCAGCACCAGCAAGCTCTTATATAAGGCATTCTAGAATGTCCTACGTCATCCACACAGAGCTGGGAAGGAGGACAGCAATCGCAATTAGATAGGAGGCTCCTGACCAAAACCAACGATGACCATCAGACCAGGTGAGTATAATAAAAGTTGTTTTATGTTATACAGAGTGGCCTGGGAACCTATATACAGTATTCTAGAATGCTGTATATAAGTGGTGGTAGCTGCAGGCTATAAGGGACAGATGTTTGTTGCCTAACATAGGTGGTTAAAAAGTCTTCAAAAATTATAGAAATACACATATATTCTGATAAATACATTTGAAGCCATAAGTTTACATACACCTTAACCACATTCATTAACACAGAGATAAGTGTGATACTGACACCTGTCAGTTCATCTACTGATGGGTAGCGTCAAGGGAGGGCCAGAACAACATAGGTGACAGTGCTATGAGAGGAGACACAGCTGTGACACAGCTCAAATCTGCAGTCCTGCCCCCTCAACAAAAATGTTAGGGCCTTTTCTGAAATGTGTCAGTCAATTGTGTTCCACTCCCAGCACTTTCTAATCATTCAGGATGGTAGACCAGGAAATCAGAGCTATATCATTACCTCTCACTCACTGAGAAAGCTGTTCTAAGGTAGGGTGGCGATGTATTATTCTTGCCTATGAATGTTGCTGCCTGCTTATGATTGGTCAGCATCATACAGAAGAACAAGTACACACCTCTAATGAAAACTTTCTGATAGCACCCAGTTTGACTTTACAAAACTTAATTTATTAGGGGCCAAATACTATGGTTTCTTATATATCTGCAAAGGAGAGGTAAAGTAAATAAAAACCTGTTTTATTCTGCTCCCGCAGCCACTAATACATTGTTCAGTTCAACATGAAAAATTTGGGGAGAGGTCCTCCTAAAACGGCTTTTCCAGGATGAGAAAGAAAGTGTGTCATATTATTCCATGAACAGCGCAATTTTTGCCCATTGACCTTATCTGGTATTGGAAGCACCATTTACTTAATCCTAAATCACTATTTTGCATCTAGGTAAAATATATCTTTGCACCGTGTTAGCCAGTAGAGATAAAAAATTGTTTAAAAGAACTGAAGTCCTCAGTAGTTGATACCTTTTAATGGCTAAGGCTAGGTTCACATTTCCGTTGTTTTGCATCAGTCACATGCGTTGCTTGACGCTTGTGACTGATGCGTTGTACAACAGATGACAAGAATTACAATTCATTGTCGGACTCCGTTGTAAAAGAGAGAACGATATAGTATTAGCAGGAGCAGATACCCAATCAAGTGGAGTGTAAATAGCAGGGTAAATGGTAAAATATAACTTTTAATAATTAATGTTAAAATCAGGGGCTTAAAACAGACAAACACAAAAATGGAATGATACTAGGGTAATAATACAGCTACACAACCAATACAGATCAGCTGACATGCAGCGGATTATCATAGAAGGTGCCTGCTAACAAACAAATTTGCAGAGGCTACAATAATACCTTAACAAATGAGGTAAATAAAGGAACAATCTCACCGGTATAGCTTTTGCTTCAACACCCTGGTGATAGAAGGATCGCAGAGGGGGAGCTATTTAATGCACAGCTACCACCAACCCCTCCAGTTGCGATCCATATACGGTGTGCTCCAGTCTCCCTACGCGTTTCGTATTATTACACTCATCAGGAGAGCTTTCCTGGATTACTAAAGCCAAGGGTAGAAAAACCTCTTGTGCAGAGATAGACGCCTAACCAGATTGCAGTGAATCAAAAGTTTAAATAGAGGCGGGGAAAAACATTTGTGCTCTCATTGGTTGAGCAAGGTCATGTGACCTCCTTGGGCATATGGCATGTACTGCGCATGCGCCCGCAGCGTGTGAAATATTTATAAAATATTTGATATATTTAGCAAGAGTGGTGTCCCTAATGAAGCGTGAACCGATAGAAAGCACGCTCTGTTTACAGGGGAATAATGTCTTGTGCACAGAGCGTGGTTGATTACCGGACTGATCGCGCGTGCGCACTCGACCAAAAGGATGGGACGCAACAGCGCATGTGCACCCTAGTAATGAAAAGGCATAGGTAAGAGCCATCAGAATGGAATCGTTCGCGCATGCGCAGTGACCTATAACACCGGTACTCTACAGCGCCTGCGCATCCAGATCCTTAGGATGTCAGACAAGAGAGCCTGTGATAGCAAGAGGAAGAATATAGAACAATGATGAGAAAGAACTGTACGTCCCCTTGGAAGGTCATATGTACAGAAGAATTAGAGAAGGCGCAACTCATTAATCCGGCACAATAACCCAGACTATTAGCAACATGTCACATGGCACAGAAAGGAAAAAATGCAAAGTGTAGAAGTTCACAATGACATACTGTATTAAACGGGGGGTCACATAACATGCTAGTGATTCACCCCTGAATCAGCAAAATAGGCTGATAAAAAGCAAAACATATCAAAAGTGAATAGAACACATATCCGCTGATAAATTGCTTTCAGACGGAGATGAACCAAACAGAATTGGATCATAATGTTGCTCATGGGTATATAACAAATTAAACAAGGACTGAGAGGGAAAGCTGTTAATGAATACCAATAAAAAAAGACATGTAAATAATGACAGGGAATGGCAGCAGGGAGAATAGGGTAATTGGATCTAATGCTATTGAGGATAGGGGGGGGGCCCTATAATGAAACTAACAAAGCCCCTAAAAAAAAAATTGCCCTACCTAACAACGGAGTTAACACATCCTAAAGTTAGCGATGCCCCCGTCCCACGACGGCCTACCCTAATAAGCTAGCACTGTCCCTAATTAAAGGAAACAGCTATAGGTCAGGGTCTCATTGAGACCTAGTGGGGCCTGCGTCTTAAGTGTAAAGATCCACCTACTCTCTTTCTGCAACACCCTCTGGTCCCAGTTGCCTCCAAGTACAGGGCGCTTCACGAGGTCTATCCCCATGAAGCTGAGACCAGAGACGTCGCTATTATGGATGATGTTCATGTGCGTTGCAAGAGGTGTGTCCCTTTTGTTGGCTATGTTTCTAAGGTGTTCACCTATTTTTCTCCTCATTTCTCTAATGGTTTTGCCAATGTATTCCAAATTGCACTGGCATCTTGCCTGGTAAATTACACCTTTAGAACGACAATTAATGAATGATCTTATATCATACTGTCGTCCTGTAACCGAGCTATAAAAGGTCTTACCAGTCATGATGCGAGGGCAGGCCACACAACCAGGGCATCTGAAACACCCTTAGGGAGAACGATCAGCTGATCACTCACAGGTGCAAGCCGCCGGGTGATCAGCTGATCGTTCGGCCACCGAGAATGCGTGCAGGGGTCGGGGGTTGGAGTGCGGGGTGGGTGGAGCCGAGTGGGGCCATGGCGCCGAGGACGTCAGTGCCGGTGACTGCATGGCTTCGGACGGGTGAGTGTGTGTGTGTGTGTGTGTGTGCGTGTGTACATGCGTAGTGCGGGAGGGGGCGAGGCCGAGCGGGGAAGTGTCGGGCTCCCTGCACATGTAGCCAGGGTAAATATCGGGTAACTAAGCAAAACACTTTGCTTGGTTACCCGATATTTACCTTGGTTACGTGTGCAGGGAGCCAGAGAGAGCATGCGCAGCGAAATCCTACGGATTGCACTGCTCAAAAAACGTTACAGGCTGCGTTCCTTCTGCCCGGCAGTCAGTCACTCCACGACTGATCAGTTGGGCGGAGGATGCAACGCAGCATCATCAGTCACAATCCGCCGCTCATACAAGTCTATGGAAACAACAGAATCCGCCAAACGGATTCCGTTGTTTACCAGAGCCGCGGATTGTGACTGATAGAAATTGACGGAAATGTGAACCTAGCCTAACTGAAAAGATGGTAATAATAGCAAGCTTTCGAGACTGCTCAGTCAATTAAGTCAATTAAGAGATGTGCTCCTCAGACCATCCGGGGGGCATCATAGCCCTGGACCAAACTCTAATCAGAGGACAAATAAAACTTTCACACTGAACTACAGCAATAATTCTGGCTACAACAGTTTGTCCACTTGCCATACTGATAGTTCTGCTTCACATAACTTGTTTTATTTACTGCCCCATTCTTTGTCCTGTCGTGTATAAATAAGTGACTCTTCAGGTTTTGTGTTATATTGAGACTGAAGAAGAGACCTGAGAGTCTTGAAAGCTTGCTATTATTACCATCTTTTCAGTTAGGCATTAAAAGGTATCAACCACTGAACCAGGACTCTCAGTTCTTTTAAACAATTTTTTATTTTGCATCTATATATTTTTTAAAAATGCTAAGTTTAAAACCATATTGGATTAATGATCCACTGCACTGTTTCTTGCAAAGATAGCAATGTCCTCAGAGATTATGTTATTTTATATATCCATTAAATGCAAAGGCACTGACACGTTTTAAGCTTCATTGTCTAACTCAGCCAAATGCCTTAAGTCATAAAAATTCTGACTTCAAACTGACTGCCAGATGCACGGAGGGAGATTGAAAGGCTCAACAGTTACATAGCCTGGCTAGCGTTTCAAGAAGATCAATAGAATGTACTTTCTTTTTTCCACATTAATCAAAAAAGGCATCACTTTCTACCTCTACAAGCTGCTACGGGAGTCAAAGAAAGACCGTGTCTTATCTGAAGGACAGGTCATTCTCCTGAAAAACATCTTCATAGCCATTTACAAACAGAAGAATGAAGTAAATGAAATCTCTGTCTGTGTCTCCCAAGGTTGCTGGTCTCTAAGGACAGCTGTTGGTCTTTAAACAGCATTTCTACATTGATAAAAAAGAAGAGTAAGGTAGTTTTGGGTGTGTGACAAAATAATAAAAAATAACATTCTTACATCTGAATCACTCACTCTGTATCTCCCCACTTGTATTTGTGTGATTGGCTATAGTGATAATGTACTATATACAATATTTGGCCACTACAATCAATCGCTGGCCTCAGTTATCTTCTGCCATGACATAATGAAAAATGAAGTTCCGTGTCCATGACAGAATGAATGCAGAGATGAAGTTGACTAGACTTGTCAAGGAGCAGCCAGGGAGATCATGCAGATATCCCTCCACTGCCACCAACTGTCAAAAAGACAGCACAGGAGATCATGCAGAGATCCCGCTGATGCCACCAATTTGTCACAAACAGCACTCTGCTGCCTTCAATCGTCAGGACCAATATGCAATTGACTGACGAGTGATAGACAAGGCTACTAGGCCTGTTATTGGGGTACTCACAGTGAGTGTAAAGTATATACACCTCAGTTTGCAGCTTATGGAAGATATATATACCCCGGTACAGTCACTGCCAATTCCACAATAACAAAAGAACTAGTAGCTGCCACCACCAACTGTTTATATTGGACACCTGTTACAGGCATTGTATG
Organism: Anomaloglossus baeobatrachus; assembly: GCF_048569485.1. Taxonomy (NCBI): domain Eukaryota; kingdom Metazoa; phylum Chordata; class Amphibia; order Anura; family Aromobatidae; genus Anomaloglossus; species Anomaloglossus baeobatrachus. Next base: position 547,496,177 of record NC_134356.1, read on the forward strand.
GATTCATCAATGCAGTTTATAGAGCAAGAGGAACAAAGCTATTAAATTTTATATATTTAATCCGAAAAGTAGGCAATGTTTATTAAAATATAGAAAAAAGTAGTTACATAAAATAAAAGGGATAACAAAAGAAAAGTACTAAACCTCTGTAATGGAAATAGTTCAGAGCTGAGTAGAAAAAAAAGTTTCAATTAGAAAATATGGAACAATCCTACACAGTAGTACATCTTCCTGCATTGAATAAATCCTCAAACTTCTGTATTTATTGAAGAAAAGTCACTCCCATATACCTCCACTTGGTGACTTCAGAGGGGGCTAGTCATGGGATGTGGCTTTGCTAGCTAGAAAATTATGAGATCCTCAAATTTCAGGATACCTTTGTGCCTGGAGGTCCCAGGTAGAAGATATCATGGTCATGTTTCCTATCACAATTTTACCTTTCTATGAAACATGGCATGGATGGCATAATCCTTCTGACCAATATTAATTTGAAGCTCATAGGCAGGCCTTACAATTATGTAATAACATGCAGATTATTTTCCTTGGAAGCACGTTGTGGAAAATGTGTCTCCCATAACTGTAGGATCTACGCTTTTCACAAAAACTCAAATATTCATAACTTGTCTCTGGTCCAGAAAGTTTTAGTCTTTTGAAATTCAGCTGAATCCAGAGTTAACAAAAGTTTCATCTCTCAAGCTCTGTATATACAAAGCCCAGCCTTTTTGTCTGCTTTTTAGCAGATGTACCAGTTTAATTACCTGTCCACACCCAGGGGTCCTACTTCAGTGAAGGCTGAACAGGGGGCAGATGTATTGTTATATTGCAAACCCTTATGATGAAGCCATGTGTTAATATATTGATACTCTGCCATTACATTATGACAAATAGTAATATTTTGGAATTTTACATATAGAACAATAGCTATTAAAGAAAGAACACTCAGTACCTTGTAATATTCAAAGAAACAAAAATGTACAAGTACCAACCAGGAGCATGACATATGGTAAACTACAAAAAAAGGTGTTTCCTAGATGCAGGAAACATATACATGTTCACGTTAGCCTTGGAGATGATCATGCAGCAATTTTCAAAGTTATCTTCCCACATTGTAGAGAGGACGTGAGATTTCCAAATTCTAACTGCTCATCTAAAAAGTTTACAAGATCTAATGTCAATCCTATGTAGTCCTCTACACTAACAGAAAAAAAAAACCCCTACGTATATGGAGAGACCTCTGTAATAGAAAGAAAATAACTAAATAGAATGCCACGATATGTAAATTTGTAAACACCTTTATTTTTAACTGTTTTGGAAATGGCAGAAGTGCTGAGGTAAAAAGAGGCTGTTCATACTGCTGTCTAATTTTTGTCTTACTGATCTAATACTGAAAATACCTGTGGTCAAGCTGCTCATACTGCTGTTTAGTTTGTCTTATCTAATACTGAAGATATCTGGTTGTAGAATTAAGAAGTGGATGATTCCACTTCTGCCAACACTGTCTATCTGATCTAATATTTGAAGTACCACTGGTGCTGAGGTAAGAAAAGGCTGCTTACACTGCTGTCCTACCAATCTTTCTGAATGCTGAGTGGTCCTACTGACCCGGAGATAACTTATGTCATATACTATCAAGCTATCACTGAGTCACAGCAGTGGAGTTTCCTGTCCTAGTAACATTCAAAGACAGACTTTTATCAGTGTAACAAAATAGCAGACATTTTAATGTACTATAGTAATCGCCTACCTATAAAACACAAGAGTGATTTGCTATTTAACCCCTTCACCCTGCTTTCCCCTTCCTGATAAAACCTATATTTTCAATTCTGATCAGTGTCAGGTTATAAGGTAATAACTCAGGTGGGTGTCAATGGATCCCAGGGATTCCGAAATTGTTTTCTTGTGACACGTACTTTATGTTAGTGCTAAATTTTGGGTGATATGATTTGCTATTTTGAAAATAATAAAAAATTGACAAAAAAATTAAAATGTCCGAATTTCCCTCCTCTAACCTGATCCTTTTCTGATGACGGCAACTGACTTCAGCGTGTAAGAGGGGCAGCGCATGACGTCACTGCCATGCGAGCCCAGTCACATGCCGACAATTGCTGATGGCAAATACAAAATTAATATTCACAACTCCCCATACACTGAACTATGGGTGTGGTGAGCAACAAATATTCAATTTCTTTAATAGTAGACACTTGATGGCCCTGGCTGCTGCAGGAAGGCGGTGGATAGAGTAAACACTTGTGCCCACTATTAAAGAAATTGAATAGTCACTGCTACTCGCCCATAATTCCACCCACCACTTGGCGTCAGCTTCAGTATGGCAATATCCTATACAGTGCCTACAAGTAGTATTCAACCCCCTGCAGATTTAGCAGGTTTACACATTCGGAATTAACTTGGCATTGTGACATTTGGACTGTAGATCAGCCTGGAAGTGTGAAATGCACTGCAGCTAAAAAGAATGTTATTTCTTTTTTTATTTTTTTTTTTAAATTGTGAAAAGTTTATTCAGAGGGTCATTTATTATTCAACCCCTCAAACCACAAGAATTCTGTTTGGTTCCCCTAAAGTATTAAGAAGTATTTCAGGCACAAAGAACAATGAGCTTCACATGTTTGGATTAATTATCTCTTTTTCCAGCCTTTTCTGACTAATTAAGACCCTCCCCAAACTTGTGAACAGCACTCATACTTGGTCAACATGGGAAAGGCAAAGGAGCATTCCAAGGCCATCAGAGACAAGATCGTGGAGGGTCACAAGGCTGGCAAGGGGTACAAAACCCTTTCCAAGGAGTTGGGCCTACCTGTCTCCACTGTTGGGAGCATCATCCGGAAGTGGAAGGCTTATGGAACTACTGTTAGCCTTCCACGGCCTGGACAGCCTTTGAAAGTTTCCACCCGTGCCGAGGCCAGGCTTGTCCGAAGAGTCAAGGCTAACCCAAGGACAACAAGGAAGGAGCTCCGGGAAGATCTCATGGCAGTGGGGACATTGGTTTCAGTCAATACCATAAGTAACGTACTCCACCGCAATGGTCTCCGTTCCAGACGAGCCCATAAGGTACCTTTACTTTCAAAGCGAGATGTCAAGGCTCGTCTACAGTTTGCTCATGATCACTTGGAGGACTCTGAGACAGACTGGTTCAAGGTTCTCTGGTCTGATGAGACCAAGATCGAGATCTTTGGTGCCAACCACACATGTGACGTTTGGAGACTGGATGGCACTGCATACGACCCCAAGAATACCATCCCTACAGTCAAGCATGGTGGTGGCAGCATCATGCTGTGGGGCTGTTTCTCAGCCAAGGGGCCTGGCCATCTGGTCCGCATCCATGGGAAGATGGATAGCACGGCCTACCTGGAGATTTTGGCCAAGAACCTCCGCTCCTCCATCAAGGATCTTAAGATGGGTCGTCATTTCATCTTCCAACAAGACAACGACCCAAAGCACACAGCAAAGAAAACCAAGGCCTGGTTCAAGAGGGAAAAAATCAAGGTGTTGCAGTGGCCTAGTCAGTCTCCTGACCTTAACCCAATTGAAAACTTGTGGAAGGAGCTCAAGATTAAAGTCCTCATGAGACACCCAAAGAACCTAGATAACTTGGAGAAGATCTGCATGGAGGAGTGGGCCAAGATAACTCCAGAGACCTGTGCCGGCCTGATCAGGTCTTATAAAAGACGATTATTAGCTGTAATTGCAAACAAGGGTTATTCCACAAAATATTAAACCTAGGGGTTGAATAATTATTGACCCACACTTTTATATTGAAAATTTATTAAAATTTAACTGAGCAACATAACTTGTTGGTTTGTAAGATTTATGCATCTGTTAATAAATCCTGCTCTTGTTTGAAGTTTGCAGGCTCTAACTTATTTGCATCTTATCAAACCTGCTAAATCTGCAGGGGGTTGAAGACTACTTGTAGGCACTGTATATAATCGTGACTACATTTAATGCTTAGTGTTGTACTTGAGAGGTAAGTTTGTTGTTGTGCTCCAAAAGTCAAATAACGCTCCTTCCCTGCTGAGCCTTGCTATGTGCTTATTTTTGTTCACCATCCAATGGTATGAAGTTCTGTGGTGTTACCTGTGGTGTCAATATGATCACTGCACCCCTAGATGAATTTATTGAGGGTTGTAGATTCTAAAATGGGATCACTTATGGGAGGGTTCTGCTGTTTTGGCCCCTCAGGGGCTCTGCCAATGGGACATGGCACTTGCAAACCATAACAGCAAAATCTACATTATAATCCTTACCATCTGAGCGTTGTTACATGGGGTTCCATATACATCTCACAATAATGTGATTCAGATGAAACCCCTGGAGTGATCCATTCACTATAATGAGGCCGCAGAGTTATTCTGGACTGTGTCTGACCTCTTTTCAGAAGTGCAGAAATCTGATGTTGAGTGTGTTTATATGCACACTTAACAATACAGACACCATTGAATCTTTGTCAAATAATAGTCTACAGTGTCTCTATCTGTCTAATTATGGGGAATCTTCAGTCAGGAATTCCATCTGAAGCACATATTTCACAGATTTACAAGTAAACCTTGGTGTAAGCACTCAGTGTGTAGTGCAGGATAAATGTGAGCTGAGCCTTACTGCTATCTTTGGGAGGAAAAATGGACAAATCAACAGCAAGTAAGAATTGGTTTCGTTTATTTTTTACACGGTTCACCATAGTGAATGGAAAGCTTTATTCTTCGCGACTGTGCGATTACAGATTACAGTGATACTAGATTTATATAGTTTTTTTAGGTTTTGCGACTATCAGATAATAAAAAAACTTTTTACTAAGTTTGTGTATCACCATATATTAGCAGCTATAATTTTTCTATATTGTTGCCAAAAAAGTTATGTGAGGTCTTGTTTTTTGCAGGACGAGTTGAACATTTTTTTGGTACCATTTCTGGGCGCATAACATTTTTTAATCACTTTCCATTCTGATTTTTGGGTGGCAGAATGAACAAAATCAAACAATTCAGGATTTGTTTTTTGTTTTTATGCCATTCACCGTGTAGTAAAATTGATGAGACAGCTTTATTATTCAGGTCAGTATGGTTACATTGATACCAAATTTATCAAGATTTATGTTTTGCAGCTTTTACACAATAAAAACTATTTTATAAAAAAATGTTTTTGCATTTCTTTATTCTGAAAGCTATAGCTTTTAATTTCTCAGCTGATGGAGCGGAGTGTGGCTTTGTTTTTTGTGGAGCAAGATCATGTTTACAGCGATACCATTTACATTTTACTTCTTGATCTCGTTTTATTCAACTTTTTGTGGGCTGTATCATGATAAAGGATATTTTTTTGCCATGTTTTTCATTTTTTATGGTATTCATTGAATGGGTTAACTAGAGTGACAATTTTTAGATCAGGTTGTTCCGGACGCAGGGATACCAAGTATGTGCATTTGTTTTTGTTTTTTTACATAAACATATGTATTTATTGGTATAATATTTTTTTTTATTTAACTTTTGTTCTTTATATTGTGATTTTTACTGTATTTTCCGGCGTATAAGACGACTGTGTGTATAAGACAACCCTCAACTTTTCCAGTTGAAATATAGAGTTTGGGATATATTGTACATAATCGACCCTAATAATATCCCTATTGTTTAGTGATATCCCCTGCTGTAATGTCCCCATTGTTTAGTGATGTCCCCTGCAGTAATATGCCCATTGTTTAATAATGTCCCCTGCAGTAATGTCCTGTGCAGTAATAAGCCCATTGTTTAATAATGTCCTCCTGCTGGTTCCTTTCTGTTCCCTATCATGCAGGTGTTTACAAACAATAAAAGATATTCTCACCCGTCCTCCGTTCCTGCGGTGCCTCCAGCTGTTTCTTGCAGTCCGCAGGCAAACAAACCCCTCCGTGATAGCGTGAACGAAGCGGCCACTGCAGGATGTCATCATGGCTTTACTGCAGTTGAATGCTTTGTGGTGCCATAACGACATCCTGCAGCAGCCACTCCATGCACTGGACGCTATCACGGAGGGGTCTGTGTACTTGCGGACTGCAAGAAACAGCTGGAGGCACCGCGGGAACGGAGGACAGGTGAGAATATATTTTATTGTGTGTAAATGACGGCACATCGCGATATAAGACGACCCCCGACTTTTGAGAAGATGTTCAGGGGTTAAAAAGTCGTCTTATACGCGGAAAAATATGGTAAATATCTTTACAATTTTTTATTTTATGTTTTTTTTAATTTTTTACCCTGTTTAAAGATGGACATCATCATTTTCTGGTCTCACTGCTGATCTAATACTTTGTAATACTTTAACATTGTAAGATATTAGATAACTGAACCAGAGATAGGCAGGAGGGCATGTGAGGTCCTGCTCAAGGCAAGACCTCACAGGCCACCATACCCACTTGACCCTCCGGCCATTATTTGGCCCAGGGTCACCAATGGGGATCATCGGCACAAGGAAATCGCAATTGCGTTGTGCCAATGAAATGAAAGAGGACGCTCCCTCCCTCTTGTAAATTGATTGATGATGCTTTAGCCATTGATAGCGGCATTAGAAGGGTTAAATACTGATTGTGGGCATTACAGCAGTGTGTCAGCTATGACTTATAGTTGCCACCGCTGATGATTTTGCTGGCGCTGCATGTGAGCCGGTATGATTGGAGCTCTGTACATATACGGCGGTTTGCTGGAACGCAGCTCCCGCATCGCCGTACATGTATGCTGAATGTCGTGAAGGGGTTAAAAGTATATAGGAATTTATTTAGAATTTCATTTTCTTTCTGTTTCTAGAAAACCCCTTCAAAACGTATCATTTGCAAAACAAAAACTTACATGGCAATAACAGTACACAACCATAATCTGGATGCTGTAACAGATTTCCTCCTAGAGTACATGAGATAATACTGTATATAACTGTAGATTGCAGGCTAATTGGTGCAATCAGTGTCATAAATGCCTGTATTCAGTACAGAAGCCTTGCTGTCTGACACCTATTCATTCTAAAAAAAACCAATTAGGCCTAATAAGTATTTCCAATATAAAAAAACAGTACTTATTTGTCTTATATATCTTTACACAAGCTCCTATTATTAACCTGTAATGTACATTGATTGCAAGAAAGAAAATCTCAATTTATTTTTTTTTTTACTAGTGAGGGTGAAAAAGGACTGGAGCAATGTTATCAATATCAGGGGCAATGAAGAAGGGTCAAAAATGGGAAATTACAGTTCATGTAATGTCCTGTTCTCTCAACAATCTACTGTTTATTGTTCAAGAAGACAAAACGCTGAGGGTACGTTCATACAGAGTTTTTTAATATGGATTTTGGCTTGGATTCTGCACTTAAGTCTGCTTACAAAAATGCATAAAGGGAACCTGTGGATCAGAAAAGGATCTGTTGTGTAAAGGGAACCTGTCACAACGAAAATGGAGTCCAATCTGCAGGAAGCAGGTTATAGAGCATGGGGAGCTGAGTAGATCGATATGTAGTTTTGTGAGAGACTCAGTATACCCTGAGTTTTCATTATTTGTACCTTTGCTCTTTAGGGGATTTTTGGTCCAGAGGGCGGTCCAATGTGTGACTGACAACTTTCTTGTATAAGCGTGCATATGAAGGTAGCTGATAATCTGCGATAGGACCACCCAATGGACCAAAAATCCCAGAAAGAGCACAGTTGTAAATGATTAAAACACAGGTCATATGGAACCATTACTTACAAAACTATATATCAATTTACTCTCTGCTCTATAACATGTGTGTGACACTTGACATACAGTTCTGTAGTGTCTGGTTGTAGAAGGTTGCAGCGTTGGGCTACACAAGCTGCTCTCTTTTTCCCTGCTTGGAGTGAGTCCTTTTCCATTAGGACCCTGCAGATTTCCTCACCTTTTCACCTATTACTTATTAGCACTTTCTTTTGTGTCTTTAAACACTCATTCCCTCTCACTCTTTGCTGGTGATAGGTTAACAACTCTTTACAAGTCTTGAGTGCAAACAGTCGAATTGTATTCATCAGGAGAAACTTTGTTGTTATTGCAGTTCCCCACCCTGAGTCATCTGGAGATAAGTTATTTGTTTACTTCCCCCTGTTTGAATTCCCTGTGTCTTCTTTAAAAATCAGTGGGGTAGACTACGCACTCATCCCATCCATTCCCTACCTAGAGCCTATTTCAGGGCCAGCCAGGGTAAGGTATCCTGCAGAACCTATCTATGATGGTGAGGAAAGCCAGGTGCCAGCGGTAGGTTTGGTCAGGGGTCACCATCTCCCCCTTCCTAGACACAAGGTTTCCCTTCCCTTTCACTTGATACTTCCCCGTCGTAGGGTGACACATGCTGCTTGCAGAGTAGACTGTATGGTGAAAGGTTCCCTTTAACCCCTTCACGACCGGCCGATCTTTCGCTTTCCTTTTTTTTTTGCCATTCTTCTTCCGAGAGACATGACTTTTTTATTTTTCAGTCAATATGGTAACCTGAGGGCTCATTTTTTGTGGAACGAGCTGTACTTTTAAATTAAACCATAAGTTTTACCATATAGTGTACTGAAAAACGCCAAAGAAAATTCCAAATGCGGGAAAATTGGAAAAAAGGGCAATAGCACTATAGTTTTTGAGATATTTTATTCACTGTGTTCACTATATGGTAAAACTGATGTGTGCGTGTGATGCCTGAGGTCGGTGTGAATTTGTAGACACCAAACATGTATAGGTTTAATTTTATCTAAGAGCTTAAAAAAATTATTAGAATTTTGTCCAAAAAAAAGTGGCGCACGTTTTATGCCATTTTCCGCGACCCGTAGCGTTTTCATTTTTTGGGATCTATGGCTCAGTGACGGCTTATTTTTTGCATCTCAAGCTGTCGTTTTTAACGGTTCTATTTTTGCACAGATGCTACGTTTTAATCGCATTATTGCATTTAGTGCAAAATTTTGTGGCGACCAAAAAAACTTACTTTTGGCGTTTGAATTTTTTTTGCTTCTACGCCGTTTACCAATCATGTTAATTGATTTTATATTTTGAGAGATTAGGCATATCTGAATGAGGCGATACCAAACATGTGTATATTCTTTAATTTTTTTAACCCTTTAATTTTTCTGGGGCGAAAGGGGGCTGATTTGAACTTTTAGGGGTTTTTTTATTTTTTTTTTAATTTTTTAAAGCTTTTTTTTATTTTTTTTTATTTTATTAGTCCCCCTAGGAAGCTATATGGATCAGCAATCTGATCACTCTGCCATATCTGCTGATCACAGCTATACAGCTGTAAACAGCAGATATGCTCATTTTCTGCTTCACCCAGCTCGGGGTCGGGTCAAATCGAAAGTAAGTAATGTGAGCTACAGGATTCATCACATGACCCTGTGCTACCATGACAACCACCGGAAGTCACGTAATCACGTCTCGTGACTTCCGGTATCGTCCAGTGAGTAAATGTTTACCACCGATACCGTTATAATAGCGCTGTCATATATTGAGCGCCATTTAAGGGGTTAAACGGCACGGGAAGATAATGATTCTGCTCATGCCTGGCAGGCACACATCTCAGCTGTAAAAATCAGCTGAGATGTGCGCTGATCGCAGCAAGCTGCCGGCAGCAGACCGCGGACAGTAACACTATGACCGCTAGGACGTAATATTACTGCCCGTGGTCGTTAAGGGGTTAAATTAGGTTTTTGTGTTAAACGTAATTTTTTTACTTTTTTGGCAATGTTTTTCTGTATCACAACTTAATATTAAACATGACAAATACAGATCGTAACATGAATAAAAAAGCACTGCCGAATTAAAAAATTAAACTACCTGTAATACAAAAACATGGTTTAAACAATATGTCAATCTCTGATAATACTTCCCCTTAGATTAAACTTCTTATTGATTAAAATGAAAAACTGCACATTTTTCTTTCATGCGTTTTATTTTTTTGCAGCAAAAAGCATCAACATTTGGTGCTGTTGAGTCATGTACAACACTAAAAACTGGATAAATGAATAAACTGTAAGGAGAGAAGAAAATTACAAGACTAAAAACATGCACAAATATGGTACCCTTAGGACGTTGTAAGTCGGTATGGGAGCGACCTTAATGTAAGTGATTATTTCTCAAAACTTAAAAAGCATAATAATTATCCCCTAAGCAAAATGGGCTGAAAATGTATTTTATATAAAAACTAGGAAAAATAAAACAATGCAGTCTACTAAAAACACAAAATCCCCGATCTCCTTGGTTGCCTTAGAATAAAAGAAAAATGTGTGTCATACAGTAATGAACTTGTATGAAACCAGATACTTTACCTATATCTATATTTCACATCAAATACTGTGGAGTCTTCATCTTCAAAATTGTCCTCATTGAGAGGAGCCATTTCTACTCGTTCGGCTGGCATCGTTATGATGTCATATTTTCGAGTTTTCCGTATTCTCTTTCCAGATCTAGAAATAGACAAAAAGACAAAACAATGAGCTTTGACATTATCATTAAATAGGTTTAAATTCTAAAATCAGCCACAACAGATACAAAAGTAACAGAGGTACATAAAATTTGGCTTTCTGAAATCATTTTCTTATGTCTGATTTAAAAAAAAATTTTCTATATTTAACTACAACATGCTCTACCACAATACATCAGACTCTCGCCTACCTTGACAAGCATCAAAAGGAACCTGAAGACCCACCTATTCTGACAAGCCTACAACCTGCCGTAACCCTCTGATAAGTCTGATATAGCACCACACAACCATCTCTACCCTAACCTACTGTATCCTCACCCATTCCCTGTAGACTGTGAGCCCTCGCGGGCAGGGACCTCTGTTCTCCTGTACCTGTCTGTGCCTTGTATTGTTTATGATTATTGTACTTGTCCCTTTTTGTATAAGCGAGATGAACATGAACATTTATTATTATAGCCAAAAATGTACACAATATTGTATATAACAATATTGATTTATATTGAACATTCATTCTGCACGTTTATTGGAAATTAATTATTACCCCTTTCCCTTTTCTATCTAAAGCTTCTCTTGGTCCCTTTTCTCATATACAAGGCCTGAGGATCGTCTCTGTGAAGCATCCAGCAGATGTCCCCCATCATGTTCACGTTCCATCTACCATGTAATCAGTGAAAAAAAAAATCACCTAATCACCAAAATTACTTTTCAAACAATTTTACGCTTGCAAACCAGTGTAATTGATCACAATCGCCGGTGGTCACAACAGCTTGACCTGCACTGGTAAAACACTGGTGGCTGATCTTAGTCGTATGGCCCCATTGTCTGTGTTGTCCCAACTCTTTCAAGCCAAACCATGAGGGTTTAGGCTATGCGCCCACAGGAGCTTGTTCCTGCGGATTTTACTGCGGAAAACCTGCGGATTTATCTGGATTTTCCAGATAAATCCGCAGGTTTCAGCATGTACAGACACTCCCCATGTTATCCTATAGGACATGGGGAGTGTCTGTGTCCACGCTGCGGTATGTGCGGCTGCGGAATATGATGCGGATATCCCGCAGCCGCACGTAACTGCATGTCAATTATTCCTGCGGAATTACCTGCGGAAATCCTGTCCCTCCATTATGGAGATAGATGCCTGGACGTCCGCAGGTAAATCGCACGAAAGTCCGCAGGTTTACCACAGCTATTCCGCTGTACTACCGCAGCTAAAAATAGCTGCGGATGTCGGCCGGCTGCTGCAGTAAACCTGTGGCCGTACCTGCGGATACATCAGCAGGTACGAGCTCCCGTGGGCACATAGCCTTACAGGGCTTTTCCGAGGTCTTGCTTGATGACAACTTCATGCACTTTCAATTCAACATCAGGAAAAGGCATCACAACAACCAGACAGACGTAATCACACTTAAAAAAAAAATAAAAATGTTTGGTCGCCACTGTACAAGCACAGACATGGTCTGAGCAGGCAGATTTTGTGGTTAAGAACTACTACAAATTTCAACCACTCTATACCAAGCACTTAACCCATAGAAAAGTGGAGCCATATAATCATCAAGATGGTAAGATAAAAAATTATACTTTATTTAACATTAATTCAGACACACAAGATAAATACATACAGTCAGGGCCAGAAATATTTGGACAGTGACACAAGTTTTGTTATTTTAGCTGTTTACAAAAACATGTTCAGAAATACAATTATATATATAATATGGGCTGAAAGTGCACACTCCCAGCTGCAATATGAGAGTTTTCACATCCAAATCGGAGAAAGGGTTTAGGAATCATAGCTCTGTAATGCATAGCCTCCTCTTTTACAAGGGACCAAAAGTAATTGGACAAGGGACTCTAAGGGCTGCAATTAACTCTGAAGGCGTCTCCCTCGTTAACCTGTAATCAATGAAGTAGTTAAAAGGTCTATGGTTGATTACAGGTCTGTGGTTTTGCATTTGGAAGCTGTTGCTGTGACCACACAACATGCAGTCTAAGGAACTCTCAATTGAGGTGAAGCAGAACATCCTGAGGCTGAAAAAAAAGAAAAAATCCATCAGAGAGATAGCAGACATGCTTGGAGTAGCAAAATCAACAGTCGGGTACATTCTGAGAAAAAAGGAATTGACTGGTGAGCTTGGGAACTCAAAAAGGCCTGGGCGTCCACGGATGACAACAGTGGTGGATGATCGCCGCATACTTTCTTTGGTGAAGAAGAACCCGTCCACAACATCAACTGAAGTCCAGAACACTCTCAGTGAAGTAGGTGTATCTGTCTCTAAGTCAACAGTAAAGAGAAGACTCCATGAAAGTAAATACAAAGGGTTCACATCTAGATGCAAACCATTCATCAATTCAAAAAATAGACAGGCCAGAGTTAAATTTGCTGAAAAACACCTCATGAAGCCGGCTCAGTTCTGGAAAAGTATTCTATGGACAGATGAGACAAAGATCAACCTCTACCAGAATGATGGGAAGAAAAAAGTTTGGAGAAGAAAGGGAACGGCACATGATCCAAGGCACACCACATCCTCTGTAAAACATGGTGGAGGCAACGTGATGGCATGGGCATGCATGGCTTTCAATGGCACTGGGTCACTTGTGTTTATTGATGACATAACAGCAGACAAGAGTAGCCGGATGAATTCTGAAGTGTACAGGGATATACTTTCAGCCCAGATTCAGCCAAATGCCGCAAAGTTGATCGGACGGCGCTTCATAGTACAGATGGACAATGACCCCAAGCATACAGCCAAAGCTACCCAGGAGTTCATGAGTGCAAAAAAGTGGAACATTCTGCAATGGCCAAGTCAATCACCAGATCTTAACCCAAGTGAGCATGCATTTCACTTGCTCAAATCCAGACTTAAGAAGGAAAGACCCACAAACAAGCAAGACCTGAAGGCTGCGGCTGTAAAGGCCTGGCAAAGCATTAAGAAGGAGGAAACCCAGCGTTTGGTGATGTCCATGGGTTCCAGACTTAAGGCAGTGATTGCCTACAAAGGATTTGCAACAAAATATTGAAAATAAAAATATTTTGTTTGGGTTTGGTTTATTTGTCCAATTACTTTTTACCTCCTAAAATGTGGAGTGTTTGTAAAGAAATGTGTACAATTCCTACAATTTCTATCAGATATTTTTGTTCAAACCTTCAAATTAAACGTTACAATCTGCACTTGAATTCTGTTGTACAGGTTTCATTTCAAATCCAATGTGATGGCATGCAGAGCCCAACTCGCGAAAATTGTGTCACTGTCCAAATATTTCTGGACCTAACTGTACGTAGTGAAACGTTCATAGTGGAGACTACGAATAAGCTGAGGTGCCAAAAAATGTACATATCAATAGGAGGAGGGTTCCACCTTACGTGGGGTGTATATATAAGAGAAGTATCAAGCATCTAGTAGCAAAACAAGGCCAATGTAATAATTAGAAAGGTATGGCACAAAGAAAAATCTATACACTCACCCATCATGTTCCCCGTTGGCATACGCACCGCAGTAACTCTATACTAAGGTGGATTATTTTACTCCTACCGTAGTACTTGCAGTCATATTTGACCTTTTATTAAATACTCTTTTAAGCTTTATATAGTCTTTAACTAGTTTATTCAAAACCTACACAACCAAAATAGCTACATGCAGCTATGACTTTATAGGGATCATTCTGGGCAGTAACTATTAGGCTATGTGCGCACTAGAGCTTTTTACCTGCGGATTTACCCGCGGATTTGCCCCGGAAATTTCTTGAGAAATGTCTGCAATCTTTGTGCAGACATTTCCCATGAAATTCAATGAGAAAAAAAAATAGCTGTGCGCACTGTGCGGATTTTTCTCAAGAAAATTTCTTGAGAAAATTTTCTCGAGAAACTTTCTTGAGAAAATGTGCATGTCCATTAATTTCCGCAGGTACCTGCGGTATTCCGGGGGTATTCCGCAGGTAGCAATGATGTGCTTTATACCACCGGAATAGCCGCGAATTACCTGCGGGAATGCTCATCGCTGCCTGCGGTTTTGCAGGAAGCGATGTCATTATGCCAGGAAGAGGAGCAGAGTAAACACACGTCGCACTCCCTGGACGCCGCACAGAAGTACTTCCGTGCGACCTCCAGGTGCCCGTGCAGTGTGTGTCCTGCTCCGGCCTCGCGGCTGCCTGCACTGCAGTGTCAGTGTCTGCCCGCAGTGTCAGCAGCCTGTCACGCGGCAGCGCAGGCAGACACTGACATCCTGCAGTGCTGGGAGCCGCGGGGATGACGATCGCTGCTGTCAGGAGGTGAGATCATTACCTGCTGTGACGATCTCCTGCCTCCTGACGTCAGCGCTGTCACTGCTGTCTATGCCCGTCTCGCGAGCGGCCCGAGACTGTCACTAGCGGTGACGTCACGGCCTCTCGCGATACTTCTGACAACGCGGCGGGCATAGAAGTCAGTGACAGCGCTGACGTCAGCAGTACAGGAGATGATCACAGAAGGTAATGATCTCATCTATGCTCCTGATGGCAGCGCTCGTCATCCCCTGCAGTGACCTGAGCTGACCTATTGATGTTAGCTCAGGTCACTGCATTGCTCTCCCAGCCAATGGGAACATTCTGTTCTTCATTGACTGGGACAGCGACTATGGTATGGATCGCCGTGCCCCCCCCCCTTATTGGATTACGCCGGACGTGGAATTGATTGTGCTCTTTTCAATAAATTGGTTAAAGAGGGAATGTTTTGGGGAGTGTTTTTTCAAATAAAACTTTTTTTGTTGTCTATTTTTTAATTATTACTGACTGAGTTGGTGATGTCGGGTATCTGATAGACGCCTGACCTCACCAACCCCAGGGCTTGATGGCAGGTGACATTACACAACTGGCATCAACCCCATATATTACCCCGTTTGCCAACGCACCAGAGCGCGGGATCAGCTGGGGCAAAGCGCCAGGATTGGCACGTCTAATGGATGCGCCACTTCTGGGGCGGCTGCGGCCTGCTATTTTTAGGCTGGGGAGTGTCCAATAACAGTGGACCTCCCTAGTCTGTGAATATCAGACCCCAGCTGTCCGCTTTACCTTGGCTGGTGATCCAATATGGGGGGGACCCCACGTTTTTTGTTTTAAATTATTTATATAATTTAAAATAACAGCGTGGGGTGCCCACTGTTTTGGATTATCAGCCAAGGTGAAGCTGCCAGCGGTGGTCTGCAGGCTGCAGCCGTCTGCTTTACCCTAGCTGGCTACAAAAAATGGGGGGACCTCACGTCATTTTTTTTTAATTATTTATTTATTTTATGGCTAAATACAAGGCTAAGCACCCTTTAGGCTACTTTCACACATCCGGCTTGAGCTCTGCGGCTCAATCCGGCTGTGCAAGCTATGCAACGGATGCGGTGAAAACACCGCATCCTTTGCATAAGTTTTTCCTGTGCGGCCAGTCCGGTTTTTGCCGCTTGCGGCATGCTACTGAGCATGCGCAGTGGCAAAAACCGCATGCGGCGGCCGGATGCGGTTATTGCCGCATCGCGCCGCATCCGGCCGCCATAGGCATGCATTGAAAAATGCGCCGCATCGGCCGAATGCGGCGCGATGCGGTTTTTTTTGCCGCACGAAAAAACGTGCCAGGCAACGTTACATCCGGCCGCCGCATCGGCTACATCTGCCGCATGCGGCAAAAAACGGACGGAACGCAAGGCCATGCGGCACAATGCGGCACTAATTAAAGTCTATGCAGGAAAATCGCAACCGGCAGCAAAAAAAAACGGTTGCGATTTTCATGCAAAGTGCCGGATTGTGCCGCATAGCAAAAACCGGAGGTGTGAAAGTAGCCTAAGTGCCACATGAAAGTCACTAAAGGGTGCCAGCTTAGAAAATGCAGGGAGGTGGAACATTATATAGGTTTTTCTCATCTATCTATCTATCTATCTATCTATCTATCTATCTATCTATCCCTCTATCTATCTATCTATCTATCTATCCATCTATCCCTCTATCTATCTATCCATCTATCCCTCTATCTATCTATCTATTCATCTATTCATCTATCTATCTATCCCTCTATCTATCTATCTATTCATCTATCCATCTTTCCCTCTATCCATTATCTGTCTATCGATTATCTTTATTATTTATTGCAGGGACAAACCTGCGGTAAATCCGCGGCAAATCCGCGGCAAATCCGCGGCAAAAACGCATGCGGATTTGGTGCGGATTTTTTCCGCAGGTCCGGAAATCTTTCACTGGCAGAAGTTTCTCAAGAAATTTTCTTGAGAAACTTCACATTTCTAGTGCGCACATAGCCTTAGGGTGCGTGCCCACGATCATTGTTTGCAGCATCCAAAACGCTGCGTTGTACAGTACTAGCATAGTGGATGCGATTTCTAGAAATCCCGTGCCCACTATGCTTCTTTTTTCCACAGCAAACACTGACCTGCAGAGCGTCTTTCCAGACCACAGCATGTCAACTGTTTGCTGCGGAATCGCATGTGTCCTCCGTAGGGAGAGCACAAGCGAGAGACCACAGCGCACCGAACCTTAATCGTGGGTATGAGCAGCTGCGGTCTCTTGCGTTCTCCTGCGGAGGAGACTTGCGGCCCCGCAGGTCAGGGCCCGCTGCGTCCAGGACACAGTGAGTCCTGACCGTGGGCACATACCCTTAGGGCACTGCGTCCTCAGCGAGACAGTGTGCATTGATTTTTACTTGAGATTACCCCCTTGACAAGCCATTGACCAGACCCTGTCAACAGGATCCTCTTTTGTCATTGTTTTCCCACTACTGATCTTTATCACAGGTGCCAGTGCGTATTGTTTTTTGATCAATGTAACCAGTCTGATTGCCATGAGGGAAGTCGGGAAAGAATTCTTCCCCCAATATAGGGCTAATAGAATCTGTAGTAATAGTAGTAAATCCAGCTCACCATTGCTGTCATCCACCTTCTATTCCGAGCTCGGACATAGACTCTGCCATGGCCTGGTTATTGAATAAGTAAAACAGGATAGTCCAGCTCAAATGAACAACTTCTCCTTTATTACTGGAAAATTCTTGTACATGGGACATCAAATATTTATAAAGAAAATGCTATGGTAGCATATGCATCAATGTGTTTCTGGTGTGCGTCCACCCTTAATCATGATGCCAATTGGGATCATGATTAAAGTGAACCTGTCAGGTGCACTATACACCCAGAACCACGAGCAGTTCTGGGTTCATATTGCTAATTCCTGCCTAAGCATCTCTGTATTTAGTAGTATAGATAAAGAGATTTTTAGAAAACGTATTTCTAAAGAACTTTTATTATATGCTAATGAGGCCAGAAACTAGTCGCAAGGGCATTAGTTCCCTTGGCTAGTCGGCCCCCTTAGCATGTTAGCATGCCCACAGTGGCGTGCTAATATGCTAATGAATGTGCAGCGTCAGAGGCATGGTCGCTCTCACCTCTGCTGCCATCGCTGGTTTTCAGCTCAGTGCTTACTATCAGAACGTCCCTGGACTTCCGGTCATGTATACTACACGAGTTTGAAGCCGGGACATGTACCCCCTTTTTCATAGTATGCATGAATGTAAGTCCAGGACTTCTGATCATGGGCACTGAGCCGAAATCCAGTGTTGGGGGTAGTGGCAATAGACAGCGGTGAGATCGACCATATCTCTGACGCTGTGCATTCATTAGCATGTTAGCACGCCCATAGGGGCGTGCTAACATGCTAAGGGGGCTGATTAGCCAAGGGAAGTAACGCCCTTGCGACTAGCATATTATAGAGAATCTTTTGAAATAATTTATGATTTCTTTATGTATGCTACTAGGTGCTGGGACGGTTAGGCAGGGATTAGGAATATGTACCCAGAACTGCTCGTGGTTTTTGGTGCATATTGCACCTTACAGATTCCCTTTAAGGGTGGCTGCTTACCAGAAACACGTTGATGCATACGCCAGTTTCTTTGTAAATATTTGATGTCCTGTGTACAAGAATTTTTCCAGTAATAAAGGAGAAGTTGTTCATTTGAACTGGATTATCCTGATTCACTTATCTAATAGCATCTGCCTCATGGGGTTTTTGTCTTTCTCTGGATCAACATGTTGAAGTATAAAGTTCATTTTATGGATTTATGTGTAACTAGAAACTAAAGAATTATGGGGGAAAAAAATCAAATATTCGGACAAATAAGAAGCATTGAATTGTAAAGTGCAGTGAAATATGTTGGCGCTACATAAATACAATTATTATTAAGCGCTCTGCTGAATGCAGGATTTGGGAAGGAAGGAAAGAAGGAAGGAAGGGAGGGAATAGTTAACACTTGCACAACAGGCTCTGTATCTCAGTCTTCTCTAAATTAGGCCATAAAAATGCCAGGCCATTTAAGCAAAATCAAATGCTCTTGAAACCAGTGCTAAGTAGTCACACAGCGTGTGTAAATCAAGCACATAAAAATGTTCCCCTGGGCAACTGGATTAAATATTGTCTTGTTCGTGACAATCTGTTCATTAGCTCGCCCATCTCTCCGTACTAGGAAGATTACAGAAGATAGAAAACTTTCAAGATTGTTATCAGGAGCCACGGAAATCAATCCATAGCGAAAATTTCAAAGGCGAAACCTACATCTTTTTTTCCTCCCTAATAAGAAAATCATGGTCAACAGAAGTTACTAGACATAATTATGGTAAATGGTCTCTATTTGAGGTGCATATGGAAGACGAGAAGGATTTCTAGGAAATGCATTCCTGTGTATATAATAATGTTGTTAAAAGTTAAACATTTACTGGAATATCCTGGAGCTTATCTGGTGTCCAGCTTGGTTGCACATTAGCGTCCACTGGAGTAATAGCACATTGGATAATGCTAGCAATGATAAGAAATACAGCCTGATGCTTTTCATTAGCAGATACGTGTTCTCATTTAGCACACAGGATGCTCAGGGCTCTGACTCAGACATTTTTAGATACTTGGCAAACAAAAAACAAGAAAAAAAATTATTCAATAAGGAAGTTGCTTTATCTTTCTTTTATGCATGTTCATATGTGTGAAATGCTTCAATGCTGTCTGGGAATACGTGGTCAGAGAGGGATTGTGTGTATGCCATTAGAACTCATACGTTTGGCAATGTCATTTGCATGGCCAGTGTATTACAGACCCTGCACCCGTGTGAATGGCCGCACAGTGTGAATGTGGCCGCACAGTGTGAATGTGGCCGCACCGTGTGAATGTGGCCGCACCGTGTGAATGTGGCCGCACCGTGTGAATGTGGCCGCACCGTGTGAATGGCCGCACAGTGTGAATGTGGCCGCACCATGTGAATGTGGCCGCACCGTGTGAATGTGGCCGCACCGTGTGAATGTGGCCGCACCGTGTGAATGGACGCACCACGTGAATGGATGAACCATGTGAATGGACAAACCGTGTGAATGGACGCACCGTGTGAATGGACGCACCGCGTGAATGGACGCACCGCGTGAATGGACGCGCTGTGTGAATGGACGCGCCTTGTGAATGGACGCACCATGTGAATGGACGCACCGTGTGAATGGATGCACCGTGTGAATGGATGCACCGTGTGAATGGACGCACCGTGTGAATGGGCGAACCGTGTGAATGGGCGAACCGTGTGAATGGGCGAACCGTGTGAATGGACGCACCGCGTGGCCACACACCATCATGAGCATCACGAGCATCACAAGCATCACTAAATGCTACAAGTCACAAATCTGCTTTCCTCCAAGAAAACTGTTTGCACAGTAAAGGCTAATAGCAGACTATGTATTGCATATTCAGGATTTGAATACTACACCATGTATGTGACTTAAAGAGAACCTACCATCAGGATTTTCATAGATAAATTAAAACCAGTGCTATACTGGTACTAGGATGCTGAGTGTATGCATAGCTTTTGTTCTGAGATTGGATGTTTTACTTCAGAAATATGTGCAAGTAAAGTTACAGAAATGTACTGCAATTTGATTGACATCAGCTACAGAATATCTAATAGGTGGGTCAGGTTTTGCTATCTATTCTCGCTTACATTCGGCATCCTAGTGAAAGTATAGCACTGGCCTTACTTTATATATGAAAATCCTGCTGGTTGGTTCTCTTTAAAGGGGATCTGTCAGCAGGTTTTTGCTACCTGAGAGCAACATAACGTAGGCAAAGAGATCCTGAATCCAACAATGTATCACTTAGATCACTGGGTGCAGCCATTCTGACATGATCAGAATATTTAGATTTAGCCCTCTAACAGAGCTGGCTGAGCTTTCCTGCCCACATCAGGCCCTCAATAGAGATTGTACATTGACAGTGATGTGTCAATCCCTGGATATAGCGTAACGGACTGCTGCGCACGTGACTTTGACCTCAGGTGACCTCATTGAACTGTGTGACCTCATGCCTCACCTAGAGGTCATTTTAAGTCAAGTTACCTGCAATCACAGGTGGAGGACTATGGGAACCTCCAGCTGTGACCGCAAATAAACTGAGTCATGTCAAAGCTGTCGGCTGGGTATTGAAAATTGGGGGGAACCACACATTTTTTTAATTACTTATTTAAATGTAAAAAAAAAAAAAGCTGCATGCAGTTCTTATTTTGATACACAGCTATATTTTGATTTTTACAGATATTGATATACTAGCCATGTGCTAGGTCTGCAGCATATGCTTTATCATGGCTGGGTATCATAATATGGGGAGACCCTATGCCAATGTATTTATTTTTACACCAAACTCTACGCAGACAGCGAATCTGATTGAAAACAGTCAGATACGCCATCACACAGGGTGGGGGTGCTGTCTGACTGCAACAAATCAGAGATGCGGGGTCTGCCAGTGGATATGCATGAAGATGATGAGCGGCCCTGGAAAATAGAGTGAGCAGCCCCAGCAGCAGTGTCCAGCCATATAGAGACCGATAAAGTATGAAGCGTTGGCTTTATTCTTATTTTTTTTTCAATTTTCTTTGATTTTTTTTTTATTACTTCAGTAGCCAGATCCGGATCGTTACCTGGAGATGCTTGGATCCTTTTGAACACACGCGGATTCGGACATTTACAGTCCGGGTCTGCCCATCACTAGTTAAAATGTCTGCATGGGCAATGAGATTTAATATTGATAAATGTAGAGTAATGCCCCCAACACTTATTGCTGCATATAAATTAAATGTAAGTATACTCAGGACTACAGAACAGAAGGACTTTGCTGCAAAAGCAAACAAGATTTTAGGTTGTATAATAAGAGAGATTAAAGGGAACCTGTCATCAGAAATTTCGCTATAAAGCTAAAAGTTTCCCCCTCTGCAGCTCCTGGGCTGCATTCTAGGAAGCTTCCTATAGTTTTTGTGGCCCCTTTTATTCCAAAATAAATACTTTACAAACTTGTACCTTTTCGTATGCAAATTTCTTAAATCTTCCATGGGGCAGGCTGCCTGATGTACGTTGCTGTCCTCCTGCCGATTTACGCCGCCCCCGAACGCTGAATTTCAAACCTCAGGACGCCGCCCCTGGGCGCCCGTGGTCCCGCGCATGCGCTGTGCTACTGTAGCGGTGCCGTGCACTGTGTGCACGTGTGACCGCTAGTGACAATTTGCGCGGGCACGAGGTTATGGGCGGCGCTGTGAGTGTCATCAGCAAGTGCCGCCCATAACCTCGTGACCGCACTTTCCCCTCTTCCTCCAGCATTCTGCGCAAACGCTCGCTGGCCAGATGACCGGACGTAACCTCCTTCCCATCCTGCTCAGCAGCAGGAAATAGATGGGAGGAGCGGACGAAGCAGTCGGAGCCCGCGCAAAAGCGTCACCAGTGGTCACACGTGCACGCAGTGCACGGCACCGCTACAGTAGCACAGCGCATGCGCGGGACCACGGGCGCCCAGGGGCGGCGTCCTGAAATTTGAAATTCAGCGTTCGGGGGCGGCGTAAATCGGCAGGAGGACAGCAACGTACATCAGGCAGCCCGCCCCCATGGAAGATTTAAGAAATTTGCATACGAAAAGGTACAAGTTTGCAAAGTATTTATTTTGGAATAAAAGGGGTCACAAAAACTATAGGAAGCTTCCTAGAATGCAGCCCAGGAGCTGCAGAGGGGGGAACTTTTAGCTTTATAGCTACATTTCTGATGACAGGTTCACTTTAAATCCCGTGATCCCAATGTATTGTTACCCCTCTATAAATCACTTGTAAGGTCACATCTAGAATATGGGATCCAGTTTTGGCTTCCAAATTTTAAAATGGACATTCAGAAGATAGTGTCAGTTCAAAGGCGGGTAACTAAACTTATGCAAGTGATGGAAAGCCTCTCATATGATGAGAGGTTGAAAAAAGTTGGATTTGTTTAGCTTAGAAAAAAAACGTCTCAGAGGAGATCTCATTTATATGTATATATACATATGTGAATACATGTGTGGTCAATATAAGGACTGGCACGTGGCTTATTCCTAGGACAATAATAATGATCAGGGTGCACCCGTTATGGGTGGAAGAAAAGAGGTTCAAGCAGCTATAAAGGAAAGGAGTTTTTACAGTTAGAGCAGTCAGACTGTGGAATGCCCTACCGCAAGAGGTAGTAATGGCAGATACTATAACAGCTTTTAAAAAGGAGTGGATGCTCTCCTCAGCAAAAATGTCACGGTCGGTTACAGATAATTTACTGACAGAGAATATATAATAGTGGTGGATAAAGGTATAACTTGATGAAGCTAAGTATTTTCTCAACCTATGTAACTATGGAAAAAATAGTGTTAATATAATATTCTAATCAGAACTTTTCAATAAGATGGAGGTTTTAATTCTAATTTTTGACATCAGAATAGACTTTGTAGAACAAAAAATAAAAACAAATCCACAACATTTAGTGATTTTTCAGTCGTAGTTTTACATGTCAGATATAGTTTGCATTTTTCTTCTGGAAACTCCAGCTTTAACTTTTCTCTTTCAGGAGAGCTATCTGTAGTGTGCAATTTTAACCTGCGGGTGTTTTGCTGAGCTTCAAGTCATATGTAGCCTTTCATGGTAATCTGTAAAGAATCATGCGGCCAAATAAACATAGGCAACAAAGGAAGAAAAATAAATATATAATCTAGTGACTGGTCTTTTTGTGCCATATTTGCTTTGAGCTTATTTTTAGATCCAGATTAATTAAGAAAGAGGGGAAAAGACCACTATCGGTTAAAAGAAAGTAGGTATTTAGAAATGATAATGGCATGTCAAACAGTAATTATTACTACATATACAAATCTAAAAGGGAGAGTAAGAGAGTGGGAGAGTAAGACAGTGGGAGAGTGAGAGAGTGGGAGAGAGGGGGAGTGGGAGGGAGAGAGAAAGGCAGAGTGGGAGAGTGTGAGAGAGTGAGAGTGGGAGAGAGGGAGAGAGGGAGAGAAGTGGAAGAGAGGGGGAGTGGGAGGGAGAAAGGCAGAGTGGGAGAGTGTGAGAGAGGGAGAGTGGGAGAGGGGGGGAGTAGGAGAGAGGGGGAGTAGGAGAGAGGGGGAGTAGGAGAGAGGGGGAGTGGGAGAGAAGGAGAGTGGGAGGGAGAGAAAGGTAGAGTGTGAGAGTGAAAGAGTGGGAGAGACAGGAGAGTGAGAGTGTGAGAGAGAGGGAGAGTTTGAGAGAGGAAGAGAAGGAGAAAATAGGAGAGAGGGAGAGTGGGAGAGAAGTGGAAGAGAGGGGGAGTGGGAGGGAGAAAGGCAGAGTGGAAGAGTGTGAGAGAGGGAGAGTGGGAGAGAGGGGGAGTAGGAGAGAGGGGGAGTAGGAGAGAGGGGGAGTGGGAGACAGGGGGAGTGGGAGAGAGGGGGAGTGGGAGAGAAGGGGAGTGGGAGAGTGGGAGGGAGAGAAAGGTAGAGTGTGAGAGTGAAAGAGTGGGAGAAACAGGAGAGTGAGAGTGTGAGAGAGAGGGAGAGTTTGAGAGAGGAAGAGAAGGAGAAAATGGGAGAGAGGGAGAGTGGACGAGAAGGAGAGAATGAAAAAGAAAGAGTGGAAGAGAAGGAGAGAGTGGAAGAGAAGGGAAGAGTGGGAGAGAGCCAAAGACTTAGTTACTATCCCGGGATACGCTGGGTACTACAGATAGTTTGCTATAAAAGTGAAGTTACACATTATGGCTTTGTGCAGCATTTTGTATAAGTCTTTCTAACTTTGTCATTGCCATAGTCCAAATTAAAATTTGGGTTTTATCAAATGTTTTCCTTAGGATGAATTCACATGCAACAGAACTTTGTGCAACTGCCCCATTCATATGAATAGAGCTACAGAAACTAATGTGTTTATTATTGAAACAAACTCATTCAGATCAATCACACTGATTGCCAGTCACAAAAATGTTTGCAACTAATCTGCTACATGTGAATTAACCCCTATAGTAATTAGCATGAAAAATTAAAATTTTGTTTCTTGTTATTCTTCTACTGCAGATCTAGCAGTACTCTGAATGCTGAGCCCTGTATAACCCCACCCCAACCACTGATTAGCAGCTTTCCGTGTACATTGGCAGAAAGTGAGGAGGATAGGGATTACACAGAGCGGGAGGGCTACACAGCATAAGACACCTAGTCCTCTAGTGATGATCTCCTGCTGATGAAACACTGCTTTTATTGAACATGGGGAGATGCAAAACAGTCAGACCTAGGTCGTGCTTTGACCCAGTCTGCTGGCACTTAGAGAGGTGAGATACTGCAAGGTATTTGCTCATTGTTTTATTCTAGGTTTTCTCAAATTAATTAGCCTGCTGACTATAGAAGAGCAGTCCTGAACAGTCAGGTTTGGTGTTCAGACTTTACTAAAAATCAGTGTTCAAGTTCAGGTGATTTATGTATGTAAACAACTCATGAGAGCATCACTATGCTCGGTACGCTCAGTGCTCGGCCCAGTGCGAGCTGCTTGCAGTGTCTGAATATCTCACACTGGGGGCAAAATCAGTGTTATTGGATAACGTGTGTACACAAAAAAAATATAACCAAAAAACCACCCTCCTCCGGAGGTGCTCTGTTTATGGCTGGTTGTATGTAGTTGGAGACCAGAACTGCCCAATCAGTGAAGTTCAGGTCCTGAATAGAACTTTATCTAAAGTCCGGCTGAACCCGCTATCCTCAAACTTCAGGGAGTCCACTCAGCCCTATTGCTGACAGATTACCTTTAAGCCCTTAAAGGGGGTGTCAGTTCCCGCATTTTAATGTGATATATCCAAAATGTTGACACTTCTCCGCATGGCTGACAGTCGAGTTCCGCAGTAACACCAAGGTCAGCGTGCACACCACGACTGGCTGACTAGCCCTCCAGATGCCGCCATCGATACTGACTGTAGCATTTAGAAGGTTGTGAAAGGCAGGGCGCTCCCTCCCTCAGCTCCATCAGCACTCCAGAGACGAAATTACAGGGAGCCGATGGTTGTCATTGCACGGAGAGGTCAAACAATTACCTGCTAACATGCCAGTTATGGTGGCCTGTTAGACCCTGCCATAGGCATTCTGTCAGTGTAATCTGACAAATCTCATGTATTGCAATACATGACACCAAAGATCTGAAGAATAAAAGTTAAAGACTCATAGAGGAACTAAGTAAAAAGCAAAGTTTAGAGAAAAATTGAAATAAGGTATTTAAAAAAAAACCCATAAAACAACCAAAAATATTGTACCAATAAATAGCAATATTTATGTAAAAACAAAAAGAAACTAATAAAGTACACATATTTCATATTGCTGCATCCAGAACGACACAATATATAAAACGGTCACACTATTTAACCCCTACAGTGAATAAAATAATAAATAAATAAAAAACAAGGCAAGAAAATATGCTTTTTCATCATACCTACGAAATAGTAGTAGAATAAAATGCAATAAAAAAGATGAATGTAAATAAAAATGGTATTGCTGAAACTGTCATTCTGACCCGCAAAATACAAGCTGCCATATAGCTCCACCTGTGGAAAAATAAAAAAGCTATAGCTCTCACAATACAATGATACAAAATTATATAAACGTGGTATCACTGTAATGGTACTGACCCGAAGAATAAAACCATTTTAAACACTTTTACCACACAACAAATGCCATAAAAACTCCCCCAAAAAAACAATTTTTTAATTGCTGGTTCATCTTGCTTTCTAAAAATCAGAACAGAAAGCGATCAAAAATGTGCCAAAAAACAAGACCTTACATGGCTGTCGGTAGGAACACATAGAAAAGTTCTGGGTTTCCAAATATGGTGATGCAAAAATTTTGGGAGGTTAAAAAAAAAAGCGTTTTTGACATGTGAGTTGTTTACTAAAATCAGCAATGTATATTTTCATAACATGTCTGGTTATATTCATATTACTTTGTGCTAAATTAATAAAAACATTTAAAAGAAAAAAAAGCGTTTTTAGTGGGTGAAAGTAGTCAAAATGATAAAAATCTGGTAATGTTGTATCGCACTGAGCCAAATGATAAAGCCATCTAATTGCTTATTCTGTCTCCCAAAGATCACAGTAAGCTTTGGCTCACATTTATCATGCACTCTATGCCAAGCACTTATATTTCCTTGTAAATCTCTGAAAATCGTGATTCATACGGAATTCCCAACTAAAGATTCCCTATAGTGAGGCAGAGGGAGACACTTTGGACTCTGGCCTACGATCCAGCCGTGCAAAAATGTACGGTTGACTTACTCTTAAAAGCCAGACACTACAGAACAGAAGCCACACAGAGTCCACAGCATCTCTGCTGCCTCAATAATGAATGAATCCATTGGGGGTTTATTCTGAATCACATAGTTTGTAGATATAGATGGTAACCCCCATGTAAGTGTTCATTATAGAGCACTGCATAAATGTGAACTGATCCAAAATGTTCTGTACCACAAAATGCCACTTTATAAAAGCTTCTACTCAACCCACCAAAAAACAAAGTCCCGCTCAGGGTAGTCATCTCTTAACAGAAATATAGGGGGCTTCCATGTTACTGGTAGCACAAAGGCTCTGAAAAAGCAATATGGCTCATAGCCCCTCAGAAGATATCCAGTGAAATCTGCGTTCCCAAATTCAAATGCCCCCTTCCTGATCCTCACAGTGTACCAAAACTGCAGTTAGCATTCACATGTTTAGAATTTTTGTAGCAATGAGATCCTGCTTAATTTACGGTGTGCAGAGCTCCTGAAGCTCAACCTGGACTCAATGTATGGACACTGCAATGTACTGGGCAGTACAATGGCTGAATTCCATTTTCACTCTGCAACATCCATTGTTGCTTCTTTCTGGAAAACATCTATGGAGTCAAAACCATCAGTAAACCCATATTTAATTCCTAGAGGGGTGTAATTTCCAAACTGGGGTCACTTGAGGGAGGTTTCTGCTCTTCTGGCACTTAGGGACTCTGTATATGGAGTCCGCAAACTATTGTAGGAGACTGGACTCCAAAAGTCAAATGCTGCTCCTTCCCTCTTGGGTGTCGCCGTGAGGCCAAGCAGTACTGTACAGTCACATAAAGGGTATTATCACGTTCACGAGAAGTTGTATAATAGTTATGTGGTCATTTTTACCTATTTCTTATATTGAAAATATAAAATTTGTGGCTAAAACTACATTTTAGTGGTAAAAATGTAATTTTTGTTTATTCATCATCCAATAGTATAACATTTTGTGAAACGTGTTGTCAATATGCTTATTGCATGACTAGATGATTTAATTAAGAGGTGTAGATTGTAAAATGGGGTCATTTATAGGGGGGTTCTGCTCTCTTTAGAGGCTATGCCAATGTGAAATGGCACCTGCAAACCACTCCACTCCAATTTGTACTCCAATATGACGCTCCTTCTTTTCTGAGTTTACCACTGTGCCATACTCAGGAGCAATTGCGTAACAATTTTTTTGCTCTGTTTTCTCCTGTTACCCTCATGCAAATTAAAAATGTGGACCTTTAGAATATTTTTTGCTGAAAAGAAACTTAAAATTTCATTTTCACTGCTCAATATTATAAAATTCTATGAAGCATCAATGGGTTCAAGATGCTCACTACACTTCTAAATAAATTCCTTGAGGGGTGCAGTTTCCAAAATGGTGTCACTTTTGGTTGGGGGGTTTCTGCTCTTATGGCTCCTGGCAGATCTCCAAATGTGACATAGCATCTGCACTCTATTCCAGTCAATTTTCCACTCCAAAAATCAATCAAATAGGGCTCTTTTCCTTCTAAGTCCTGCAGTGTGCCAAAACAAGAGTGTCTAACCACATATGGGGTATCCTTGTAGTCAGGAGAAAATGCAAAACAAATCATGAGGTTCATTTTCTCTTGTTACCTTTGTGAAAATGAAAAACGTGGGGCTAAAACAACAGTTATGAGGACAAAAACTTTACTTTTTAATTTTTACGCTCCAATATTTTAAAGTTCTGTGAAGCACCTGTGGGTTCAAGATGCTCAACACAAACACCTATATAAATTCTTCAAGGGGTGTAGTTTCCAAAATATGATCACTTGTGGGGGGTATCCACTGTTTAGGCACAGGGGCTCTGCAAACGCGACATGGTGTCTGCTATCTATTTCAGCCAAGTTTGTGCTCTAAAAGTCAAATGGTGCTTTTTCTCTTCCAAGCCCTGCCGAGCGCCCAAATAGTAGTTTTCCATACCATGTAGGGTATCATTGTACACAGGAGAATCTGCACGTAAAATTGTATGGTCCAATTTCTTCTATTTACCCTTGTGTAAAGGAAAAATTTGGGGCTAAAGAAACATTTTTGTGGGAAAAATGTATTCCTCCATTTTCATGGCTCAATATTATAAAATTATGTGAAACACCTGTGGATTCAAGGGGGTCACCACACATCTCTATAACATCCATAAAAGGTGCAGTTTTCAAAATGGGGTCACTTGTGGGGGATTTCCAATGTTTAGAACATCAGGGGCTCTGCAAACAAGATATGGCATCCCCTATCTATTTCACCCAATTTTGTGTTCCAAACGTCAAATGTGCTTCTTACCTTCTGAGCCCTGCCGTGCACCCAAACAGTAATTTTCCACCACATCAGTGTACTGAGGAGAAATTGCACAACAATTTGTAAGACCATTTTCTCTTGCTACTCTTGTGAAAATGGAAAATTTGTGGATAAAGCAACATTTTTGTGGGGAAAACGTAAAATGTAAATTTTTTTCTTCCACATTACTTTAACCCTAGAACGCACAAGCATAACAATCTACCATAGAAAACAAATGACCTAGCAGGCCTGCGAGACCCCAGGTATGCGTTCTAGGGTTAAGGCTATGTGCGCACTAGAAAAGTGATTTTTCTCAAGAAAATTTCTTGAGAAACTTCTGGGAGTTGAAGATTACCGCACCTGCGGTAAAAAACTGCACCAAAACCGCGGGAAAAATGCATGCGTTTTTGCAGCGGTTTTGCCGCAGGTTTGTCCCTGCGTTTTTTTTTATGCTGAACTGCAATAAATAATATAGATAATAGATAATCAATAGATAGACAGATAATGGATAGAGGGAAAGATGGATAGATGAATGAATAGATAGATAGATAGACCTATATAATGTCCCACCCCCCTGCATATTCTAAGCTGGCACCCTTTAGTAACTTTCATGTGGCACTAAAGGGTGCCTAGCCTTGTATTTAGCCAAAAAATAAATAATTAAAAAAAAATGACGTGAGGCCCCCCCCATCTTTTGTAGGGTAAAGCAGACGTCTGCAGCCTGCAGACCACAGCTGGCAGCCTCACCTTGGCTGGTAATCCAAAACAGAGGGCACCCCACGCTGTTATTTTACATTAAATAATTTAAAACAAAAAACGTGGGGTCCCCCCCAAATTGGATCACCAGCCAAGGTAAAGCGGACAGCTGGGGTATGATATTCTCAGACTCGGGAGGTCCACTGTTATTGGACACTCCCCAGCCTAAAAATAGCAGGCTGCAGCCGCCCCAGAAGTGGCGCATCCATTAGACGTGCCAATCCTGGCGCTTCACCCCAACTCATCCCGTTGCCCTGGTGCAGTGGCAAACGGGGTAATATATGGGGTTGATGCCAGATGTGTAATGTCACCTGGCATCAGGCCCTGGGGTTAGTGATTTCACGTGTCTATCAGATACCCGACATCACCAACCCAGTCAGTAAGAAATAAAAAATAGACAACAAAAAAAGTTTTATTTGAAAAAAACACTCCCCACATTCCCTCTTTCACCAATTTATTGACAAGAACAATCAAATCCTGGTCAGGCGTAATCCAATAAGGGGGTCCCACGGCGATCCATACCATAGTCACTGTCCTAGTCAATGAAGAACAGAATGTTCCCCATTGGCTGGGAGAGTAATGCAGTGACCTGAGATAACATCAATAGGTCAGCCCAGGTCACTGCAGGGGATGCCGAGCGCTGCCATCAGGAGGTTAGATGAGATCATTACCTGCAGTGATGATCTCCTGCACTGCTGACGTCAGCGCTGTCACTGCCTTCTATGCTCACCGCGTTCTCAGTAGTATCACAAAAGCCCGTGACGTCACCGCTAGTGACAGTGTCGGGCCGCGGGCATAGACGGCAGTGACAGCGGTGACGTCAGGAGGCAGGAGATCGTCACCGCAGGTAATGATCTCATCTCACCTCCTGACAGCAGCGCTCGGCATCCCCGCGGCTGCACGCACTGCAGGGTGACAAGCTGCTGATACTGCGGGCAGACACTGATACTGCTGTGCGTGCAGCCGCGGGGCTGCAGCAGGACACAGACTGCATGGGCACCTGGAGGTCACACGGAAGTGCTTCTGTGCGGCATCCAGGGAGTGTGATCTGTGTGTTTGCTCCGCTTCCTCTTCTGTCATAATTACATCACTTCCGGCAAAACCGCAGGCAGCGATGAACATTACCGCAGGTAAATCGCGGCTATACTGAGGGTATACTGCACATCATTTGCTACCTGCGGTATACCCTCGGTATTTCGCGATTACATTACAGTGAATGGAGTGAAATACCGGGGGTACCTGCGGAAAAGAAGTGACATGCAAATTTTCTCAAGAAATTTTCTCAAGAAAATCTTCAGAAAGAATTTTCTTGAGAAAAAAATGCAGTGTGCGCACAGCTATTTTTTTCCCATAGGTTTTGCTGGGAAATGTCTGCAGGAAGATTACAAACATTTGTCAAGAAATTTCTGCAGCAAAACCGCGGGTAAAACCGCGGGTAACAATGCCTAGTGCGCACAGGGGCTAATTCCTGTGATGTTCCTAAAGTGTTAATTAACTTTTAAGGCCTCTTTCACACGTCCGTGTCTCCGGTATGTGTTTGGTCGTTTTCCTCACGTGTCGGAGACACGGGCACACGTAGACCCATTAAAATCAATGGGTCTGCGCTCACGTGCGTGTTCTGCCATGGACCGTGTGGAGCATACGTGTACCCGTGTGCTCCACACGTATACATGCCCGTTTTTCTCCGGCATCACGGGTGTCACATGGCCCGCATACGGACCACACGGACGTGTTCCGTGTGACACGCACCGGAGAAAACACACGTGTCTGTCGAAAAATATAACAAATCTTTACTCACCTTCTCCAGCCCTGCTGTCTCTGCCGCTGCTGTCACTTGCTGCCGACCACCGCTCATTATGCTCATTGCATATTCACTTCACTGCGGCTGGAAGCAGCAGCAGCGGGGAGTCGTCAGGACCGGAGACCGAAGATCAGCATCACAGACAGCAACGCCAGGGACAGGTGAGCAGAAAGTTCCCGTTCTCCGTCTATTATCACGGATAACACACGGAGAACACACGTGTGCCATAAACACGGCTCACGGAGGGGAAAACGCACCTCTGACACGTACGTGAAAAACATGCGTGATTTTCACGGACATGTTAAAGAGGCCTTAATGTGATTTTGAGCACTTTGAGGGGTGCAGTTTTTAAAATAGTGTCACTTTTGGGTATTTTCTGTCACCTAGGCCCCTCAAAGTCACTTCAAATGTGATGTAATCTCTACAAAAATGGTTTTGAAAATTCTGTTGGAAAAATGAGAAATTGCTGAAACTTTTAACCCTTCTAACTTCCCAACAACAAAAAATATGTTTCAAAAATAAAGGCCACTTTACACACAGAGATAAATCTGCGGCAGATCTGTGGTTGCAGTGAAATTGTGGACAATCAGTGCCAGGTTTGTGGCTGTGTACAAATGGAACAACATGTCCATGATTTCACTGCAACCA
The DNA here is from genome assembly GCF_048569485.1 of Anomaloglossus baeobatrachus. Taxonomy (NCBI): domain Eukaryota; kingdom Metazoa; phylum Chordata; class Amphibia; order Anura; family Aromobatidae; genus Anomaloglossus; species Anomaloglossus baeobatrachus. The sequence goes on from NC_134356.1 coordinate 547,528,681, forward strand.
CAGATCTGCCAAAGATTTATCTCTGTGTGTGACGGGGCCTTAACACTGATGTAAAGTGGACATGTGGGAAATGTTAACTATTTTGTGTGGTATAATATAACTATCTGATTTAAGAGCATAAAAATCCAGAATTTGAAAATTGATGGAGCTGTGTGATTGGTTATTTTTTGTGCAGAAGCCATTTTTTTTATTGATACCATGTTGTGATAAATATGATGTTTTGATCGCTTGTCACTGCATTTTTTGTGGCATTGCAGAGACAAAAAAAACGTAACTTTGGCATTCTTCTACTTTTTTGTTTACAGTATTAACCAATCAAATTAACTATTTTTAAATTTTGATAGATCTGACATTTCTGACTGTGGTGATACCACTTGAACTTATGTTTTTTTCACTTTTATTTTTTTCATATTTTTTAAATGTGACAGCTTGTGTTAAAGGGGTAGTTCAATAGTTAGTATTCAAGGGCACATCGATATTATGTTGAGAAACAAGCTTCTCTCAAATATACCTTGTATTCAGCCAATTCTGCCTGTGAGTGGCGCTATTGTGACCTGCTCATCCCCTTCACATGACCCCCCGGGCTCTGTGACCTCTGATGTCTGGAGATGTCACGTCAACTCTTTGAAATCAGAGGTCATGGGGCCCGGAGGGTAACGCGAAGAGGATGAGCAGAGTACAATAGCGCCGCTCACAGGCACTATTGGAAACACAAGGTATTTGAGAAAAACCTTGTTTCTCAACATAATATTGATGCGCCTATGAAAACTAACTAGTGAACCACCCCTTTAAATCCCCCTGTCAGGAGTTTGACAACGAGATTTAACATTCAAAGACGGAGTTCTGCTGCGCTCCTCCCGCCATTGTTAGGGGCATGTTTTGGCTGTAATGCACAGACATTACCTGTCGAGTATGGGGTGAACTGATCTCGTGAGCCCGCTCTATACACCCACTTCTGACTTGTGCCGCACATGTACATCAATGGATGTCGTGAAGGGGTTATAAATTTGACTTGAACTATGCCTCCTTGGGGATCCTGACCATTTTTCTTGCCAATTTTCATATTTGACAGGTAAAAACGGGTATTTACCTGTTAATTGTGGGCCAATTAAAACAATGAAGGAATCATTTCCAATGAGTCATATGATATTTTTTCTTTTCCTGTGAAATTTGACAGAAGAAAACCTTTGTACACAATCAGAGGCATATGGACGTTCATCTCATGCTCCACTAGGGATGCTCAAATAGGGTTGCAAATACTATATTTACTAATCTAATGCATCATTTGCTGAAGCCCATTATGTGAAAAAAGCAGAAATAGATCTCATCTGATTCTACAAGGGATATTTATATTTTTTCTAGAATAATATACAGCTAAGATCCGGTTTGAGGAAGAAAAAATATTTTCCATTCAATGCAAAACAACCTATGTGAATGCCATTACCTTCTAGTTATGGTTCTTAAGATCTCAAAAACAACAAAGCAGTGCAAGTGACCCAGAGCTTCAAAGTTGGCTGTAAACCTATGGCCTAGGGAGAATTATACAAGCGCCCTTCCTTCCTCTGTGTATGAATCAGGCTGTCGCTGCAGTCAGTGATCAGTCAATAATACTGTGCAATCTCCAAATTCCAAAACACAATGCCTAAAGCTATGACCGCACTTCGCATTCTCCTACTTGTAGTTCTAAACGCACGTTTTGGGCTTAATTGATTTAACCAAAGTTGCCTTTTTCAGAAATTTAGCGCTAAAAACGCATGTGTATTTACCGCGTTTTAGATGCTTTTTCAGCGCTATTTACATGCTTTTTCACCTGCGTTTTGACAGATGCCTTTTGAACATCAAGACACTACTAAATAAAGATTGAATAGTCAAACAGAATGAAAAAAGAGAAAAAAAAGCAAAACATAATTTTTGAATTAATAAAGAAAATAGTTATATGTCATGAAATTATAGCGGTTTTATAATATTTTTTGCGAAACTAGCAATAAAATCATAATTTTCTGTAATTTAATTGTCGGATTATGTGTGTGTATAAAGGGACATATGATTCCATTAATTAAATGTTAGAAAAGCATGCGTTTTGTTTGTCCAAAACGCATGTTTTCTGCACCATGGCGGTTTTTGCCATTTCTCATTGACTTCAATGTTAGCAAAAAGCTGCAGAAATGGAAAAAACAACTGACATGCTGCTTCTTTGAACGCATGTTTTTTGCCACAAAATATGCAAATTAAACGCAGCGTTTTAAAACAAAGTGCGGTCTAGAAATCAACATTTGCCATAGACTATTATGGAAAAGCAAAACGCATGCCTTTTGGCATGAAAAAGGTGCAGTTCAAAACGGACCTAAAGAGCAGCTGAAACGAAGGTGGAAATGCAAAGTGCGGTCTTAGCCTTAGAGAAGCAACATAAATTACTGCAAACTACTGTGCATTTACTTATTGACTCTACTTTGGTCTGCAGTTTCTGAAAATTAAAAGAGTGTTTCACCCATATTTATTATTTGCTAGATCAATATTATGTTGAGAAACAATGCTACCTTATGTTGGCAATAGTGCCTGTGAGTGGCGCTATTGCAGACCGCTGTTCCCCATCACCTGAACCCCGGGCTCCGTGACCTCGGGGATCCGATGATGTCACGTCAAGTCAACTTTCTGCTGTCCTAACATCAACACGGCCGGCCACAGTCTCTATGAGTGATTGGCTGTGGGCAGTGTTTCACCGCTCAGCAAAGCCCAGCATGACCTCCCATCAGCTCCCAGCTCCCTCCTCATCACAGCAGAGCACTGCAAGCAGGAGACACGCTGGGCTGTGACGAGCAGTGAAACACCGCCAACAGCCCAGTGACTCAGGAAGACTGGGGTCGGCTGCGGTGATGTCACGTGATCAGGAAGTTGACATGACATCACCAGATCCCCGAGGTCACAGAGCCTGAGGGTCAAGTGGATGGGGAAGAGCGGTCTACAATAGCGCGTCTCACAGGCACTATTGCCAACATAAGGTATTTGAGAGAAACATTAGTTCTCAACATAATATCGATCTAGCAAATAATAAATATGTGTGAACCACTTCTTTAAGAACTTTGTTTTTTCCTCCTGCCACTGATAAGGTTTCAGTAGAGTTATTTATGAAGAATGAACAAACAATAGGTAAGAATTGTGATGGATCAATAAACAAAAAAAGCATAATAATCACAACAAAAAATATCAAGACAACAATAGAAAGAGTGCGGCTGCTCACATCTGTATGGGCAGCGCATCCCAGGGAAGGTGTAAATGAGATTTAAAAAGCTGGCACTACTTTTCCTTACCCAGACCAACATGGCGTAGAGGGTCAAGGATTTAGTTATTTAAATTCAATTGATTTGTAGCAGCTCCATATAATTGCCTCCTACAAAAGCCTTCACACATCAGCTGCCATAACCCTGACCATATAATCTTGTTTGTATACCAACCAGTTCAACATCTCCAACACGTTGTGTTTACTTACTGGTTTAGATCAGGATGGCTTAGTGGGTGGTTACTGGAAATGTATGATTTCTGAGTCACATTTTCTAATAATAAGTACACCCCTCAGCTTCCCTTCCAACTCCGCCACTTAAAACTTAATTTTCACACATGGCTTAAACAAAACCAGAGAACAGAAGTCATTTTGGCGAGTCTTTGATGTTGCAGAATTTCTGCACCCATTATGTAACATAGGTTACTTGTGTTTTTTTTTACATGCGTTTTTATTGCGCCATTTTTTTTGTCTCTTCTTGGTGTGTCACGTTTTTAATAAAGCTGCTCTGTTTTTGATAGGAGGAAAATGGACCCAGCACCGAGATTCCATAAACTTAAAATTCAAAAAAGTTTGACATCTAAAATCTTCAAAGGGGTCTTAAAGGTGAAAAACACGCTTAAGAGTACCTTACGCATTTCTGACGTAAGATAAAAACAAGTCCTTAATCTGTTTTTGATACTTCCTCGTATTTGGCTTTTCACAAAACTTTATTGATATGTGGATTATGTGCGTTTTTGATGCATTTCCACAGTGGAAACACACTTAGGGGGGCTTTACACGTTGCAACATCACTACTGACATATCGTCGGGGTCACGTCGTTAGTGACGCACATCCGGCGCCGGTAGCGACATCGCAATGTCGAACGCACCTCCCCCTTGAAGGAGGGATTGTTCGGCGGTCACAGCGACGTCGCCGACAAGGTGTGTGCGTGCGAAGCTGCCGTAGCGATAATGTTCGCTACGGCAGCAAACACCATATAGCCCATGTACGATGGGGGCGTGTGCTATCGCGCTGGACATCGCTAGCCGATGCTAGCGATGTCGCAGCGTGTAAAGCCCGCCTTAGAATACATGTGCATCTTGACCTACGGATTTTCCACATCTAATGCAAGTCTATGAGAAAAATCTGCACGTAAAACTCAGTGTTTTACGCTGAATAAATAAAATCACAGTGGGCCAGAGATTTCTATAAATCCCATCCACTCAGCTGGAACTTTAAGGCAATGCGTTTCTGCCACAGTCAAAAACTCACTAAAAACTCATCATGTGTTCACAGCCTAGAGCCTGCTTTACACGAGACGATAGATTGTGCGATAGCACAATCGATCGTACCAGCCCCCGTCGTTTTTGCGTCACAGGCAATTAGTTGCCCATGGCGCACAAACTCGTTTACCCCGTCACACATACTTACCTTCCGGACGACCTCGCTGTGGGCGACGAACATCCACTTCCTGGAGTGGGCGGGACGTTCGGCGCCACAGCGACGTCACACGGCAGGCGGCCAATAGAAGCGGAGGGGCGGAGATGAGCGGGATGTAAACATCCCGCCCACCTCCTTCCTTCCATTAAGCCGTCGGGTGCCGCGGGAGGCAGGTAAAGCTGCTGCTCATCGTTTTCTAACCTGTAGGTTACCCAAAGTCATTTCAAAACTGAATAGGTCCTTAAAAAAAGGTTTTGTAAATTCATGAAAAATTGCTGCTAAATATTTAAACCTTCTAACATCCAAATAAAGTAAAAGGACATTTCAAAAATGGTGCTGATGGAAGGCAGACATAAGGTAAACGCTATTAACTATTTTGTATGGTATAACTATCTGGATTATAGATATAAATACTCAAAGTATTGAAAATTGCTAATTTTTGGACATTTTCACAAATGTCTAATATTTTTATAAATAAACGGAAAAAACATCAACCTAAATTTAACACTAAAATACAATATAACATGTCATGAATGGTGATGGGCGGACCCGGACTGTAAAAGTCCAGATCCGCGCGGTTTCAAAGTTGCCCGGGATTCCGAGTGTTTGATGCGGATCCAGCACTTGAGAAATTAAAAAAAAAAAAAAGGAAAATAAAGAAAATAAGAATGAAGTGAGCACTTTATACTTACCGAGACTCCATCGCAGCTGTAAACTGCTCCCGCACAACTGTATGCTGCTCATGCGACCTTCCTGGGCCACTCATCATTGCTCATCGCGTATGCCCTGCTTTCCCTGCTTTCCCCCCACCGGCCAGTATGGCCTATGTGATTGGTTGCAGTCAGACGCGCCCCCAGCCTGTGTGACAATGTCTGCCTGCAACCAGTCCCCGCTCATCGCGTCTCATTCATTCTCTCCATGGAGCTCACAGCGAGCAGCCATGCTTTATAGCGTGTTGGGGGTTAATAAAGTGGTGAAAGAGGGCGATTTTTATATTTTATACCAAATAAAGACTTGCTCTCGCCACGCATGCCATACCCCAGTGTGACCAAGGTCTGTGTTATAGACGATCATATCGCCTGACTGCAACTAATCACAGGCACCGATGGGCAGAGAAAGCAGTGCATATTCAATGAAGGTTGATTAGGTGCTCCAGAAGTGAATGCACGGCCTGGAAGTAGCTTGCCACCATGACCGATCCTCGGTAAGTACACCGTGTGCTTGTGTCTCCCCATCCCTCCTACCAACATTTTTTAACCTCCGGTTTCTGATCCCCATACACTTATACGGGGACCAGATTCCCCGTATAACAGGGGAAACGTTAACAGGGGCCCGCCGGCACAGGTTATCTGCGAGTCCGCCCATCTCTAGTCACGAAAAACCATTCTCAAAATCACAGAAATATGCTGAACCATTACAGAGTAATTGACACATAAAATAACATGTCATATCTAAAAAAAAAAATCAAGGAGTTAACTACGCCTCTAATCTACATTGTGATCTGCTAATGGCATCAGAGGCAGAGCTAACTGGGGAAAGCAATACTTAAAGGCTTATTCCCATCTTCAAGATCCTATCCCAATATGTAGTAGGTTGTTTTTTTTATTATTATTATTATTATTATTAATAATAATAATAATAACAGCAAATACCTCCAATTAGAAATGAAGTATAGATCTCTTGATATAGCCATGTCTCTGACTTCATGTGCAGGGCATTGCAGCTTAGGTATCCATGGTTACCATCACGAGCAACTAAAGGGTACTTTACACGCTGCGATCTCGCTAGCGATATCGCAAGCGATCGTACCCGCCCCCGTCGGTTGTGCGACACGGGCAAACCGCTGCCCGTGCTGCATAACCTCGCTTACCCCAGTCACACGCACTTACCTGCCCTGCGACGTCGCTCTGGCCGGCGGTCCGCCTCCTTTCTAAGGGGGCGGTTTGTGCGGCGTCATAGCGACGTCACACGGCAGGCATCCAATAGAAGCGGAGGGGCGGAGATGAGCGGGACGTAACATCCCGCCCACCTCCTTCCTTCCGCATTGCCGGTGGAGGCAGGTAAGGAGATGTTCGTCCCTCCTGCGGTTTCACACACAGCGATGTGTGCTGCCGCAGGAACGACGAACAACATCGCTAATAAGCAGAGAACAATTTTTAGTTTCAGGACGACCTGTCCGCGGCAAACGATTTTGACCGCTTTTGCGATCGTTTAAGGTTGCTCGTACTTGTCACACACTGCGATATCGTTAATGACGCCGTATGTGCATCACAAATACCGTGACCCCGACGATAATTCATTAACGATATAGCAGCGTGTAAAGCCCCCTTAACTATCTGTTACTATATAAGTGGACATAACCGTGGATATCTAAGCTGAAATGCCCAGCACATGAGGTAAGAGACAAGTTTATATTAGGAAAACTATACTACATTTCAAATTGGAAATATTTGCTAATATTATTATTATTACACCTATTACATATTGGGATATGTCTCATAGCTTCCCATAACAACCAATCTCAGCACAGCTTTCATTCCATCAGCTAAGCTCGGATTGGTTGTTATGGTCAACAAAGACAGCTTCTCTCTCAGACAGATAAGATAAAGGCTGCTCTGCTGCACCCATCACATAGCCGAGCGGCACGGGTGGGGAGGAAAATAGTTGTTCCTCCCTTGACAGCACTAGGAGCACAGTGCCATTGTCCACCCTGTACAGTGAGGATGATGTAAACATGCACAGTAACGTTTGGAAAGATGATTTTCCGGAAAAATGCTTGCATTTCCAATTATCTTCTATCATACTCCGTACACGAGTCGAGCCCATTTGAGTGTCCGATTGCTCGTTATGAATACCGAACACCCGAGCATGGTGGTGATCGCTCATCACTGTTAGTTAACGATCCACCCCTACGTCAAGAAATGACTGTACGCCGTTCTCCTCAGGATTCTTTCACAAATCCATCCTTCATATTGCATTTCTGTAAAATTGACCTTTTTTCTGTTTTGCGTCATCCATGTTACATCTGTTTTTTTTCTCATCAACTTTTAAAAACTGAACCGTTAAAAAGTTAAAAATGTCTGAACTTTTTTTATTGCAGTTTTTGTCAGCTGATATTGTTTTAGAAGTAAAGAAATGATTAAAACCTATTCCTAAATTCGCTACTTAGTGTCTACAATTAGTTTTTAGCTGTCTAGTTGAGGGAGTAGACAAAACCCTTAATAACCATTTTCCTTCACGGTAAACTGTTCTGCTGCTCAGTAAATAGCCAGAAAAAATATAGAAAGGAAATTACAGCGCAAAATATTATTTTTATAGCGTTATTAGATTTTATACAGAAAAGTAATAACAATTTATTCTATTTACTTGCTTCTACGGTGCCATTAATTTCCACAACACTTTACAGGCATTCCCCTCAGGGCTCGTTCCCACTTGCTTATAAAAAATCAGTCTGATCTTCGTCCAATAAAGTCGGAAAAGTGTCCTGCGTATGCCATTCCGTATGTCATTTGAGTGCTATGCGAGGACCGTTTACAGTGTAAGGGTATGGTTCTACTTGCATACAGCTTTCTTGACGAGAGCTTCGAAAGTGATATGCTAATGACCCTGTGCTGCGAGCTTCAGCCGTGGGTCATGCGACTTTGATGCGATCTTGCGATCGGATCACAGCTGCAGAGAAGAGGGAGGGAGCACTTCCTCTCATCTCCTCCGCTGCCTGTCTCTGCGTATATCGCATTGTACTCAGATTACATGCGAGTGCAGTGCGATGTTTCACATGCTCCCATAGACTTATATAGGGGTGCGTGAGCATAGACTCACTGCCAAACGCAGCATGCTACGATTCATTCCGCATGCCGATATGGCATGAGAAACCAATCGCAGATGGACACTGTCCCATAGTTTTGCACTAGAGGGAGGACAATCAATATTTTATTGGATTGCACTCGTCAGTGCAAAACGCAAGTGGAACCGAGCCCTATGCAACATAATGGTAATGAATCCATAAAAAAACAAATGCCACTAGGATGCTCCATGTGGCATGTTTTTTTTTATCACAGCCATTGACTTGCATTGGTGAGTCTCTGCCATTAATTTACGTGACCATACGCAGCATTGTGGAATTTTTGTTTTCTCCAGTTGAGAAAAATATGCAGATCTGCTCTGCCTCATTGAATAACATAGGCCGAAGTGCAAACCGATTTTTTTTCTCTCATTGCACTCATCTGTTTAATACGCAAGTGTAAGTGAACCCTCACTGTCTCCATTGGGGCTCATAATCTAAATATCCTATCACCATTTACTCGTCAAGCCAGGGACCAGTAAAATATCTTAAAGCACCACTCCAGAGTCAAAAAACGCACCCGCGGCAAAAACGCACAAAAAACGCTTGTGTTTTTGCCGCGTTTTTACCGCATTTTGCCCAATGCTCTTTTTAAGTCAAATCTACTGGAAGGGCTCAAAAACGTCGGAAAAACGCAAAAAGAATTGACATGCTGCATCTTCAAAAAAGCCGCCAAGATGCAGCCAAGAAAAAGATGCCCAGTGTAGACAGCAAAATAGAAATCTCATAGACTTTGCTGGGAGAAGGAAATGCATGCATATACAGTTAGGTCCAGAAATATTTGGACAGTGACACAAGTTTTATTTTAGCTGTTTACAAAAACATGTTCAGAAATACAATTATATATATAATATGGGCTGAAAGTGCACACTCCCAGCTGCAATATGAGAGTTTTCACATCCAAATCGGAGAAAGGGTTTAGGAATCATAGCTCTGTAATGCATAGCCTCCTCTTTTTCAAGGGACCAAAAGTAATTGGACAAGGGACTCTAAGGGCTGCAATTAACTCTGAAGGCGTCTCCCTCGTTAACCTGTAATCAATGAAGTAGTTAAAAGGTCTGGGGTTGATTACAGGTGTGTGGTTTTGCATTTGGAAGCTGTTGCTGTGACCAGACAACATGCGGTCTAAGGAACTCTCAATTGAGGTGAAGCAGAACATCCTGAGGCTGAAAAAAAAGAAAAAACCCATCGGAGAGAAAGCAGACATGCTTGGAGTAGCAAAATCAACAGTCGGGTACATTCTGAGAAAAAAGGAATTGTGTCACGCTCCCCGGGTCCCCTGTGCTGCCCTCCGGCTCACCTGTCACGCTCCCCGCTCTCCAGCACCCCTTGCCAGCGCGTCCCCAGCGTCCTGGTCCCCGCACCCGGCGTCCGTCGGCTTCACAGCCCCATCCTGGCCCTGCTGCTTCCTCCTCGCAGCTTCCTGCTCTGGCTTCTGGCACTCGGGCAGCGCGCATGCGCATTAGGGCGCGCGCGCGGTCATTGACCCTTTCTTAAAGGGCCAGCGTCCATTAACAGGAAATGATGCAAAACAGGTACAGGGTATAAAGGGGGTTTATGTCCAAGGGGGCGGGGCCTGATCTTCGTGTTTCTTAAGCTAGGAGTCAGGTCTCCTGGTGTATATGTGTATATACTCACCTATCTCTCTTATAGAGCCGTGCCTGCCTCGCCATCCGGTCCAGACCGAATCCCGAACCCCGAACGCAGTCCATCTGCCATCCTGACAGTCCGTACCATCTCGGATCCCTGCGGTGACCTGTAATCTCGCTCCAAAGGTTCCGGACCCCGCCTGACATCTTCTCGGCTTCCGAACCTGAGCTGCGTCACCCGGACTACCACCAGTGACTCCGTAGTCCCAGGGACTTCTCCGTTATACTCCTGTACACGGACTGTTCTGCTGCCTATAGTGCTCCAGCTACCGGACCCCTTACCACCATCTAGGAGTTCGGCCCAGTGGATCCACCTCCTGGGTCTGCCCGTCCACCTGGCCCTGACAGTAAGATCAGGCCATGGATCCCGCTACAGCACTAGCAGCCGTACAGGAGGAACTCCAACGCCAGCGAGAGACTCAGACCCGCATGCTGCAATTTATGTCTTCTGTGGACGCCCGCCTGAACACGCTACAAGCGGCAGTCACGTCTTCAGCATCCCGGGCCTCCACTAGTCAAGCCACGGCTCCAGCTCCCGTGGCGACTTCGTCAGATACTTCCAGACTTCGTTTGGCCTCACCACCCCGGTACGCCGGAGACCCCAAGACCTGCAGGGGATTCTTAAACCAATGCTCCCTCCATTTCACGCAGCTGCTGCATTTGTTTGCCTCTGATCAAGCCAAGGTCGCCTTCATCATGTCCCATCTAGAGGGTGAGGCACTGGCGTGGATGAACCCCTTGTGGGAGAAGGGGGATCCTGTGACCACGAACATCCAGGACTTCCTGCAGGCATTCCGTGGCACCTTTGATGAGCCCGGACGCGCCTCCGCGTCTGCTTCGTCTCTTCTCCGGTTGCGTCAGGGGACTCTGACGGTGGGCCAATACGCAATCCGGTTTCGCACCTTGGCTTCGGAACTCGGGTGGAACAACGAGGCCTTAACCGCCGCCTTCTGGGAAGGACTCTCGGGACGAATTAAAGATGAGCTGGCGGGTCGTGACGTACCGACCACCCTGGATGCCCTGATTACCCTAGCGACTCGAGTGGACATCCGCTTTCAGGAGCGATCCAAGGAAGTGTCCCGTGAGAGACGTCCGGTACGGCATTCCCCTCCTCCGCAGAAGCCCTCCGTACTTCAGTCATCAACAGCTGGGGCCCCCGTCCACGAGCCCATGCAGATCGACAGAGTGCGGCAGTCTGAACAACGTAGAGCTGAGCGGCTCGCCAAGGGCCTCTGCTTTTACTGCGGAGAGGACACACACCTGCTACGCTCCTGTCCTGAGAGGCCGGGAAACTCCAAAGCCTAGGGTTGGTAGGAGAGGCCACCCTAGGTGCTGGGACTCTCTCAGACCCGGTTACATGGACTGTGCAAGTGACAACGGGAGAGACGCGGTTCACGGCTGAGGCATACCTCGATTCCGGGGCAGCAGGCAATTTCATCCAGCAGGCCACGGTGGACAAGTACCAGGTGCCTGTTACTCCACTTGACAAGCCCCTCGTGATTGCCTCTGTGGATGGGAGACCCCTCTCTGACACCATCTCGTGGATCACCAAGCCGGTGGAACTGCGTATCGGTGCTCTGCACACCGAGAACATCGCTCTCTACGTCCTCCCACACATGTCCCATCAAATCCTGCTGGGACTTCCCTGGTTGCGGACACACGAACCATCAGTCAGCTGGGGCACTGGCGAAATCACCCGATGGGGCTCTTCGTGCCATGAGAAGTGCCTGAAGACCATACAACCCATCCGACGACCTCCGGTTCCAGAGAACCTACCGGGGCTGCCCTCGGCCTATTGGTCCTTTGCAGACGTCTTTGATAAAAAAGAATCCGAGGTACTTCCGCCACATCGTCCCTACGATTGTGCCATCGACCTGCTCCCTGGAACTACACCACCTCGAGGACGGATATATCCATTGTCTCCAGCCGAAACCAGGGCCATGTCTACTTACATCACAGAGAGCCTGGCAAGGGGATTCATCCGGAGATCCTCCTCTCCTGCTGGAGCAGGTTTCTTCTTTGTCAAGAAGAAAGAGGGCGACTTACGCCCATGCATAGACTACCGGGGTTTGAATCAAATCACCATAAAAAACAAGTACCCTCTGCCGCTCATCCCTGAATTGTTTGACCGGCTTAGAGGAGCTCGTGTGTTCACCAAGCTGGATCTTCGGGGTGCTTACAATCTGGTCCGCATCCGCTCTGGGGACGAATGGAAGACCGCGTTCAACACTCGCGATGGGCACTATGAATACTGCGTGATGCCCTTCGGGCTGTGTAACGCCCCAGCCGTCTTTCAAGAACTGGTGAACGACGTCTTCCGGGACCTTCTTTACGTCTGTGTGGTAGTATATCTGGATGACATCCTTGTCTTCTCTCCGGACCTCCAGACCCACAGAGAGAACGTGCAGCTGGTTCTACAAAGACTGAGAGAGAATCGTCTGTACGCGAAGTATGAGAAGTGTGTCTTTGAGCAGTCTTCTCTCCCCTTCCTCGGGTACATCATCTCTGATACCGGACTGCAGATGGATCCAAAGAAGGTCTCCTCCATTCTCAACTGGCCTCCTCCTTCTGGACTGAAGGCAATCCAACGCTTCCTGGGATTCGCCAACTACTACCGCCAGTTCATCCCTCACTTCTCGGCTCTGACTGCTCCTCTCTCCGCTTTGACCAAGAAAGAGGCTAATCCAAAGGACTGGTCACCTGCGGCCGACGCCGCGTTTGGCTCGCTGAAGCGGGCATTTGCCTCCTCTCCTGTACTTCACCGTCCGGAGTTAAACCGCCAGTTCACCTTGGAGGTGGATGCCTCCTCCTCAGGAGCCGGAGCAGTGCTCATGCAGAAATCCTCCTCCGGGAAGATGGTGACTTGCGGATTCTTCTCCAAGAGCTTCTCAGCGCCTGAACGCAACTACACCATCGGTGACCGAGAGCTCTTGGCAGTCAAACTGGCTCTGGAGGAATGGCGCTACCTTCTGGAAGGAGCAGTGTACCCCGTTATCATTTACACGGACCACAAGAACCTGGAATACCTGCGGTCTGCTCAGCGACTGAACCCACGGCAAGCCAGGTGGTCCTTATTCTTTGCCAGGTTTGATTTCCAGCTCCATTTCCGACCCGCGGACAAGAATGTACGCGCTGATGCCTTGTCCAGGTCTTTCATGCCCATAGAGCAGGAGGAGGAGACTACCCAACCCATCATCTGTCCTAGCAAAATCATTCCGGTGGCCCCTGTCACTCTGGCCCAGATACCGCCCGGGAAGACCTATGTCTCTGAGACAGACAGGCAAAAAGTGTTACACTGGGGTCATGCCTCGAAAACAGCCGGTCATGCTGGTCAGAAGAGAACATGGGGTGCGATTGTACGCCATTACTGGTGGCCATCTCTTCGCACGGACGTCGCTGCTTTTGTCTCTGCCTGCTCCTCTTGTGCCAGGAACAAGACGCCCAAACACCTGCCATATGGCCGTCTTCTGCCTCTGCCGATACCTTCAGTTCCGTGGCAACACATAGCGATGGACTTTATTACAGACTTGCCATTGTCCTCCGGACACACAGTCATATGGGTCGTGGTGGATCGATTCTCTAAAATGGCTCATTTCGTCCCTATGGCTGGATTGCCCTCTGCTCAGGAACTCGCGGACGCCTACATACATCACATCTTCCGCTTGCATGGCTTTCCATCTCACATCGTATCCGATAGAGGAACTCAGTTCACCTCCCGCTTCTGGAGGGCTCTCTGCAACCATCTGGGAGTGACTCTGGACTTTTCATCTGCATACCATCCTCAGTCTAATGGCCAAGTGGAGAGGGTCAATCAAATATTGACCTCTTTCTTACGTCACTATGTCAACGCCCATCACGACGACTGGTCCACGCTTCTTCCTTGGGCTGAATTCTCCCATAACCACCACATCAGTGAGTCGTCCTCCAGCTCTCCCTTCCATGTCGTTTACGGACTTCAGCCCTCCGTCCCATTGCCTGTATCCCCTTCTTCGGATGTCCCTGCTGCTGATACTGTAGCCCGTGACTTTGCAACCATTTGGGACTCTGTCAAGGCGTCCCTTGGGCGTGCTTCCCTGCGGATGAAAAGACACGCAGACAAGAGACGTCTGGACCCTCCGTGTTTCTCTCCCGGAGATCTAGTCTGGCTTGCATCCAAGTACGTCCGATTGAAGATACCATCCTACAAGCTGGGTCCTCGCTACATCGGGCCGTTTAAAGTCCTCAACAAGATCAATGAGGTCTCCTACAAGCTACAGCTCCCGGCCACGATGAGGATACCCAACTCATTCCACGTCTCCCTGCTCAAGCCGGTTGTCCTTGGTCCCTTCTCCGCTGCTGCCAGTTCGGCTCCTCCACCTATTGCCGATGACGACATCTATGCGGTAAGGGATATCGTGGCCATGAAGACCGTACGGGGTCGACAGTTCTTCCTGGTGGACTGGGCAGGGTATGGTCCTGAGGATAGGTCCTGGGAGCCCCGGGAGAATGTGGGTACTCCGCTGATCCGTGCCTTTCTGTCCCGGTTGCGGGGAGGGGGGCGTGGGGGTACTGTCACGCTCCCCGGGTCCCCTGTGCTGCCCTCCGGCTCACCTGTCACGCTCCCCGCTCTCCAGCACCCCTTGCCAGCGCGTCCCCAGCGTCCTGGTCCCCGCACCCGGCGTCCGTCGGCTTCACAGCCCCATCCTGGCCCTGCTGCTTCCTCCTCGCAGCTTCCTGCTCTGGCTTCTGGCACTCGGGCAGCGCGCATGCGCATTAGGGCGCGCGCGCGGTCATTGACACTTTCTTAAAGGGCCAGCGTCCATTAACAGGAAATGATGCAAAACAGGTACAGGGTATAAAGGGGGTTTATGTCCAAGGGGGCGGGGCCTGATCTTCGTGTTTCTTAAGCTAGGAGTCAGGTCTCCTGGTGTATATGTGTATATACTCACCTATCTCTCTTATAGAGCCGTGCCTGCCTCGCCATCCGGTCCAGACCGAATCCCGAACCCCGAACGCAGTCCATCTGCCATCCTGACAGTCCGTACCATCTCGGATCTCTGCGGTGACCTGTCATCTCGCTCCAAAGGTTCCGGACCCCGCCTGACATCTTCTCGGCTTCCGAACCTGAGCTGCGTCACCCGGACTACCACCAGTGACTCCGTAGTCCCAGGGACTTCTCCGTTATACTCCTGTGCACGGACTGTTCTGCTGCCTATAGTGCTCCAGCTACCGGACCCCTTACCACCATCTAGGAGTTCGGCCCAGTGGATCCACCTCCTGGGTCTGCCCGTCCACCTGGCCCTGACAAATTGACTGGTGAGCTTGGGAACTCAAAAAGGCCTGGGCGCCCACGGATGACAATAGTGGTGGATGATCGCCGCATACTTTCTTTGGTGAAGAAGAACCCGTTCATAACATCAACTGAAGTCCAGAACACTCTCAGTGAAATAGGTGTATCTGTCTCTAAGTCAACAGTAAAGAGAAGACTCCATGAAAGTAAATACAAAGGGTTCACATCTAGATGCAAACCATTCATCAATTCCAAAAATAGACAGGCCAGAGTTAAATTTGCTGAAAAACACCTCATGAAGCCAGCTCAGTTCTGGAAAAGTATTCTATGGACAGATGAGACAAAGATCAACCTGTACCAGAATGATGGGAAGAAAAAGGTTTGGAGAAGAAAGGGAACGGCACATGATCCAAGGCACACCACATCCTCTGTAAATATGGTGAAGGCAACGTGATGGCATGGGCATGCATGGCTTTCAATGGCACTGGGTCACTTGTGTTTATTGATGACATAACAGCAGACAAGAGTAGCCGGATGAATTCTGAAGTGTACCGGGATATACTTTCAGCCCAGATTCAGCCAAATGCCGCAAAGTTGATCGGACGGCGCTTCATAGTACAGATGGACAATGACCCCAAGCATACAGCCAAAGCTACCCAGGAGTTCATTAGTGCAAAAAAAAGTGGAACATTCTGCAATGGCCAAGTCAATCACCAGATCTTAACCCAATTGAGCATGCATTTCACTTGCTCAAATCCAGACTTAAGACGGAAAGACCCACAAACAAGCAAGACCTGAAGGCTGCGGCTGTAAAGGCCTGGCAAACCATTAAGAAGGAGGAAACCCAGCGTTTGGTGATGTCCATGGGTTCCAGACTTAAGGCAGTGATTGCCTCCAAAGGATTCGCAACAAAATATTGAAAATAAAAATATTTTGTTTGGGTTTGGTTTATTTGTCCAATTACTTTTGACCTCCTAAAATGTGGAGTGTTTGTAAAGAAATGTGTACAATTCCTACAATTTCTATCAGATATTTTTGTTCAAACATTCAAATTAAACGTTACAATCTGCACTTGAATTCTGTTGTAGAGGTTTCATTTCAAATCCAATGTGGTGGCATGCAGAGCCCAACTCGCGAAAATTGTGTCACTGTCCAAATATTTCTGGACCTAACTGTAGGTGCATCTTTGTGACCTCAAAAATGCACCAAAAAAGCAGTAAAAGATGCAGTGAACATAGCCATAATAGCCCTGCTGGAGTTGTGCTCTCCTGACCCCTGTCTTACACTACAGTTCAAACGTTTGGGGTCACCCAGATAATTTTGTCTTTTCCATGAAAAATCATACTTATAGTTATCAAATGAGTTGCATAATAAATAGAAAATATAGTCCAGACATTGACGAGGATAGAAATTATGATTTTTACTTGAAATAATTTTCTCCTTCTGACTTCGCTTTCGTCACAGAATGTTCCCTTTGCAGCAATTGTAGCTTTGCAGACCTTTGTTATTCTAGCTGTTAATTTGTGGAGGTAATCTGGAGATATTTCACCCCATGCTTCCCCCCCCCTCCCACAAGTTGGATTGGCTTGATGGGCACTTTTTGCGTACCATACGGTCAAGCTGCTCCCACAACAGCTCAATAGGGTTGAGATCTGGTGACTGGGCTGGCCACTCCATTACAGATAAAATACCAGCTACCTACTTTTTTCCTAAATAATTCACGCATAATTTGGAGGTGTGCTGTGGGTCATTGTCCTGTTGTAGGATGAAATTGGCTCCAATCAAGCGCTGTCCACAGGGTATGGCATAGCATTGCAAAATGGAGTGATAGCCTTCCTTATTCAAAATCCCTTTTACATTGTACAAATCTCCAACTTTACCAGCATCAAAGCAACCCCAGACCATCACATTACCTCCACTATGCCTGACTGATGGCGTCAGGCACTCTTCCAGCATCTTTTTAGTAGTTCTGTGTCTCACAAATGTTCTTCTCTGTGATCCAAACACCTTGAACTTCGATTCGTTTGTCCATAACACTTTTTTCCAATCTTCCTCTGTTCGATGTCTGTGTTTTTTTGACCATATTAATCTTTTCCTTTTATTAGCCAGTCTCAGATATGACTTTTTCTTTGCCACTCTGTCCTGAAGGCCAGCATCCCGGAGTCGCCTCTGTACTGTAGACGTTGATACTGGCGTTTTGCAGGTACTTTTTAAAGAAGCTGCCAGTTGAGGACCTGTGAGGTGTCGATTTCTCAAACTAGAGACTCTAATGTACTTGTCTTGTTGCTCAGTCGTGCATCGGGGCCTCCCAGTTCTCTTCTTCTACTCTGGTTAGAGCCTGTTTGTGCTCTCCTCTGAAGGGACTAGTACACACCGTTGTAAAAAATTTTCAGTTTCTTGGCAATTTCTCACATAGAATATCCTTCATTTCTAAGAACAAGAACAGACTGCCGAGTTTAACATGAAAGTTCTCTTTTTCTGGCCATTTTAAGAGTTTAATGGAACCAACAAATGTAATGCTCCAGATTATCAACTAGCTCAAAGGAAGGTCAGTTTTATAGCTTCTCTAATCAGCAAAACTCTTTTCAGCTGTGCTAACATACTTCCACAAGGGTTTTAAAGGGATTTCTAAACATCCATTTGCCTTTTACAGTTAGTAAACACAATGTATCATTAGAATACAGGAGTGGTGGTTGTTGGAAATGGGCCTCTATACACCTATGTAGATATTGCATTCAAAGCCAGACATTTGCAGCTAGAATAGTCATTTACCACATTAACAATGTATAGCATCATTGAAAAAATGTGCTTATCTTTCAAAAATAAGGAAATATCTAAGTGACTTTAAACTTTTGAACTGTAGTGTATATTCACCTACCGTCGTCTTCTTCACCTTCCCGGCCCCTGCACATTAAACCCTGCTGCTGGGTGGAAAAGATCGTTAACCCTCCAGGCAGCATTCCAGTTTCAGTCATGGAGGCGGTGCCAGCCCGGGTTTAGTCATCACTCTGTGTATGGATAGCGGCAGTTGTAACCGTGCCCCCCAAGCTGACTGTCAGACGATCAACATTAGACCAAACTGTCGATCAGTGCAGGGTCCGCGGTTACAGTTGCTATTCTTCATATGACTGAACCAGCACCGGCACCACCTCATTGACTGAAACTGGAACGCTGCCAGGGGAATTAAAGTTAATTTCCTCCCGGCAGCGTGGTTTAGGCTGTGTTCCCATGTCCTGTAATGATCCGTCTCGAACGAATCTGATGGATAAAAAATAACGGATCCATTATTGGATTGTACAAACGGATAACTTTTATAACCGATCTGTTATTGGATCCGTTATCATTATAGTCAATGGAACCGCTAACAAATCAGTTATAATTTTATATAGCTAGCGAGCTAGAAAGAGAAAATAGATACATAAATGGATCTAATAGATGTGCCACTTCTGGGGCAGCTGTGGACTGCTATTTTTAGGCTGAGGAGGGCCAAATAATCATGGGCCTCCCAGTCTGAGAATACCAGACCCGAGCTGTCCACTTTACCTTGGCTGGTGATTTGATGAAGACCCCACAGTTTTATTTTTATTTTATTTATTTAATTTTAAATAAATAATTTAAAGGAACAGCGAGGGGTGACCTCTGTCTTGGATTACCAGCCAAGGTAAAACTGCTAGCTGCGGTTTGCAGGCTGCAGCTGTCTGCTTCACCTTAACTGGATACTAAAAATAAGGGGGACCCCATATCATTTTTTTTTTATATATATGTGTTGGACATCCATCATATATCTATCTATCGATCTATCTATCGATCTATCTATCTATTTGTGCATCTCAATAAATTAGAATATCATCAAAAAGTTAATTTATTTCAGTAATTCAATACAAAAAAGGAAACACATACACAGTATATTATATAGTCATTACAAACAGAGTGATCTATTTCAAGTGTTTATTTCTGTTAATGTTAATGATTATGGCTTAGAGCCAATGAAAACCCAAAAGTCATTATCTCAGAAATGAGCTTTATTCCTCCCAGCAGCTTCGGGCTTTCAGTCATGGAGCACGGCAGGCGCGGCTTCAATCACCGCTCTGTGCTCCGGGAGCTGACTGGCAGCCTGCTCCTCAGTGCATCACTACAGAGCCAGATGTCATTAAGTGCCAAGGCGTGGTTACAGGTGGCACTCAAGATGTACTGAGTGGTGACTGAAACCTTGCTGACCGCACCTCTATGACTGAAAGCCAAACACGGCTGGAAGGAATAAAGTTCATTTACTCCCAGCAGGTGGGCTCTCAGTACCTCATGGTGTCAGAATGCTATTAATCTGCATACTAACCCCATAACTGCAGGTTAATAGCATTTTTTTCATGACAGATTCCATGTAACATAAGTGTTACAGAAAAAACGAGCAAACAAATGATTTTGCACAGGTTTCTGTTGGCTTTCTATTTTCACTGCAAACTAATGCGGGGGTCACACGGGATGATAAATCGTGCGATCGCATAAGCGATCGCACCCGCCCCCGTCGTTAGTGCAATTAGTTGTCCGTGGCGCACAAAGTCGTTAACCCCCCATCACACGCACTTACCTCCCGGGTGACGTCGTTGTGGGCGGCGAACATCCTCTTGCTGAAGGGGGAGGGACGTTCGGCGTCACAGCGACGTCACACGGCAGCCAGCCAATAGAAGCGGAGATGAGCGGGACGTAAACATCCCGCCCACCTCCTTCCTTCTGCATTGGCGGCGGGATGCAGGTAAGCTGTGTTCGTCGCTCCCGGGGTGTCACACGGAGCGATGTGTGCTGCCACGGGAAAATTGAACAATCCGACGTGCAATTTTTAGCAAATGAACGACGTGTATGCAATGAACGGTTTTACGTTCAATCGCAATCGCACGTAGCTGTCACACGCAACTACGTCACTAACGATGCCGGATGTGCGTCACTTACGACGTGACCCCCACCGACACATCGTTAGATATGTTGTAGCGTGTAAAGCCCGCTTTAGTTCCTGGCTCCGGTTGTTCCCGACGAACAACCAGAGCACAGAAGGAGGGAAGATATTATGAAAATGAACGACGTGTCAACGATGAACGAGAAGGTGAGTATTTCTGCTCGTTCATAGGTGTCACACGGTACGATATCTCTGATGAGGCCGGATGTGCGTCACTAACGACGTGACCCCGATGACATATCACCAGATATATCGTACCGTGTGACGCCCGCATAAGACAACTATTAACTTCAAATGACATGAACTAAATCATGACTTTCTTGGCAATTTTGGAAATGACACAGGTGACATGGCCAAAAACTGATCTATACTGGTGCTTCATCAGGTGATTGGGGGTTGCATTGGAACCCAAAAGATACTGCTAGAAACAAAATCACAAAAATATGGAAATGTTTCCAACTTTTTGTGATTGTTAGTCACGGTTTAACACATTAACACGTTCAATCATTGTAAGCCAAAACCAGGAGTGGGTGAAAAAGGCAGAAGTGGTACCGTGTTTCTATTATACTTTCTACTGGTGATAAATTCTAGCCAAATACTGAACGTGGCCTAAATGTAACTCAATCCACCTGCAATAAAGCAGCGTCTCAAAGTGACTTTTAGTCACGCAACCTGTACTGCAGCCAAAATCACTGTGCAGGCAGCCCGAGCCTAAACAAGTGCGGAGACTGTGCAGATTATCCATTCAAAGAAATAAAAATTCCAACTAAAAGACAGTACACGGCTGGAAAACTGTGAAGGTTTTATATCAAAAAGTATATAGGAAATTTTCTTTATATAAGGGATAATATTTGATTTGCTAAAACTTTCAATTACACTAGTTTACAGTATTTTAAAGGTGTTGATTGCCCGACCGGTCATGTGTGAGGGAACTGACCTGGGTATTAAACCTTCACCAATATGATATTGATTACCTATTTTATGGATAGGGGATCAATATATTATGACAGGAAATCCCCTTAATTCCCCTTTTTCCACTTCCACTCGCTTGCTTTGTCTGTAATATCTCGTCCATATGATAGGCATTCTTGTGGTACATGGAGCTACAAGAAAACAGCTTTGGCTTCCAAAGCATAGTGATTAACTTGTACTCAAGCATAACAGCTGATAGCTCAAAAGTGACTCTCTAAGGAGTAAAGCACTTGAAATAAGATTATGTCTTAAAAACACTTTAAAGGGGTTTGCCACTACTAGGAAATCCCCTTCTTATTCCACTTGTTTACCCCAGTTACAATAAAAGTGCCTCTACTCACCTCCCGTTCTGGTGGAACTCCAGTGCTGTCGGTAATCGCGGTTCAGGCTCACATGACATTGTGATATCTCGCGAGTCCCATGTCCAATCACCGCCGGCTTCTCTCTCCCCGCCTTCGGACCAAATGAGCAATCATCAGGAAGTGAGTGGCAGCCACAGCGTGACTTCTTGTTGATTAACTCATTTGGTCCAAAGGCAGGGAGAGAGAAGCTGACAGTGACTGGACGTGGGGCTCGCGTAACATCACAATGTCACGTGAGCCCTGAACCGCGATTACAGACAGTGCTGGAACGACACCAGAACGGGAAGTGAGTACAGGGTCTTTTATCTTAACTGGGGGAAACAAGTGGAATCAGAAGGGGATGTCGTAGTAGTGGACAACCCCTTTAAAAGAAATGTTAATACTTCACCTCTATGACTTTGTTCTTTTACTAACATCAGCTTCCCATTAAAATGTTAAGAACTACGGATTAAAAAAAAAAGAATACTAAAAACTTGGGATTCTCTATGACTGTGCCTTTAACTTTTTAACTAAAAAAAACCTAACACAAATCCCACAGAGCAACCGGTCACTGGCTTTATTCATGGATCATTCATGTATTTCATTTCTGTCATATTTGTAGACATTACCAACCTCTCTGCTCCCGAGGACTGTCACAGTAAATGGACAGGAACAGCGAATTCACACCAGTCTACGTCAATGTTCAGACTGAGTGGTCCCTTCCGTCCACGAAACACTGCATGATTAGTACAAGTGAGCATTATCGGACGCTCCTGCTGTGACAACCTCTGAAAGGCCTTCATAACAGCTGACAACTTTTATAAATATGCCAGACACGACGAGGCTTCGGTGTATGCCCATTATGCCCGTAACATAAATCTGTTTACAACTGCATACTTTTAGAAAACAGTGTAACCCTTTCACGATAGGGCCAATTTCTAATTTTTCCCCCCTCTTTTTCCCAGAACCATAACTTTTTGGTTTTTCTGTCCACAAAGACGTGAAAAAGAAACAACACAATTCTGACATGTTTTTTGGGGGAACTATTTTTACGGTCTACATTTTTGGGTTAAAATGACTTCAATGCTATTCTTCTCATCAGTACGAGTACGGCGATATCAAACATGTCAGTTTTTTTATTATTTTAATGGTGGGGAATAAAATTAAAAGTTTGCAAAAAAAAAAAAATTGGGGGGAAGTTGTGTCGCCATTTCCAAAGCCAGTAACATTTTCATTTTTTAGTTGATGGAGATGTGTCATGGCTTATTTTTTGCGGGGTGATACGTTTTTATTGATACCATTTCGGGATACATATGATGTTTTGATCACCTATTACAACATTTTATGTGATATTGCAGGGACCAAAAAAACTGTAATTTTGGCATTCTTGATAATTTTTTGTTTAGTATTTACAGATTGGGTTAATGGATCGGACTTTTTTGAAGGCAGAGATACCACATGCATTTATATATACGGTGTATATATATATATATATATATATATATATATATATATACTTTTCACTATTCTTAATAGTCCCCTTAGAGGACTACTACTTGCAATCGAATGATCACTTGTACTATATACAGCAATGCTGTGGCATTGCTGAGTATAGCAGAAATCACAGTCTCCTTTGAAGCCCAGCCACAGGCAGCCTGCTGTCATAGCAATCCACTGGCAACCAACGATCACGTCACTGGAGCGCCAATGGGAGTTTAGAATGGTGCGCTCCCATGCCAGCGTGTGTTAAGTGCTGCTATCAGAGTTTGTCAGCAGGATTTAACAGGTTGACAATCGCAGGCGGAGCTCCACTTTATCTATGATAGGATAGAGGCAGGTCCTGGCTGTAATACACAGCCATTACCTGCTAAGTATGGAGCAGGCTCACCCCATAAACCCGCTCCATACACCAGCTACCAACTTGCACCGTACATATACGACAAATGTTAAGGGCTTAAAGGGCATCTGTTAGCAATTCTTTACTACCTCATCTGAGAGCAGCATAATGTAGGCAAAGAGACCCCAAAATCCAATGATTACTCATTTAGTTTACTGGGTGTAGAGGTTTTGACACAGAGTTTTTAATTTTAACAATGCAGCAGAGTTGAAAGAGGTGTCCAGCCCACACTAGGCTCTCTATATACAAAGTCTATAAATAGTGAGCTGCTAATCACAGCAGAGGGAACCTCGCGGATCTTGTCTGACAATGATAATCCCCTGAAACTAAAACAAACATTTAAAGTAAACAACAGGGCACAGTGTGAAATGAGACACGTTGCTGAACTCTCTGTGTTAACCACAGCAGCATGCTGTCTTCAGATTATATAGCAAAAACCTGCTGACAGATTCCCTTTAAGTATAGTACATCTGTCTGCATTTTATATACTGGGTAGCACCCACATCAACAGTCGGTAAGTGTGACATCACGTTAAGTGTTCACCAAGCTTATAAAATCGTATACAAATTAGTAGAATAATTAAACATTCTAATCAGATTGTGTTCACCTATTGTAATCACAATTGGAGAAAAGGCATAATTAAATATCTGAATAAGTACCTTTCAGTTCTCCACATATTAAACATTCAAAATGTAGTCCTCTTTATGAGATGCTTTTCTCCTTACCTTTATAGGATTAAAATACATAAATGTACTTTACATACAAGTATTTGGGTCTTTAAATGTTTGCCTTATGGCCAAATACATGAAAAACTGCCAAATACTTTTAAATACAATCCCTCGTCAGTACATTTAAATATAGTTAACAAAACGTTTCTTTCCTTTTAGGCCAAATACAGAAGTTTCTGAAACACTGTATGAGTTCAGGCCATTACATGTACAGTCATGGGTTTTCTGAGTAGAACACAACAGCTTCATTAGTATATATTAAGGGGGTGGTCCAAAGGCTGTAGAAATTATCATGTAAATCCCTATCTATTTATTGCTACAATCTATATTAATTTCTAAGATTGCTGCATTAAAAATTCCCTATCCTCACTACACTACTGTATCTAGCGTCCGTTGATTTTTTTTCCCTTACATCCTGTCTAATGACGCTTCAATTCAGAATCCCAGTGCATGCTGGGGTACTCAAACAAAGCATCATCAGGTGGCATACATTGTGGTCACTACTGTATTCTCCACCCCCTCCCTTAAAAGAAGTGCCATCAATGACGCTCATTTCAGGGGCTGGTCCTTGCTGTGTCACTTCGATCTGTCATTGTGCGATATGCACAGTGACAGTGTGCTCTGTGTTACCGATTCAGATCAGTAGAGCTGGCAACAATAGTGCAGTGTCAGAGTACACAATGATGTTCAGAGACCAGTGCTGTCCCTGCAAGTGACATCGCTTGTGGTGACGGTGCTGGTCTCTTGACGCTGATGGGTACTCTGACAATTAATGCATGCTGCTCTATTTTTGGCTCTATTGATCTAACCAGGCAACTGAGAGAGCACTGTCATTGTGCAAATCGCACAATGACAGTGCGTAATGACACTGCAGGGATCAGATCAGACACTGAAAAAAATGTCACTGACGACGCTTCATTCCAAGGGGGGGGGGGGCAGAGGCTGTAGCAGCTGATGTCCCCTGATGACGCTTCATTTGAGTATCCCATCATGCACTGGGATTTTCAAACAAAACGCCATAAGAAGGAAATAAGGGGGGAAAAATGAATAGAATCTAGACAGTGTAGTCAAGGAAGGGTAGGAAATTTTTAGTGCAGCCATATTAGAAATAAATTTAGATAGGGGCAATAAATAAATAGGGATTTAGATGAAAATATATTCAGCCTTTGGACCACCCCTTTAAAGCTGTTGAGTTTAGTTCAGTCACGGACATCAAGCTTCATACTTGGAACATATTTCACAGACAAATGAATTTAGTCACAGAACCCCAAATTAAAGCCAATTCACCCCTGTTTTTCCTATTGTAAAGAAGCATGCAAAGTGTAACTGTCATTTCATGAAAACCTGCAGCAGAATGTGTTTCTCTGCCTCTAGCATCTCCCACTTTCCTCTACATAAATCACTATAAGGATCAACTGCCATCTCCTATCTCAGTAATGGGAAAGTCTGCATTCACCGAAGACAACATTTTATCCACGAACTGAAAATATTGAAATTGAAAGATCAGTCCAGAAAGAGGAAGACGCAAATTACTCTGATAAAATATATTACAAAATTTCCTATTTTCATGTGTACTATTGATTTATGGGGTGGATGGGGGTATTCACAGTTACTCTACATTTTTGAATTTCACTCTGAAAAATTACAAATCCTTGCATGCCCTTCTTTTAGCCATTACAGTGAACATCAGTGGTATGGACTGACATCAATTTTGTTACTTGGCACCCTGCTCGATAATTGACCACTTGCAATCAGGCGACTAATGATGTATCAGCACAAACAGGAGAGGGAGGCAAAAAAGTTCACAGCTTCCAGGAACACATGACTATGTTCTAGAAGGTAGAATCCTCACAGCTTAAAAATATTTAACACATTTTTTACCACTGGATAACTGGACAATACGTCTGTTGCCTAATTGCAATATATTTGTGATGTCGACATTTAGATGGGCCAATCTCATTGCAAGTCAAGTGAAGCTACACCAACAAGCGTCCAAGCTTTTCCTGACATATCATCCATTCCAGGCTGATACAATGTACAAAACATCATTACTGACATCATGCATAATCTGAGCAAGATTAGCTCAGATATAGTATGCATTAACTACTTATGGACTGCCCACAGGCTCTAAATGTCCAGGCAGTCTACACATTATTCTTAATTGACGATCTAAAATGTCAATGTTGTCTAAGCAGCTTCCACAAGATCAGGGAGCTGTGGTGATGTGGAGACAGTTGCCAAACACAGCTTCTCGATCTCTGTAAATAAACCACTGAACCAGTGCTTTGGGTCCAGAGGATGAAGCACTGATAGTGCTTCCTTTTATATATATATATATATATATATATATATTTATATATATATATATATACATACATACATACACATTACATATATATATATATATATATATATATATATATATATATAAAAAGAAAGCGCTTGCTTTTATATCTGTATATACAGTGCCTACAAGTAGTATTCAACCCCCTGCAGATTTAGCAGGTTTGATAAGATGCAAATAAGTTAGAGCCTGCAAACATCAAACAAGAGCAGGATTTATTAACAGATGCATAAATCTTACAAACCAACAAGTTATGTTGCTCAGTTAAATTTTAATAAATTTTTAACATAAAAGTGTGGGTCAATTATTATTCAACCCCTAGGTTTAATATTTTGTGGAATAACCCTTGTTTGCAATTACAGCTAATAATCGTCTTTTATAAGACCTGATCAGGCCGGCACAGGTCTCTGGAGTTATCTTGGCCCACTCCTCCATGCAGATCTTCTTCAAGTTATCTAGGTTCTTTGGGTGTCTCATGTGGACTTTAATATTGAGCTCCTTCCACAAGTTTTCAATTGGGTTAAGGTCAGGAGACTGATTAGGCCACTGCAACACCTTGATTTTTTTCCCTCTTGAACCAGGCCTTGGTTTTCTTGGCTGTGTGCTTTGGGTCGTTGTCTTGTTGGAAGATGAAATGACGACCCATCTTAAGATCCTTCATGGAGGAGCGGAGGTTCTTGGCCAAAATCTCCAGGTAGGCCGTGCTATCCATCTTCCCATGGATGAGGACCAGATGGCCAGGCCCCTTGGCTGAGAAACAGCCCCACAGCATGATGCTGCCACCACCATGCTTGACTGTAGGGATGGTATTCTTGGGGTCGTATGCAGTGCCATCCAATCTCCAAATGTCACGTGTGTGGTTGGCACCAAAGATCTCGATTTTGGTCTCATCAGACCAGAGAACCTTGAACCAGTCTGTCTCAGAGTCCTCCAAGTGATCATGAGCAAACTGTAGACGAGCCTTGACATGACGCTTTGAAAGTAATGGTACCATACGGGCTCGTCTGGAACGGAGACCATTGCGGTGGAGTACGTTACTTATGGTATTGACTGAAACCAATGTCCCCACTGCCATGAGATCTTCCCGGAGCTCCTTCCTTGTTGTCCTTGGGTTAGCCTTGACTCTTCGGACAAGCCTGGCCTCAGTACGGGTGGAAACTTTCAAAGGCTGTCCAGGCCGTGGAAGGCTAACAGTAGTTCCATAAGCCTTCCACTTCCGGATGATGCTCCCAACAGTGGAGACAGGTAGGCCCAACTCTTTGGAAAGGGTTTTGTACCCCTTTCCAGCCTTGTGACCCTCCACGATCTTGTCTCCGATGGCCTTGGAATTCTCCTTTGTCTTTCCCATGTTGACCAAGTATGAGTGCTGTTCACAAGTTTGGGGAGGGTCTTAATTAGTCAGAAAAGGCTGGAAAAAGAGATAATTAATCCAAACATGTGAAGCTCATTGTTCTTTGTGCCTGAAATACTTCTTAATACTTTAGGGGAACCAAACAGAATTCTGGTGGATTGAGGGGTTGAATAATAAATGACCCTCTGAATAAACTTTTCACAATTTAAAAAAAAAAATAAAAAAAGAAATAACATTCTTTTTTGCTGCAGTGCATTTCACACTTCCAGGCTGATCTACAGTCCAAATGTCACAATGCCAAGTTAATTCCGAATGTGTAAACCTGCTAAATCTGCAGGGGGTTGAATACTACTTGTAGGCACTGTATATATATATATATATATATATATATATATATATATATATATATATATATATATATATACACACAGTGCCTTGAGAAAGTATTCACCCCCCTTGAATTTTTCAACCTTATATATATATATATATATACACACAGTGCCTTGAGAAAGTATTCACCCCCCTTGAATTTTTCAACCTTTTCCCACATTTCAGGTTTCTAACATGGAGATAAAAAATTTAATGTTATGGTGAAGGATCAACAACAAGTGGGACACAATTGTGAAATTGAATGAAATTTGTTGCTTATTTTAATTTTTTGTAAAAAAAAAAAAAACTGAAAATTGGGGCGTGCAATATTATTCGGCCCCTTTACTTTCAGTGCAGCAAACTCACTCCAGAAGTTAAGTGAGGATCTCTGAATGATCTAATGTTGTCCTAAATGACTGATGATGAGTAATAAAAGCCACCTGTGTGTAATCAAGTCTCTGTATAAATGCACCTGCTCTGTGATAGTCTCAGTGTTCTGTTTAAAGCACAGAAAGCATCATGAAGACCAAGGAACACAACAGGCAGGACTGTGATACTGTTGTAGAGAAGTTTAAAGCCGGATTTTGGTTACAAAAAGATTTCCACAACTTTAAACATCCCAAGAAGCACTGTGCAAGCGATCATATTGAAATGGAAGGAGTATCATACCACTGCAAATCGTCCAAGACCCGGCCGTCCATCCATACTTTCATCTCAAACAATGAGAAGACTGATCAGAGATGCAGCCAAGAGGCCCATGATCACTCTGGATAAACTGCAGAGATCTACAGCTGAGGTGGGAGAGTCTGTCCATAGAACAACAATCAGTCGTACACTGCACAAATCTGGCCTTTACGGAAAAGTGGCAAGAAGAAAGCCATTTCTCAAAGATAGCTATAACAAGTGTTGTTTAAAGTTTGCCACAAGCCACCTGGGAGACACACCAAACATGTGGACGAAGGTGCTCTGGTCAGATGAAACCAAAATCTAACTTTTTGGGCACAATGCCAAACGATTTGTTTGGTGTAAAAGCAACACAGTTCATCACCCTGAACACACCATCCCCCCTATCAAACATGGTGGTGGCAGCATCATGGTTTAGGCCTGCTTTGCTTCAGCAGGGACAGGGAAGATGGTTAAAATTGATGGGAAGATGGATGGAGCCAAATACAGGTCCATTCTTGAAGAAAACCTGTTGGAGTCTGTAAAAAAACCTGAGACTGGGATGGAGATTTGTCTTTCAACAAGACAATGATCCCAATACATTTCGTTTAACTTCACAATTGTGTCCCACTTGTTGATTCTTCACCATAACATTACCATTTTTATCTTTATGTTTGAAGCTTGAAATGTGGGAAAAGGTTGAAAAATTCAAGGGGGCTGAATACTTTCACAAGGCAGTATATATATATATATATATATATATATATATATATATATATATATATAAAAAGAAAGCGCTTGCTTTTATATCTGTATATACAGTGCCTACAAGTAGTATTCAACCCCCTGC
Organism: Anomaloglossus baeobatrachus; assembly: GCF_048569485.1. Taxonomy (NCBI): domain Eukaryota; kingdom Metazoa; phylum Chordata; class Amphibia; order Anura; family Aromobatidae; genus Anomaloglossus; species Anomaloglossus baeobatrachus. The sequence continues at coordinate 547,558,603 of NC_134356.1, forward strand.
AGATTTAGCAGGTTTGATAAGATGCAAATAAGTTAGAGCCTGCAAACATCAAACAAGAGCAGGATTTATTAACAGATGCATAAATCTTACAAACCAACAAGTTATGTTGCTCAGTTAAATTTTAATAAATTTTTAACATAAAAGTGTGGGTCAATTATTATTCAACCCCTAGGTTTAATATTTTGTGGAATAACCCTTGTTTGCAATTACAGCTAATAATCGTCTTTTATAAGACCTGATCAGGCCGGCACAGGTCTCTGGAGTTATCTTGGCCCACTCCTCCATGCAGATCTTCTTCAAGTTATCTAGGTTCTTTGGGTGTCTCATGTGGACTTTAATATTGAGCTCCTTCCACAAGTTTTCAATTGGGTTAAGGTCAGGAGACTGATTAGGCCACTGCAACACCTTGATTTTTTTCCCTCTTGAACCAGGCCTTGGTTTTCTTGGCTGTGTGCTTTGGGTCGTTGTCTTGTTGGAAGATGAAATGACGACCCATCTTAAGATCCTTCATGGAGGAGCGGAGGTTCTTGGCCAAAATCTCCAGGTAGGCCGTGCTATCCATCTTCCCATGGATGAGGACCAGATGGCCAGGCCCCTTGGCTGAGAAACAGCCCCACAGCATGATGCTGCCACCACCATGCTTGACTGTAGGGATGGTATTCTTGGGGTCGTATGCAGTGCCATCCAATCTCCAAATGTCACGTGTGTGGTTGGCACCAAAGATCTCGATTTTGGTCTCATCAGACCAGAGAACCTTGAACCAGTCTGTCTCAGAGTCCTCCAAGTGATCATGAGCAAACTGTAGACGAGCCTTGACATGATGCTTTGAAAGTAATGGTACCATACGGGCTCGTCTGGAACGGAGACCATTGCGGTGGAGTACGTTACTTATGGTATTGACTGAAACCAATGTCCCCACTGCCATGAGATCTTCCCGGAGCTCCTTCCTTGTTGTCCTTGGGTTAGCCTTGACTCTTCGGACAAGCCTGGCCTCAGTACGGGTGGAAACTTTCAAAGGCTGTCCAGGCCGTGGAAGGCTAACAGTAGTTCCATAAGCCTTCCACTTCCGGATGATGCTCCCAACAGTGGAGACAGGTAGGCCCAACTCTTTGGAAAGGGTTTTGTACCCCTTTCCAGCCTTGTGACCCTCCACGATCTTGTCTCCGATGGCCTTGGAATTCTCCTTTGTCTTTCCCATGTTGACCAAGTATGAGTGCTGTTCACAAGTTTGGGGAGGGTCTTAATTAGTCAGAAAAGGCTGGAAAAAGAGATAATTAATCCAAACATGTGAAGCTCATTGTTCTTTGTGCCTGAAATACTTCTTAATACTTTAGGGGAACCAAACAGAATTCTGGTGGATTGAGGGGTTGAATAATAAATGACCCTCTGAATAAACTTTTCACAATTTAAAAAAAAAAATAAAAAAAGAAATAACATTCTTTTTTGCTGCAGTGCATTTCACACTTCCAGGCTGATCTACAGTCCAAATGTCACAATGCCAAGTTAATTCCGAATGTGTAAACCTGCTAAATCTGCAGGGGGTTGAATACTACTTGTAGGCACTGTATACATATATATATATATATATATATATATATATATATATATATATATATATATACACACAGTGCCTTGAGAAAGTATTCACCCCCCTTGAATTTTTCAACCTTTTCCCACATTTCAGGTTTCTAACATGGAGATAAAAAATTTAATGTTATGGTGAAGGATCAACAACAAGTGGGACACAATTGTGAAATTGAATGAAATTTGTTGCTTATTTTAATTTTTTGTAAAAAAAAAAATAAACTGAAAATTGGGGCGTGCAATATTATTCGGCCCCTTTACTTTCAGTGCAGCAAACTCACTCCAGAAGTTAAGTGAGGATCTCTGAATGATCCAATGTTGTCCTAAATGACTGATGATGAGTAATAAAAGCCACCTGTGTGTAATCAAGTCTCTGTATAAATGCACCTGCTCTGTGATAGTCTCAGTGTTCTGTTTAAAGCACAGAAAGCATCATGAAGACCAAGGAACACAACAGGCAGGACTGTGATACTGTTGTAGAGAAGTTTAAAGCCGGATTTTGGTTACAAAAAGATTTCCACAACTTTAAACATCCCAAGAAGCACTGTGCAAGCGATCATATTGAAATGGAAGGAGTATCATACCACTGCAAATCGTCCAAGACCCGGCCGTCCATCCATACTTTCATCTCAAACAATGAGAAGACTGATCAGAGATGCAGCCAAGAGGCCCATGATCACTCTGGATAAACTGCAGAGATCTACAGCTGAGGTGGGAGAGTCTGTCCATAGAACAACAATCAGTCGTACACTGCACAAATCTGGCCTTTACGGAAAAGTGGCAAGAAGAAAGCCATTTCTCAAAGATAGCTATAACAAGTGTTGTTTAAAGTTTGCCACAAGCCACCTGGGAGACACACCAAACATGTGGACGAAGGTGCTCTGGTCAGATGAAACCAAAATCTAACTTTTTGGGCACAATGCCAAACGATTTGTTTGGTGTAAAAGCAACACAGTTCATCACCCTGAACACACCATCCCCCCTATCAAACATGGTGGTGGCAGCATCATGGTTTAGGCCTGCTTTGCTTCAGCAGGGACAGGGAAGATGGTTAAAATTGATGGGAAGATGGATGGAGCCAAATACAGGTCCATTCTTGAAGAAAACCTGTTGGAGTCTGTAAAAAAACCTGAGACTGGGATGGAGATTTGTCTTTCAACAAGACAATGATCCCAATACATTTCGTTTAACTTCACAATTGTGTCCCACTTGTTGATTCTTCACCATAACATTACCATTTTTATCTTTATGTTTGAAGCTTGAAATGTGGGAAAAGGTTGAAAAATTCAAGGGGGCTGAATACTTTCACAAGGCAGTATATATATATATATATATATATATATATATATATATATATATATATATATATATATATATATATATAATTTATATATATAAAAGCAAGCACTTACAGTGCTTCATCCTCTGGACTCAAAAAACATGTGATCACTAGGTATAGGGAAGAGAGGAGATGCCGAGTCCTAGGTCACTCAATCAGCTCTGCATTGCAGGCAGGAGACTGAAATTTCTCTGCACCTAGGGCTAACATACAGCCCCAATTACAAGGGAAATCAGTAATAAAAAGAATGTCCTCAAAAGGGGCACAATGTGTAAAATAAATTTAAAAAAAAAGCAAAAATAAAACAGAAAAACAAGACAAATAAAATAAGAGACACTAGCAGTCTGAATCACTCTCTCATTGGACAAAAATACAATGTATAAAAATAATTTTTATGGAAAGGAGAAAAAAAATTAAAATGTTTTAGTGGTCTTATGTGGTTGTAATATAAAAAGAAAAAAAAATTAAATATAGAAACAATAAAAAGAAAAAGAAATTAAATATAACAGTGTACAGAAAAATTAAGCCTTACGTATTGCGAAAAAAAGAGGGAGATATTTGAATATCCAAAAAAGAACATTTTTAAAGTAATTAAGATCGTATGTGTGATAAAACACGTAAAGGAAGGGGAAAATGACCCGGTCATAAATGGTCAAAAAGAGAAAAAAAAAAGAGTAGTAAAAACATACTTACTTTGATCAGCTCGGTCTATTGCCGTCACTGCACCTGCATGAAGCCTCGTTCAGATCACGGCAGGAGATTTAGTGGGTGTCATTGGATTCTGCACAAATTTTCAGCTGGCTAAGGCTGCTTTCACACATCAGTTTTTTGCCATTAGGCACAATCCGGCAGAAACATGAAAAAACGCATCCGCGTCTGTTGACGCCGGATGTGTTTTTTCACCCATAATCTTCTATTAGCGCCGGATGGTCTTGCGTTCCATCCGGCCTTCGCTTGTGCTTGTCCGGAGGCCGGATAGAACGTTGAGGTGATCGTTTTTTGTCTCCGGCGAAAAACCGTATTGCGCCGTACGGCGCCGTACAGCGTGTTTTATAATGGAAGCCTATGGACGCCGGATCTGGCATAATACAGCAAAAACCAGATTACGGCCGCCGGATCCTTTTTTTTGAACTGAGCATGCGCAGTATCAAAACGGATCCGTCAAAAAACGGAAGAAACGGATGGAAAAAACTGATGCGACTGATCCGTTTTTTCGCTGGATCCGTCGCATCACTTTTTTCGCCGGATCGTACCTGATGGCAAAAAACTGATGTGTGAAAGCAGCCTAAGATACCAGCGCTATGCCGTAAGGAAAGGGTCATTTCAGATTATAGGAGCGTGCAGAATTAGTACCATCGGAAACAGTCAGAATAATTAATGAGGTATTTGTTGGGTTTCTACGTTATTACAATGTATAATGTGGTTAGACCCTTATTAAGGATTCCAAAAAATGTTAGAAAAACCCTTTAAGAGGGGCAATAAAAACACTAATTTGCATCCGGTCTTCTAGGCAATCCACACTTTTCTTGGACTTGATAGTGTGAAATAAAATAAAAACAAAATAAAATAAAAATGCCAAATCCTCAGTGTTCAGAAGGCTTATAATTTAATTAACAGTGACACTGGGAGCTTGGGAATCCCTATGCAAACAGCACAATGATTAAAGTCGGCGGAGACGGCGACAGTAAATTAAATTCTGCTGTCACAGGCCCATCTGCTACATCTGACTGATGATTTCTATATTAATTCTGCTCGAGTTTAGATAAGGCGCTTGTGTTTTGTCTTTTTAGCTTTCATTCCAATTGGCAAACCATAATGTAGAAAGCTTCGTTCCAGAGGCACAGTTGTTATTCTTAGTTTAAGTAATCCATGATGTTGCTGTAACAGAGGAGGTCTCCAACAAGACTCTAGCACAGAGAAAAGAGGCCTCACGTCCTCTGATGTCACCACAATTACTCTTTAGAAGAAAAACACAGGATGAAACGGCACGGCGTTAACCCTCCTCGGTGGGGTTTGCCAGACTCCCGAAAGAAACCAGGTCTACACAGTAGCCCAGGAAGTAGGATACAAACCAGTTATCCTATACATAAAGCATCACATCTGTTTACACGTAAAGAAGTCAAGAGCTCAAAACTAAACCAATCCTATGGAAAATAATGATGACAGCAGTCTACAGTTACCTTCCTTATCAGGAATCAATCTAGTCACTAGAACTTTGCAAACCGAGGATCAGCTTTTAGCAAAAAATATACTGTATACTAGGATAGGTTTATAGAAAAGGTTTTCCATATATACCCTTTGCTTTGTACCGGAAACATGTTTTCCGTAATGGTTTTAACTTATTCATTATATTATCTGAAAGTAAGATATGCTCAAGGCCGCTTTACACGCAACGATATGTCGTCGCGGTCGCGAAATTCGTGACGCACATCCGGCCTCATTAGCGACGTCTTTGCGTATGACACCTACGAGCGACCGCTAACGATCAGAAATACTCACCAAACCGTTGATTGTTGACACGTTGTTCATTTTCAAAATATCGTTGCTCGTGCTGGACGCAGGTTGTACGTCGTTCCTGAGGCAGCACATATCGCTACATGTGACACCCCGGGACTGACGAACAACAGCGTTCCTGCGTCCTCTGTCAACGAGGTGGGAGTGACATTTATGTAGCTGCTCTCCGCCCCTCCGCTTCTATTGGTGGCCCGCTGATTGACGTCGCTGTGACGCTGCACGAACCACCCCCTTAGAAAAAAGGTTGTTCGCCGGCCACAGCGACGTCGTTAGGAAGGTAAGTTCATGTGACGCGCAGTACCGATGTTGTTCGCCACGTGCAGCGATTTGCCTGTGACACACAAACGACGGGGGCGGGTGCAATCGCTACCGATGTCACAGCGTGTAAAGCGGCCTTTACACTGCGTGAAATAAGTCTTGACCACATCACCAATGTTCTAATGAAATATATTTATAAAGTTGCTATTGACATTAATTTCTCACCAGATGTCAGTAATAACCCATCCAATCCACACAGACAAATAAATCAAACCATAGATGTCCATAAATTAAGTTACGTGTAATAATGAGAAATGACACAGGGAAAAAGTATTGAACATGCATAACTGAAATTTTACTTTGTACAAAAGCCTTTGTTGGTGATGACAGCTTCAAGACGCCTCCTGTATAGAGAAACTAGTCACTTGCATTGCTCAGCTGTGATTTATTTTTTTTCCCATTCTTCAACACAAACACTCTTCAAATCCTGAAGGATCCGTTGGATAACTTTCTATGATCTCTGAAATTTAGTTGCTTCCATAAATTTTCTACAGGATTCAGATCCAAGTGATTGGTTGGGTCATTCTAGCAGCTTTATTTTCTTTCTGTGAAGCCAATTGAGTGTTTCCTAAGCTGTGTGTGGGATTATTGTCTTGCTGAAATGTTCACCCTTGTTTTATCGTCATCATCCTGGTAGATGGCAGCAGATTGTTATCAAGAATGTCTCAGCACATTGCCAAATTGATCCTTCTTTCAATTATATGAAGTTTGCCAGGGCCATACGCTGAAAATCAGCCCCACATGATGTTCCCACCTCAAAATTAAACTGTTTGTATGGTGTGTTTGGGGGTGATATGCAGTGCCTTTTGGTCTCCAAACATATTATGGCAACCAAAGAGTGCAATTTTGGTCTCATCTGACCAGACTATAAACTTCAGGTATTTCATAGGCTTGTCTAAATGTTGATGAGCAAACATTAAAGGCGCTTGAACATTCTTTTTCTCAGCAATGCAGTCTTGCGTCTTGAGTGTGCATACAGGTCATGGACGTTAAGTGCATTACTTACTGTCTTTCTGTGGCTCTCTACAGGTGGTCCTTGGCACATGGACAACCCTTCTGATAATTTTTCTTCTGTCTGAAATCTTGTGGGGAACACAGGTTAATGGTGAATTGATGTTCTTTTCCATTGTGGATTATGGCCCCAAAAGTGCTAACTGGAAGATTCAGTAGTTTAAAAATTCTTCTGTAATCAATGCCATCAGTAAGTTTTGCAGAAATAAGGTTCTGAAGGTTTTACTCATCATGAGATGTGCCTTGTGTGTCACCTTGGTAATGAGACACCTTTTAATAGGCCGTCAGTTGACCTAGCTGATATTATTGTTCACTAAGTGGCAGGATTGCTCTCTAATTACTGATAGATTTCAGTTGGTGTCATACCTTTCCATGGCTTTTTCTATCTTTTTCTTCATGTGTTCATTACTTCTTCCTTGTGTTATTACTCATTATTACACATCACTAAATGTATGGTCATCTATGGTTTAATTTCGTAGCCTTTGTGCATTGTATGGGCTGTTATAAACAACTGGTGAGAAATTAATGTCAATAGCACCTTTAGGCTATGTCCGCACTTTGCGCCGTCCTAGTTGCAGTTCTAAACGCATCCTCTGGCAGAAATTGCTTTTGCCAAAGTTGCGTTTGAGCACAGAATCGCGGTAAATACGCATGTGTTTTTACCGCGTTTTAGCCGCGTTTTTAGCGCATTTTACATGCGTTTAGACAGATGCGTTTTGAACATTAAGACACTGCTAAATAAAGTTTAAACAGTCAAACACAATGAAAAAAGGGGAAAAAAAAAGGAATACATATATAATTATTGAAATCATAACGAAAATAGTTATATTTCATATAATTCTAGCGGTTTTATACTATTTATCGCTAAAATGGCAATAAATTAATATTTTTCATTAATTTAATTCTCGGACTATGTGTGTGTGTAAAGGGACATATCATTCCATTATTTTGATGTCAGAAAAGCATGCGTTTATGTAGTCCAAAACACATTCTTTCTGCAGCTAAAAAGCAGGTAAAACGCAGGAATTTTGATATTTCTTGCTTTTTACAACTTCTCATTGACTTCAATGTTAGCAAAACGCAGCCCAAAAGGCAAAAACAATTGACATGTTGCTTCTTTGAACTAAGAGTTTTTGCCCAAAATTATGCAAATTAAACGCAACGTTTAGAAATGCAAAGTTCAGACAGGAAATCCCCAATTTTCCATAGACTTTGCTGGAAAATCAAAACGCATGCATTTTGGCATGAAAACGCCGCAGTTCAAAACGGACCTAAAAAGCAGCTGAAACGCAGGTGAAAACGCAAAGTGCGGACACAGCCTTAGAAATATATTTACTTAGAAAATTGATGATGTGATCAATACATGCATCCCTAATATATATATATATATATATATATATATATATATATATATATATATAATATATAAAAGGTGTTCATATATACAAGGTGGCCATGAAATAACCTAAGGTGTTTGGAGCAATGCGCAGACTGACCCAGTGGATAGAATTGTCTGAAAATTGGTATGAATGCTATTCAAGGTATGGGGAAATGGAAGGCATCTTTAAAAAATATTTTATATATATATATATATATATATATATATATATATATATATATATATGAGCACTTTATTTTTTTATCATTTGGTCTTGTATATAAAAAAAATTAGTTACGCAATTTACTAAATTTGGAGATATACGGCAGTCAGTAAACTCAACAATTACAGTAAATTAGCAAATCTGCAGAAAACTATGTTCTTTCTCCATTCAGATGCAGGCAACCAGAATTTTGTAATTTGACTCTGTAGCTTCATCCAGACAAGGTTAATAATGTTCGCCATCAATTCTGCCACACCTTACTGGTAAATCCACAAAGAAGTCATGGCAAAATCTGCATGTGCTAAAATTGCAGATGCTGCTTATTATTTACCATGGATCTCACCTGTAAAATTGCAAAGAGTCAAATGAGAAGTAAAAACCAAAGCTGCAAATAATAGAATCTGTACCTAACATCCGAAGTAAATCTGCCATGTCTGCACCCCGTCTATGATTGTGTGAAGGGCAGGAGGGGATTTAGAGCTATGTTAGGTTCTTCTTAGGCTGCTTTCACACCTCCGGTTTTTGCAGTGCGGCTCAATCCGGCTCAAAAACCTATGCAACGGATGCGGCGAAAAAACCGGATCCGTTGCATAAGTTTTTCCATGCGGCCCGTCCGTTTTTTGACGGATGCGGCTTGATACTGAGCATGCGCAGTGCAAAAAAACGCATCCGGGGGCCGGATGCATTTTTTGCCGCAGAACGCCGCATCCGGCGTCCATAGGCTTGCATTGTAAATTGCGCCGCATCGCGCTGGATCCGGCGCGATGAGTTTTTTTCACCGCACAAAAAAACGTGCCAGGCAACATTCCATCCGGCGGCCGCATGGGCTAAATATGCCGCATCTGGCAAACACCGGACACAACGCAAGGCCATGCGGCACAATACGGCGCTAATGCAAGTCTATGCGGAAAAAAACGCAACCGGCGGCAAAAAAAAAACGGTTGCGTTTTTTCTGCAAAGCGCCGTATTGTGCCGCTCAGCAAAAAACGGATGTGTGAAAGCAGCCTTACACGGACATAGTTCTCTATAGTTTCGGCACCATTTGCTTAGTTTTTGAGAAAGGATACAATCAGACTAACCTGTAATTATTTGCACATTGTTTATAATGGTAAAGACAAGAGAGCTATTGGAACAGACCAGAAAAGCTATTCTCACCAAGCACAAGCAGTCTAAAGGGTGCAAAACAATATTCAGAGACCTCAGTGCCCGTTCTTCAGCAGTTTAAAGTTTTATCAAAATTAAAATAATACATTTTCCAATGATACACAGTTGGTTCACAAACTTATTTCTGCACATATCGGGGCATATTTTAAGTGAAATTTGCAAGAATTATGATAATGGAAGCCAAAAGCTGTATTTCATGACTTGCACCATACTTATGATGTGTCTTAGGCCTTGTGCGCACGCTGCGTTTTTTACTACAGATTTGCCGTGGTTTTGCTGCATAAAATGTTCAAAAACCTTGCTGCAGTCCTTCCCCAGCAAAACCTATGGTAAAAAAAAATGCTGTGCGCACACTGCGGTTTTTTTCAACAGGTTTTGCTGCATGTTTTCTGCAGCAAAATAATTGCATGTGACTTCTTTTCTGCAGGTACTTGCGGTTTTTGCCAGAGATAATGGTCAAAAACCGCAGGGAACAATCTGCGGAAAAAACGCGGCAATACCGCGGCAAACCGCGGTAAAACCGCATGCGTTTTTTCGGGTGCGGGTTGCTGCGTTTTCTTACTGCAGGTGCGGTAATCTTTCAGAGGGTCCAGAATTTTCTTTAGAAAATTCCATTTTCTAGTGCGCACAAGGCCTTAGAAGCTTTTTAAAACTTGCCTGGCTAGTGGGCGTGGCCTTTCAGGAAAAGGGTGTGGCTTAATATGTAAAGCAATGCGCCAAAAAGTGCACAAAATTGTTGCGTTAACAAAGACAACACAGTCTTAAAATTAGACAGGTTTTAAACAAATAGCACAAACCTTGTTGACAAATTTGGAGCATTTTATGACTGTCCAGTCAAAGTTTGCACTGGCCAACACAGTTTTGATAAACATGCCCCACTGACATTTTTAAAACAAAATCAAGGATGCCAATAATGTTAATTACAACTGATCTGTCAGATTTATGTCACGCTGTACAAAAGCTAGTAAAATGTAGTACAGCGAATCCCCCACTAGGTGGCTGCAGAGCAGTGAAGGAGAGTCACAGTAACGCTGTAACAGAAAGGAGGCTGAAGTACATTAGAGTAACCTCAGCAGGCAGTTCACAGGTGAACCACTAGGGGGCAATAGAGTAGTCAAGCAGTAAGGGTCAAGCCAGGAAGTCAAGTCACTGCATAGGGGAGATCAAGATCAAGTCAGAAAACAGAACCTAAGTCGGATGCCGGGAGATCAGGTATACAGGGGGATACACAAAGGGCACAGGGAACAGAAGACAAGACCAGAGGGTGAGGAGGCACAAACACAGGAAGGAGAATGAACCAGGATAGGTAAACAACTGACAGGAGTGGGAAGTCAGGGACTGGGACAGACGGACGAATGGGCGAGAGTACAGGTCTAGGCACGGTAACAAGGAGTCAGATCAAACAGGAAATCTCACCAGAGCCAGTCACAGGCTGCAGAGCAAAACTATAACCAGCACTGGAATGGAAGTGCAGTGACCATATATAATGTCTCCTGAAACCGGAACGAGTCTGATGGGAGTTAACCCCTGACATGACCAGGCCAGGTTTGGAAAACTCTGGAGCGGGGAATACTGGTCTTGGATCATTACAATTTATAGTCTTTTATGACACTCTACGTGGAATAATTAGAGGACCCAGAGGTGAAATGCCCCAATTTCTTATTTAGGGTGTATACCAGTAGACTGTGAGCCCTCTCGGACAGGGTCCTCTCTCCTCCTATACCAGTCTGTTTTGTACTGTTAATGATTGTTGTACGTATACCCTCTTTCACTTGTAAAGCGCCATGGAATAAATGGCGCTATAATAATAAATAATAATAATAATACTGTGTATACTGTGTTGTCATTAATGACTAATATGGAAAAACTTTTTAAGGATAGAAACCTTAATGTTTATTTTAATGTGGCCATTCTTTGAGAGCTACAGAGAAAAAAAAAACATACTGGCATGATACTGACAACGTTTTGTCTTTCTACACCAGATATGTATGACGCATAGCTATGCACTGAGCTAAATAGTGAGTGAAAAGTCCACATAGCACTTATGTCAGATAAAGCTGCTATTCCCCACGCCCTCACGTGTACTACAAGTAAATTGGGTATTTTGTAACTTGTGATGCATGAAGAAACATTTTACAGAAGATAAGAACTGTTTGTTTTTAGGAGATGAAACATTTACATTGGGAAGTACAACAGCTGCAAAACGGGCCATCTTCTAATCACCAACTGGTCGTTTCCGCATCAAAAAGCAAAGAGTAATTTCATGCCTTGTTGTCCTGCAAATGAGCTGTGCAGAAAAATAAAATGCTCGGCCCTGTGGGATCATCAGACAAGAGGTAGAAAACTTATAAACCTCACTCAGCCTAACTGTATACGCGATTGTTTAACAGCAATGTGCTATCCAAAATGCATATGTTGGTCTACCTCATTTTTGGCTTGGCAAAAAAAAATGTCCTCACCCTGGATTGACAACAAATAAAAATATTTTAGGTAAATCGTTCCTTGCTTGTTAATGCCTCAAATGATGATTTAAAGGTTAGTACAATCAAATTACAAAATCAGCTCTAGTTTGTGCAAGCGCGGTGTTACAAGTCACTTGATGTCGCCCCCTCCAGTTATCAGAATGGAGCACCATTCGTTAGAGGTGAACCGTTCCCTTATGTCGTTCCCTTATGCCCTCCAACCCAGCAGCACTCACATGTGTACAACAAAATTCCCTGCCTAACCAGCCCTGTATAATGTGATTTACTAAAATCAGTATTTTAAACAAGGATTTATAAAGTGCGCTGTTCCTATGCTGATTACGCCTTTGACGAGTCGAAGGGGCGTTGTTTACCCAGACTAGTCGGCCATCTTTCCGTGTTATCACTCCCCGGTGGGCGCGATAACATCATTATCACGAGCCGGCATCATTGCGTTTCATGGAAATCTTCTGCATGTGCGTGGCTCATGTTAGCAGCGGCACTGCACAGTTTAAGCTGGGTGTACACGTCCTGGCTTTATAGAGGCGCACTGTACATGATCGAGGTGCAGATGCTGTTCTTCTGGTTATGAGCAGTGAAACCCATTGATGCCGGGACGTGTACACCCGGCATCTGAGGCACCTGACATTGCTGAAATGAGCCATGTGCATGCGCAACATTTCCAGTGACGCCAGCTTGTGGAAATTCTGTTATCATCTGTCAGGGCCAGGTGGACGGGCAGACCCAGGAGGTGGATCCACTGGGCCGAACTCCTAGATGGTGGTAAGGGGTCCGGTAGCTGGAGCACTATAGGCAGCAGAACAGTCCGTGCATACGAGTATAACGGAGAAGTCCCTGGGACCACGTAGTCACTGATGGTAGTCCGGGTGACGTAGCTCAGGTTCGGAAGCCGAGAAGATGTCAGGCGGGGTCCGGAACCTTCGGAGCGAGATGACGGGTCACCGCAGGGATCCGAGATGGTACGGACTGTCAGGATGGCAGATGGACAGCGTTCGGGGTTCGGGATTCGGCAGGACCGGATGGCGAGGCAGGCACGGCTCTACAAGAGAGATAGGTGAGTATATCATAGAGCCACCAGGAGACCTGACTCCTAGCTTAAGAAACACGAAGATCAGGCCCCGCCCCCTTGGACATTAAACCCCTTTATACCCTGTACCTGTTTGCATCATTTCCTGTTAATGGACGCTGGCCCTTTAAGAAAGGGTCAATGACCGCGCGCGCGCCCTAATGCGCATGCGCGCGGCCCGAGTGCCAGAAGCCAGAGCAGGAAGCTGCGAGGAGGAAGCAGCAGGGCTGGGCTGGGGCTGAGAAGCCGACGGGCGCCGGGAGCGGGGACCAGGACGCCGGGGACGCGCTGGCAATGGATGCAGGAGAGCGGGGAGCGGCGGTGACCGGACCAAGGAACCGGGAAGCAAGGCAGGGGACCCGGGGAGCGTGACAGGTGAGCCGGAGGGCAGCGCAGGGGACCCGGGGAGCGTGACAGTACCCCCCCCCCCACGCCCCGCAACCGGGACAGGAAGGCACGGATCAGCGGAGTACCCACATTCTCCCGGGGCTCCCAGGACCTATCCTCAGGACCATACCCAGCCCAGTCCACCAGGAAGAACTGTCGACCCCGTACGGTCTTCATGGCCACGATATCCCTTACTGCATAGATGTCGTCATCGGCAATAGGAGGAGGAGCCGAACTGGCCGCAGCGGAGAAGGGACCAAGGACAACCGGCTTGAGCAGGGAGACGTGGAAGGAATTGGGTATCCTCATCGTGGCCGGGAGCTGTAGCTTGTAGGAGACCTCATTGATCTTGCTGAGGACTTTAAACGGCCCGATGTAGCGAGGACCCAGCTTTTAGCATGGTATCTTCAATCGGACGTACTTGGAAGCAAGCCAGACTAGGTCTCCAGGAGAGAAACACGGAGGGTCCAGACGTCTCTTGTCTGCGTGTCTCTTCATCCGTAGGGAAGCACGCCCAAGGGACGCCTTGACAGAGTCCCAAATGGTGGCAAAGTCACGGGCTACAGTATCAGCAGCAGGGACATCCGAAGAAGGGGATACAGGCAATGGGACGGAGGGCTGAAGTCCGTAAACGACATGGAAGGGAGAGCTGGAGGACGACTCACTGATGTGGTGGTTATGGGAGAATTCAGCCCAAGGAAGAAGTGTGGACCAGTCGTCGTGATGGGCGTTGACATAGTGACGTAAGAAGGAGGTCAAGATTTGATTGACCCTCTCCACTTGGCCATTAGACTGAGGATGGTAGGCAGAAGAAAAGTCCAGAGTCACTCCCAGATGTTTGCAGAGCGCCCTCCAGAAGCGGGAGGTGAACTGAGTTCCTCTGTCGGATACGATGTGTGATGGAAAGCCATGCAGGCGGAAAATGTGATGTATATAGGCGTCCGCGAGTTCCTGAGCAGAGGGCAGTCCAGTCATAGGGACGAAATGAGCCATTTTAGAGAATCGATCCACCACGACCCATATGACTGTGTGTCCGGAGGACAATGGCAAGTCCGTAATAAAGTCCATCGCTATGTGTTGCCACGGAACTGAGGGTATCGGTAGAGGCAGAAGACGGCCATATGGCAGGTGTTTGGGCATCTTGTTCCTGGCACAAGAGGAGCAGGCAGAGACAAAAGCAGCGACGTCCGTGCGAAGAGATGGCCACCAGTAGTGACGTACAATCGTGCTCCATGTTCTCTTCTGACCAGCATGACCGGCTGTTTTCGAGGCATGGCCCCAGTGTAACACTTTTTGCCTGTCAGTCTCAGAGACATAGGTCTTCCCGGGCGGTATCTGGGCCAGGGTGACAGGAGCCACCGGAATGATTTTGCTAGGACAGATGATGGGTTGGGTAGTCTCCTCCTCCTGCTCCATGGGCATGAAAGACCTGGACAAGGCATCAGCGCGTACATTCTTGTCCGCAGGTCGGAAATGGAGCTGGAAATCAAACCTGGCAAAGAATAAGGACCACCTGGCTTGCCGTGGGTTCAGTCGCTGAGCGGACCGCAGGTATTCCAGGTTCTTGTGGTCCGTATAAATAATCACGGGGTACACTGCTCCTTCCAGAAGGTAGCGCCATTCCTCCAGAGCCAGTTTGACTGCCAATAGCTCTCGGTCACCGATAGTGTAGTTGCGTTCAGGCGCTGAGAAGCTCTTGGAGAAGAAACCGCAAGTCACCATCTTCCCGGAGGAGGACTTCTGCATGAGCACTGCTCCGGCTCCCGAGGAGGAGGCATCCACCTCCAAGGTGAACTGGCGGTTTAACTCCGGACGGTGGAGTACAGGAGAGGAGGCAAATGCCCGCTTCAGAGAGCCAAACGCGGCGTCGGCCGCAGGTGACCAGTCCTTTGGATTAGCCTCCTTCTTGGTCAAAGCGGAGAGAGGAGCAGTCAGAGCAGAGAAGTGAGGGATAAACTGGCGGTAGTAGTTGGCGAATCCCAGGAAACGTTGGATTGCCTTCAGTCCAGAAGGAGGAGGCAAGTTGAGAATGGAGGAGACCTTCTTTGGATCCATCTGCAGTCCGGTATCAGAGATGATGTACCCCAGGAAGGGGAGAGAGGACTGCTCAAAGACACACTTCTCGTACTTGGCGTACAGACGATTCTCTCTCAGTCTTTGTAGAACCAGCTGTACGTTCTCTCTGTGGGTCTGGAGGTCCGGAGAGAAGACAAGGATGTCATCCAGATACACTACCACACAGACGTAGAGAAGGTCCCGGAAAACGTTGTTCACCAGTTCTTGGAAGACGGCTGGGGCGTTACACAGGCCGAAGGGCATCACGCAGTATTCATAGTGCCCATCGCGAGTATTGAACGCAGTCTTCCATTCGTCCCCAGAGCGGATGCGTACCAGATTGTAAGCACCCCGAAGATCCAGCTTGGTGAACACACGAGCTCCTCTAAGCCGGTCAAACAATTCGGGGATGAGCGGCAGAGGGTACTTGTTTTTCACGGTGATCTGGTTCAATCCCCGGTAGTCTATACATGGGCGTAGGTCGCCCTCTTTCTTCTTCACGAAGAAGAAGCCTGCTCCAGCAGGAGAGGAGGATCTCCGAATGAATCCCCTTGCCAGGCTCTCTGTGATGTAAGTAGACATGGCCCTTGTTTCGGCTGGAGACAATGGATATATCCGTCCTCGAGGTGGTGTTGTTCCTGGGAGCAAGTCAATGGCACAATCGTAAGGACGATGTGGCGGAAGTACCTCAGATTCCTTTTTATCAAAGACGTCTGCGAAGGACCAATGGGCCGAGGGCAGTCCCGGTAGGTTCTCTGGAACCGGAGGTCGTCGGATGGGTTGTATGGTCTTCAGACACTTCTCATGGCACGAAGAGCCCCATCGGGTGATTTCGCCAGTACCCCAGCTGACTGATGGTTCGTGTGTCCGCAACCAGGGAAGTCCCAGCAGGATTTGATGGGACATGTGTGGAAGGACATAGAGAGCGATGTTCTCGGTGTGCAGGGCACCGATACGCAGTTCGACCGGCCTGGTGATCCAGGAGATGGTGTCAGAGAGGGGTCTCCCATCCACAGAGGCAATCACTAGGGGCTTGTCGAGTGGAGTAACAGGCACTTGGTACTTGTCCACCGTGGCCTGCTGGATGAAATTGCCTGCTGCCCCGGAATCGAGGTATGCTTCAGCCGTGAACCGCGTCTCTCCCGTTGTCACTTGCACAGTCCATGTAACCGGGTCTGAGAGAGTCCCAGCACCTAGGGTGGCCTCTCCTACCAACCCTAGGCTTTGGAGTTTCCCGGCCTCTCTGGACAGGAGCGTAGCAGGTGTGTGCCCTCTCCGCAGTAAAAGCAGAGACCCTTGGCGAGCCGCTCTGCTCGACGTTGTTCAGACTGCCGCACTCGGTCGATCTGCATGGGCTCGTGGACGGAGGCCCCAGCTGTCGATGACTGAAGTACGGAGGGCTTCTGCGGAGGAGAGGAATGCCGTACCGGACGTCTCTCACGGGACACTTCCTTGGATCGCTCCTGAAAGCGAATGTCTACTCGTGTCGCTAGGGCAATCAGGGCATCCAGGGTGGTCGGTACGTCACGACCCGCCAGCTCATCTTTAATTCGCCCCGAGAGTCCTTCCCAGAAGGCGGCGGTTAGGGCCTCGTTGTTCCAGCCGAGTTTCGAAGCCAGGGTGCGAAACCGGACTGCGTACTGACCCACCGTCAGAGTCCCCTGACGTAACCGGAGAAGAGACGAAGCAGACGCGGAGGCGCGTCCGGGCTCATCAAAGGTGCCACGGAATGCCTGCAGGAACTCTTGGATGTTCGTGGTCACAGGATCCCCCTTCTCCCACAAGGGGTTCATCCACGCCAGTGCCTCACCCTCTAGATGGGACATGATGAAGGCGACCTTGGCTTGGTCGGAGGCAAACAAATGCGGCAGCTGCGTGAAATGGAGGGAGCATTGGTTTAAGAATCTCCTGCAGGTCTTGGGGTCTCCGGCGTACCGGGGTGGTGAGGCCAAACGAAGTCTGGAAGTATCTGAAGAAGTCGCCACGGGAGCTGGAGCCGTGGCTTGACTAGTGGAAGCCCGGGATGTTGAAGACGCAACTGCTGCTTGTAGCGTGTTCAGGCGGGCGTCCACAGAAGACATGAACTGCAGCATGCGGGTCTGAGTCTCACGCTGGCGTTGGAGTTCCTCCTGTACGGCTGCTAGTGCTGCAGCGGGATCCATGGCCTGATCTTACTGTCAGGGCCAGGTGGACGGGCAGACCCAGGAGGTGGATCCACTGGGCCGAACTCCTAGATGGTGGTAAGGGGTCCGGTAGCTGGAGCACTATAGGCAGCAGAACAGTCCGTGCATACGAGTATAACGGAGAAGTCCCTGGGACCACGGAGTCACTGATGGTAGTCCGGGTGACGTAGCTCAGGTTCGGAAGCCGAGAAGATGTCAGGCGGGGTCCGGAACCTTCGGAGCGAGATGACGGGTCACCGCAGGGATCCGAGATGGTACGGACTGTCAGGATGGCAGATGGACAGCGTTCGGGGTTCGGGATTCGGCAGGACCGGATGGCGAGGCAGGCACGGCTCTACAAGAGAGATAGGTGAGTATATCATAGAGCCACCAGGAGACCTGACTCCTAGCTTAAGAAACACGAAGATCAGGCCCCGCCCCCTTGGACATTAAACCCCTTTATACCCTGTACCTGTTTGCATCATTTCCTGTTAATGGACGCTGGCCCTTTAAGAAAGGGTCAATGACCGCGCGCGCGCCCTAATGCGCATGCGCGCGGCCCGAGTGCCAGAAGCCAGAGCAGGAAGCTGCGAGGAGGAAGCAGCAGGGCTGGGCTGGGGCTGAGAAGCCGACGGGCGCCGGGAGCGGGGACCAGGACGCCGGGGACGCGCTGGCAATGGATGCAGGAGAGCGGGGAGCGGCGGTGACCGGACCAAGGAACCGGGAAGCAAGGCAGGGGACCCGGGGAGCGTGACAGGTGAGCCGGAGGGCAGCGCAGGGGACCCGGGGAGCGTGACATCATCACACCCACAGGGGCGTGATAACATGGAAAGAAGGCCAACTAGTCGGGGGAATTAACCAGGGCTGTGGAGTCGGAGTCGTGGAGTTGGAGTCTGTGTTCATTTTGGTGGAGTCGGAGTTGGCATAAAATGGACCGACTTCGACTCTTAAAATATATAATGAATTGAAATAATCATTTATCAGCAGATAAGGATTAAAAGAAATCAGAGGCCACACTGTAGAAGACTAATGAGTTACAAATAAGAACTTTATTTTTTGGAAGAGTATTTCTTTCATTACTAAGCTGGAACTACGTATTATTTCAACTACAAAATAAAGAAAACTTTAAATCTGAAAAAAAAAAATATATAATAAATTTGGTACAGTAATTCAATGCAGAATGTGCTGAATATTTTTTTCATAGGAATTTGGGAAAGTTATGAAATGTCCTATAAATGGCTGTTCTATTGCTGATCTAAGGCTACATTCACACACAGCATTTTTGCTGCGTTTTTTGAGGATACATTTTTCAGCTGCAAAAGCAGATCAGCTTTTTAAAAAAACGCATCACCTCAAAGGTTTTTGAGCTGATAATTTTTTCAAATTTATGGCGAATCCTCAGGTAACCCTCAATTCAGCCACCTGTGTCAATGGACGCAGGTAGCTGAATTGAAGGAATTGCTTAATCAACCATTTACCGTGACTAAAAAGTTACAAGCTGAAGATTTAACTCCTGGCATTTTCATAAGGGAGTGAAAGAACTTGCTATTTTGCCTGTCCCAAAGAGGCGGTTTAATCGTAGATGGCATTTTTGCTTCAATGAAACGGAGAGAGACACAGCTATTGGAAAATAAAATTCTTCTGGCAGCTGTTTATATGGACCCAAGTCTTCGTATACTGCTTGATGATCAACAGCTTACTAAAAGAAAAGAAGCTCTGACTGAGGTAGCAGTTAGGATGAGGGGCCTACAGGACTGCCAGGAGCAAGAGGACTTGGGTCCTGACTGTGCTACTGCTGCCATATCTTCATCCTCATCAGATGAGGAGTTTAAGTTTGACAAGTATTTGGATGACATGGAGCAGCAAAGCATTGCCGCAAGGAAAAATATTTCAATCTGTCTCCTATAGCAGCAGATTGACCATATTTCAGCAAATTTTTCACTTGCTCTTAAAGAAATAGAAAAATTCAACCGTTCATCAAAACTGAGTGTGCATGAGGCAATTCCTTTATACCCGGAAATTGTTAGAGATGTTGCCCATGTGGTTATGGCTTCGCCACCAACCCAAGTTACTGTAGAGAGGTTGTTCTCCAGCCTTAAAACTATTAGGTCAGATTTGAGGTCATCTGCGAAGGAGGATCTGATGGAGGCAATTCTATTTCTTACAACAAATTCATAGACTGCACAAATGGACTGCACAAATGTTGTTTAGTATGTTCTTGTTGAAAACTGTTTTTTGCCACCTACATAGTTTACTATATAGTGTTATATGTATATACAATATATATATATATATATATATATATATATATATATATATCTCAAATAGTTTTTATTTTAAAAAAATATTTTTTTTAAAAAACATTTGTTTATTCCAAATCACTAAAAAACATCAAAAAATCAAGAAAAAACATCACTTGAAAAACACATAGACACAGAGGGGATTTCTGATGCATGTTTCAAGAAAAACCTTTTCATCAGCCTCCTGATCAAAAGGTTTTTCTTGAAACGGCGTTGAGGTTCTGGGGGGGGTCTTCTGACCTTATACTAGGCTAGTCTGGCACAGTAGTTTATGCTGGATTTAATTAAGAGCCTCTGTTATAAAGGGATCGATTTACTTGAGTTGGGTGTTGTGGGAATTTACATCTAGCTTGATTAGGTAAGCCATTGTATAGGCTGAGTCTTTTCCTCTTCCTTATTAACTAGCTGTACCCCTTACAACTCCATAGTTATTATAATCTGAGTACCATTATTAAAAGGAAAAATATATTTATATTTATATGGATGAGATCCTTTTGAATTTTTATAAGGTTTCATTGGATTTATATGAGAGTGGAATTTTTTGGGGACTGAATATTTGTGTACAGGGGCTCTTACATGTGTCTATTATATTTATTAATGCAATCTATTTATTAGTGCTGTATTTTTAAATATTGGTGAAATGGCAGAGGTGATGCTCTAATTGTATAAACTCTTAGTACTTTTTTATGAATTGAGTATAATATCCTTTTGCTTCTTTCACCAATAATTTCTTGAGTCAGAAATCCCCTCTGTGTCTATGTGTTTTTAAAGTGATGTTTTTTTCTTGATTTTTTGATGTTTTTTAGTGATTTGGAATAAACAAATGTTTTTAAAAAAATATTTTTGTAAAATAAAAACTATTTGATACAATATACTCTGATTTCTGTTTGTTTGTTGATAATATATATTCTTTTGAGTTAAAGTATCATAAAAACCATGGTGGAGAAAATATACAAATCTGTCAATATGTCTCTAATTATATATATATATATATATATATATATATATATATATACACATATATATATATATATACACAGTGCCTACAAGTAGTATTCAACCCCCTGCAGATTTAGCAGGTTTACACATTCGGAATTATCTTGGCATTGTGACATTTGGACTGTAGATCAGCCTGGAAGTGTGAAATGCACTGCAGCAAAAAAGAATGTTATTTCTTTTTTTTTTTTTTTTTTTAAATTGTGAAAAGTTTATTCAGAGGGTCATTTATTATTCAACCCCTCAAACCACAAGAATTCTGTTTGGTTCCCCTAAAGTATTAAGAAGTATTTCAGGCACAAAGAACAATGAGCTTCACATGTTTGGATTAATTATCTCTTTTTCCAGCCTTTTCTGACTAATTAAGACCCTCCCCAAACTTGTGAACAGCACTCATACTTGGTCAACATGGGAAAGACAAAGGAGCATTCCAAGGCCATCAGAGACAAGATCGTGGAGGGTTACAAGGCTGGCAAGGGGTACAAAACCCTTTTCAAGGAGTTGGGCCTACCTGTCTCCACTGTTGGGAGCATCATCCGGAAGTGGAAGGCTTATGGAACTACTGTTAGCCTTCCACGGCCTGGACAGCCTTTGAAAGTTTCCACCCGTGCCGAGGCCAGGCTTGTCCGAAGAGTCAAGGCTAACCCAAGGACAACAAGGAAGGAGCTCCAGGAAGATCTCATGGCAGTGGGGACATTGGTTTCAGTCAATACCATAAGTAACATACTCCACCGCAATGGTCTCCGTTCCAGACGAGCCCGTAAGGTACCTTTACTTTCAAAGCGTCATGTCAAGGCTCGTCTACAGTTTGCTCATGATCACTTGGAGGACTCTGAGACAGACTGGTTCAAGGTTCTCGGGTCTGATGAGACCAAGATCGAGATCTTTGGTGCCAACCACACACGTGACGTTTGGAGACTGGATACGACCCCAAGAATACCATCCCTACAGTCAAGCATAGTGGTGGCAGCATCATGCTGTGGGGCTGTTTCTCAGCCAAGGGGCCTGGCCATCTGGTCCGCATCCATGGGAAGATGGATAGCACGGCCTACCTGGAGATTTTGGCCAAGCACCTCCGCTCCTCCATCAAGGATCTTAAGATGGGTCGTCATTTCATCTTCCAACAAGACAACGACCCAATGCACACAGCCAAGAAAACCAAGGCCTGGTTCAAGAGGGAAAAAATCAAGGTGTTGCAGTGGCCTAGTCAGTCTCCTGACCTTAACCCAATTGAAAACTTGTGGAAGGAGCTCAAGATTAAAGTCCACATAAGACACCCAAAGAACCTAGATAACTTGGAGAAGATCTGCATGGAGGAGTGGGCCAAGATAACTCCAGAGACCTGTGCCGGCCTGATCAGGTCTTATAAAAGACGATTATTAGCTGTAATTGCAAACAAGGGTTATTCCACAAAATAGTAAACCTAGGGGTTGAATAATAATTGACCCACACTTTTATGTTGAAAATGTATTAAAATTTAACTGAGCAACATAACTTGTTGGTTTGTAAGATTTATGAATCTGTTAATAAATCCTGCTCTTGTTTGAAGCTTGCAGGCTCTAACTTATTTGCATCTTATCAAACCTTCTAAATCTGCAGGGGGTTGAATACTACTTGTAGGCGCTGTATATATATTTATATATAATAATAATATAATAATAATAATCTATATTACATATATATACAGTATATATATATATATATATATATATATATATGTAATCTATATTATATAGTGTATTACATATTTACAATTTATTACAGTTTTTTGTGTTCTAAAGTTGCATTCCAGTAAATATATTTTGTTCTATCTAAATATCTCATTGTATCCTGAAAATGATTAAATGTCTGATGTTCACATTGTACTACAATAAATTTTTCACTTAAATATGAGCAATATATGTTGGAGTCGGAGTTGTGGAGTTGGAGTGGGTGCAAGGGAAATTGAGGAGTCGGAGGTTTGGCTTACCGACTCCACAGCCCTGGAATTAACACCCCTTCAACTAGTCAAAGCCCTAATTAGCATAGGAACAGCGCACTTCATGATTTATTTATTTTTAAACATTGATTTAGTAAATAACAGTATCCAAACCAAAACAAAAAAAAGGAGGCAGTTTCACTCTGTAGTGCTAAAATATGTGGAACAATGAATATGGGAATATAGACATGAATTACTGCTATGGAAAACATGTGAAAATTGAGATACTTAGCACACAAAAATGGCCAGTTTTATGTGAGCCCAACAGCCATAGCCATGGCGACCTCTTATTGTTATACAGGGATGGTTAGGCAGGGAATTTTGGCATACACATGTGAGTGCTGCTGGGTTGGTGGGCATAGCAGACCTGACAAGTTCCCCTTAACCTCTTAAAAGGCACTGTCAAGACTGACTGTGGCAAGTAATAGGCTTCAACATACAAGTAAAATACCGTATTTTCCGCTTTATAAGACGCACCGAAATATAAGACGCACCCCAAACTTAGACATAAAAAAAGGTAAAAAAAAGAAAAATGGGGTCCGTCTTATACTCCGGTGTTCTCTTACCGGAGGGGGGCAGCAGTGGTGGTGAAGCGGGGTCACAGGAGGCACAGGTTGTGCTGGCAGGCACGGCAGGTCAGTGGCAGCGGGGTCCGTGGTTGCAGGTGCCGTGGCGTCCGTGGGTGCAGGCGCGGTGGCGTCCACGGTGGCAGGATCCGTGGGGTCCGTGGTGGCGGCAGCAGCCGTGGCGTGTGAGCCGTGCAGCAGGCCGGTGCAGTGAGTGTCCGCGGTCCCGGTTCAGTGGTGGCAGCGGCGGCGGCGACTGCTCAGTGGTGGCAGGGACTGCTCAGTGGTGGAGTGTGTCCGCGGTCCCGGTTCAGTGGTGGCAGCGGCGGCGACGGCTCAGTGGTGGGAGTGGCGGCGACGGCTCAGTGGTGGGAGCGGCGGTAACTGCTCAGTGGTGGCAGCGGCAGGGACTGCTCAGTGGTGGCGTGTGTCCGTGGTCCCGGTTCAGTGGTGGCAGCGGCGGCGGCGGCTCAGTGGTGGGAGCGGCGGCAACTGCTCAGTGGTGGCAGCGGCAGGGACTGCTCAGTGGTGGCGTGTGTCCGCGGTCCCGGTTCAGTGGTGGCAGCGGCGGCGGCGGCTCAGTGGTGGGAGCGGCGGCGACGGCTCAGTGGTGGAGTGTGTCCGCGGTCCCGATTCAAGTAATGGCGCCCGGAGCGACGCATGCGCAGATGGAGCTCTCATCCAAGGGCTCCATCTGCGCACGCGCTGACTCCCGGAGCAGCGCGTGCGCAGATGGAGCTCTCATCCAAGAGCTCCACCGGCGCCATCATTTGAAAGTGGGACCGCTGACAACTGGTAAGCTGCACAGCCGCCCGCCCCGCATGCACAGAGTGGCAGCCAGCAGGCTGCCCGCCCACTCTGCGTACAAGCCGCCGGGTACCTGTGCTTGCGTGCGGTGGCAGCCGGGTACCCATGGCTGTGTGCGGGCGGCAGATGGGTGACTGTGTGAGGGCGGCAGCCGGGTACCTGCACGGGCACCCGACTGCCGCTCGCACACAGCACCCGGCTGCCGCCCGCACACAGCCATGGGTACCCGTCTGCCACCGCATGCAAGCACAGGTACCTGGCTGCCGACCCCACACAGCACCCGCTGCCGCCCGCACACAGCCACGGGTACCCGGCTGCCGCTGCATGCAAGTACAGGTACCCGGCCGCTTGCATGCAGCCACAGGCACCCGCCCGATCGCCTCAGACAGGACCCCCCCCCGCTACCGCTTTATAAGACGCACCCCCCATTTTCCTCCCAAAATTTGGGGAGGAAAAGTGCGTCTTATAAAGCGAAAAATACGGTATATCTTTGTACCGTGTTAGCCAGTAGAGATAAAAAAATTGTTTAAAAGAACAGAGTCCTCAGTGGTTGATACCTTTTAATGGCTAACTGAAAAGATGGTAATAATTGCAAGCTTTCGAGACCACTCAGGTCTCTTCATCAGGCATGGTATAACACAAAATCTGAAGAGTCACATATTTATACACAACAGGACTTAGAAACGCGCACAACTGGACAGCGACATATTTTTCTGAAACGTGCACAACTGGACAGCGACATATTTTTCTGAAACGTGCACAACTGGACAGCGACATATTTTTCTGAAACGCGCACAACTGGACAGCGACATATTTTTCTGAAACGTGCACAACTGGACAGCGACATATTTTTCTCTAACACGGTACAAAGATATATTTTACTTGTATCAAAATGGAGGATACCAGAATGTACCGCATCTTTATGGAACTAAAGACACTTCTGAAGAAACGCGCACAACTGGACAGCGACATATTTTTCTTTCTAAGTCCTGTTGTGTATAAATATGTGACTCTTCAGATTTTGTGTTATACCATGCCTGATGAAGAGACCTGAGTGGTCTCGAAAGCTTGCAATTATTACCATCTTTTCAGTTAGCCATTAAAAGGTATCAACCACTGAAGACTCTGTTCTTTTAAACAGGCTTCAACATAGCATTCATCACTTATGCCTGCCATCCTCAACTTATCTGAAGCATTCAGTGTGCTGTTCAATTGCCTTGGCATCCAGGAGCCTCCTGAAGGCCAGCAATGTCTGCCATGTTAGAGTTGCTATGAAGTCGTGCCTGTGGTTGGGGTTTTCAGGTGATCACAATTTGACAATATATCCTGTAATACTATAGTATTGGATAGGTGATTATAGATTCATGTTCCCCGTTGAAATTAGTAAATAATGTAAAAAAAAAAAGTCTTCCAATTTTTAACTGCACAATGAATGTCATGAAAAGAAAACAAACAGAACGGCTATGCTGGCGGGGAAAAAAAAAAATTATGACTCTTGGAAAAAAGGGAGAAAAAAAAGTGCAAGACGAAAAAACACCCAGTCCTTAAAGGCTTAAAGGGTATACTCATCACAGGCATTAGCGGAAAGTTCATAGGATGTGACTAAAATGTCTCAGACCCAAACCAATCTCCAAAATGGGAGACTCATCTGGTGAGCCACGCAGCAGCCTCCGTGGCCATGCGTGATCGTACAGTATGGAGAGGTGGACACATGTGAGCAGCTCTCTATGGGAACTACAGAAAGAACCGAGCAGGCTTCAAGGGATAGAAACCCAAAGCTATTAGGCACTCGTATAGCATATCCCACAAATATCACATAGGCGCCTATGATGAGAACACCACTTATCACATGTACATACGAAAAAACAGCCACTCGAAAAAAGAACAAAGTGGCTCCACATGTAAACCTCCATGTAAACACCTGCAGCTTCACATCAAGAAGGATTTCCAGCAGGAGGGTTTACATTATCTGCTCCCAATGTGTCGTCCATATGGCACTTCCCATATATTCTTACATTTGGAGAAGCAGTAGTATGACCGTCTACCCTGCATGGCCCCATTGTTTCTGCAAATAAAAAAAATAAAAAAAGACCCGGCACTCAAATCACGATGTTGCTGTGAATAAATCTATTTAATGGTGGCTAAACAGATGAGTGTACAACGTAACGTTTCGATACACAGGACCTTTTTCAACCATACACTTAATGCTGGAGCCTGGGAGCAAAGAGGACGGACGCTGGTGATATGGCAATGTATTGCAGTGAGGAAGTGTGCCGCCATTATTATACAGAATGGCTGTATAATAATCCTTTATGAGAGTTTAAGACTGTTTTTTTGCCCTCCTAGCCTGAATGACAGATCCTCACTGTCCCTCCTCATCGCTGCTGCTGCTGAGATCTCACACTGCTCAGTACAAGCTGCAGCCTTCAGTCCGACCGGGAAGGTGAAGACTCAATCCCCTTGGACTCATGAACTCTCAGAGTTCGCTCACACTGCAAATAAAAAATTGTTCTGATTTTCATCCAGAAAAGTTGGATGAGTGAAATCAGTTTGGTATTCTATATCCCATCCATATGACGTGATTTTCTTTCTCAGCAGCTATTATTCTACAATCATTTCCAGGACCATTTCCGTTCTATGCTACAGATTGGTAATGTATCCATATAAATCAGACGGCATATGGATGGGTCATGTGACGTCCGGTTTTTATGCTTGTACGCAGACTTGTATTGGGCATTTTACGTTGCCATACACAGAATGCTGCGATTTATTCCTCAGGCCGAGAACAGCTGAAGAAATCCCACAGATCAGCCCTGCCTCACTGTTTAACATTGGGGCGAGTGCAATGTGATTTTTATTGAATTGCACTGCCCGTATTTATATGAAGATGTGACCCTCAGGCGTAGGCCACACGGTGACATGACACATTACAACATTGGAGGTAATGATCTCCTACGATGTCACCTTCAGATCTGCGGCAAAGGGTCACAAATGTTTCCAAATGTGTCAAAATTTCTGTCACAAGTCGTACACGACACACTCACCATAGACTTCAATGCAAGGCGCACACGACACACACTCACCATAGACTTCAATGCAAGGCGCACACGACACACACTCACCATAGACTTCAATGCAAGGCGCACACTACACACTCGCCATAGACTTCAATGCAAGTCATACACGACACACACTCAATCACCATAGACTTCAATGCAAGTCGTACACTCCACACACTCACCATAGATTTCAATGCAAGTCATACACGACACACACTCAATCACCATAGACTTCAATGCAAAGCGCACACAACACACACTCGCCATAGACATCAATACAAGGCGTACACAACACACACTCACCATAGACTTCAATGCGAGGCGCACCCGACACATACTCACCATAGACTTCAATGCAAGGCACACTCGACACACACTCACCATAGACTTCATTGCAAGGCACACTCGACACACACTCGCCATAGACTTCAATGCAAGGTGCACATGACATGCGACTTGTCTGCAGCTTGTCCATTTTTTTTCCAACAAAATCAGAGCTTTAAAAGAGTTGGAAAATGGCAAGTAGTGGACAAGCTGCACAAATATTTTTGTTACGTGGGTCTTCATAGTATTTTTGTTATGCTATGCTTGTCGCTGTGCAGACCTAGACTATAGGGGGTGTTACACGCAGCGATATCGCTAGCGATGTCGCTGGTGAAAGCACCCGCCCCCATCGTTTGTGCGTCACGGACAAATCGCTGCCCATGGCGCACAAAATCGTTTGGAGCCGCCACACGTACTTACCTGTCTATTGACGTCGCTGTTGCCAGCGCACCGCTTCCTTTCTAAGGGGGAGGGACGTGCGGTGTCACAGTGGCGTCAATAAGCGGCCCCCCAATAGAAGCGGAGATGAGCGGAACGTAACGTCCCGCCCACGTCCTTCCTTCCTCACTGCTGGCGGCCGCAGGTAAGCTGTAGTTTGTTGTTCTCGAGGTGTCACACGTAGCGATGTGTGCTGCCTCGGGAACGACGAACAACCTGTGTCCTCAACAATCAACGATTTTTTAAAAAGGAACGACGTGTCAACGATGGACGATAAGATGAGTATTTTCCATCGTTAACGGTCGTTCCTTGCTGTCACACGCAACGACGTCGCTAACAATGCCGGATGTGCGTCACGGAATCCGTGACCCCGGCGATATATCGTTAGATATGTCGTTGCGTGTGACGGGGCCTTTACTCTAGCTGTGCTCATATAATGCTCATCTTAGTATCAGGCTTTTTATTAGCCATTAGTGCTGAGCTCAGTACTCGTAATGAGGAATGATGAGCGGACACTACGATGCTTGAGGTCTCTTTACTCGAGCCGAGCAGGTTAGACGCTCTGCCGCGCTAACGAGTATAATGGAAGTGACTGAATGGGCAGCTCGTCCCTCCGCCCTCATACAGCTAGCCATAAACACAGTATTTTCGGGGGAGGTAAAGTATGGTTTGCTTTTTATTTTGGAGACACTACATCCTATAACATTGTTTTTGCCCCCATTCAGAGACTGCAAGTGGCTTTCACTGGGGTGTTGGCTCCCATCACTGGAGGGAGCCGACTCTGTGTTCGATGTTTCACAAACGACACATCCAAGCACCCCTAATACTCAGCTGAGCACCGTGAATACCCGAGCACCTCAATGCTCTATCATGTATCGAGCAGTGGCGAGCACACTCACTCATCACTATTAACCATATACCATATTTTTCACCCCAAATATAGAAAAAAAAGGTAAAAAAATAAAAATGGTTTCCGTCTTACAATCCGGTGGTGTCTTACCAGGGAGGGGGCCAGTAGGGGTGGAGCCGCCAGTAGGGGTGGAGCGGGGTCACGGGAGGCAGGGGCAGTGGTGGAACAGGTCGATGCTGCAAGCGGTGCAGCCGGTGGGTGTCCCAGAAGCTATGAGGAAACATCTTCAAGAAACTGTCGGCTGTGAGGGGTTCAAAGAAATGGCGCCTGAAGTCGGCGTGTGCGCTGACTGAGCTATTGGCTCTAAGCTGAGATCTCATCTGCGCATGCGCCACCTCCGGGCTCCATTCTCCTTACGTCCCCTCCTGGGAGATCAATGGGCCGGAGGCGGCGCGTGCGCAGATGAGATCTTGAGCCGAAAGCTCCATCTGCACATGTGCAAGACTCCGAGCGCCTTTATGTGAAGCCCGCACCGCCAACATCTTCAGGATGCCCCTGCCTCACCATTTGCAGCACAGCCGCCCGCAGCACAGCACCCAGCAGGCCCAAGCACAGCACCCCGCAGGCCCCAGCATTGCCCCTACCTCCTGCTACCCCTATTCGCCACCTCATGGTAAGGTGCATTCGGATTATAAGACGCACCCCTTATTTCCCTCACAAATTTTTGTGAGGAAAAGTGCGTCTTAAAAAATACATTATTTTGTTTCTAAACACCACAAGCCGAAGATCGAGGTGGCGGCGGACTTTCTCTCGGACAGAATCGTAGAGGCCACAGTCAGTAACATTTCTATTCACCACGTTTGCCCGTCAGTCCCTCAGATACACACTGTAACCACGTTTTCTAATGCCCGTCCTTACCCTGGTAACACTTCCATTGCTCCAGTAACAGCACGTGTAACAAAGTCTGAGAGACTCCGCTGTGTATCATGAATACTCTACATTATCGCTGAGGCTACACTGTGTGTCTCCTGACAAGAAGCAAATAAAAGAGTCAGTCAGAATCCTCCAGATACGGATCTCACGATTACAGTGACTTTACCCAGCAGACGCCTGGCTGCACTAAATCACAAGACTCACATACGGAGAATGGAGGCAATCGCACGCTGCAGGGTCGCTCCTGAAGAACACAGCAGCACTCGCAGACAAGCAGTGTCACCGATCCGGTCTAGGCGCAATGTCAGTAATGCAGAAATACCTGATCTGGAAGGTAAAACTGGACCCCAAACATGTCCTGTAATGTTAGATAACAGAGTCTTATAGCCCTCACCCTCTCCAGTGCCGGCTCTCTGACGCTGCTTCCATCTCACTGTTTTGACCGCAGCGGTGACACTGACTACAGCTGCCACCAATCACTGAGCTCGGCAGCTCATGCCGTCTACATCGAACGATCCACTGAGATTACTGATTGGCTGCAGCGGTGATGTGGGTTACTGAGCAGTCGACTTGACTTGTGTACTGATTAGGCTATGTGCCCACGCTAGAATGTCCCTGCGGATTTTTTTGCCTGAAAATCCGCAACTTTCGCGGCAAATCCGCACCCGCGGATTTGCCGCGGATTTGCCGCGGATTTACCGCGGATTTGCCGCGGATTTTGATGCGGATTTTTTTTTTTTTTTTTTCCCCATTCAAAGCCAAAAATCTGCACCAAATCTGCACCAAACAATTGACATGCTGCAGATTTTTCCGGATCAAAATCCGCGGCAAATCCGCCGCGGAAAAATCCGCAGCATGGGCACAGCATTTCCAAAATGCCATTGAAATGGCTTGGAAGTGCTGCTGCTGCAGATTTTCGGCAAATCCGCGGTAAATCCGTGGCAAAATCCGCGGTAAATCCGCGGTAAATCCTGTAGCGTGGGCACATAGCCTTATAATAGCAGTTAATGGGAAACTCTTCTGAAAAAATGCTTAAGTTCCCCATTGACTTCCATTATACTAGGTACACTAGTTGAGCCCATCCGATCGTCCGACCTGCTTGTTACGAATACCGAGCACCCGAGCATGGCAGTGCTCACTCATCATTAGTTACAAGTACTGAGCACCCAAGCATGGTAGTGCCCGCTCATCACTAGTTACAAGTACTGAGCACCCGAGCATGGTAGTGCCCGCTCATCACTAGTTACAAGTACTGAGCTCCTGAGCATGGTAGTGCTCGCTCATCACTAGAAACAAGTACTGAGCTCCTGAGCATGGTAGTGCTCGCTCATCACTAGTTACGAGCACCGAGCCCCCGAGAATGGTAGTGCCCGCTCATCACTAGTTACAAGTACTGAGCACCCGAGCATGGTAGTGCCCGCTCATCACTAGTTACAAGTACTGAGCACCCGAGCATGGTAGTGCCCGCTCATCACTAGTTACAAGTACTGAGCTCCTGAGCATGGTAGTGCTCGCTCATCACTAGTTACGAGCACCGAGCCCCCGAGAATGGTAGTGCCCGCTCATCACTAATTACAAGTACTGAGCACCCGAGCATGGTAGTGCCCGCTCATCACTAGTTACAAGTACTGAGCACCCGAGCATGGTAGTGCTCATTCATCACTAGTTATGAGTACCGAGCGCCCGAGCATGGTAGTGCTCACTCATCACTAGTTACAAGTACTGAGTGCCCAAGCATGGCAGTGCCCGCTCATCACTAGTTACAAGTACTGAGTGCCCAAGCATGGTAGTGCTCATTCATCACTAGTTACAAGTACTGAGCACCCTAGCATGGTAGTGCCCGCTCATCGCTAGTTACCAGTACTGTGCACCCAAGCATGGTAGTGTTCGCTCATCACTAGTTACGAGTACTGAGCACCCGAGCATGGTAGTGCCCGCTCATCATTAGTTACGAGTACTGAGCACCCGAGCATGGTAGTGCCCGCTCATCACTAGTTACCAGTACTGTGCACCCGAGCATGGTAGTGTTCGCTCATCACTAGTTACGAGTACTGAGCACCCGAGCATGGTAGTGCCCGCTCATCAATAGTTACCAGTACTGAGTGTGCACCCAAGCATGGTAGTGTTCGCTCATCACTAGTTACGAGTACTGAGCACCCGAGCATGGTAGTGCTTATTCATTACTAGTTACAAGTACTGAGCCCCTGAGCATGGTAGTGCTCACTCATCAGTAGTTAGAAGTACTGAGAACCCGAGCATGGTAGTGCCCGCTCATCACTAGTTACGAGTATTGAGAACCCGAGCATGGTAGTGCCCGCTCATCACTAGTTACGAGTACTGAGAACCCGAGCATGGTAGTGCCCGCGCATCACTAGTTACGAGTACCGAACACCCGAGCATGGTAGTGCCCGCTCATCACTAGTTACGAGTACCGAACACCCGAGCATGGTAGTGCCCGCTCATCACTATTCAATATCAAAGATTATGTCAAATGTGAATAAAAAAAACTAACAAAAGAAAAACATTACATAATTTTCTAATAACACATTCGCTTTAATAATGCACAAAGTTAAATAAGGGTTTATTAATTAGGAGTAAGTGAACAATAACTAGTCATTGTATGTAGAAAAGGAAACATGAATGTATCGGTTCCTATCCCCCACTTATACTGAACTGTAATAAACCCTATAATAGGAGGTTTGTGGACTTGTGATCTTTAATTTCAATTCTATCCTGTCCATAAGATTGCATGTTCTTGTGTGACCACTGCATGAATTTGTGCCTGTCCAAAGCAGTAGTCAGTGCCTACAGAAGCATGGCAACGTCTAGTGGCCCAGCATTTGGGTG
The DNA here is from genome assembly GCF_048569485.1 of Anomaloglossus baeobatrachus. Taxonomy (NCBI): domain Eukaryota; kingdom Metazoa; phylum Chordata; class Amphibia; order Anura; family Aromobatidae; genus Anomaloglossus; species Anomaloglossus baeobatrachus. The sequence goes on from NC_134356.1 coordinate 547,591,385, forward strand.
TGTGCCTACAGAAGCATTGCGACATCTAGTAGCCCAGCATGTGGGGTCAGTGCCTACAGAAGCATGATGACGGCCAGTGGCCCAGCATGTGGGGTTGGTGCCTACAGAAGCGTGGTGACGGCCAGTGGCCCAGCATGTGGGGTCAGTGCCTACAGAAGCATGATGACGGCCAGTGGCCCAGCATGTGGGGTCAGTGCCTACAGAAGCATGGTGACGGCCAGTGGCCCAGCATGTGGGGTCAGTGCCTACAGAAGCATGATGACGTCTAGTGGCCCAACATGTGGGGTCGGTGCCTACAGAAGCATGATGACGTCTAGCGGCCCAACATGTGCGGTCGGTGCCTACAGAAGCGCAGTGTCGTCCAGTGGCCCAGCATGTGGGGTCGGTGCCTACAGAAGCGTGGCGACATCTAGTAGCCCAGCATGTGGGGTTGGTGCCTACAGAAGCGTGGTGACGTTCATTGGCGCAGCATGTGGGGTTGATGCCTACAGAAGCATGGCGACGTCTAGTAGCCCAGCATGTGGGGTTGGTGCCTACAGAAGCGTGGTGACGTTCATTGGCGCAGCATGTGGGGTTGATGCCTACAGAAGCATGGCGACGTCTAGTAGCCCAGCATGTGGGGTTGATGCCTACAGAAGCGTAGTGACGTTCATTGGCGCAGCATGTGGGGTTGATGCCTACAGAAGCGTGGTGACGTCTAGTGGCCCAGCATGTGGGGTCAGTGCCTATTGAAGCGTGGTGCCGTCTAGTGGCCCAACATGTGGAGTCGGTGCCTACAGAAGTGTGATGACATCTAGTGGCCCAACATGTGGGGTCCGTGCCTACAGAAGGGTGGTGACGTCTAGTGGCCCAACATGTGGGGTCGGCGCCTACAGAAGAGTGATGACATCTAGTGGCCCAGAATGTGGGGTCCGTGCCTACAGAAGGGTGGTGACGTCTAGTGGCCCAACATGTGGGGTTGGTGCCTACAGAAGCGTGATGACATCTAGTGGCCCAGAATGTGGGGTCGGTGCCTACAGACGTGTGATGACGTCTAGTGGCCCAACATGTGGGCTCGGTGCCTACAGAAGCATGGTGACGTTTAATGGCCCAACATGTGGGGTTGGTGCCTACAGAAGCGTGATGACATCTAGTGGCCCAACATGTGTGGTCAGTGCCTACAGAAGCGGGGTGACATCTAGTGGCTCAGCATGTGGGGTTGGTGCCTACAGAAATATGGTAACGTTTGGTGGCCCAGCATGTGGGGTCAGTGTCACCAACAGAACACAATGTGCCAGCACTAATGCAAGGTCTGCACACAGGTAGACATGAATGTAACGTGTTGTATCATTGTGTTTACACATCATTCAGTAAATTTGGTTCTCCCAATAATCTGCCCTTTAAATAGAACTGTGCATGCAAATCACAACTGGAGCTGTCACATAAAAAGCACAGCCTGATCTAAAGTAAAAGAATCAACATTAACGCATACTCTATTATATTCATTACTTATCTACCAGTCCTCAATTGCAAACTGTATTTATCCTCCAGAGCTAAATTCACAATTCAGCTAAATCAACTAGATCTGGTGCTGTTTATCCTGCTGGCCCTGTACAGTCATCGGAAAAATTAACAATGTCACTAAGCCATGGGAGCTTGGCTGATTTGTTAGTATAAACAAGCCGGATGACTGTTTACAATAACAATCAACAGAATTATGATTACAGCTCTGAAGTATAAGGCCTCATTTACAATTTCAGGTTTTGATGAGAATTTAGGTGCTAATTCTGCACCTAAATCTTGATGAAATATGGTATCATGCCGCATTCAATGCAACCTTAATGGGGTGATTTTATAACTTAAGGGGGCTTTACACGCAACGACGTCACTAACGATGCCGGATGTGCGTCATGGGATCCGTGACCCCGGCGAAATATCGTTAGATAAGTCGCTGCGTGTAACGGGGCCTTAAGTCATATGCAATGGAAAAGCCTGTGCAGATTTTTGTTTGTGGTGCAAAAAATAGATATTTAAGAATAGAAAAAATTCTCATTACTGTCCTGGATTCGGCATGGAAAAGCCCCAGATCCGTCCAAATACATGACGAACCTCATACGGATCCGCTGATAAATCCGTGACAGAAATCATCAGTCACAGTGGGATTTCAGCTCTGGATGGTCAGCCAGAGGCGAACACTCAGCAGCAGCACAACATATGGAAAGCAAAGTTACAGGGTTTCTCAACTTTTCTCAGCTCTCTGCGTAGATCATACAATACCATTAGGGGAAAAAGAACTATAAGGTTCAAGGTGGGCACAGCCCTGACCATGGCAGCGGACCGCTACTCTGGTTGGGGGCACATACTTTTTATAGGGATGCTATGGGGGAGCACCGCTCAGGGGGTCCGCACTCAGAAATAAGGAGCTGGATACAAAATACATAAAAGGAAGGGGAACATGATTTAGGATATCCTCTTCGTGCCCTAGTTGGTGCCATGGTGGCTTTTAGACCCACTCTCTTTGGCTATGAAGCCCCATGGCTTCCATTCAACCATGGGCATCTGCACATTACCCCGGGCCATGCCACAGCTGACCACTGGGCAACACAATTCACTGCAATCAATGAAGATCCTAGAAATGAGGTCCCATCTCTGGGCACATGAGTGCAGCACATCTCCGGGCACATGAGTGCAGCACATCTCTGGGCACATGAGTGCAGCACATCTCTGGGCACATGAGTGCAGCACATCTCCGGGCACATGAGTGCAGCACATCTCTGGGCACATGAGTGCAGCACATCTCTGGGCACATGAGTGCAGCACATCTCTGGGCACATGAGTGCAGCACATCTCCGGGCACATGAGTGCAGCACATCTCCGGGCACATGAGTGCAGCACATCTCTGGGCACATGAGTGCAGCACATCTCCGGGCACATGAGTGCAGCACATCTCCGGGCACATGAGTGCAGCACATCTCTGGGCACATGAGTGCAGCACATCTCCGGGCACATGAGTGCAGCACATCTCTGGGCACATGAGTGCAGCACATCTCTGGGCACATGAGTGCAGCACATCTCTGGGCACATGAGTGCAGCACATCTCTGGGCACATGAGTGCAGCACATCTCTGGGCACATGAGTGCAGCACATCTCCGGGCACATGAGTGCAGCACATCTCTGGGAACATGAGTGCAGCACATCTCTGGGCACATGAGTGCAGCACATCTCTGGGCACATGAGTGCAGCACATCTCTGGGCACATGAGTGCAGCACATCTCTGGGCACATGAGTGCAGCACATCTCTGGGCACATGAGTGCAGCACATCTCTGGGCACATGAGTGCAGCACATCTCTGGGCACATGAGTGCAGCACATGGCAGAGCAGCTGATGGAAGGCTGCACACAAGTACCTGAATATCTTCACGATGAGGCAGGCGATGAGGAAGGTGCTGAAGCCGCACACGAAGATGAAGACGCTCTTGATGGTGGGCATGTACTGCCCGATGCTGCTGAAGCGGGTCACCCTGGCAGTGTCATTGCCCTGTGTGTCCGGAGTCTGCAGGCTGCTGTTACCAGACATGGGGGAGAGGGTTTCCTCCAGCTCCCGCCTGTACACGGCGCTGGCCAGGGCGGCACACAGCAGCAGGCACACGGCGCAGCTCTGCACGGCTCTCATCTCTGCCCCCTGTGTACCACGAGCACTGAACGCTGTGCCACCCCAGCCGGTGCCCGGGTCCGCCCCTCACTGTGCCCGGCACTGCCGGCTGCACGATCCTGCTCTCGGCTGGAGCTCCGCTCACACTGCAGGAAATGGGAACCCGGAAGGTTATTACACCACGTTACAGTGAATCATTAGATGAGGGAGTACAGGGGAGGGCAGAGGAAAGAGGGCAGGGGAGAGAGGGCAGAGGAAAGAGGGCAGGAGAAAGAGGGCAGGGGAGAGAGGGCAGGGGAGAGAAGGCATGGGAGAGAGAGCAGAGGAAAGAGGGCAGAGGAAAGAGGGCAGGAGAAAGAGGGCAGGGGAGAGAGGGCAGGGGAGAGAAGGCATGGGAGAGAGAGCAGAGGAAAGAGGGCAGAGGAAAGAGGGCAGGAGAAAGAGGGCAGGGGAAAGAGGGCAGAGGAAAGAGGGCAGGAGAAAGAGGGCAGGGGAGAGAAGGCATGGGAGAGAGCAGGGGAGAGAGGGCAGGAGAGAGAGAGAGCAGGGGAGAGAGGGCAGGGGAGAGAGAGAGCAGGGGAGAGAGGGCAGGAGAAAGAGGGCAGGAGAGAGAAGGCAGGGGAGAGAGAGCAGGGGAGAGAGGGCAGGAGAAAGAGGGCAGGAGAGAGAAGGCAGGGGAGAGAGAGTAGGGGAGAGAGGGCAGGAGAAAGAGAGCAGGGGAGAGAGGGCAGGAGAGAGAGAGGGCAGGAGAAAGAGAGCAGGGGAGAGAGGGCAGGAGAGAGAAGGCAGGGGAGAGGGCAGGAGAAAGAGGGCAGGAGAGAGAAGGCAGGGGAGAGAGAGTAGGGGAGAGAGGGCAGGAGAAAGAGAGCAGGGGAGAGAGGGCAGGAGAGAGAGAGGGCAGGAGAAAGAGGGCAGGGGAGAGAGGGCAGGGGAGAGAAGGCAGAGGAGAGAGAGCAGGGGAGAGAGGGCAGGAGAAAGAGGGCAGGAAAGAGAGGGCAGGAGAGAGAGCAGGGGAGAGAGGGCAGGAGAAAGAGGGCAGGAGAGAGAAGGCAGGGGAGAGAGTAGGGGAGAGAGGGCAGGAGAAAGAGAGCAGGGGAGAGAGGGCAGAAGAGAGAGAGGGCAGGAGAAAGAGGGCAGGGGAGAGAAGGCAGGGGAGAGAGAGCAGGGGAGAGAGGGCATGAGAAAGAGGGCAGGAGAGAGAGGGCAGGAGAGAGAGGGCAGGGGAGAGAGAGCAGGGGAGAGAGGGCAGGAGAATGAGGGCAGGAGAGAGAAGGCAGGGGAAAGAGAGTAGGGGAGAGAGGGCAGGAGAAAGAGAGCAGGGGAGAGAGGGCAGGAGAAAGAGGGCAGGGGAGAGAGGAAAGAGGGCAGAAGAGAGAGAGCAGGGGAGAGAGGGCAGGAGAAAGAGAGCAGGGGAGAGAGGGCAGGAGAGAGAGGAAATGAGATATAGGGCAGGAGAGAGAGGCCAGGGGAGAGGGCAGGAGAGAGAGGGCAGAGGAAAGAGGGCAGGGGAGAGAGGGCAGGGGAGGCGGGCAGGAGAGAGAGGGCAGGGGAGAAAGAGCAGGGGAGAGGGCAGGGGAGAGAGGGCAGAGGAAAGAGGGCAGGATAGAGAGGGCAGGGGAGAGAGGGCAGAGGAGAGATGGCAGGGGAGAGAGGGCAGGGGAGAGAGGGCAGAGGAGAGAGGGCAGGGGAGAGAGGGCAGAGGAAAGGGCAGGGGAGAGAGAACAGGAGAGAGAGAGGGCAGGGGAGAGAGGGCAGGGGAGAGAGGGCAGAGGAAAGAGGGCAGGGGAGAGAGGGCAGAGGAAAGAGGGCAGAGGAAAGAGGGCAGGGGAGAGAGGGCAGGAGAGAGAGGGCAGAGGAAAGAGGGCAGGAGAGAGAGGGCAGGGGAGAGCGGGCAGGAGAGAGAAGGCAGGGGAGAGGACAGGGGAGAGAGGGCAGGGGAGAGAGAGCAGGAGAGAGGGTAGGAGAGAGAGAGCAAGAGAGGAGGCCAGGGGAGAGAGGGCAGGAGAGAGAGCAGGGGAGGAGGGCAGGAGAGAGAGGGCAGAGGAAAGAGGGCAGGGGAGAGAAGGCATGGGAGAGAGAGCAGGGGAGAGAGGGCAGGAGAAAGAGGGCAGGAGAGAGAAGGCAGGGGAGAGAGAGCAGGGGAGAGAGGGCAGGAGAAAGAGGGCAGGAGAGAGAAGGCAGGGGAGAGAGAGTAGGGGAGAGAGGGCAGGAGAAAGAGAGCAGGGGAGAGAGAGGGCAGGGGAGAGAGGGCAGGAGAGAGAAGGCAGGGGAGAGAGGGCAGGAGAAAGAGGGCAGGAGAGAGAAGGCAGGGGAGAGAGAGTAGGGGAGAGAGGGCAGGAGAAAGAGAGCAGGGGAGAGAGGGCAGGAGAGAGAGAGGGCAGGAGAAAGAGGGCAGGGGAGAGAAGGCAGGGGAGAGAGAGCAGGGGAGAGAGGGCAGGAGAAAGAGGGCAGGAGAGAGAGGGCAGGAGAGAGGGCAGGAGATAGAGAGCAGGGGAGAGAGGGCAGGAGAAAGAGGGCAGGAGAGAGAAGGCAGGGGAGAGAGAGTAGGGGAGAGAGGGCAGGAGAAAGAGAGCAGGGGAGAGAGGGCAGGAGAGAGAGAGGGCAGGAGAAAGAGGGCAGGGGAGAGAAGGCAGGGGAGAGAGAGCAGGGGAGAGAGGGCAGGAGAAAGAGGGCAGGAGAGAGAGGGCACGGGAGAGAGAGCAGGGGAGAGAGGGCAGGAGAATGAGGGCAGGAGAGAGAAGGCAGGGGAGAGAGGGCAGGAGAAAGAGGGCAGGAGAGAGAAGGCAGAGGAGAGAGAGTAGGGGAGAGAGGGCAGGAGAAAGAGAGCAGGGGAGAGAGAGGGCAGGAGAAAGAGGGCAGGGGAGAGAGGGCAGGAGAGAGAAGGCAGGGGAGAGAGGGCAGGAGAAAGAGGGCAGGAGAGAGAAGGCAGGGGAGAGAGAGTAGGGGAGAGAGGGCAGGAGAAAGAGAGCCGGGGAGAGAGGGCAGGAGAGAGAGAGGGCAGGAGAAAGAGGGCAGGGGAGAGAAGGCAGGGGAGAGAGAGCAGGGGAGAGAGGGCAGGAGAAAGAGGGCAGGAGAGAGAGGGCAGGAGAGAGGGCAGGAGAGAGAGAGCAGGGGAGAGAGGGCAGGAGAAAGAGGGCAGGAGAGAGAAGGCAGGGGAGAGAGAGTAGGGGAGAGAGGGCAGGAGAAAGAGAGCAGGGGAGAGAGGGCAGGAGAGAGAGGGCAGGGGAGAGAAGGCAGGGGAGAGAGGAAAGAGGGCAGAAGAGAGAGAGCAGGGGAGAGAGGGCAGGAGAGAGAGGAAATGAGATATAGGGCAGGAGAGAGAGGGCAGGGGAGAGGGCAGGGGAGAGAGGGCAGGAGAAAGAGGGCAGAGGAAAGAGGGCAGGGGAGAGAGGGCAGGGGAGAGCGGGCAGGAGAGAGAGGGCAGGGGAGAAAGAGCAGGGGAGAGGGCAGGGGAGAGAGGGCAGAGGAAAGAGGGCAGGGGAGAGAGGGCAGGGGAGAGAGGGCAGAGGAAAGAGGATAGAGGGCAGGGGAGAGAGGGCAGAGGAAAGGGCAGGGGAGAGAGGGCAGGGGAGGGAGAACAGGACAGAGAGAGGGCAGGGGAGAGAGGGCAGGAGAGAGGGCAGAGGAAAGAGGGCAGGGGAGAGAGGGCAGAGGAAAGAGGGCAGAGGAAAGAGGGCAGGGGAAAGAGGGCAGGGGAGAGAGGGCAGGAGAGAGAGAGGGCAGGGGAGAGCGGGCAGGAGAGAGAAGGCAGGGGAGAGGACAGGGGAGAGAGGGCAGGGGAGAGAGAGCAGGAGAGAGGGTAGGAGAGAGAGAGAGAGCAAGAGAGGAGGCCAGGGGAGAGAGGGCAGGAGAGAGAGCAGGGGAGGAGGGCAGGAGAGAGAGGGCAGGGGAAAGAGTGCATGAGAGAGAGGGCAGAGGAAAGAGGGCAGGAAAGAGAGGGGAGAGGAAAGAGGGCAGGTGAGAGAGGGCAGTGGAGAGAGGACAGGGAAGAGAGGACAGGGGAGAGAGGGCAGGGGAGGGAGGGCAGGAGAGAGAAGGCAGGGGAGAGAGGGCAGGGGAGAGAGAGCAGGAGAGAGGGTAGGAGAGAGAGAGCAGGGGAGGAGGGCAGGAGAAAGAGGGCAGGGGGAGAGGGTAGGAGAGAGGGCAGAGGAAAGAGGGCAGGGGAGAGAGGACAGAGCAAAGAGGGCAGGGGAAAGAGGGCAGGAGAGAGAGGGCAGAGGAACGAGGGCAGGAGAGAGAGGGCTGGGGAGAGAGGAAATGAGATATAGGGCAGTGGAGAGAGGGCAGTGGAAAGAGCAGGAGAAAGAGAGCAGAGGAAAGGGGGCAGGGGAAAGAGCTGAAGAAAGAGGGCAGCAGCGAGAGAGCAGGAGAAAGAGGGAAGAGGGCAGGGGAGAGAGTAAAAAGTATAGGGGAGAGCGGGCAGAGGAAAGAGGGCACAGAAGAGAGGACTGAGGAAAGAGGACAGGGGAAAGAGGCCCATGACTACTATTATCGCTGCTACCATAGTAATATTCAGTATTAACATCATTACGTCTTATATTCAGTAGCCATGTACCATGTTACTAAGACATTGGCAATAGTGAAGAGCGAATAGTAACAATTCATGTTTGAATTACCGGTATTCGTGACTTGTGTGACGCCCCAGGGCTGTGGGGTACTCGGTCCTGGGCTTGTGGAGCGCAGTGGGCATCAGTCATGGTCATGGACGATGCCCGGTTCCACGACCCTGGAGTCAGTCCGAATAAAAAGGGGCAAAAATAAAAGGAAAAGGGAGAAATAATAATGAAGAGTTTTTTGACTATGCCATTTGCGGTGTGCAGTCAGGTTATTTGAAGCTGTCGCTGCAGGCTCTTGCTGGTGCTGGTGGAGTAATGCAGCTTTGGTGTTTTGGGCCCTCTGCAAGCAGGGCTAGACCTCAGCAGTGGATGTTGGGGGTTGTAGTAAGAAAGAGTCAATGTATGTGTTGTGTACGGAGGCGAGAAGGAAACAGACCACACCAGTATTGCAGTTTTAATTTGCCTTATATTTTGGGCTTTGTACTTGGACCTGCTGGTGCCGGTTACAGATGTTCCCGCTCCCCTTGTTCTCCGTGCCAGCTGTGACCTGGGTTGACTGCCCTCCGTGCACACTTGTTGTTGATAGGCTCCCGTGACCTAGAGCTGCTTGGGAACCCCTCCGTTTCTTTCTCGGTCCTATTGCGGGAAGCCTGGATTATTTAAGGGATTCAATCTCTGGTCCCGTCTTTGCTGCTGATGCTTCAGACGCTTTAGTTGGCGATGGACCCTGCAGAATTTCTTGCCTAGCATATTTAGCAGTTGACCATAAAGTGTCCCGTTGCACCCCGCCTTGTGCCTATTCCTGGAGTATTACACTTCCACAGGTACCTCACGGTGCCTTGAGTCCTGGTTCCTTACTCCACAGTCCCTCACTCCTGTTACAGCACTCCGTTGTTACTGCAGGTCTTGTTACACCTTTCCTTTCCTTCCTTCCTTCTCTCACTCTCTCACTCCTTCACCTTTCAACTCTCCTGACTGAAACTTAACCGAACACTTCCGCCAACTTCCCACTGGCCCCTCCCCTTGCTGCGTCTCTCCCTACAGATTGGGTGGCAACTATCCAATAAGTGCCCATCCCTTTTACCTGTTGCTAGGCAGTCTCCCAGTCTGGAATTGGGGTTATGTATGTGGCCTGAGGGTGCTGGTGTGTTGACTGGCACGGATATTCCGGGGTTTGGGTTTCCACGTTCACATTTTGTGGCACCTGATACCTGAGGGGTGCTACATCTGCATTAGGTTTGTTATTCTTGACGAATACCATCTTCTCCATGTTTGTTTCCGCGTAAATCGTAATACTCTCTGATGTCATCCTGATGATTTTCTTGCACCCATAGACTTGAATGGTTGTGTGTGATCCGATATATGCTGCCAATTGCTTAGAGATGACTTCTGTTACCCTGATTCCCCGTGACACCTGCTTCCATCTAGTCCAACCATGTTGGCACTATTTATTGGCAGCTTTCTGCCTATGCACAGTGTACACAGGTGTGGGTGGGGTTATACAGAGCTCAGCATTAAAAAAAACTACTTGATCTGCAGCAGATAAAACAGTGATTTTATCAAAACTGCAGCAACTAACTCAGTAAGTGGCACATGGCTGGAATCAGGGTCTCTGCCCCTACATCATGCTGTTCTAAAATCCTGGTGAAAGATTCCCTTTAAACAGTCTGGCAATGAGAGGCTTTAGTAACTAACACAATGTATAGCAATGAGACAGGCATGTCACGCTAATTCACACATAATGTCACAACAATTATAACTTTTTATAGAAAACAATTGTATCTAGACAAATGAGTGTTCTGGAGACACATCCTCACACGGCTTTCATTTAGAGATGGTTTATGGCATATTTCAGAGACGTGAAGTATTAAACAATCAGATACATGACACGGCTCATAAAACAAGTTCTAAAATAGCACGCTTGTCCTTTCATGTGGCTGCGCCATATTTTCCTGTGGGTGTACTCACTGGTATTTTTAATACTCTGGCATCGCACATACATTGTTTTCCTTAAAGCACACAGAAAAATACCATGATTATATATGCTATAAATTAAGATTTTTAGTTATTTTTCAGCCCTCCCATAACATGGATTGTGGATCTGGATGTGGTTTTCACCACTGATGTCACTTCTGTTACATTAAAACAGATATGAACATCCGCAAAATCCCTATTGGAAATCACTGAAAGGGCTTCTTCACACCATTGTATTTTCGGTCTCAGCGCTGTTCATAAAAAACAGGCAGCACCAGAACCAATGTTAAGGGTACTTTACACGCTGCGACATCGCTACCGATATATCGTCAGGGTCACGTCGTTAGTGACGCACATCCGGCGCCGGTAGCAACATCGCAGCGTGTGACACTAATGAGCGACGATCAACGATCGCAAAATCGTTCCAAAACGGTGATCGTTGACACGTCGCTCCTTTCCTTAATATCACTGCTGCCACCGGTACGATATTGTTCGTCGTTCCTGCGGCAGCACACATGCTATGTGTGACACCGCAGAAGCAACGAACATCTCCTTACCTGCATCCACCAGCAATGCGGAAGGAAGGAGGTGGGCGGGATGTTATGTCCCGCTCATCTCCGCCCCTCCGCTTCTATTGGCCGGCCACTTAGTGACGTCGCTATGACGCCAAACGCTCCTCCCCCTTGAAGGAGGGATTGTTCGGCGGTCACATCGACGTCGCTGACTAGGTATGTGCGTGTGACGCTGCCGTAGCGATAATGTTCGCTACGGCAGCGAGCACCAAATGTCGCACGAGCGACGGGGGCGGGTGCTATCGCGCTCGATATCGCTAGCAATCGCTAGCGATGTCGCAGCGTGTAAAGTACCCCTTAGTCAATGGGAGTTTTTTTGTTTTTTTCATTGATTCTCTATGTGAAAAAATGTGCAATGTGCACTAGTTTCTTCCATGCGTCAGGCTGTAATAACATGTCCGGTAATCATCCGTTACAACGGATCCGTTGGCAAAAAAGTAATGCAAACACAACTTTTTCTCCATTTGGAAAATATTGATTTTTTTCAGGATCCGTTTTTTTAATATGGGAGTCTATGGAGAACAGATCCGTTAACTGATTACTATTTATCTTCCATTTAAAACGGATCCAGAAGCATAAAACGGATCCTTTACAAATGAAAGAAAAACAGACAACTAAATAGCGATCCAATTTCCTTGTTAAAAAAAACCAGATCCTGCAAAAAGCAATATTTTCAAAATGGACAAAACAGAGCTTGTAGAACCTTTTTGCCAACAGATCCGTTGTAATGGATGACTACTGGACATGTGAACTCACCCTCAGATGGGACTGGATCAGTGAAGTATATGGGTGTATTGGTGCACAGTAAGGCTATGTGCGCACATTGCTTTTTTAAAACGCTGCGTTTTTGTTCTTTTTTTGCCGCTAAAAACACACAAAAACGCACCCGCGGCAAAAATGCAGCGGTAAAAACACATTGCGTTTTACCGCGTTTTTGGCTGTGTTTTGCTACAGTTTTGAGCACTGCGTTTTGTTGCGTTTTTCAAATGCATTGGATGGGTGGAAAAACGCAGGAAAACGCAGGAAAGCATTGATAAGCTCATTTTTTTTTTTCTACACAAAAACGCAGCAAAACAAAACTGTACTGTGCGGACAACAATCATAGGCTTTGCTGGGGAAGCAAAGTCATGCAGTTTTGAGCCCAAAAACGCACAAAAACATACCGCAAACACTCAGTAAAAAGCGCAACGTGTGCACATAGCCTAAAGCGGGCTTTACACGCTGCGACATCGCTAGCCGATGCTAGCGATGGCGAGCGTGATAGCACCCGCCCCTATCGTTATGCCGATATTTGGTGATCGCTGCTGCAGCGAACATTATCGCTATGGCAGCGTCACACGCACTTACCTGGTCGGCGGCGTCGCTGTGACCGGCGAACAATCCCTCCCTCAAGGGGAAGGGACGTTCTGCATCACAGCGACGTCACCGCGACGTCACTAAGCGGCTGCCCAAACAAAGCGGAGGGGCGGAGATGAGCGGGACGAACATCCCGCCCACCTCCTTCCTTCCTCATTGCTGGCGTGTGGCAGGTAAGGAGAGGTTCCTCGTTCCTGCGGCGTCACACGTAGTGATGTGTGCTGCCGCAGGGACGAGGATCAACTTCGCCCACGCGACAGCAGCGATATTTGAGAATGGACCCCCATGTCAACGAGGAGCGATTTTGGACATTTTTGCAACGATCCAAAATCGCTCCTAGGAGTCACACACGAGATCGCTACAGCGGCCGGATGTGTGTCACAAAATCCGTGACCCCAACGAGATCGCTGTAGCAATCTCGTAGCGTGTAAAGCCCGCTATAGGCCTCTTTCACACGTCAGTGCTAGTTTTTATACGTACCAGAATCACGGACATATGCAGACCATTATAATCAATGGGTATGCGCACACATCAGTGATTTTTCACTGACAGTGTCTCTGTGCAGTGTACACGCGTGTCCACGATTGCTGCATGGATACATATCTGTTTTTTTCTGGCATCTCTGATGTCCCAATTTCTTTCAAGGAAGATAGTTTAGAAGTACAACGTGAGAAAATTATAACCAAAAACTCCTAAAATTGCCAATTTTTATTATTATCAAGTTTAAAAGGGAAAGAAGTCCCAACATCAATTTTAACAATACAAATATCAATCAAAAAACGTACAGGGGAGGGGGGGCCTGACCCTCAATAGACCCTAAAACTCGCCCCTTCCTTGCCGCGGAGGTCGGCACCCTAGAGGCCTGCGCAGTTGGCGCCCCCGCTCAACGAAGACTATCCCTCCGGGCCCTAAATGACCCTAGCAGATGAGATGATAGTACTAAAGGAATAATTTCCAATATAATGAACCAACAATAATCTCTCAATTATGCATAAAAATGGAAACACTGTCACCAGTATAATTAGACTAGAGACAGTGATAGGGTACAGTGACCCAGGAAATAACCATTCAGAGATGAACTAATGGTTCAAAAACAACCGCCCGACGCGTTTCCCCTCATCCATATGAGGTTCTTCAGGGGTGGAAAAAATAGTCAGTTCAAAATTAGCTCAATAGAAAATCAGATGTTGGTAGTCCTGAGTCCCACTGAGAGCAATTTAACCCCAGAGTATATACAGTCCCAGTAAGCATAAGATAAAGCCAGATGATTCACACCCAACAGGTTAAATGATCAAAAGGGGTGTTCAAATTGCATAGATAATGCTGGGACAAGGGGTAAACAGCAAATTATTCAAATATACAGTATTAACTACTTAGCTTAAGCCTCAGTGTAAGACAGATAAGGACAGTTTCCACTGGACTCCCTAGATAATGAGCGGGTCCATTATCCCCGTATCAGCAGCAGATACACTCCTCAATTTGCCATCCTCCGGTTTGGACGCAGTCAAAGTGCCATGGTGCAAATTCAATGGGGAAGAAAAGATGCCCGCACATTGCTCACCTATATATAACAACTCAAACACCTTCTCACCTGTGATACGGCCAATGATTAACCCTTTCTGGCTCACTCATGGACGCATATGCTAAGGCGGGTTGCACACATTCTGTACCCAGTACTTCCGCCCCTCCACGTGCCGCGGTCACGTGATCGGGAACCCCCGATGACGTCCGCCCGCGCACGCGCCATAACTCACGCCCACTGCCGAGCACCAGATTGAAAGGAAGGCTGCGGTCACGTGAGCGGAGAACCCGGTGACGCGCACCCGCGCATGCGCACCAATGCGTCCCACAGTGGAACGCTATTAGTGGAAGCCAAGAGGGACAACAGATAGAACTGCACCACCAATCACGCCCCCTCTCCTCTCAGACCAGCAGAGAGAGGAGAGAAGGAAAATAGTTATTAGAATCTCTATATGAAAAGGTGGTGTTTGAGACAAAATAAAGATAACTCAGATCAGCCATTATGGAGGGGATACAGTGATTAAGGTGAGACAATAGAAAAGGATTTTTTCTGTTGTATACATTAGAGTCCCTATCCCATTGAAGTAACTGTGATAGAAAAATATAGATGTCATGAATATGAACCTAATATTAGGTAAATAATAAAACGCCACATCCTTTGCGGAATAATAGGCATAGCAGAAAGCAGGGGCTAAAAAGAATAGGGCAAGTTTATGGGCAAAGGCAGCAAGGAGAAAACCCACCAAAGGCTCTGGAACTGATGGGCATGCAAAAAGTGAGGTGCTATAAAAAACATCCAAAATGTAACTGTTCATTCAGTCCAGATGGACTCACAGTACATAGTCTGTGAATCCATCGGGCCTCCTTCTGCAAGATGAGTCTGTCCCAATTCCCGCCCCTAACCGGCGGTGGGACCACCTCGATGGCATTAAAGGTAAAACCGTCCAGTCCACCTCCATGTTCCATCCTAACATGCCTTGATATTGGAGTATCCCTGGCATTCCTTATATCTCCAATATGATCACCTATCCGTTTCTTGAATTCACGCTTAGTTTTCCCTACATATTCCTTCCCACAATCACATCTAAACCGGTAGATCACACCAACCGTGGTGCAGTTGGCAAATTGTCTATTGAAGTATGTTCTCCCTGTTACTTCACTGAGGAACCGATCTCCCCGTTTGACAAATCTACAAAATATACATCTCCCGCACCTGAACGTGCCCACTTTCCTGGTGTCCAGCCAGGTTGATCCAGACGGCGAATCATAATTGCTATGGACCAACCTGTCTCTGATGGTTCTACCTCGTCTGAATGTGATAGAGGGGGAGGGAGATATAAAGTCTACAAGAACCGGATCTGCCTTCAGGATATCCCAATATTTTCCAAGAATCCTACGGACATCCTCCGACCGGTCATCAAAATCCCCGATAATTCTCATCACTTGTGTGGTATCCCTGACCCTTGTCTGCAAGGTGGTACTCCTCGGTGTCATGACTGCATTTCTATATGCTGCACTTAATACCTGTTCAGGATACCCCCTGTGAAGGAACCTCCTCTTGAGATCGCTTGCTTGATGGTAAAAATCAGTAGTGGAGGAACAGTTCCTTCTCATCCGAAGGTATTGCCCCCTCGGTATTCCTCTCCTAAGACTCAGGGGGTGGTGGCTCTGCCAATGGAGAAAGCTATTAGTTGACGTGGGTTTGCGAAAGGTCCTAGTTTGGATCTTACCCTGGGCATCCCTAAAGATTGATAAATCCAAAAAGTCAATCTTATCCTTTTGAAAGTCTGATGTAAACCTCAAGCCCAAGTTGTTCTTATTTAGATCTTCCACAAATCTCCTAAACTGTGCTTCTCCACCCGACCACAATACCAGCACATCATCGATATAACGCCCCCAGAATGTTATATGGGGGCTCCACCAGGACGTTTCCTCACCAAACACGATGGTATCCTCCCACCAGCCCAGGTAGAGGTTAGCGTAAGTGGGAGCACATGGGCTCCCCATCGCTGTACCCCTGAGCTGGTGGAAAAATTTCCCATCGAATCTGAATACATTATGTTTAAGGATAAAGCCCAAGGTGGCTATGATGAACTGATTATGTGCAGAAAATTGTGTGCCTCCAAGAGATAGTTCCGCATCGGATACAGACACATCCGATACTGAGAAGTCTGATACGGCATCGGCGGATATAGAGAGGGGAGCCAGACTCAAATCTAGTTATCAAACTAGTGGTACTTCGAAAAAGGGGAGATGGGGAAAGTTCACAAGAAAGAACACAGGGCAAAGAGTGGACTCTTCACCTTTCCCTCATACCTCCTCCGCTACATCCTTGGCCTCGGGTGCGCCCTCATCCTCTTTTTTAGAGCAGAGAACCCATCAGAATTTTTACAATCTGAGGAACAACTCTACAAGAGCAAACCACAGGTGAACCATAGAGATGACGATTGCATCATTAATCTGACTCCTCGCTGCCTTACCCCTTTTGAGCGCCAGGTTCTCTCTAGGGGTCTTTCATTTGTTCCTACGAACTCATTTGATGAGTTTGGTTGGATAAAGGACATTAACCTCTTCTCACGGAAACTTAAGTGGAGGCGTTTCTTTAAATGTCATGATAAACAGGAATGCCTGAGATTGGGAATATCAGAGGAGGATCTCCCGGACTTTAGGATTCTAAGTGATCTTTGGAGTGAGAGTCTTGCAGTCCCGGGACATGGTCCCTTCACAGACTTAAGACCTAAAAGTCAAAAAATGCCACCAAGTTCCGAGGTGACTAGTATTGATATATTCACTAAATTGGTGACGGACGAACTTAGTCAACTTAAGAAAAGGGGTTGGACCCCTAGAGGCAATCTGAGGAGAGAGGAGAGGGAGGCATTGGAAACACTAATGAAGGATGATTCAATCGTCATAAAGCCATCCGACAAGGGTGGAAACCTGGTTGTTTTGACTCATAGCCAGTATAGGAGGATGTGCTGTGACATCTTGGATAATAAGGATACTTATGGAGTCATTAGGAGAGATCCGACTGTAGGGTTTAATCAGAAACTCCATTCATTACTTGAGGAAGCTCAGTCTCGTAGACTTATTTCAAAAAACGAGATGGACTTTATGTATTCTAAATTTCCGGTTTTACCGGTTTTTTACTCCCTACCCAAAGTGCATAAGGGGGTCGACCCCCTACGTGGACGCCCCATAGTTTCGGGGGTCGACTCCTTTACACAAAATAGCAGCATATATGTGGATAGGGTTTTGAGGGGTTTTGTCACAGCGCTACCTTCATATTTACGTGACACTTCGGATCTGCTCTTGAAATTGGAGGATGTAGCTGTAGAGGATAATATCTCTTTTGCCTCAATTGATGTAGAGACCCTCTACAGCTGCATCCCGCATGATCTGGGTGTCACTGCGGTGGAATATTTCCTCAGTACAAGAGGCACACAATTTTCTGCACATAATCAGTTCATCATAGCCACCTTGGACTTTATCCTTAAACATAATGTATTCAGATTCGATGGGAAATTTTTCCACCAGCTCAGGGGTACAGCGATGGGGAGCCCATGTGCTCCCACTTACGCTAACCTCTACCTGGGCTGGTGGGAGGATACCATCGTGTTTGGTGAGGAAACGTCCTGGTGGAGCCCCCATATAACATTCTGGGGGCGTTATATCGATGATGTGCTGGTATTGTGGTCGGGTGGAGAAGCACAGTTTAGGAGATTTGTGGAAGATCTAAATAAGAACAACTTGGGCTTGAGGTTTACATCAGACTTTCAAAAGGATAAGATTGACTTTTTGGATTTATCAATCTTTAGGGATGCCCAGGGTAAGATCCAAACTAGGACCTTTCGCAAACCCACGTCAACTAATAGCTTTCTCCATTGGCAGAGCCACCACCCCCTGAGTCTTAGGAGAGGAATACCGAGGGGGCAATACCTTCGGATGAGAAGGAACTGTTCCTCCACTACTGATTTTTACCATCAAGCAAGCGATCTCAAGAGGAGGTTCCTTCACAGGGGGTATCCTGAACAGGTATTAAGTGCAGCATATAGAAATGCAGTCATGACACCGAGGAGTACCACCTTGCAGACAAGGGTCAGGGATACCACACAAGTGATGAGAATTATCGGGGATTTTGATGACCGGTCGGAGGATGTTCGTAGGATTCTTGGAAAATATTGGGATATCCTGAAGGCAGATCCGGTTCTTGTAGACTTTATATCTCCCTCCCCCTCTATCACATTCAGACGAGGTAGAACCATCAGAGACAGGTTGGTCCATAGCAATTATGATTCGCCGTCTGGATCAACCTGGCTGGACACCAGGAAAGTGGGCACGTTCAGGTGCGGGAGATGTATATTTTGTAGATTTGTCAAACGGGGAGATCGGTTCCTCAGTGAAGTAACAGGGAGAACATACTTCAATAGACAATTTGCCAACTGCACCACGGTTGGTGTGATCTACCGGTTTAGATGTGATTGTGGGAAGGAATATGTAGGGAAAACTAAGCGTGAATTCAAGAAACGGATAGGTGATCATATTGGAGATATAAGGAATGCCAGGGATACTCCAATATCAAGGCATGTTAGGATGGAACATGGAGGTGGACTGGACGGTTTTACCTTTAATGCCATCGAGGTGGTCCCACCGCCGGTTAGGGGCGGGAATTGGGACAGACTCATCTTGCAGAAGGAGGCCCGATGGATTCACAGACTATGTACTGTGAGTCCATCTGGACTGAATGAACAGTTACATTTTGGATGTTTTTTATAGCACCTCACTTTTTGCATGCCCATCAGTTCCAGAGCCTTTGGTGGGTTTTCTCCTTGCTGCCTTTGCCCATAAACTTGCCCTATTCTTTTTAGCCCCTGCTTTCTGCTATGCCTATTATTCCGCAAAGGATGTGGCGTTTTATTATTTACCTAATATTAGGTTCATATTCATGACATCTATATTTTTCTATCACAGTTACTTCAATGGGATAGGGACTCTAATGTATACAACAGAAAAAATCCTTTTCTATTGTCTCACCTTAATCACTGTATCCCCTCCATAATGGCTGATCTGAGTTATCTTTATTTTGTCTCAAACACCACCTTTTCATATAGAGATTCTAATAACTATTTTCCTTCTCTCCTCTCTCTGCTGGTCTGAGAGGAGAGGGGGCGTGATTGGTGGTGCAGTTCTATCTGTTGTCCCTCTTGGCTTCCACTAATAGCGTTCCACTGTGGGACGCATTGGTGCGCATGCGCGGGTGCGCGTCACCGGGTTCTCCGCTCACGTGACCGCAGCCTTCCTTTCAATCTGGTGCTCGGCAGTGGGCGTGAGTTATGGCGCGTGCGCGGGCGGACGTCATCGGGGGTTCCCGATCACGTGACCGCGGCACGTGAAGGGGCGGAAGTACTGGGTACAGAATGTGTGCAACCCGCCTTAGCATATGCGTCCATGAGTGAGCCAGAAAGGGTTAATCATTGGCCGTATCACAGGTGAGAAGGTGTTTGGGTTGTTATATATAGGTGAGCAATGTGCGGGCATCTTTTCTTCCCCATTGAATTTGCACCATGGCACTTTGACTGCGTCCAAACCGGAGGATGGCAAATTGAGGAGTGTATCTGCTGCTGATACGGGGATAATGGACCCGCTCATTATCTAGGGAGTCCAGTGGAAACTGTCCTTATCTGTCTTACACTGAGGCTTAAGCTAAGTAGTTAATACTGTATATTTGAATAATTTGCTGTTTACCCCTTGTCCCAGCATTATCTATGCAATTTGAACACCCCTTTTGATCATTTAACCTGTTGGGTGTGAATCATCTGGCTTTATCTTATGCTTACTGGGACTGTATATACTCTGGGGTTAAATTGCTCTCAGTGGGACTCAGGACTACCAACATCTGATTTTCTATTGAGCTAATTTTGAACTGACTATTTTTTCCACCCCTGAAGAACCTCATATGGATGAGGGGAAACGCGTCGGGCGGTTGTTTTTGAACCATTAGTTCATCTCTGAATGGTTATTTCCTGGGTCACTGTACCCTATCACTGTCTCTAGTCTAATTATACTGGTGACAGTGTTTCCATTTTTATGCATAATTGAGAGATTATTGTTGGTTCATTATATTGGAAATTATTCCTTTAGTACTATCACCTCATCTGCTAGGGTCATTTAGGGCCCGGAGGGATAGTCTTCATTGAGCGGGGGCGCCAACTGCGCAGGCCTCTAGGGTGCCGACCTCCGCGGCAAGGAAGGGGCGAGTTTTAGGGTCTATTGAGGGTCAGGCCCCCCCTCCCCTGTACGTTTTTTGATTGATATTTGTATTGTTAAAATTGATGTTGGGACTTCTTTCCCTTTTAAACTTGATAATAATAAAAATTGGCAATTTTAGGAGTTTTTGGTTATAATTTTCTCATCTCTGATGTCCCACAGACTACAATATGGTGTAGTCCGGGAAACATGTCCCAGAAAAACATGAACATTGAAAATAAAAAGCATCTTTAACTCACCTTCTCCTGCGACGCTCTCTCCGGCCTCTGTATGCTGCTGCTTCAGAGCCGGGTAATTATTGGCATGCCTATTCATGTATGCTGCCACAGCCGACCTGGAAGTAGCTGCAGCGAGGGTCAGTGCCGGCCAGAAATATAGCAGACCTGGAGAATTAAGCACCACGGACAGCATGCTCGGGCACAGGTGAGTATAAGTCCATGTGCACTCACATATGATGGATCACATCTCACGGATGACACATGGACAACCCAAGTGTGCCGTGAATCATGACACACGGAGGGACATAGGCGTTTTTAACATGTCAGTGAAAAATGTCTGTGTTTTTCACTGACGTGTGAAACAGGCATAATACATACATTTTTTTATAACAGCAATGCAATTCCTCAACATAGGAACGTATAATTCTGCACACAGATAAGTGATAAAAAATAATCATCCAAGTTCTCTGGATGAAACTGACGATTTTTTATACTGTCACGTGATCTCGGCCAATTTGTCATTATCTTGAAATATCTGTTGTCTTCCCTCAAGCCTTTCGTAGCACATTTATAAAAATAAATTTAGTTGTTTGGTGTAGATCCGGACTGTAAACTCATGTATGAATGAGCACCACATTTATATAGCATCAACATAGAAAAAATATAGCACTCACCAGTTATTTTGCTGTGCATAATGCCATTTATTCAATGGTGGAGGTTACATGTGCGGAGAGGGCTGGTGGGGAGAGGGAGTACACGCCGTACGTGGCAGACGACGGCCGTTTCGCACCTGTCCGGTGCTTCAGCTGAAACTTTACTCACCTTCTCCTGCTCTCCTGTCTCTGCCGCTGCTGTCACTTGCTGCCGACCGCCGCTCATTATGCTTATTTAATATTCACTTCACTGCGGCGGAAGCGGCAGCAGCGGGGAGTCGGCAGGACCGGAGACCGATGTTCAGCACCACGGACAGCCAGGGACAGGTGAGTTGAAAGTTCTCGTTCTCCGTGTGTTATCACAGATAACACACGGAGAACACACGTAGTGCCATAAACACGGCACACGGAGGGGAAAACGCACCTTTGACATGTCCGTGAAACACGTGTGTGATTTTCACAGATGTGTGAAGGGGGCCTAAAACAGCTGCTTTTGAACACACTGAAGTTGCCAGGTTTTGGGGGGTTTTTTTGTTTTTTTTTTAGATTGGTTTTATTGAAGATTTAAGTTATAATCAACAAAGGAGAGACAACCTAAGGGCATGTGCGCACGTTGTGTCGTTCAGTGCAGAAAAGTCTGCTCATGTGCGCTTCAAATCGCTCCAGAAACACTGCAGAATGGATGCAGTGCGTTTGCAGCATAGATGCCGATTTTATGCGCTCGGGATGCTTCCTCTCCCACAGACCCCCTTCACACGCACGTGTCTCCAGTACATGCTTGGTCCGTTCCTGCACGTACTGGAGATACGGACACACGTACTCCAATGTTATTCAATGTATGGAGTTACACATGCGTTATTCCATATGGTGCGTGTGTCCGTGTGCGTGATACGTTTGTTTGTCCGTAACATATGGATGCATGTCCGTTTTCCTCATGGAACATGCACACACGCACCCATTAAACTTAATGAGTCTGTGAGCACACGTACGTGACACGGATGCAGCTCCGTGTCCGTTTGTGCTTTTTTGAAGCGATATCGGTCAATCTTTTTGTTCTGTGTATGTCAGTCAATCTCCCTCAGTCCGTCGGTCGGTCTCAATTCTCTCTCTGACAGTCTCTCTCCCTCTCTCATACTCACCGTTCCCCGATCACTGCCGCAGCGCTGCACAGCTGATAAAAAAACTCTGGCGACTTTTACTATTTTGAAAATGCTGGCCGCCCATTATTCAATCTCATATTCCCTGCTTTCCCCGCCCACCGGCGCCTATGATTGGTGTCAGTTAGACACGCCCCCACGCTGAGTGACAGCTGTCTCACTGCAACCAATCACAGCCGCCGGTGGGCGTGTCTATAACGAGCTGTCAAAAAAATAAATAAATAATTAAAAAAAAATGGCGTGCAGTCCCCCCCAATTTGGAAACCAGCCAGGGTAAAGCCACACGGCTGAAGGCTGGTATTCTCAGGATGGGGAGCTCCACGTTATGGGGAGCCCCCCAGCCTAACAATATTAGCTAGCAGCCACCCGGAATTGCCGCACCATTAGATGTGACAGTCCCGGGACTTTACCTAGCTCATCCCGAATTGCCCTGGTGCGGTGGCAATCGGGGTAATAAGGAGTTAATGGCAGCAACCCATAGCTGCCACTAAGTCCTAGATTAATCATGGCAGGCGTCTCCCCGAGATACCTTCCATGATTAACCTGTAAGTTAAAGTAAATGAACACACACACCCGAAAAAATCCTTTATTTGAAATAATAATCAATAACAAACACCCTCGGTCACCATTTTATTAAGCTCCCGAAACCCATCCTTGTCCGGTGTAATCCACAGAGGTCCCGCGACGCTCTCAGCTCTGCTACATGAAGGTGACAGGAGCTGCAGTAGAACACCGCCACTCCTGTCAGCTCCACACAGCAACTGAAGTGAGTCGCGTGATCAATGATGAAGTCAGTCAGGTTACTCGCGGCCACCGCTGGATCCTCCAACTGTGACAGCAAGTCGCCCGAGTGACTGAAGTGAGCTGCGCGATCAACGATGAAGTCACAGTTGAGTTGCGGTCTCGGGTGGAGGACTCCAGCTGGCCGCGGGTAGCCTGAGTGACAGCAGCGCTAATCGCGCTGCTCACTTCAGTCACTCAGGGGATTAGCGGTCACCGGTGAGTCCTTCACGGGTGACCACTAATCAGAACGCCACACAGACAGAGCCGCGGTATGACAATGAAGTCAGGTGAAGTTCACCCAAGTTCATTCTCATCGCGCGACTCTGTCTGTCTGCTGTCAGTGGGTATGTATCAACGATATTGTACATCACACACGGATCATTTCACACGGACAACACACGGACATTACACGTACGTATCTCACGCACACACGGCCATTCCACACGCACACACGGCTAGCATACGCCATCACACGGATGTCACACATACCGGAGAAATGGACATAAAATACGGAACACGGACCAGAAAAACGGAACGCAAGACACGCACGTGTTTTTCACGTGCGTGTAAAGGGGGCCATAGACAGAGTGGGAGCTGCATCCAAAGCGCACGGAATAATTGACATGCTGCATTTTTAGGGCTCATGCGCACGTTGCTTTTTTTTTGCGTTTCTGCAGCGTTTTAAGCTGCAGCGTCACATTGTCAAAATTCATGCGTTCTGCTTCCCCAGCAAAGTCTATGAGAATCATGCAAAATCCATGCGCACGTTGCTTTTTTAAAAGCAGCGTTTTGATTGTCAAAAATTTGACAAATTCTCTGCGTTTAAAAAAGCAGCATGTTAATTCTTTTGTTTGTTTTGGCAGCGTTCTACACCCATTGAAATCAATGAGTTGTAGAAAAACGCTACCAAAAGGCTAAGCAGTGCGTTTGCACAGCATTTTTGTTGCGATCCGCATGTTTTTTTGACATAACAAATGCAGGTCTTTCAGTCTCTCTCTCTGTCGGTTGGTCGGTCTCTCTCTCTCTGTTGGTCGGTCTTTCCCTCTCTCTTTCATACTCACCGATCCACGATCACCTGTGCAGCGCTGCACGGCGTTCACACTGTGGCGGCTTCTCCTCTTTTGAAAATGCCGGCCGCTCATTATTCAATCTCGTATTCCCTGATTCCGCCACCCACCGGTGCCTATGATTGGTTGCAGTCAGACACGCCCCCACGCTGAGTGACAGCTGTCTTACTGCAACCAATCACAGCCGCCGATGAGCATGTCTATATCATGCAGTAAAAAAAATAAATAAATAATTTTAAAAAAAAACAACATGCGGTCCCCCCCAATTTGGATACCAGCCAGGGTAAAGCCACACGGCTGAAAGCTGGTATTCTCAGGATGGGGAGCTCTACGTTATGGGGAGCCCCCCAGCCTAACAATATCAGCCAGCAGCCGCCTGGAATTGCCGCATCCATTAGATGCGACAGTCCCGGGACTCTACTCGGCTCATCTCGAATTGCCCTGGTGTGGTGGCATTCGTGGTAATAAGGAGATAATGGCAGCCCATAGCTGCCACTAAGTCCTAGGTTAATCATGGCAGGCGTCTCCCCGAGATACCTTCCATCATTAACCTGTAAGATAAAGAAAATAAACACACACATCCAAAAAATCCTTTATTTGGAATGAAAGGCAAAAAAACACCCTCTTTCACCACTTTATTAATCCCCAACTACCCGTCCAGGTCCGACATAATCCACAGAGGTCCCACGACGCTTTCAGCTCTGCTACATGAAACTGACAACGAACTCCTTCAAAAGTGTTGGAAGACCATTTCCGGTGAGTACCTCTTGAAGCTCATCAAGAGAATGCCAAGAGTGTGCAAAGCAGTAATGAAAGCAAAAGGTGGCTACTTTGAAGAACCTAGAATATAAGACATATTTTCAGTTGTTTCACACTTTTTTGTTAAGTATTTCATTCCATATGTTTTAATTCATAGTTTTGATGCCTTCAATGTGAATCTACAATTTTTAGAGTCTTGAAAATAAAGAAAACTCTTTGAATGAGAAGGTGTGTCCAAACATTTGGTCTGTACTGTAAGAATAACCTTCCCAAAAGTGAACTAGTCCATGTATTGCCCAGCACTATGTCCCAAAAGATGAAAAAAAAAGTTTGGTTACTCAATTTCATTTGTTTTTCATCTCAAAAGCATTTAACAAGAAGGTACCTGCTTCTGTCTCCAAACATTAGCACACTGTCCCTGGAGGCTTGCATTTATCTTCCGTCTCATTCTTCCATGCTGAGTATATAGTTATATATCTGGCCTTATTATATCAGACTCTGATGAGTGTGAAGATATTAATTAAAATAACAGAGGTAATGGCATGCATATTTCATGCGCATTACTCACCTTGCCCTGCACCGTGGCCAATGATGCCCCAAGCTACAAGATAATTGCATTCTTTATCTACAATGATAGCACATTACTGTAAACTAACATCTATAAGGCAAGTCGTCAAAGGTTGTAAGCAAGAATATGTAGAATTGGGCAAAAGTTATATTACTTTTGCTGTTTTTCCTCCAGTTTGAGCAGCTCTGCCAAAGTAGAGCTCATGATAAGATGCCAACCTGTCAAATTCACCAAAAACGATAGGGTTTTTAATCCACAAATGCTACTCCTGTCCTTAACTATAGTAGAATTTCTGTCGAGGAGCATGGAGGTTAACAGAACTCAGAAGATGCGCTGAACTGAATTTAGCGCAGTATACTCCTGTGAGACCCTCATTAAATATAATGTTTTCTTCCCTAGTCTTAAGAAATATGCCCCAAGATTTCTCAAAATTAAATAATCTGTCATGGGTGTGCCCCACTCGGGCTGGCCCTCTGACTAGGCTGGGACTAAAAGGTCACAACACCTTATTATGGATAGGTCTGCAGCTTCTGTTTCCTGTCTAGTTATCCTTTGCAGCCTTGATCTTATGTGCAGCTCCTTGTGATCACTCCCCTTTTGCTATAAAAAGTCACATGTCTTATCATCCGATGCTAGTGATAGAATTATTTGTAAGCTTTCCACTTTAGAAGGAACCAGTCTCTGGAAGAAACTGAGATGTTGTAACAATTGCAGCCATTGTGCTTAGCTGCATTTGGAAGAGTTTGGAATGGTTTCCTTATTGTGTCTATTTTTCCACTGTCTGTCTCCTTTCCCTTGTGTTCTATTATTGTAGTGGTGAGACTAGTGCTCTCACCAGCCTACTCATTAGTCAGGGTGAGTTCAGGGCAAGCTAGGGCCTAAGCACATGATCAACGACGAGGGAAGGGACTCGTATAGGGATGTTAGGGAGTGCATGGAACAGATTCAGGTGAATGCAGGAGGTAACCGTGCTCCCCTCTCCTTAGTGTCAGGGCCCACTATTGTATCATGTTCCTGAGGTACCCTGTGTGTTGTGGCATTTGCCGGGCGGTTCCCTTGTACTTGCCAGAGCTCCTGATAGTCACTGATTGTTAAATTGAATGAGATTTACTTTGGGTATAATATGACACATTGTTACTAGTGATGAGCGAGCATGCTTGTCACTACTCGGTACTCGCACGAGTATCGCTGTACTCGGGCTGCTCGGCGGGGACCGAGTAATCTCGCGATACTCGTGCTGTACTCGTGGTCTTCATTTCTGCATGTTGGCGCTCTTTTGAGAGCCAGCCCTCATGCAGGGATTGGCTGGCAGACCACTGCAATGCCACAGCCCTGTTAGTTGTGGAATTGCAGTGATTGGCCGGCCTGCACAGCGTGACCGAGCCTTTATATCGGCCGGCGCGCTGTGCTCTGCTCACAGCTATCCAGACTGTCAGTGCAGGGAGAGTGTCGCTGATTCAGGGAAAGCTTTGCGGCCCTTTATAGCTTTTTCAGTTGCAGGGCTGCAAACAGTGTGACCAAAAGTCCTTCTCAGGACTATTCTAGTTGTATACAGGCAGGCAGGGTATAGCCAGGTCGGAGTACAGTAGCAGAGTCCTTCTCAGGACTACTGTTGCTATATACAGGCAGGGTATAGCCAGGTCTGAATACAGGCTAGTGACCAAAAGAGTCCTTGTCAGGACTATTGTACCAGTATACAGGCAGGCAGGCAGGCAGGGTAGTGGTGACCGTATACCAGCCTTCATCATATCTGGGGCTGGTGTACACAGTGTAAAACAGTCCAGATAGTGTCTGACTTGTCTGTAATTGTCGCTCCCCAAAAAAACCTGTTAGGTTCTTATTGCGTCCGTGCTTGGTTTTTAAAACCGCACGTGTGTGCCTGTTGGTGGCAGCGTACAGGTGCACTTGTGTGCAATTTCCAGAAACTTTAATATAACGCACAAGTAGTGAATATACACGTCAGCAGTGCACAGCATTGCAAAATGCGCAAGGGCATTGGCAAGGAACAAGGAAGTGGACGTGATGGTGGTGCAGGCAGAGGCCGAGGTCGTGGGCAAGCTCTAATTTCGCCACAACAAAGGGCCACATCTAGTCGCTCGCACGTCCTGTCCCAAATTCTTGGGGACCGCAGCAGTACACCGCTCTTGAACCAAGACCAGTGTCAACAGGTTGTTAGTTGGATAGCAGATAATGCTTCCAGTCAGATTGGCACCACCACAAACACTCTGTCTTCCACACGGTCAAGTGTCAGTAGCCGTGATACTGCACCGCACATTTCTGAACCTGATCCTCCTTCCTACCACCAGGCTGAGTACACGTCCTCCTCGGACATTAATGATCCCACACTTGGACACTCGGAAGAGCTGTTCACGTTTCCATTCACACATTCTGGCCTCTCGCCAGCTCATATTGAAGTGGGTCATGAGGAGATCGTCTGTACAGATGGCCAAATATTTGAGCAGCCACGTTCTCACGAAGTTGGCAACGTGTCTCAACAAGTGGTGGACGATGATGAGACACAATTGTCAGGAGGAGGAGCAGGGTGCGGAAGAGGAAGACGACGTGGTGGATGATCCAGTAACTGACCCAACCTGGCAGGAGGATATGCAGAGCGAGGACAGCAGTGCACAGGGGGAGGGAGGCGTAGCATCACAACAGGCAGTAAGAAGCAGGGTGGTGGCCCCAGGCAGAAGTCAGGCAACCGTTCCCCGGAACAACACGACGACACAAGGTGCCTGTACAAATGTTAGGTCTTCCCGAGTCTGGCAGTTTTTTAAGTTGGATCCAGATGATTCAAAAAAGGCCATTTGCAACACCTGCCTGCATCAGCAGGGGTACCAAAACTAGCAGCCTGACCACCACCAGCATGATCAGGCACATGTCAGCCAAGCACCCGACTTTGTGGGAAGTACAACAGAGTCGAGGAGCAGTGCTTGCTGATGTCACTGCTACGTCTTCGCTGGTTGTGCATGCGAGCCAATCCCCTGTCCATGCTGCCTGCGAACAAGCCTCCTCCACTCCTGCACCTGCAGTTGCCTACGCAGAAAGAACACCATCATCAAGCACGTCCTTGTCCCAGCGCAGCGTTCAGTTATCCATTCAGCAAACCTTTGAACGCAGGCGCAAATACACTGCCAACACCCCACATGCCACAGTTCTAAATGCTAACATTTCGCGACTGCTTGCGCTGGAAATGTTGCCTTTTAGGCTGGTGGAGACAGAAGCATTCCGTGACCTGATGGCGGCAGCTGTCCCACGTTACTCAGTCCCCAGCCGCCACTATTTCTCCCGGTGTGCCGTCCCCGCGTTGCATAACCACGTGTCACAAAACATCACACGTGCCCTGAACAACGCTGTTTCACCCAAGGTCCACCTAACCACAGACACGTGGACAAGTGCTTGTGGGCAAGGCCGCTACATCTCGTTGACGGCACACTGGGTTAATATTGTGGAAGCTGGGACCCAGTCTGAGCGAGGGACGGAACACGTCCTTCCCACACCAAGGTTTGCAGGCCCTACCTCAGTCAGTGTTTCACCCACACTCTACAGCTCCGGAATGTCATGCTCTTCAGCCTCCTCCTCCTCCTGCGCATCCTCATCCACTGTGCCCTCCACACCAGTCACAAGCTGGAAGCACTGCAGCACTGCCTCGGCGAAGCGGCAACAGGCTGTGCTGAAGCTAATCTGCATAGGTGACAAACCCCACAATGCAGAAGAGCTGTGGACAGCTCTGAAACAGCAGGCAGATCACTGGCTCACACCTCTGAACCTAAAGCCAGGAAAGGTCGTGTGTGACAATGGCCGGAACCTGGTGGCGGCTTTGAGGCGAGGCCAGCTGACACATGTTCCATGCGTGGCCCATGTGCTCAACCTCGTGGTTCAGCGGTTTATAAAGTCATACCCAGAGCTGTCTGATCTGCTGGTAAAAGTTCGCCGCCTGTCTGCACATTTTCGAAAGTCACCTACTGCTTCAGCCGGCCTTGCCGGCTTTCAGCGCCGTTTGCATCTTCCGGCTCACAGACTGGTGTGTGATGTCCCCACGCGTTGGAATTCAACTCTGCACATGTTGGTCAGGATATGTGAGCAGAAGAGGGCAGTTGTTGAGTACCTGCATCACCTAAGCCGTCGGGAAATGGGTCAAACTCCACACATAACACCTGAGGAGTGGAGATGGATGTCAGACCTATGTACCATCCTCCAAAACTTTGAGGACTCCACCAAGATGGTGAGTGGTGATGACGCCATTATTAGCGTCACCATACCGCTACTCTGCCTTCTAAAACGGTCTCTGCTGAAAAACAAACATGATGCATTGCAGGCGGAGCGCGATGAGTTGCAGCAAGAAACAGTAGTGGGTGTGGGTGATAACACACAGCCCAGCCTCGTCTCATCACAACGTGCAGTGGAGGACTATGACGAGGAGGAGGATGAAGACATGGAGCAACTCTCCGGCCAAATTGAGGATATGACATGCACACCAGTCATATCCTCGGTTCAGCGTGGCTGGCCAGAGGACAGGGTAGATGAGGAGGAGGAGGAGGAGGAGGAGGAGGAGGACAGCATGTTCAGTCATCTTGTTGGTCAGGCTACTGAAGTCCTGGCTGTTAAGAGTCTGGCGCACATGGCTGACTTTATGGTAAGCTGCCTGTCTCGTGACCCTCGCGTTAAGAACATCTTGGCCGACAATCATTACTGGTTGGTAACACTGTTAGACCCACGCTACAAGGAGAACTTTTTGTCTCTTATTCCCGTGGAGGAGAGGTCAACCAAAATGCAGCAGTTCCGGAAGGCCATACTCACGGAAGTAGGCAAAGCATTCCCCTCACAAAACGCTAGCGGCATAGGTCAGGAATCAGTGGACAACCGAGGCGTACAGCCGAGAGAGGCACAAGTCCAATCCGCCAGAGGTAGGGGAACAGTCTTTAAGATGTGGGACAGTTTTCTCAGCCCCTCACGTACCACAGCCCCTGAGGTGCGGGGTAGTGCCACAAGAAATCCTAAGTTTGCCCAGATGCTGAAGGAGTACCTTGCAGATCGAACAACTGTACTCCGACATTCCTCTGTGCCTTACAATTATTGGGTATCCAAGCTGGACACGTGGCATGAATTGGCTCTCTACGCCTTGGAAGTCCTGGCCTGCCCTGCTGCTAGCGTTTTGTCAGAGCGTGTTTTTAGTGCCGCAGGTGGAATCATTACAGATAAACGCACCCGCCTGTCAACTGAAAATGCTGACAGGCTGACTCTGATCAAGATGAACAAGGGTTGGATTGGGCCAGACTTCACCACACCACCAGCAAATGAGAGCGGAATTTAAAGTTTGCCATGTACCTCCACTCACCCATGGGTACACACTTCTGGACTTTGGATAATCGCTGGACTGCTCCTCCTTCTCCTCATGCGCCACCATGATGATGACCGTTACAAATTGCAATACTTAGGCCTTTGTTTCAGGTATACCCCCAGTGGTAAATTTTTTCGCCCATTCTTTGCAGAATGGACATTACAACGACAGGAGACCCGCTCCTTTGCAATGGGAACAATGTTTTGAGGCCCTCATGCACGTCTCTACCCAGGGACAACGTGGAGCCTCCCAATTTTTGGCTGCCCTGCCTAAGGGCTATACTATAATACACCCACTTCCTTAAAATGGACACTTAATGTTTTGAGGCCCTCATGCACGTCTCTACCCAGGGACAACGTGGAGCCTCCCAATTTTTGGCTGCCCTGCCTAAGGGCTATACTATAATACACCCACTTCCTTAAAATGGACACTTAATGTTTTGAGGCCCTCATGCACGTCTCTACCCAGGGACAACGTGGAGCCTCCCAATTTTTGGCTGCCCTGCCTAAGGGCTATACTATAATACACCCACTTCCTTAAAATGGACACTTAATGTTTTGAGGCCCTCATGCACGTCTCTACCCAGGGACAACGTGGAGCCTCCCAATTTTTGGCTGCCCTGCCTAAGGGCTATACTATAATACACCCACTTCCTTAAAATGGACACTTAATGTTTTGAGGCCCTCATGCACGTCTCTACCCAGGGACAACGTGGAGCCTCCCAATTTTTGGCTGCCCTGCCTAAGGGCTATACTATAATACACCCACTTCCTTAAAATGGACACTTAATGTTTTGAGGCCCTCATGCACGTCTCTACCCAGGGACAACGTGGAGCCTCCCAATTTTTGGCTGCCCTGCCTAAGGGCTATACTATAATACACCCACTTCCTTAAAATGGACACTTAATGTTTTGAGGCCCTCATGCACGTCTCTACCCAGGGACAACGTGGAGCCTCCCAATTTTTGGCTGCCCTGCCTAAGGGCTATACTATAATACACCCACTTCCTTAAAATGGACACTTAATGTTTTGAGGCCCTCATGCACTTCTCTACCCAGGGACAACGTGGAGCCTCCCAATTTTTGGCTGCCCTGCCTAAGGGCTATACTATAATACACCCACTTCCTTAAAATGGACACTTAATGTTTTGAGGCCCTCATGCACGTCTCTACCCAGGGACAACGTGGAGCCTCCCAATTTTTGGCTGCCCTGGCAAAGGGCTATACTGAAATAGACCCACTTCCTTACAATGGGCACTTCAGGTTTACAGGCCATCATGCACGTCTCTATCCAGGGACAATGTGGAGCCTCCCAATTTGTGGCTGCCCTGGCAAAGGGCTATACTGAAATAGACCCACTTCCTTACAATGGGCACTTCAGGTTTACAGGCCATCATGCACGTCTCTATCCAGGGACAATGTGGAGCCTCCCAATTTTTGGCTGCCCTGGCAAAGGGCTATACTGAAATAGACCCACTTCCTTACAATGGGCACTTCAGGTTTACAGGCCATCATGCACGTCTCTATCCAGGGACAATGTGGAGCCTCCCAATTTGTGGCTGCCCTGGCAAAGGGCTATACTGAAATAGACCCACTTCCTTACAATGGGCACTTCAGGTTTACAGGCCATCATGCACGTCTCTATCCAGGGACAATGTGGAGCCTCCCAATTTGTGGCTGCCCTGGCAAAGGGCTATACTGAAATAGACCCACTTCCTTACAATGGGCACTTCAGGTTTACAGGCCATCATGCACGTCTCTATCCAGGGACAATGTGGAGCCTCCCAATTTGTGGCTGCCCTGGCAAAGGGCTATACTGAAATAGACCCACTTCCTTACAATGGGCACTTCAGGTTTACAGGCCATCATGCACGTCTGTATGCAGGGGCATTGGTGAACCTCACAATTTTGGACTGCCCTGGCAAAGGAAAATACTACAAAGACTCACTTCCTCAAAATGGGCACATTAGACTCAAGAGGCCTTCATGTACGTCTCTTCTCAGGGACATCGGAGTGCCACACAATGTTTTCACGTAAAATCTTTCATGTATTAATCTCAAAAAGTAACATACACCAGCTCTATCTCACTATAGGGTATGTGCCCTTAACATTTCTGCCATGAAAAATCATTTTGGGGTCATTTTGGAAGGTTTTCTGGTGAGTCCGTAAAAATGGCGTGAAACGCGGACAAAATTGTTCACAGCTGTGACTTTTGAGTGATAAATGCTTCAAGGGGTCTTCCCCATGCTGTTGCCATGTCATTTGAGCACTCTTCTGAGACTTTTGTGACATTTTTAGGGTTTCTCCATGCTGCCGGGGGGTCATTTCACAAAAATACTCGGGTCTCCCATAGGATAACATTGGGCTCGTTGCTCGGGCCGAGTACACGAGTATCTTGGGAGGCTCGGCCCGAGCTTCGAGCACCCGAGCTTTTTAGTACTCGCTCATCACTAATTGTTACTTTTTACATATTCTGATTCTGCAATGTGACTTGTAACCAATATATACAATAAGCCCTTATCTGTCTACATAATAGTAGTAGTAGTAGTAATTGAGCCTGATGAAGAGACCTGAGTAGTCTCGAAAGCTTGCTATTATTACCATCTTTTCAGTTAGCCATTAAAAGGTATCAACCACTGAGGACTTCAGTTCTTTTAAACAATTTTTTTTAATCTCTACTGGCTAACACGGTACAAAGATATATTTTACCTGTACATAATAGTAATATGATTTACGAAATGCACACTTACTCATTCATTTCTATAGTATTCCCAATGTCTGCAAGTCAAATGTAAGCCTATAATCCTAAAATGAGGCCTTCCCTCCAATCTTCACTGGGGCTGCAGTGTGCTATTGTGCAGGTGCATCAAACATAAGGGTATCTACATAATGAATCAAACAAGCAGGTGACACTGGAGTAGAGAAAACCTTCTAGCGGTGGTGATCTAATTATGCTTCACTGCTTCTCCATCTAGTGTATTAGTGGTAGACAGTAAATCCACTGACAGGTGAAGTTAGTGCTATTGATTATATCATTACACATGTCCAGGGGTGGGAAGAATTAGGCAGCAAGTAGAAAAGCCAGTTTTTGAAGTGCATGAGTTTGAAGCAGAAAGAAATGGACAAGTGTACTACTCTGAGCAGCTTCGACAAGGGAAAACATGTGCTGGCTAGATGACTAGGTAAGAGCATCGCCAAAACAGCAGGTCTTGTGGGATGCAGTGTTAGTATGAAGAAGTATAAACAAGGACAATATGTTAACTGACATCTGTCATGTGGCTGAAGGCTAATTGATCCATGGAGGTCCCACCACATGACTGCTGTTAATGACTTGTTGACAGAGCACAGGTCACCTTCAGAGGTCTAACATAGTCTATTCCTTCACCTACCCAAAGTTAGGCAAATGATTTTAATATTATGGCATTATCGCTAATACAGAATTCAGAATGTGAAGAACAATCATCTAAGAAGACAGAACGATTTGTGCAAGCCTACATTTACAGAAGATCTTTGGTTAGTTCTCCAACAACCTCCCTGCTAAGTTTCTTCAAAAACTGTCTGCAAGCATACACAGAAGAAATGATGCTTTGATTCTGTTATGAAGGCAAAAGGTGGTCATATCTAATAGGGATTTGAGTTATGCGGGCTTTACACGTTACGATCTATCGTGCGATTGCACGAGCGATCGTAACCGCCCACGGCGTTTGTGCGTCACGGACAATTGATTGCCCGTGGCGCACAAAGTCGAAAACCCCCGTCACACGTACTTACCTCCCGTGCGACGTTGCTGAGGGCGGCGAACATCACTTCCTGAAGTGGGAGGGATGTTCGGCATCACAGCGACGTCACACAGCGGCCGCCCAATAGAAGCGGAGGGGCGGAGATGAGCGGGATGTAAACATCCCGCCCACCTCCTTCCTTCCACATAGCCGGCAGCAGCTGCGGGACGAAAGTAAGCGATGTTCATCATTCCCGTGGTTTCACACGGAGCGACGTGTGCTGCCACGGGAACGATGAACAACCGGTGCCATGTTTCATAAACAATTTTATAAAACCTAGCGACAAGTACACAACACACGATTTGTGAGTGATACTGCTTCGCTAGGAGGTGTCACACAGGCCGACGTTGCAAGCGATGCCGGATGTGCATCACAAAAACCATGACCCAGACGATCTATCGCACGATAGATCGTCTCGTGTATAGCAGGCATTAGATCTTTT
This sequence comes from Anomaloglossus baeobatrachus, assembly GCF_048569485.1. Classification (NCBI taxonomy): domain Eukaryota; kingdom Metazoa; phylum Chordata; class Amphibia; order Anura; family Aromobatidae; genus Anomaloglossus; species Anomaloglossus baeobatrachus. The sequence continues at coordinate 547,626,025 of NC_134356.1, forward strand.
GTTCATTTATTTTCCATTTTGTTAATTGGTAAAATAAACTATTAGCACTTCTATTTTTTTAAAGCATTCCTATTTTTGAGCATATTTTTCCATACCTGCCTATTACTTCTGCACAATACTGTACATGATTGCTATTTGGAATTTGCAATTACATTACAAGCAATACATTTACCTGTATTGGGATTATATTTGACTCAGATCTTTCTTTTGTCCCCTATATCCAATTAATTACACGCCTATGTACCCTGTACCTCAAGAGTATAGAAGATGCTCTGCTGTGATTTCCTAGAATACTGAGCTGGCAGTGACACAATTCCCCTGTGCAGAGCATCTTGCACATTAGGAGATGTTCTGCTGTGTTTTCCTGAGCTACTGAGCTGGCAGGTTGATTAACTGCGCAGGGTTCCATGCTGTTTCTGGGAGGTGCTGATTACTCAGGTGTTTCATCTTCCTGCTAATTGCTCTGCTTCTTTACTGAGTATGCTTCCCCAGAATCTTGCCAGTCATGCATTTTGTTTCTGTAGTTGTGCTGTTGGCCTGTTTTTCTGCATGTGTTCTGATCTTTGTTTCTTGACCCCAGACTCTTGTTTGACTCTTCTCTGCCCGCTCCCTGTTCCTGCCGTGACCTCCTGGCTTTTGACCTCGGACCGTTACCTGACCACGTCTCAGTTTTCTCCCTGAATCTATTACATACTCTCCTGAAATTCTGACCCTCGGATTGTGACCTGGCTATGGTTCTGTGTACTCCCTGTATCCATATGTATCCTCCTGTTACCAGACCCCAGCTTGCCTTGCTACTCTTTCGTCTGTGCTATCCGTAAGTACTGACTTGCATTACATTACCTACAGTGCTGGCCAAAAGTATTGGCACCCCTGCAATTCTGTCAGATAATACTCAGTTTCTTCTTGAAAATGATTGCAATCACAAATTCTTTGGTATTATTAACTTCATTTAATTTGTCTTCAATGAAAAAAAATTAAAAAAAACTGTCATAAAGCCAAATTGGATATAATTCCACACTAAACATAAAAAAGGGGGTGGACAAAAGTATTGGCACTGTTTGAAAAATCATGTGATGCTTCTCTAATTTGTGTAATTAACAGCACCTGTAACTTACCTGTGGCACCTAACAGGTGTTGGCAATAACTAAATCACACTTGCAGCCAGTTGACATGGATTAAAGTTGACTCAACCTCTGTCCTGTGTCCTTGTGTGTACCACATTGAGCATGGAGAAAAGAAAGAAGACCAAAGAACTGTCTGAGGACTTGAGAATCCAAATTGTGAGGAAGCATGAGCAATCTCAAGGCTACAAGTCCATCTCCAAAGACCTGAAAGTTCCTGTGTCTACGGTGCGCAGTGTCATCAAGAAGCACTAGCATGGCACTGTGGCTAACCTCCCTAGATCTGGAAGGAAAAGAAAAATTGACGAGAGATTTCAACGCATGATTGTGCGGATGGTGGAAAAAGAACCTCGACTAACATCCAAACAAGTTCAATCTGCCCTGCAGTCTGAGGGTACAACAGTGTCATCCCGTACTATCCGTCAGTGTCTGAATCAAAAGGGACTGTATGGTAGGATACCCAGGAAGACCCCACTTCTTACCCCGAGACATAAAAAAGCCAGGCTGGAGTTTGCCAAGACGTACCTGAAAAAGCCTAAAACATTTTGGAAGAATGTTCTCTGGTCAGATGAGACAAAAGTAGAGCTTTTTGGGAAAAACCATCAACATAGAGTTTACAGGAAAAAAAGAGGCATTCAAAGAAAAGAACACGGTCCCTACAGTCAAACATGGCGGAGGTTCCCTGATGTTTTGGGGTTGCTTTGCTGCCTCTGGCACTGGACTGCTTGACCGTGTGCATGGCATTATGAAGTCTGAAGACTACCAACAAATTTTGCAGCATAATGTAGGTCCCAGTGTAAGAAAGCTGGGTCTTCCTCAGAGGTCATGGGTCTTCCAGCAGGATAATGACCCAAAACACACTTCAAAAAGCACTAGAAAATGGTTTGATAGAAAGCACTGGAGACTACTAAAGTGGCCAGCAATGAGTCCAGACCTGAATCCCATAGAACACCTGTGGAGAGATCTCAAAATGGCAGTTTGGAGAAGGCAGCCTTCAAATCTCAGGGACCTAGAGCAGTTTGTCAAATGGTCTAAAATTCCAGGAGAGCATTGTAAGAAACTCATTGATGGTTACCGGAAGTGGTTATTCGCAGTTATTTTGGCTAAAGGTTGTGCAACCAAGTATTAGGCTAAGGGGCACTTTGCACACTGCGACATCGCAGGCCGATGCTGCGATGCCGAGTGCGATAGTGCCCGCCCCCGTCGCAGCAGCGATATGTGGTGATAGCTGGCGTAGCGAAAATTATTGCTACGCCAGCTTCACACACACACTCACCTGCCGTGCGACGTCCCTGTGGCCGGCAACCCGCCTCCTTGTTAAGGGGGCGGGTCGTGCGGCGTCACTGCGACGTCACACGGCAGGCGGCCAATCGGAGTGGAGGGGCGGAGATGAGCAGGATGTAAACATCCTGCCCATCTCCTTCCTTCCGCATATCCTACGGAAGCCGCAGTGACGCCGGTAGGAGATGTTCCTCGCTCCTGCGGCTTCACACACAGTGATGTGTGCTGCCGCAGGAGCGAGGAACAACATCGGACCATCGCGTCGGCGTAATTATGAATTACGCCGACGCTGTACCGATGATACGATTACGACGCTTTTGCGCTCGTTAATCGTATCATCCAGGCTTTACACACTGCGATGTCGCATGCGATGCTGGATGTGCGTCACTTTCAATTTGACCCCACCGACATCGCACCTGCGATGTCGCAGTGTGCAAAGCCCGCCTAAGAGTGCCAATACTTTTGTGTGGTCCATTTTTGGAGTTTTGTGTGAAATGATCAATGATTTGATTTTTGTTTCATTCGGTTTTGTGTTTTTTCATTGCAAGCAAAATAAATGAAGATAATAATACCAAAGACTTTGTGATTGCAATCATTTTCAAGATGAAACTGAGTATTATCTGACAGAATTGCAGTGGTGCCAATACTTTTGGCCAGCACTGTATCTGCTACAGGATACAATATAAACTTATCATTCTCATCCAAAAAACTCTCCGCAGTTCTGCTCTCTCATCTCTGTGCTCCTACCTGTGATCTCCTTTCAACTAAGTTCTAAGAATGTCATCTTCTATATTCCAAACCTCCCACCCCCGTCTCCAAGACTTCTATTGTCCTGCGTCAGTTCTCTGGAACACACTGTCTATGACAATCCAGTTAATTCCCAAGATCTAAAACACTTTTCTCTATACTGGCCATCACCTCTCCTCATTAATCGAAATATTCTCTGTTCTCCCTTTTTCAACTTTGTGTCAAAATCTGGTCCCTTCTATTATCTATTTCAACATCATCCATGCACTTAATTGAACTTTGTATCTGCAATTATACAGATAGACGGTGGTGACTGGTTCATGCTGCTTTATTTGAATTATTTACTATTTTGATGGCTGGAACAGACAATACAAGTGTATCACCCAGGGGGCAGAGGGAATCAGGCACAGGGTCTCGTACTTGAGTTACTCGTCGCCGGGTCGATGTGGTGATCCAGGATGTGTGGTAGCCTGCCCGGCTTCGTGCCCCGAGGTGTACACCAATAAGGAGGGGAGATGGTAGGGGTAGTAGTAGTAGAAATGTCATGACACCACCTGTGGTATGTGACCGCTGCTGTCGCTGTCCTCCAGGGTGGATGGTTGTAGCAGCCGAGATGGTCAGCAGTATCATCTTGCAATTAATATCAACATTTGCACATGGAAAAGAAAAACAGTTATTCTTGCTCAGCTGCGGGAGGGGAATTCCGGAGCTGTTCTTGAGGAGGGACCCACTCCTGGCACCAAAAATATTCTAATACTGGTTTGTAGCTTTGGAAGCAGGCTGGACATTACAACAGAAGATGTCTTTTGAATGTCCAGAGCCAGGGGGTTGGGAACAACCCTCTGGCACCAACAGCAGCCAAGCCAGAATAACTGTTTTTCTTTTCAATGTGTACATGTTGATATTAATTGCATGATGATACTGCTGACCAGTAACTGTTGAAAATGTTTGTAACTGTTTATTAATGGTGCTGCCCATAAAGGGAAGAATGTTATGTTATTTGTTTAATGCATACAAAAATATTGCGGTGTACTAATTTTGTTTAGTTGCAGTCCTGGAGTTCTGCCATTTGCTGTGGGGGAATGTGGCGCCCCTGAGGCTCCAGTCGCCACAGAGTATCGCACCTTATTTTAGGTGCGATATTCGCCTCGGGTAAGGAGGGGGTTAATCACAGTGTTCCACATTCACACCTTACAAAGCTTAGGTGCCTTCCCACAGCGGCGGATGGCTCAAGGTAGGCATGGGGGTGGCCATCACGAGGCATGGGACTTCCCCGGTCACTGAAGCCGGCCACCAGGAGGACGGGGTCCACTTGGGGTAGAAGTAGGAGCATACTCACACAATCTTGAGACAGTCTACTCGGGACACCAGTTCTGGGACATGACACCATCACCTCTCTTCTCTTCACGGGGACTGGGGCTTGGAGTGGAGCGCTCGGCCCAGGTTCCTCGCATCTAGAAGGGCAACTCTGAAAAGGACTTTCTTCTTTCAAACACCGGTGACTGCTTCTAACTTAACCGAGGTAGACATGGCATATCACAGCGGTACTACCCGGGCGAGCAGCACAAAGGGTGAGCAAAGACACCTGGAACCACAGCATCTGACTCTTATTACCGGCGCCGGCACCCCGCGCCACCAAAGGCCATCACCATCAGTACTCCCCTCATTATCCTCCCCGGGGCCCGCTCCACCTGTGGGGAGCGACACCATCTCGGCTGCTACTACCCGGCCCCGGAGGACAGCGACAGCAGCGGCGGCTAATCTCTGGCCACTTACCACAGGTGCATCACAACATTTCTACTACTACTACCCCTATCATCTTCTTTCCTTATTGGTGTACACCTCAGGGCACAAAGCCGGGCAGGCCACCACGACATCTCTGATCATCACACCAGCTTGGCGACGAGTGAGGGTAACCCCCCTGTCCCCTGGGTGCTACACAATCATATTTTAACCTTTTATGTCACCCCTATTTCCTCATATATCATAAGCCTTTGAGCAGGGTCCTCACTCCTCTTGGTATTAATTTCTTTGTAATGTCTGACATTGACTGTATATGTCTACTCTAAATTGTGAAGTGATGCGGAATATGTCGCACTATAGAATTATTATTATTATTATTATTAGCAGCAGACTATTTTGTATACCAATGTTTAGCTATAGGTCATCAACTACAAGGTGTTTTATAACCTGCAGCCACATGTAGACTAAACAGGCTGACAAAAAGAGGTCCCTGTGCTGCCATGCTATTTTATAGGAAGAAAACCTTACCTAATTTACCAGGCATTTACATATTCTATTAGGTTTAGGAATATGTTGCTATAGCTGCTTAGAAATGTGTATTTATAAGGAATACGGAATTTCAGAGAAATGTTGCTGATTGTATCATCAATTACTTACTAATGACAAAATGTAAGTTTTACTCACCTAACCATAAGAAAAATAAAGCCCACCACTAGTGATGGGTGAACCCGAACTGTAAAGTTCAGGATCCGTACAGGACACCTACTGTATGTGCACGGACCGGACCCTAAACATGGACTTCTCAGGGAAGTCCATGTCACTGTTCGGATTTGGCCACAAAGATAAAAATAAGGTTCAAGGGAAGCAAAATAGAGATTAAAACAGGACAATTATACTTACATAGTCTCTGGTGTGGCTTCCACACTGCTTCTGGGTCCGCTCATTATCTCTCATGTACATTTACTACTTCCCCCGCCTACGCTTTGTGACAGCATCTGTGATTGGTTGCAGTCAGACTGCCAGCGTCTGTGATGGGTTGTGGAGTGTAAAAATAAATAATGGGAAAAAATGGCTTAGGGTCCCTCGTATATTGATACTCAGCGCAGATAAAGCAGACAGCTACAGGCTGCAGCCCCCAGCTGTGAGCATTATCTTGGCTGTGTATCAAAATACTAGGGACCCCTTGCATCTTTTTTAAAATTATTTAAATAATCAACGTGCGCCCCCCCCCCAAATTTTGATGCTCAGCTCAGATAAAGTGGACAAATGGGGGTTGGTATTCTCAGGCTGGGGAGGCCCATGGTTATTGGGCCCCCCAGCCTAGAAATAGCAGCCCGCAGCTGACCCGGAATAGTTGCATCGAGTAGATGAGCCAATTCTGGCATTCTAACTGGCTCATCCAGATTGCCCTGGAGCAGTGGCAATGGGGCAATATAAGGGGTTAATGACAGCTGTGATTTGTCAAGAAATCACAGCTGTCATCAAGCCTGAGGTTAGTAATGGAGAGGGGTCTATCAGACCCCCATTACAAATTGTGTAAGTAAAAAGAAATAAACACAACACAAAGAAAAATCCTTTATGAAAAAAAATCACCCTCTTTTTCAATTTATTAACCCCTAGAATACCCCTGCAGGTCCATCGTAATCCACACGAGGTCCTATGACGATCCCAGCTCTGCTACATCCTGAAGTTGTAGTGTGTGGTCACATTAGAAAACGTAACCGCTCACTGCGGCATCAGGGACACACTGATGGAGCCGCAGCTGTGAGCAGTGACGTCACTGAGGTTACTTGAGGTCACAGCTGGAGGTTTTCACGATACCCCAGCTGTGACCTTAGGTGAATTGACCTCTGGGGAGCTCATTTAACTCACCTCAGGTGAAGTCATTGAACTCAATGCCGAATTACTGGATTAGACAATGTGTGCGCATTTAATATTTGGGTGCAGACATTTGTGCATCAAATCTGCACATCCTAGCAAACACACACTGCTTTAAATCACATGCAGTAACTGTGTGTTTTTTGCCAGGAGATGCAAATTTGGTGCCAGAACTGTCTGCACCCAAGTATTCAACCACCAGCTGTGACCTCAGTTGACCTAATTGAACTCAATGCCGGATTACAAGATTAGGCAATGTGTGCACATGGATTATTTGTTGCAGACATTTCTGCACCAAATATGCATCTGCTGATCTCACCTTTACCTGAAGGGAGGTCATGGAGCTCAATGAGTTCATCAGAGGTCAGTTCCCCTGAAGTCACAGCTGTGGTACCATGGGAACCACCAGCTGTGACCTAAGGAGAAGTCATTGAACTCAATGCTGGATTAGGCAATGTGTGCACATTGAGTATTTGGGTGCAGACATTTCTGCACCAAATCTTCATCTCCAGGCAAAAAAATATTTTGTATTTGACGTGATAGCGGCGGTGCGTTTTTTTTTGCCAGGGGGATGCAGATTTGATGTAGAAATGTCTGCACCCAAATACTCAATATCCACATATTGCCTATTCCAGTAATCTGGCACAGAGTTCAATGATTTCACCTGAGGTGAGGTCAATGACTTCACCAAAGGTCAGTTCACCTGAGGTCAAAGCTGGGGTACCATGAGAACCTCTAGCTGTGACCTCAGGTAAACTCAGTAACATCCCCGCTCACACTTGCAGCTCTATCAATGTGTCCCTGACGTGTGGTCACATTTTCTAATCTGACCATGCACTGCAACCTCAAATGTAGCAAAGCCGGGATCATCATGGGATCTCGTGTGCATTACATCGGACCTGCAATCGTGTTTGCGGGGTTAATACATTTGGATAAAGAGGGTGTTTCTTTGTTTTGTTTGTTTTTTTAAATTAAGGATTTTTTTGTGTTTATTTCATTTGACTTACAGGGTTAGTAATTTGGGGGTCTCATAGACCCCTCCCCATTACTAATCTCAGGCTTGATGACAACTGTGACTTTTTTTTACAAATTATAGTTGTCATTAATCCCTTATATTACCCCGATTGCCACCGCTTCAGGGCTATCGGGATGAGCCGGGTAAAGCATCATAATTAGCGCATCTAATGGATGTGACAATTCCAGAGCCAATGTGGGATGCTATTTTCAGGCTGGGGCACAATAAATAAAGACCTCCCCAGCCTGAGAATACCAGCCCCCAGCTGTCCGCTTTATTTGTGCCGGGTATCAATATATGGGGAACCCTATGTCATTTTTTCAAATTATTTATTTATTTTTACACTTCATAACCAATCACAGATGCCAGCACACCAGCAGTCTGATGCAACCATTCAGAGACAATGTCACAGAGGGTGGGTGGGGGAAACCTTGAATATGCTTGAGAGCTATTGAGCAGACCCTGAAGCAGTGTGACGCCATGTGGAAGACTTAGTCAGTATGATGTCCTGCTCTATCCCCATATTGCTTCCTTTTGCAGCCCCCTAGCCTTTACTAGCACCATTTTACAGCACACAAGTTCAGGTACCCATAGACTTATATGGGGTTCGGTGTCCAGGCTAATGTTCAGGGTCAAAACCACTCCCGAACCGGACTTTTTTAAAATTTTTTTAAGTCCAGCTAGATCAGCCAAACTCAAGCATCTGCAGGTTCGCCCATCTCTACCCGCCACTCTTGGAAAGCATTTCTCGAAAGTGAAGTGTACTCTTTGAGCAGCTGCAAGTCTGGTATCTTGAGTGGTACGAATTAATAGATATTGCTTTTATTCTTGTGCTTCCGAATAATACAGCCCTCATCTGCTGGCAAAGATGCTGGCATAGCTCATAGAGCCCATATCAAGGTCACGGAGCTGACATATGTTGAAAAGGGATCATATAAAATATTTTTAGTGTTTTTCCCCTGCAGAGAAAAGCACAGGAGTAGGCTTTGATTTACACACAATTCACACTGGCCTGGCTCTTGACAAAAGGATATTGTTATGCCATCCATTAGGAAAATTGAGTCACATGTATTTGTTAGATATCCATGTTAGGAGCACTCCTAGTGCTAATGTGACCTGGTCAGGCACCACTGAGCACTGCACCCATGCTGGGGGCAGTACAACACAGGTAACCCAGAAGGCTGACCAGGGTGTGGTTACACAGGCACATAGTAATCAGGTCTCCCACATTGACCTTTGAAGGGACCCCTGGAGAATCCAGGAGGGGGCGTGGCCTCCATCTCCACTCAAGGGGTGTGGTAGAGAGCCTGGTTGCTAAGTTGCGTAGGCAGGCACGGAGGGGAGGAAGTAGTGAGCCAGTCACTAGTCAGACAGCGCAGGTGCAGTGGTTACTGAGGGAGGAGAATGGTCACCTGGTAGTGCCGCCCGAAATCCACCTAAGGCCGGAGTGCAGAGGGGTGGCTGAGTACAGGGACTGCCAGGAGAGGACCAGGCCACACGGGGTTACAGGTCCCCAGCGCAGGGTCCCATTCAGTTGGCCTGCCAAACCTGCAGGTGGGGGTACTCTATACCCTCCACCATAACACCACAGAGTCTGCAGCCACGTAGCAACGAGAGGGCCCATAGTTCACAAGAGGCAAGCAGCCGGAGTGACCTGGTCCAGGCTACAAGCAGACGGGCCAAAAAGAGGGGAGAACAGGCAGAAGACCCCGTAGGACTGCAAGTCTGGGTCACCACAAAAACACAAGGCCTAGGAAGGCGAGTCAGTGGCTACCCTCACAAGTCAGCCTGAAGGAATTCCTGGTTTCCACTTGGAGTATCACAGCATCATCCGGGTTACTCACCCCTGCCATGTGAAGTGAGTAAAAACCCTGAAAGACATTCTGGTTGTGCGTGTGAGTTCTTCTGCGACCTGTGGTGCCACACACCTACACTGGGCCCTGGGGCCAGCCTCACTCTCGGGAGGCCACCACATCAAACTGCACTCAACATCAGCCCCAGGCGTCCCCTAATCTGCAGTGGCAGTCGCTCTGACCGCAATACCGAGAGTGGCGTCACGAATCCTATAGAAGTCAACCTACCTGTGACCAGAAGGACCCAGGACGCGCCGTCCCTGAAGACCCTGAGATGACCTGAAGGTAACAGGGCACGGGGCGACACAGTCAACCTGGTGTCACGAACAGGATAAGGACTAGACCTGTTAAGAAAGGTGACCATGTGCCTTGGCGTTCCGTTTAAAAAGTTTGAAGCGCCGCCATATTGCCACCATGAAAAGCGCGCCAAAAAACAACAGCAGCCCGCGCTAGAAGAAGTAACCACCTACGAAGAGGTGTGGCTACCCAGAAAACCCCTGCAGCGTCCTGACCTCGCAAATGATGGAGGTGGGTCTCTCCAGAGACGGCGGGAAGACTCAGAGCTGCAGGAAACTAAACCAAGTCTGCTGCAGGAAGTGAAGATGGAAGGTCGTGCAGAGAGAGCAGAGAGGTTGGCGTCTGCATACAGCGATCCAGAGCCAGGCTCCGCTGCCTGTTGGGACTGGGAGTTTGCCCAGTTTTGCGACCGGCTGGATGCAAGGATCGTGCGGCAGATCAGGGAAGGACGCAGCGAGCTCCGGGAGATGGCTACAGCGGTTCAGGCCTACGAGAGGTGGACCGCGGGACAAGTGCCACATCGGGCGGCGACCACTGAGACCCCGATGATGCTACTGATTGGTGGATCCTGTGTTGCCCCTGCCCACGCGAGTACACCGATCCCTGCTGCGACCCGGAGGCGATGCCCACCACGGCCCATGCTGCGAAACCCGCAGTCCCTGCAGAGACGCCGGGTGGACTGACGCCCAGCCCGGCCCGCCAAGACCAGGCCACAGCAGTGACGTTCAACCCAGCCCGCCAAGACCAAGCCGCAGCAGCGACGCCCAGCCCAGGGCCACCAAGACCAGGCCACAGCGGTGACGCCCAGCCCGGCCCTCCAAGACCAGGCCGCAGCAGCGACACCCAGCCCGGCCCGCCAAGGCCAGGCCGCAGCAGCGACGTCCAGCCCGCCAAGACCAAGCCGCAGCAGCGACGCCCAGCCCGGCCCGCCAAGACCAGGCCGCAGCAGCGACGCCCGGCCCGCCAAAACCAGGCCGCTGCCATGCCAGTCTCGGCCCGCCAAGACCAGGCTGCAAGGCCATCTACCCCAGCCTGCAAGGCCAAAGCGGACACCGCACCCCAGCCACAGCCCAAGGAATCGGGTCATGCTTCTTTGCCGGGAGAAGACCCCGAGTTCCTAAAATTGAAGGCGGATCTGGAGGCGCGATTCCCTAAAGACATGGTGGATCACTACCTACTCCCCAGGTGCTCATCCAGAGCGGCCCCAGTGACTCCCGCGACTGAAGGCCCACCACCCTGTCCCAAGGAGGGAAGCCTGTCCCCAGCGCTGCCACCTGAGGAGTGCTCAGGAGAACTAAGGGGGAGGGGAGGCCTGGAGGCTGAGGAGCTGACCCCGGAACCATCGGAGGATGCAGCACCATGTGTGATTGAAGGGGTCCAGGAGACAGAAATGCTACCCTACTCCTGCTGGGATGAAGAGAGCCTGACGTCCCCCGCAGAAGATGAAGCGCTGGCCATCACGATACCGCACATGTATGTAGCCTGGGAGCCTGCAGTTACAAAAAGTCCCACGAGCAGAGCACAACATCGTGCCAGAGCAAAACAGACCGCAATACAGCACTCCCCAGATCGGTATAGGGAATATGTTACAGCCCGGGACTTAGACGACAAACAGATATTAAGAAAAGCCCGCCACCAGGAAAGAGGACCCCTTTGCCATGGAGTGGTAGATGAATTCAGCCTTAAATCAGGATATGGCTTCATTGTAGCACCTGGTGTCAGAGAAGACATCTTTGTAAGCAGAAGGGATGTGAGAGCCCACTTGCCAAGAGGACATCCTGGAAGAAACCTGCACATGGGAGACCTGGTGGAATTCACTAAGCACCAATGAGAACGTGGTTGGTTTGCGTTAGATGTTACACCATGCCCCAGGAATCAGTATTGCAGTTCAACAGTCTATACCCAACCCCCAAAGCAAGCAAGCCAGGAAAGAGAAACAGAGGAAACAAAAGAACAAGATGAAGAAACAGACAACACAGACGACGGAGATGTGGAGAATGTCAGGTGCCACAGCCCTACAGGCCAAAGCCCTGGTGAAGAATCCGTGTAAAATCAAGTAGAGTACAGTACAGACAGTTTTGAAGTTTGCAACGTTAAAGTTCAAGAAATGTGCCCACATGAACTAATGTGAGAACCCTGTTTATCAAGTCTGCTTTGCACATGGTTTTGTGCACTTTTACGGACCATAAGGCTATGAACTGACTATAGCCACAAACTCTCGCAGTGTATGTAGTTACCTTGAATGGTACCTCCACCAGAGCCTGCCTGTTTATGGGCCTGGCTCGTCTGTGACCAGAGAGCACGCCTGTTTATGAGGCCTGGCTCTCCACCACAAAGAGTGCCCTGTTTGGACTGACTGTGGAAGTCGCCTCTACATTCCTGCCAGAAGAGGCCGAAGGCGCGGCTCCACAAGACAGGGTATACCCTGTTAACAACACCGACCAAGTAAGCCGCCTCTACATCCTGCCAGAAGTGGCCGAAGACGCGGCTCAACAGGAGAGGGACTTGTTTTTAACCACCAGCCCAGGAGAGGAAGATTGGAGGAAAGGTCTGGGGAAACAGATGGCCCAGACCTGGTTGCTAAAAGGACCGGTGACCTGCCTCCTGAGAGGGTTTGGGTGGGTAACGGACTTGTGGGTGGAGGGTGGTGATGTATGGTACCTGATAAGTTTTACAGTGTTTTATGATGCTTTTACATGTTTTACTGTTTTATGCATTTTAAAATGTTTGTCTTGCAGCCCGAGGACGTGCTGTTGATAACTAATCAGGTCTCCCACATTGACCTTTGAAGGGACCCCTGGAGAATCCAGGAGGGGGTTTCGCCTCCATCTCCACTCAAGGGGTGTGGTAGAGAGCCTGGTTACTAAGTTGCGTAGGCAGGCACGGAGGGGAGGAAGTAGTGAGCCAGTCTGAAGTGAAGCTCAGGGAGAGCAGTCGCAATGGAAGAGACCTGGAGGCTGTCACTAGTCAGACAGCGCAGGTGCAGTGGTTACTGATGGAGGAGAACGGTCACCTGGTAGTGCCACCCGAAATCCACCTAAGGCCGGAGTGCAGAGGGGTGGCTGAGTACGGGGACTGCCAGGAGAGGACCAGGCCACACGGGGTTACAGGTCCCCAGCGCAGGGTCCCATTCAGTTGGCCTGCCAAACCTGCAGGTGGGGATGCTTCATACCCTCCACCATAACACCACAGAGTCCGGAGCCACGTAGCAACGAGAGGGCCCATAGTTCACAAGAGGCAAGCAGCCGGAGTGACCTGGTCCAGGCTACAAGCAGACGGGCCAAAAAGAGGGTAGAACAGGCAGAAGCAACTTCCATGGGTGACCCCGTAGGACTGCAAGTCTGGGTCACCACAAAAACACAAGGGCTAGGAAGGCGAGTCAGTAGCCACCCTCACAAGTCAGCCTGAAGGAATTCCTGGTTTCCACTTGGAGTATCACAGCATCATCCGGGTTACTCACCCCTGCCATGTGAAGTGAGTAAAAACCCTGAAAGACATTCTGGTTGTGCGTGTGAGTTCTTCTGCGACCTGTGGTACCACACACCTACACTGGGCCTTGGGGCCAGTCTCACTCTCGGGAGGCCACCACATCTAACTGCACTCAACATCAGCCCCAGGCATTCCCTATCTGCAGCGACACACTTAAGCCAAATGTAGCCTATTATCAAGATATAACAAAAGACTAGCATGATATTATTTCTTAATAAATAGTTTGTTCTTTAATCATTTGTTCCAGCCTACACAAATTATTACCTCTTGACTGGATAGGTGGTAAATGTGAGATTGATATGAGCCCACCACTGGGAACTGCATAGATCTGCAGAACAGGGCACTTGTGCTCCACATTATTTCCTTTGCTCTACCCTGGCCACAAGATTGTGGTCAGGATGAGTTGAATAGTGCAGCAGGTTGTCCTATAACTCAATTTATGTAAATGGCACTGAAGATAATCGAAGATGGCTGAGTGTTGCACTGCCCTCGGCTATTATTGTCATATTATTCTTTACTGGTTTCAGCTCCATTTCGAGCCATAGCAACTTGATGGATGAAAGATGTCTAGAAGGGTCAATCTTGTTCAAGCCTGGATAGGTCCACCAGAGTCTACTCCCCCATTGTTTTGATAGTATCAATCAATAATAAACCAAACTTAATGAAAAACAGGAGTAATAGAGCAAAAAAAAAACAAAGAAGAAAAAACTCCTAAAAAAGATTTTATTAATATTCAATATTAAAATCGTAATTCTAAAAAGCTATATTGCTTCTCAATGTCCACTCAGTACAGACCAGTCACGTGAGGTGAGTGTAGAAGATGGTAGAGACGATTAGTGGGATGAGTGATGGTAACTTCTTTAGAATAAATAAATCAACTTTAATAGTTGTTATTTTGGGGTAGTCGTACTACTTATAATGGGGGGGGGGCTATTATCCCTCCCTATCGCCTACCTACCAGCGGAGGTGCACCATAAAGTTTCGGGTACCCCCCGCTCCTCGTCGTCTCGCCCTGTGCTCTCCCTGCAGCCCGCCAGTTGCCAGAAAGAGCACCCACCACCAACAAGAAGTTAGTTAGTGCCAAATGTCACAGGTCAGCAATTATCAATTTACTAAGATTGCCATAAATATAGCAACCATAATCCAGCTGCACAGACCATCAAGCCTGCACAGCCGTTAAAAAGCAAAATAATATGTAATCACGCCAAGTTGAGCCTAGATAGAAATAACAACAAATCCCAGCATGGATGACTTATCTGCTGGGACCATCCACTGAAGTATCCCGACGCGTTTCCCCCCCTATATGTTTGCTTAGGGGTTCATCAGGGGAAGTTCAAAGGGTTTCACGTCTAAAACAATACCATCTTGGACAGTCTGATGCACTTGCAACCATAGAGCGACAGCAATGGCCTATAATAAAGGGAAGGTCGTCTGCCGTATGCTTCACATGCACTCACCTGCCCTGCAACGTCGCTCTGGCCGGCGACCCGCCTCCTTCCTAAGGGGGCGGGTCGTGCGGCGTCACAGCAACGTCACACAGCAGGCGGCCAATAGAAGCAGAGGGGCAGAGATGAGCGGGACGTAAACATCCCGCCCACCTCCGTCCTTCTTCATAGCCGGCGTGAGCCGCAGTGACGCAGGTAAGCTGATGTTCCTCGCTCCTGTGGCTTCTCACACAGCGATGTGTGCTGCCGCAGGGGAACGAGGAACAACAATGTACCGTCGCTGCAGTGCAATTATGAAAATATCGGACACTACACCAATGATACGATTACGACGCTTTTGCGCTCGTTAATCGTATCAAAAACGCTTTACACACTACGATATCGACAGCGGCGCCGGACGTGCGTCACTTTCGATTTGACCCCACCGACATCGCAGCTGCGATGTCGTAGTGTGCAAAGTACCCCTTAGGGCAACTTTGCACATTGCGACATCGCACGTGCGATGTCGGTGGGGTCAAATCGAAAGTGACGCACATCTGGTGTCACTTTCGACATCGTACTGTGTAAATGCTACATGATACGATGAACGAGCGCAAAAACGTCGTTATCGTATCATCGTTGCATTCACCGACATTTCCATAATGCCGGTGCCGCGACAGGTACGATGTTGTTCCTCGTTCCTGCGGCAGCACACATCGCTGTGTATGAAGCCGCAGGAGCGAGGAACATCTCCTTACCTGCCGGCCGGCGGCTATGCGGAAGGATGGAGGTGGGCGGGATGTTTACATCCTGCTCATCTCCGCCCCTCCACCGCTATTGGCCACCTGCCGTGTGACGTCGCTATGACGCCGCACGACCCGCCCCCTTAGGAAGGAGGCAGGTCGCCGGCCAGAGCAACGGTCGCAGGGCAGGTGAGTGCATGTGAAGCTGGCGTAGCGATAATTTTAGCTAAACCAGCTATCACACAATATCGTACCTGCGACGGGGGCGGGGACTATCGCGTGCGACATTGCAGCATCGGCTTGCGATGTCGCAACGTGCAAAGCCCGCCTTAGTCTTCTTTGTGTTGAGAAGCAGTCCCATGTTTCAGCTTTCCATTATAATAAGTCCTTCATTCCATCTCCATTTGTTGCTATCAATCATGTATCGTTTGCCCATTTAAGATTGTTAATGATTCATTCAGCAATTTTGATTCCTTCTTTTTCGGCAAGTCCAGCTTTCCTGAAAATAGCTTCTACATATAAATTGAAGAGAGGTAGTAACTGTCACAGTGGACTATGAGGATAGAGAGAAATCCGAGATGCCTAAGCTGACCCTCAGACTAAGAGGCTCTATGCTTTCCCTATTCTCAGAGATTCCCCTAATGGAGGAGATATCTGAGTCTCCTTCCTGTCCCTGCTCCTGACCAGCCCTGTTCTTATACCCCTTCCTCACAGGAGTGTGAATTAACCCACAGAAATAGATAAACAGGGGAAACCAAAACTCTGTCACACAGCATGCACACACAGAGGTATAAGACAAAAATAGATTAGGAGGAAAACAAGAGCAGGGTGGAAACAACAAGACAACGGGTAACTCTACAACAACACCAAGTACAAAGCAACTCTTTCTCCAGCAAGTCTGGGACATCTCAACTCATAGACTAACACAGCATAAACTATAGTTGGCGTAGGTAGAAGATTTCCTCCAGCCTAAAAATGAGAGGAGCAGAAGTGATTGGCATACTTACAACAGGAAGTCAAAGAAGCCTAATGAGCATTTTAGCAGAGTTTAACTCTTGCTAGCCTGTTTATGAATGAGCAGACAACAGGTCAACACCTGGGTCTGCCTGAGTTGATCAGAAACACCAAAGAAACCATTGGACAGAGAGTCAGACCCTGCAATGTGCAAATAACGGGGTGGCGGTCATATAGGAGCGCTAGGAAGCAGGAGGACAGGGAGGATTAAAATTTAAAAACAAACTTTTATTGAAAAGCATCTAATGGCCACTACGCGTTTCAACAGCTGATTGCAGTCTCCGTCAGGTGATTAGAGGGTAAAAATGCAGAAGTGACATATATAACTGAAAAGACATGGCAATTGGATAGCATGCCTAACCATAATTGAATACAGAATTAACCATTAAACCGCTGAACAACATTCCATATAGAACAATACAATTAACACACGGATAAACATGTCGTCACCTGAATTAATATAAGCATATAAAACTTATACAACCAGCACCTTATTAACACAGTATCCCAATAGTCCGTAGGAAACCAATGGAAAGAGAGTCAAAACTGATTTGATCCAACAAAAGGAGGAGAATGTTAAATTAATGTTTTGCGACATTGTCAATAATGAGATTATGCCCCTCAGGTGCTAAAGTTCCTAATTTAAAAATCCAATAGCTCTCTTTTTTTATTAAGCTATTAAAACAGTCAGGATCAGTATCAGCTACCCTAGCAATAATAGTGAGTTTCATTAGCTTAGGAGCTCTACCATGAAAAATGTTATAATGTTTGGACAGGCTATGTAGCTGGTAGCCTGTCCAAATATTATGCCTGTGTTTGTTGAGTCAAGCGTGCATAGTTTGCATAGTGCGACCCACATATTGAAGGCCGCATGTGCACTCTAAAGCTGGGTTCACACTAAGCGACAGCGACGTCGCTGTTACGTCACCATTTTCGGTGACGTAACAGCGACCTTGTAAGTCGCTGTTATGATCGCTGCTTAGCTGTCAAACACAGCAGAAGCAGCGATCATAACGTCGCTGTACTACATGTGCAGAGAGCAGGGAGCCGCGCTTAGCGCTGGCTCCTTGCTCTCCTTGCTACAGTATACATCGGGTTAATTAACCCGATGTGTGCTGCAGCTACATGTCACAGTGCAGAGAGCAGGGAGCCGCACGCACTGCTTAGCGCTGGCTCCTTGCTCTCCTTGCTACAGTATACATCGGGTTAATTACCCGATGCGTACTGCAGCCACATGTGCACAGAGCAGGAGCCGGCACTGGCAGCAAGAGCGGAGGCTGGTAACGAAGGTAAATATCGGGTAACCAGGGAAAGGTCTTCCCTTGGTTACCCGATGTTTACGCTGGTTACAGCTTACCGCAGCTGCCAGATGCCGGCTCCTGCTCCCTGCTCGCTTCATTTCGTCGCTCTCTCGCTATCACACACAGCGATGTGTGTGTCACAGCGGGAGAGTGACGACCAAAAAATGAAGCTGGACATTCAGCAACGACCGGCGACCTCACAGCAGGGGCCAGGTCGTTGCTGGATGTCACACACAGCGACAGCGACGGGACGTCGCTGCAACGTCACAGAAAATGGTGACGTAGCAGCGACATCGTTGTCGTCGTCGTTATGTGTGACACCAGCTTAAGAGATAAACTACATACATAGACTGACAATTCAACTTACAGAGTGCAAACAACCCTTTCTCCAGCAAGTCTGGGACATCTCAACTCACAGACTAATACAGCATAAACTGTAGTTGGCGCAGGTAGAAGATTTCCTCCAGCCTAAAATGAGAGAAGCAGAAGTGATTAGCATCCTTACAACAGGAGGTCAAAGAAGCCTAATGAGCAGGCTAGCAGAAGTTAACTCTTGCTAGCCTGTTTAAAAATGAGCAGACAACAGGTCAACACCTGGGTCTGCCTGAGTTGATCAGAAGCACCAAAGAAACCATTGGACAGAGAGTCAGACTCTGCAATGTGAACACAGTCAGACGTCGCCATGACTGTCTCGAGTTTTGTGCAAACCTCCATGTGACAGTAACAACATGCAGCCTTGTCTAATGCCTTGCTCTACTTTGAACCATGCAGTGTCACCGTGTTCTGTTTGGACGGTTGCTTCTTGGTTGATGTTAAGGTTTCCAGTGAGGCCCATCAGATAGTTTGGCACAACCATATCCTCCACAGTATGCCAAAGTTTATAGTGATCAACACAGTTGAAGGTTGTGCTGTAGTTGATGAACCAAAAATAGATTTCCTTTTATTATTTGGTCTTTTCCATTATCCATCTAATATTAGCAATCATGTCACTTGTTCCTCTGCTTTTTCTGAATCCTGCTTGTTCCACTGGCAGCTCTTTGTCAAATAAGGCTGTAACCAGTAATATTTTGCTGACATGAGGCATAAGCACAATAATCTTATAGTTTCCACAGTCAGTAGCATCTCACTTCTTCGGAATAGGAAGAAACACCGATCTTGGCCATTTACCAGTTGTCCATATCAGTTGACACAGACGTGTGATGATATTAACTGTTTCTTAAATAGACTTTATTAGCTCTATTGGAATATTGTCACATCCAGACACTTTGTCGTTTGACAGAAGCTTAATCACAGCAATGACTTTGTCTTTCAGGATATTCAGCTCTCTGTCACTTCCAGTCTTAGTTCCTTCCTGTATCATTGATTCTTTCTTGTAGAGGTGCTCCATATTCTCTTTCCATCTTTCCTTGCTCTGTTCTGGCTCGGATAGTTTGTTTCCAATGGCGTCTATCAAAATTCCCACTCTTCGTTGAAACTTTTGTCATATCTTTGATGTTTAGGTATGCCTTCCCGGTCTTGCGATTCAAACATTCTCTTCCTATCTCTATCCATCTATTCTGGTAATAAAACTCACATTGGTATTCATTAAAGAAACACTTCAGGGAAAACTGATTTTTTGGTGTTATGAGTACGGTAATGCATAGCATGGAAATTCTCCCATTGGTGTTATCCCTGTGTCATGCAGCGTCCCCCCAGGCCCTGCATGAGGTATAACACAGACCAGCAACAAATGACAACGCCAATGATGGATACATGCACCACACCTTACAAGCACAAATTGTAAGAATTCCACTGTGTGACTTTGTGTCTGATTTTTCAATTGTCATTGATTGTATTTGCTCGCTGCTTTGAAATATTACTGTTAGCAAAAGAGTTGTATGTCTTGGTGGCAATATAAACAATTTCTATTCAAGATGTATGATATATCTCAGCAGTGGCGTAGCATTGTTGCCAGCACTTAGGGTAAAGCAAGCATTTTGCGCCCCCTTAGCCTGTGAACACACATAACATTTTAAAAATAAGAAAACGCAATTCTAGCGGATCATAGGCAGAAGTAAAGTAAAAACTTGCACTTTATTTTCGCATTAAAAGTATACAGGCGGTATCCACAGAGATACAGGAAAAAATCATCCAACGCGTTTCGACATAACGCACTGTCATAGAGTCTTATTCATTGTCCATGATCTATGAATAAGACTCTACGACAGTGCGTTATGTCGAAACGCGTTGGATTATTTTTTCCTGTATGTCTGTGGATACCGCTTGTATACTTTTAATGTGAAAATAAAGTGCAAGTTTTACTTCACTTCTGCCTATGATCTGCTGGAATTGTGTTTTCTTCTTGGATCTTTATACCTGGGATTTCCATGCAGGATCAGGTGATCTACTCCTGGAGCAAAGAATCCGCAGTGGAGAGCTGGTAACACGGCTTGTTTTCTACATTTTAAAAATAAAGTTATGGATTGTTACTTTTTTTATTACATTTTTCTTTAGATATTTTATTAGGAATGAGTTAACCAACGTAATGAATTTGAGATCACCAAAAACAAAAATTAACATAGAAGTGCCAATAATCCCATAAAATTATTTTATCAGGTTCCAAACGTTAAAAAACACCAAGAACCCCATGTATATAGAGTCAAGGATGGGCTTAGGTTCAAAGTATGCAGGGTGGGGTGCAATGGAAAAAATAGTACAAAAATACAATACACTGACTCAAATGACCCTAAACGGGCCCTAGTAAGGTCCCTGCCTAACCAGAGAGGGTATGACACCCTAAGAAAAATGGGCTGCCCTGTTCTTCAGCGGCTGAACCTAATGAGCCCTACCTTCTCCCGAAAAAAAAAGGCTCAATAATAAAGATATATTGCCTATGGAAAATAATAGACAAATGTATATACCGTTAAAAAGCTAATACTTATACAAAGTATTTGATTAGCTTAGCACAGTATATATTCTTATAGGCAATAAAATTATATAGAGAGTCAATCAGACTAAAAATATTAATGATAAATAAAAAAAAGAGGGGGTGCTCAATATAACAGCAGATGATGATAGTCATCAACAATCAAGGACCCCTGGAGGACATGCTGCTGACTCTCCATAAGACACAAAACTGTGGACCAAAATACAACGGAACAGTTTTTTCATAAAAGAAGATACATTTGGAGCACATGTCGGTCAGAGTATACAAGGAGATATATATATATATATATATATATATATATATATATATACTGTATATAATATACAGTGCCTACAAGTAGTATTCAACCCCCTGCAGATTTAGCAGGTTTACACATTCGGAATTAACTTGGCATTGTGACATTTGGACTGTAGATCAGCCTGGAAGTGTGAAATGCACTGCAGCAAAAAAGAATGTTATTCCTTTTTTTTTTTTTTTTTTTTTTAAATTGTGAAAAGTTTATTCAGAGGGTCATTTATTATTCAACCCCTCAAACCACCAGAATTCTGTTTGGTTCCCCTAAAGTATTAAGAAGTATTTCAGGCACAAAGAACAATGAGCTTCACATGTTTGGATTAATTATCTCTTTTTCCAGCCTTTTCTGACTAATTAAGACCCTCCCCAAACTTGTGAACAGCACTCATACTTGGTCAACATGGGAAAGACAAAGGAGCATTCCAAGGCCATCAGAGACAAGATCGTGGAGGGTCACAAGGCTGGCAAGGGGTACAAAACCCTTTCCAAGGAGTTGGGCCTACCTGTCTCCACTGTTGTGAGCATCATCCAGAAGTGGAAGGCTTATGGAACTACTGTTAGCCTTCCACGACCTGGACAGCCTTTGAAAGTTTCCACCCATGCCGAGGCCAGGCTTGTCCGAAGAGTCAAGGCTAACCCAAGGACAACAAGGAAGGAGCTCCGGGAAGATCGAAGATGAGACCAAGATCGAGATCTTTGGTGCCAACCACACACGTGACGTTTGGAGACTGGATGGCACTGCATACGACCCCAAGAATACCATCCCTACAGTCAAGCATGGTGGTGGCAGCATCATGCTGTGGGGCTGTTTCTCAGCCAAGGGGCCTGGCTATCTGGTCCGCATCCATGGGAAGATGGATAGCACGGCCTACCTGGAGATTTTGGCCAAGAACCTCCGCTCCTCCATCAAGGATCTTAAGATGGGTCGTCATTTCATCTTCCAATAAAACAACGACCCAAAGCACACAGCCAAGAAAACCAAGGCCTGGTTCAAGAGGGAAAAAATCAAGGTGTTGCAGTGGCCTGGTCAGTCTCCTGACCTTAACCCAATTGAAAACTTGTGGAAGGAGCTCAAGATTAAAGTCCACATGAGACACCCAAAGAACCTAGATAACTTGGAGAAGATCTGCATGGAGGAGTGGGCCAAGATAACTCCAGAGACCTGTGCCGGCCTGATCAGGTCTTATAAAAGACGATTATTAGGTGTAATTGCAAACAAGGGTTATTCCACAAAATATTAAACCTAGGGGTTGAATAATAATTGACCCACACTTTTATGTTGAAAATTTATTAAAATTTAACTGAGCAACATAACTTGTTGGTTTGTAAGATTTATGCATCTGTTAATAAATCCTGCTCTTGTTTGAAGTTTGCAGGCTCTAACTTATTTGCATCTTATCAAACCTGCTAAATCTGCAGGGGGTTGAATACTACTTGTAGGCACTGTATATATATATATATATATATATATATATATATATACAACCAGGTGAAAAACGTGTCAAATAGCGTGTGAGGCATCAGCACACACCCGTTCCACAGACATGTCTTTAAGCTGGACCTACACAAAATCTATAACGTGCTTAGTGCAGTACTTGAAACCAGAATGCATAAATAAGTGTGGCGCCCTGGACAAGCCAGGGGCCACAGAGAACAATACCAACACACCCCACACTCCCGGTCAGGCACACCGAAGTCAGACACAAACCCTTGTTGCCTTCCTCCAGGGGCTGATGTTCACACCAGGGGGTGGGCCAGGCAGTTGGCCCCGCCCACCGAGGAGTTCATAGTCCTGGAGGCGAGAAAGGCAGGCAGATGAGTTGAGGAGTGGAAAGAGATAGAGTTGTGAAGTGAAAGAGAGAGGAGTAAAGTGGCAGTTAAGCAGCCTGAAGTTGGTCCGGGTGTGTGGCCCGGATAGATCAGCAAGGTTGGCAGACGGTGGAGACCGTCTGCAGGAGTGGCCTATCGGAGTTTAAGGACCGTGGATGGGCGGTGGCCCGGCGATACTGGACCGGTACAGAGAGAGAAGTCAGCACCATCTGGCAGGGGCTTACAGACCCCGGCAAGGCTAGGAGTCGCTGTGAATTTGCCAAATCCGTTAGCGAAGGGAACCTCCTGGGTTTCCCAGTAGCCAAGTCCCGACAGAAGGCAACCATCCAACCGAGAGAGGGAAACACAGTCACCGCCAAGGCTAAAGTTCCCAGGGCCAGAGCCTGCGGGCAAAAGGGGCTCCTCCAGCCCATATCCAAGCTGGGGAGCGGGTTACCGGTGGGAACCCATTGGAACCGTTTACAGTACACAGGTGCAGGGAAAGGCAGTCACCATCAACCTGCCGGGAGAAACAACACCGCAGCCGTCTGTGGGACCCGTCCATCCAGCTGTGTGTTTTACCGAGAACTGTGTCCTCATCATTGGCTGAGTGAGTACCACCGTGTCGTGCGGCACAGCGCTGCCCCCGCGACCCTGCACCTCACCAGGCCCTGTAACCTGCCTGTCATCCATCCCTACCCCATCACCGGGCCCCGGGACAACCAACCCCCTACCCACAGAGGGGAGAACTAACAACAAAGCTGCTCCTTGTCACCGCTCCCGGGATTCCCGTGTAGAGTAGCGGTGGTGTCACCAATATTCCCACAACCGTGGGTGGCGTCACGGACAATAACCAATTCCCCCTTTTCACTCACGGGCGAGGAACGCCGCTCGAGTCCCCGGGATCCGGCCCACCGCTCGAGCCACCACCGAGCAGCAGCGGCAGCAGCAGCCGGACCCGAGCAGTGGGAGAGCGCAGCGTCCCCTCCTCCACCCGTGACAACTTGGCGTCACGAACAGGATCCTACCATTCTACCAACTGGTGGAAGTGCACCTTGTGTGACCGCCGGAGGTGTCCGGCCGGAAAATTTGTGAAGCCGCCATCTTGGGCGCGAAGAATTCCCGCTCGAGCGTCTCCTCGAGTAGTGGAGGCGCGAAGGCCAAAACCCCGCCCCTGTAGAGGAGGAGCCGGAAAGAGACTAAGGGGGACTGATGGCGTCTGGCCGCATGTAGCCCGCGGCTATAAAAGCAGGGACGCCAGGACCCTGCGGCCATCTTGTTCCTGGAAGAGGCCGCTGGAAAGATGTACATGCCGTCCCGTAGCACCGTAGCCCCCGCGCCTGGAACCGCGGCGTGGGTGGAGATCCGGACCGCGCAGCTCCAACAACGGCTGCAGGTCAAGATGCAGCTCCTCTTGGAGGAGTGGGAGGCCGACATGGCGGAGGTTATAGCAACCATACGGAGACGCGAAGAGGAGGGAGCTTCGGAAGGGAGGGTGAGTGACCCACGCCCCGGTACCCCTAGTGGGTCGGTCATCGTGGCTGCGGGACCCGGTCTGAACCCGCTCGCCCTGCTACCTCCCTCGCTACCCATATCGGCTGCCATGCCCCCGCCACTAGGCCCGCTACCCCCGCAGCTGGTAGCGGTACCCTGCATGTCCGCCCAGGCGGATCGACCTGTAACCGGAGCCCGTGACCGACCGGAAGTGCTACCCTGGAAGGTGCAGAAGCCTGAGGCGAAGGCATCCCCCGACAGACTCCCCTAGCCGGAGCCGACAGACCGCTCCGTGCTGAAGGCTCAGCGGAGGAAGGCCCCTGTGCCCATCCCCCACACCTCGGCTGAGGTTGCGCCGGGTTGCCGCTGCAAAGCAGCACCCCAGGCCAAGTCACTGCGGGACCTTCCACCCAGATCACCAGTGATGGGCAGTGTCCAGAAGGTCTCGCGGGGCCCGACCCTTGCGCCGGAGCTCGCAGCAGCACCGTACTGGGATAGGGAGCCAACACCGCTGGGCCCGGAGATTGCGGAAAGGGAAAGGAAGAAGGCGGAGTTGGTGGCCCGTACGATCCGGGAGAAAGAGAGCCTCTGCCACGCGACCTTCCGTGTCCGGGGCCCCCTGTATGAAGGGCAGGTGAGGCGGTTCGATGTCCGCCGGGGCTATGGCTTTATATATGAACCGGGCCTGGAGGCCGAAGTCTTTATAGCCCGGCGGGATGTTAATGCCCACCTGCCAGAGGAGCATCCAGGCCGTTACCTAATGCCCGGAGACCTGGTACAGTACAGCCGTCACTGCGGGGAGAGGGGGTGGTTTGCGCTAGATGCGAAGTTGAGGGGCAGCCAAGAGGCCCGTGTGTGCACCGCGCCCCCTCCCCCAACCGATGCCGAGGAATCCGAATAATGGCAGCGGAGTCCCGTTGTAGTTGTTCCCCATTGGGACCACCAGAGTGCCGTTTAAAGTTTTGAAAATGAATAAAAAGAATGATTACCGGAGAAGATTTACCTGATTGTCAGCTTGATTAGAACCGGTCGTTGCCGGCAACTGGTCCCCGTTGGGACCCCCTTTTTCAAATTATGCGTAGAAACTCCTACGAACAGGCCCGAGAACTAGCAGGGCAACCACAAACTTGTGGCTTGTAAATAATTATGGTTGTGGCTTTCACCGTTACCGCCTCCGGAGAGGCAAATTGGAGGAAGGGCCCGCAGTGGAGCAGGCTGGGGCCCAGCCACCACCGGAACCGGTGGCGATCCTCTGGGGGTTTCAGGGGTTCCCCATGTACGTGGGTCCCCTGAAAAGGACAGAACTCGCTAGGGCAACTTGTGCTGGACTGGCGTCAAGGGGTGCTGCCTGTTTGCTTAGGGGCAGCATCAGGGCCAGGTTGCTTGGGTGGGAGAGAGCGGAAGCCGTAACTGTTACGCAACGTTTAAGTAAGAGTACCTCCCGATGTGAGAAGATGTTATTTTACTTGTAATCCCTGTTTTACCATTATCTTTCAGTTGTGAAAATAAAACCGGTGATGGACGGGCAGCCCGCGGACAGTCTGCATTTTACTAAGGGGGAATGTGGCGCCCTGGACAAGCCAGGGGCCACAGAGAACAACACCAACACACCCCACACTCCCGGTCAGGCACACCGAAGTCAGACACAAACCCTTGTTGCCTTCCTCCAGGGGCTGATGTTCACACCAGGGGGTGGGCCAGGCGTTTGGCCCCATCCACCGAGGAGTTCACAGTCCTGGAGGCGGGAAAGGCAGGCAGATGAGTTGAGGAGTGGAGAGAGATAGAGTTGTGAAGTGAAAGAGAGAGGAGTAAAGTGGTAGTTAAGCAGCCTGAAGTTGGTCCGGGTGTGTGGCCCGGACGGATCAGCAAGGTTGGCAAACGGTGGTGACCGTCTGCAGGAGTGGCCTATCGGAGTTTACCGTAAGGACCATGGACGGGCGGTGGCCCGGCGGTACTGGACCGGTACACAGAGAGAAGTCAGCACCATCTGAGCAGGGGCTTACAGACCCCGGCAAGGCTAGGAGTTGCCGTGAATTTGCCAAATCCGTTAGCGAAGGGAACCTCCTGGGTTTCCCAGCAGCCAAGTCCCGACAGAAGGCAACCGTCCAACCAAGAGAGGGAAACACAGTCACCGCCAAGGCTAAAGTTCCCAGGGCCAGAGCCTGCGGGCAAAAGGGGCTCCTCCAGCCCATATCCAAGCTGGGGAGCGGGTTACCGGTGGGAACCCATTGGAACCGTTTACAGTACACAGGTGCAGGGAAAGGCAGTCACCATCAACCTGCCGGGAGAAACAACACCGCAGCCGTCTGTGGGACCCGTCCATCCAGCCGTGTGTTTTACTGAGAACTGTGTCCTCATCATTGGCTGAGTGAGTACCACCGTGCCGTGCGGCACAGCGCTGCCCCCGCGACCCTGCACCTCACCAGGCCCTGGAACCCGCCTGTCATCCATCCCTACCCCATCACCGGGCCCCGGGACAACCAACCCCCTACCCACGGAGGGGAGAACTAACAACAAAGCTGCTCCTTGTCACCGCTCCCGGGATTCCCGTCTAGAGCAGCGGTGGTGTCACCAATATCACCACAACCGTGGGTGGCGTCACGGACAATAACCAATTCCCCCTTTTCACTCACGGGCGAGGAACGCCGCTCGAGTCCCCGGGATCCGGCCCACCGCTCGAGCCACCACCGAGCAGCAGCGGCAGCAGCAGCCAGACCCGAGCAGTGGGAGAGCACAGCGTCCCCTCCTCCACCCGTGACATAAGCACTCCCAAGCTTAACACCCGCAGCACGTATCTGTAGATATAAACAAAGATAATCCACAATAATCAGTACGGTGTTCAGTGCAAGAACAGATAACCATGGTAATGGGGTGCATAGATCAGCACTCCTAGACACAGCACCCACAATACACACATGGAGGTAAAATGATAAGAACCTTCAAAGTGATTTAATTCCTGGTGCAATAAATGAATACACTTCCAAGAGGATGGTGCATGGACGCACGGCCTGGACGCATTTCTCCACCCTAGATCCGGTTCATCCGGACGCAAGGGTAAATGGAGGGTATGGAAGATATCCCAAAAACTTAATCCAAGGCTGTTTATACACCCCGTTAACCATGGTTATGTGTTGTTGCACTGAGCACCTATCATTATTATTGAGCCTTATGTTAGGGAGAAGGTAGGGCACATTAGGTTCAGTTGCGAAGGAACAAGGGCTCCCATTTACCTTAGGGTGTCATACCCTCCATGGTTTGGCAGGGACCTGACTAGGACCTGTTTAGGGTCATTTGAGTGAGTGCATTGTATTCTTGGACCATTTTTTCCATTGCACCCCAACCCTGTGTATTTTAAACCTTAGCCCATCCTTGACTCCATACACATGGTGTTTTTGGTGATTTTTAACGCTTGGAACCTGATAAAGTAATTTTAAAGGGATTACTGGCACTTCTATGTTAATTGTTTTTAAATATTTTATTACCCTAGCCCTAAAAAGTAACCCTACCTCTAACACTAGCATTATTCCTAACCCGAGTCCTAGTCTTAAAGGTAACTTGACAGCTGATACATACTGCCCGATCCATGGACCACTTGTATCAGACACTGGGTGCATGAATTCAGTTATATATGTTTAGCTATGAAATGGCTCAACATTTAAAAAACAAAACAAAAACAGTTTAAGGCCGCCGGGGATCCAGCTACATGGGAAACTAGTTGGAAATGCAGGTCCCTGGATGCTTCTTGCCGCTCATTGCCCACCTCTCTGACTAGTCTGTCCAGTAGCTCTCTCCCTGGCAGCTTTTAAACTATATTTTCCTCTGATATGTCGAAGTGTTTCATAGTTAAACATATATGGCTGAAATTGTGCAGCCAGTGTCTAATAAAGATCCCCAGTGGGGAGGGCAACCTGGTTGTGTGTATGAGTTTTGTAAGGCCCCTTTCACGTTGCGTTTTACCTTCCACTCACAGGTCCCGTCGGAGCATCCGTCCGAACCGCCCCTCCCCCACTCTGCAAAGCGTGTTCTAGACGCATGCGCCCGGCAGGGCCATTCACTGTTATGGAGCGCACTGCGTTAGCGTGTGCTTTGTTTTGTGCCATTTTGTGCACATATACGTTTCTGCAGACGGACACCCGAACGTAGACCACCTACGTTCGGGTGTCCGTCTGCAGAAACGTATATGTGCACAAAATGGCACAAAACAGAGCACACGCTAACGCAGTGCGCTCCATAACAGTGAATGGCCCTGCCGGGCGCATGCGTCTGGAACACGCTTGACAGAGTGGGGGAGGGGCGGTTCGGATGAATCCTCCAACGGGACCTGTGGACATAGAGAAAAACACAATGTGAAAGGAGCCTAAGTGAAACCAGTACTAACCTCCTCTGATCCCGGCTGAGCACTGCACCTTAAGTGAGGTGTAGTAAGTACCCTGTGGCGACTGAAGCTTCAGGGGCGCCACACATGTCTCCCAGGCATCCTGAGTAGGGCAGTCCCTCTCTTCAAGTATACAGAGCGTCAGAACCTGGCAAAAGGAATATATGATAGATCTTTCTCTCTAAAAAGACATTCTCCTGCTGAATTTAGGATTGGCACTCTACATATTCCTTTTTTTAATGTGGATGTCAACTGTTAGTCAGGCCATTGAACCACCGAGCTTATCTGGTGAGGCCCGAGCTTGTGTTATCCCAGTCTACAATGGGGTTTCTCATTCTGATTTTTCGGGTAGAAGTGAAATCCTATTTAAACTAATGTTCTGCCTATGAGTTTTCTACTTTGCATATATTATATGTGAGTGTTGTGTGTGTAATGTGATATCATACATACATGTGAATCCATGACACATATGAAAGATTTGTACAGGTATTTTGCAGCTATTGCGGCTTATTCAGTCTATTATTCATAAGCTATTGTTTCCTAAATAAACCATGCAAACATTTAGCTAATTCATTAGCTACAAGTAAAAGGGCTGAGGACATCACCGCCCATAATTTTACTTTGAATGTGACCCTCCAGGCTAACTGTCTGCTTTCTTACATCTTATCCTGCAGAGCTGGAAACACTTGTTAAACATGTATGACTGATATTAGAGCAATGTTGGCAGATTCTGACTATGGCAGTGGGATTTATTGGGGGCTCTCTCTTAATATCTACCATAGTGGTTAATCAAGTACTGTAAGCTTGGATATCACTGATTCTTTTATACTTATTAAGGGCTAAGCACTAGTGATGTGTGCATATATTTGTCACTATTCGTTACTCGTGCAAATATTAAGGCAGTCGGGATATTTGTTACTCTTCAAGTATTTTGATATTCACCTTGTGAGTCTTGAGTTCCTTCCCTACATGTTTTACGCTGGATTTTCAGCCACTCTGCATGCGGAGATTGGCTGCCAATCACAGTAATACTGTAGCCATCTTTGCTACTGGAATTACTGTGATTAGCAGGCGCATTGAAGAAAAAAATAACTTATGTGCGGTCCCTCAGCTATTTGTCATAACCAACGCAGGTAAAAGAGACAACTGGGGGCTGGTATTATCAGGCTGGGAAGGTCCATGGTTATTGGGCCCTCCCCAGCCTAAAAATAGCAGCTCAAAACAAGAAAGCCTGTGGAGACACCATCACATGTTTCTCAACGCTGGCAGGAAACTAGCCAGGTCTTTCACCGGGAAGGAACAACCATGGGAAGGGCAGTCTCCAGTCAAGGAGACCACCTATGCCAAACATGGTATCCATCCACAGACAGCTGTTTCGGGGTATTTGCTCCTCATCAGTGTGGAGTAGGAAACTGGCTAGTGGGAGCATTGCCTAGTAGAAGACTACATAAGCAAGGATGGTTGACCTTAGGGTGATCAACATCCAACACCGCGGAGACACCATCACATGTTTCTCAACGCTGGCAGCAAACTAGCCAGGTCTTTCACCGGGAAGGAACAACCATGGGAAGGGCAGTCTCCAGTCAAGGAGACCACCTATGCCAAACATGGTATCCATCCACAGACAGCTGTTTCGGGGTATTTGACCCTCATCAGTGTGGAGTAGGAAACTGGCTAGTGGGAGCATTGCCTAGTAGAAGACTACATAAGCAAGGATGGTTGACCTTAGGGAGATCAACATCCAACACCGCGGAGACACCATGGGAAATATTCAAAACATTTTAATATTTCCCAGGGGGCATTGCTCTAGAATCACTGCGTTGAGAAACACGTGATGGTGTCTCCGCGGTGTTGGATGTTGATCTCCCTAAGGTCAACCATCCTTGCTTATGTAGTCTTCTACTAGGCAATGTTCCCACTAGCCAGTTTCTTACTCCACACTGATGAGGGGCAAATACCCCAAAACAGCTGTCTGTGGATGGATACTATGTTTGGCATAGGTGGACTCCTTGACTGGAGACTGCCCTTCCTGTGGTTGTTCCTTCCCGGTGAAAGACCTGGCTAGTTTCCTGCCAGCGTTGAGAAACATGTGATGGTGTCTCCGCAGGCTTTCTTGTTTTGAATATTTCCCAGGGGGCATTGCTCTAGAATCACTGCGTTGAGAAACACATGATGGTGTCTCCGCGGTGTTGGATGTTGATCTCCCTAAGGTCAACCATCCTTGCTTATGTAAAAATAGCAGCTTGCTGCCGGCCCACAATGGACGGGTAACGCCCCACATGACCTCAGGGATTACTCGTCACCGGGCCAGTGGTTTTATGGGGTTGCTGTGATTGTGTGAGCCTGATCCGGCTCCGTGGCCCCGTCGGCTACTTGTAAAAGACAATCAAACAGGTGCAAGGTGTCCGGTGTAGGGGGATGGAAGGAGGGCATAGAGTCCCTGGGAAGCGTCACCAGTTCCAGTGGTGACTGGGGTCTCGGCCTCCTCTGCCGCCAACCCTTCCTGCGACTTTTCCTCTTCCAGGGGCGGTGTTGGATGGGAATGGGAGATGCTTTGCAGCGCCACCCGTGGTGTGCGGCCAGTGATTAGCCACCGCTGCGAGATGTTGCTCTTCTCCGGGGCTGATGTTAACGCAGCCCAGATAGTCCAGCTCCCCACATGTGGAGCGAGCCCCAGGGAGGATGAGGGCAATGGGGATTGCTGATGGCGCCGAAGCGCGGGGCGGAAGTGCCAGCAATGACAAAGACAACACCAGGGCTGCGGTTCAAAGTTCCTTTTACTCACAGTTCTTAAAGTTCCCCGGAGGTGTCGCTTTCCACCTTCATGGATGGACTCCAGCCGGTCCCGGGGGAATCGAAAGCAATCACTGGTGTCTGTAGAAATGTGTGAGACATTCCTCCTTGCACTGATTCGCGGCTCACCGTGGCCTGAAGCAACTTGGGAACCTCGCTGTGCGTGTTAAGTGTCCCGTCCCATGTGCAGGTGATGCGGGTCCTCGCCGTGGGGCCTGGCTGTAAACCCGACCCCGGATCCTATATGTCACTGTGCTCTAGGAAAATGGATGATGAGCAATGGGACATGAAATCCCCAACTCCTGCAGATTTGTTAGTCCATGAAGGTTTCCCCAACCGAGGGCTCTGCACCCCGACTGCACTGGCACTGTGGGAACGGTTAGGCTCAACCTCAGCTACCATGTCTCCTCAGTATCCCCATCTCCACTGGTCGCCTCTCGCACTTTTCCAGTCTCATTCCTGCAGACTTAGTGTGATGTTGTGGCCCCTGGTCATGGGATAATGTCCTCCAGTCTCCCGTCCCAAGGAACTGAAGTGAAAAATGTTTGTGTCTATTACTCACTCAGTGCCCCCACCCTTGGAATGACTCTTCCTGCCCAGAAAACCTATTGCTATGGTGACCGGGAATTCCCCAGACTGTCTGGCTTCCTGTGTAAGTGGTGACTCATAGCTAGATGTTTTGTAAGGCCTAAGCCACACGGTGAGAAAAACGGTGCGAGTGGAGTGCGATAAAAAAATCGTATTCCACTCGGACCAATATTAGCCTGTGTGTCAGCGCACATGAGGAATTATTTTCTCAGCCCTAATCGGACCCAGAAAACAATCGCAGCATGCTGCCATTGTAATGCGAGACTCTTTTTTCTCGCACCCATTCAAGTGGGGTGAGAGAAAAATCGCACTGCACTCGCGGTACACCGGTGTACCAAAGTGCAAAGCGAGAATCGCAATAGCCGGCTATGGAGGAGAGAGGGAGAAAAATCCCTCTCTCCCCTCCGCAGCATCGGCCCACCCCTCCGCAGAGCCGGGCCACCCCCGCAGCTGAGGTCCGCTCGCACAGTTGGACCTCAGTCACAGGGACACTCGGCTCTGCTGTGCTGCCAGCATGAGCCGAGTGTCATGTGAGGATCGCACTAGTGTAGTGGGTGGGCCTACCCCCTACTAGTTTAGCATAGTTACCCGGCATTGTGATTATTAAAAGTGTTGATTTTTATTATTGTATGTGTTGTGTTAGGGCACCCCCTAGTGGCCGGGTGGGACGGCTGTTGCCACCGGGGAGGAGGAGTCGGCCGGATATCTAGGAAAAGTCTGAGTGTGTGAGGGGAAGAGGATCCGGGACAGCAGACAGTGAACATCTGGAGCGGCAAGTGTGTGTGTGAGCGGACCATCAAGGGACACCGCAGAACAGGAGGTGGACGCAACCTCAGGGTCTATTCCGCTGGTGTGGGTCCAGTGTGTGCTTGACCGGAGAGTGGGAGCCCGGAGAAGAAGAGTATCTAGGGCATATCCCCACCAGAGGGTGCGGTTGGGCAGGTTGTCCCCAGCTCCACTAATATTGCCGGAATCTGCTGACCGGAGTGTTTTTCCTTGTGAATAAATGTCATTTTTATTGCATCTGGACTTTTGCCTGCCGACTCTTTGTGCATCGGCCGATGAAGATACTGACACACACTTTCTCAACATTAAAGAAGTACCAAAGCCAGGGATGTGCCTTGAATACAGTGCTGCCACGACTACACAGCCAGAGGCCTCCCTGGCTGGTCGCTTCATGTGGCGTAGTCGGCAGGATGCGATTCCCCTGCCAGGAACCCAAAAAGCTGGAGATCAGGTCGTGCCTGGAACACAGGACCCGGACCATGATGCAAGGTTTCCAGTCCCCTGGTGGGAAGAAAACACAGTACCCGTAGCGTTGGACCGGGTACAAGATGGCGGCAAGGAGGCCGTTATCTGTAAGGAAGAAAAGGCGCGAAGAATTGGCGCCAAAAGAAGAGCCTGGGGCTGGCCGGCGCCGAAGAGAAAGTACGGAGTACTCCGCCCAAAGAGGGGAGGCGCCAGCTCCAGGGCATTGAAGAAGAAAAAGAAGTACCTCAGCGGAGGAGTCAAGATGATGCGTGAGGCTGGGGGTGGAGTCCGTTTAAGAGCGGGAAACGAAGACCCGCCTCCACTTTTCCCAGTCTCAGCGTCGACATCACCGCCATTACCAGCGATACTGTCGGAGACCGAGATGGAGACCTTTGGGCAACCCGCGGAGTTGGCAACGACTATGGCCCTAATCAGCCTCGGTCGAGGTCGACCCCGGTTCGCCCCTGCTAGTGAGGCCGCGTTGGCGGACCTTCCCATTGGACCGGGAGGTTCCACCAGGCCGGACAAAGTTTCCTGGAAGACCTCATGGGATGCTCAAACCGGGAGCACCATCACAGAGGTGAAGGCGACCTATGCCACCCCACCCATGCCAAACCGTCCGGGGGTTGCAGTCTTCCCATGGGAGACCCCGCAGCTTAACGCCGCCGCTTCCCCATTTGTGCCGGAGCCAGCTGAGGAGTACGCTGAGCGCTTGGAGAAAGATCACCTGGGCTTCTTCTGGGACCCAGTCATCGCCCCGCCTGCGGAGTCGCACCCCAGTGTCCCGACCCCGAAGCCTGACCCCGTCCAGGAACGTCTCCTGGCCGAGACCATTGTCCGGGAAATGCTGTCCGGTTCCGGTGGCGAGGAGCTGGCACAGCAGTTTGTGACCGGGGTGGTTGTTAAGTTCAACCAGCAGGACGGATATGGATTCATCCGAGAAGTCGAGACCGGGGATGATTACTTTTATAACAGAGTTCATCTCGACGTGGAAGGACTGCCCAAGCGACTCCATACTTTGTGGCCGGGCGAGAAAGTCCAGTTCCTGCCGGACGCAGGTAGCCGCGGCCTGTTTGCTGTTTGTGTCTCTCGCATGCCAACCACCCGGGAAGCGGAGCAGTGGCAGGAGGAGATTGAGTGGGAGGAGCAGCAAGAGCGGCGCCGGAGCCATGCCAGACCGCTCCCGCCCGCGCCCTCTCAACCCCGGCGTGTCATGGCTGCTGTCCCGGAAACAGCGACTGCATCGGCCCCTGACCCGGAGAAGGTTCCAACCGTGGTAGCGGTAACGCAAAATGTTACAAACAAGCCGGTCATCATGCTGGACGCACCACCGCCATCTCGGGCAGAGACACCATCACCCCCAAGAGGAGCTGCAGCAGCTGCACCGGCGGAGCCGCCTTTCGCCCCTGTGTCTTTCAGGCGAATCCGCCGCCAGCCGGGACAATCTCTGGGGGCCTATATCCAGGCTCAAGCGGAGGAATGGAAGAGAGCCTGGCCCCCAGAGTAAGTTGTTGACTTCAGCACCTTCAAAGACCGGTGTTGTTCCAGACCGGCAGAAAGTTCCCTTGTTGTTGAAAAGTTTTACGGGCCTGTTGCCCTCCAGCAAAGACCGGGAGCGCTCTTGAAGCCTCCGGGCACCTTCAGCAAAGACCGGGAGCGCTATTGAAGCCTCCGGGCGCCCATCTAAGACCGGGAGCGCTGTTGAGCCTCCGGGCGCTATCCAGAGACCGGGAGCGCTGCTGCGCCATTAAGCGCCCCTAAAGACCGGGAGCGCCGCTGAACTGGTGCCGCTGTTGAGGACTGACCCAAAAGGTTTTTATGTGTTAATATGTTTAAAGTTTTAGAGCCTTTCCGGGAGGCTCGGATTTTAAGAGGGGAGGCATGTAGTGGGTGGGCCTACCCCCTACTAGTTTAGCATAGTTACCCGGCATTGTGATTATTAAAAGTGTTGATTTTTATTATTGTATGTGTTGTGTTAGGGCACCCCCTAGTGGCCGGGTGGGACGGCTGTTGCCACCGGGGAGGAGGAGTCGGCCGGATATCTAGGAAAAGTCTGAGTGTGTGAGGGGAAGAGGATCCGGGACAGCAGACAGTGAACATCTGGAGCGGCAAGTGTGTGTGTGAGCGGACCATCAAGGGACACCGGAGAACAGGAGGTGGACGCAACCTCAGGGTCTATTCCGCTGGTGTGGGTCCAGTGTGTGCTTGACCGGAGAGTGGGAGCCCGGAGAAGAAGAGTATCTAGGGCATATCCCCACCAGAGGGTGCGGTTGGGCAGGTTGTCCCCAGCTCCACTAATATTGCCGGAATCTGCTGACCGGAGTGTTTTTCCTTGTGAATAAATGTCATTTTTATTGCATCTGGACTTTTGCCTGCCGACTCTTTGTGCATCGGCCGATGAAGATACTGACACACACTTTCTCAACATTAAAGAAGTACCAAAGCCAGGGATGTGCCTTGAATACAGTGCTGCCACGACTACACAGCCAGAGGCCTCCCTGGCTGGTCGCTTCACTAGTGCCCCGTGTGGCCCCAGCCTAAGTAAAACAAACTTCAGTGGCTAACTCCTTCATCACCCGTGATTAAGCATTGCATCTTAAGTCAGATACAATACCCTGTGGCGACTGAGCCTCAGGGGTGCCACAGACACATGCTTTAGATGCAGCACTTTACTCTGCTCATCCCAATTGCCCTGGTGCAGTGGCAATCGTGGTAATATATGGGGCTGATGTCAGCTGTGAACTCTCAAAATTCACAGCTGACATCAAGCCCTGGGTTGATAATCCATATGTATTTATGAACCCCCCATTACTAACCCTGTAAGTAAATAGAAAAAAACACAAACACACAAAAATCCTTTATTTTATTTGTTAAAAATATAACACACCCTCTTTCACCAATTTGTTAACCTCCTAAACACCCCTGCAGGTGAAACATAATCCACACAATGTCCCATGACGATCCCGCCTCTGCTATATACAGAAGCTGCAGTAATGAAAAATGTGACCAATCACTGTAGCTCCTGGAACACGCTGCAGTAATGAAAAATGTGACCAATCACTGTAGCTCCTGGAACACAGAGGGCAGCGGGGGACCTGGCTGTGACAAGTGGTGACATCAGCCAAGTTCCCACTATACCAAGTATGACCAGTGGTGAACCCACTGCCGGATTGTATGACACAGCTTCACAGCCGTCCGGCAATCTGGCAGTCAGGTTACTGGAGTTCACAACCAGGTTCCCACGGTACCAAGTATGACCAGCGGTGAACTCACTGCCGGATTGTGTGACACAGTGGCACAGCAGTCCGGCAATCCGGCAGTTAGGTTACCGGAGTTCACACTCAGTGGCTCTCCAGCTGCCCTCAGTGAACTCAGTTGAACCTGCAGCCAGATTGACGGGTTGCTGTGTAGCCGTATTCCAGCAATCTGGCAGTCTGGCAGTGGGTTCAAATTAATTCACTGAGTGCAGGGAGGGAGCCACTGAGTGTAAACTCCAGTGACCTGACTGACAATTGCTGGACTGTTAGATTGCGGGACAG
The DNA here is from genome assembly GCF_048569485.1 of Anomaloglossus baeobatrachus. Taxonomy (NCBI): domain Eukaryota; kingdom Metazoa; phylum Chordata; class Amphibia; order Anura; family Aromobatidae; genus Anomaloglossus; species Anomaloglossus baeobatrachus. Next base: position 547,663,003 of record NC_134356.1, read on the forward strand.
AGTGGCAGCAGTCAAACAGTGCAGTGGCTGTGAGGCCCGAAAACCTTAAAGGAGCCTTTGAGGAAGCCTTTAAGGTTTGTGGAGGTCCCAGCTGCTGGGACATCTGGAGGCTGTGAACTCTAGTAAGAATGGCAGTATTATGCTGGGTTTGTACAATGCAATCTCGTTATTATATGGTGGTATTATGCTGGGTCTATACAAAGAAATCTTATGACCAGAGATCAATTTTTATAACAAATTGGTATATGGCTGCCATACCACACATACTGTATTCTAGCTAGACTCTACTCTTAAAGAAGTAAGTACTACCCTTGTGTGCTACTAGTACTCACAGATGTGAGCTGCCTTTCTAGCTGCATGGCTGAGTGCCTGTGCAGCTTGTTTACCTCCATCCTGGCACAGAGATGGTCACATTGGTCAGTGAAGTGGAGATGGGTGGAGAAGGACCTGGGATGATGTTACATCATGTGACCTGATGGGGTGTCCCCTGTCTATGACCCGCAACACACATCCGGTTTTTTTGAACATGTGCAGTACGTATTTGCACGTACCGGAGACACGGAGACACGGAGACCCATGTTATTCAATGGTAGATGGCACACACACATAAAATCACACGGAACGTGTGTCCGTGTGGTAAGTACGTGTGTGCGCTTTTCTACACGGACAACATGTCCGTTTTTGGCCGCAGCACGCAGGCACGGACCCGCTTTAGTCTATGGGTCCGTGCCTGCACGGACCGCACACGGAGTATGTCCGTGTTCAGCACGTATCGTCCGTGTCCGTTTTTCATCATAAAATCTGCAACACTTGTTTCCAATCTATCAGGACAATTGAAAGCAAACAACAACACCAGGATCTCATGATGAATGATTAAAATCGTTAATTGGGTAAGAATGCGGGCCTTTAAAAACGGACAGCACACGGACTGCACACGTACGTATTTTATGTCAATACGGACATTCCACACGCACACACGGCTCGCATACGCCATCACACGGATGCCATATGTACCGGAGAAACGCCCGTAAAAAACGGAACACGGACCCGAAAAACGGACCGTAAGACACGTACGTTTTTTTTGCGGAAATGTGTTTTAAGCCTATAATGAAGTGTCCTTCAGTTTTCTTTAACTTTTTTATCTGCATGAACACTTCATTATTGAACTAGGGCTTATTTTCGGGGTGGGGCTTATATTTAAGTTTGGCTCCGAAAATGCTGAAAATCCCTGCTAGGGTTTATTTTTGGGGGAGGAACTTATTTTTGGAAAAACACGGTAGCAATTCACAAGCTGGAAAGTGCTAGTTCCACTTGTAGCACAGAGTATTTCAGGAAATTAATGTCAAGATATTGTAGTAAGTTACAACTTGGTAGACCTATTGAAGTGCTTGATTAGCACGAAACGGCCATCGTCTGCTGTGCTGTGCACTCCCCCCTCCCTCCTGCTGTTTTTATCTACCACCTTGTGTTGAAATAAATGGATTAAACACTAAAAGTCCCAGAGAGGGGTCATTTAACATTTCTACCTTTGGAACCCAGAGACGGGTCGAATGACCTGAAGGATTTTAGCTAACATCCTATAATCACCTTCTTTTGTTCTGTAATTAAGGCCATTACTGTCGCACCACAGGTGGTGGTTGTTTTCCATTGAGTTTAGCCATTTAGTTTCTAGTTAGTTCTATTCAGTTTATTGTATTTGATAATATAAGACTATACATATTGTATTTAGTTTAGTTTTATTTGCGCAAAAAAGCACTGATACAATGAATAATTTTTTATATATTTTCAATAGAGAATTAGAAATTTTAAAGCAAGGTACAGCTGTGGGTAATGGCCAGAAGCATTTGTGTCTAAGGCCTCAAGCACACTAGTGAAAAAATCGTGCGAAAATTGCATCGCATTGCGATGCGATTTTTTTCTGCGATTTGCCAATGTATTTCAATGGCACCAAGCACACCTGCGATTTTTTTTCGTGCGATTTTTTTGTGCGAAAAAAAATCACAGCATGTTCATTCTTGTGCGAATTTCGCGTGAAAAAAAATTGCACGAAAAAACGTAAAAAAAATCGCAGCCCATTCAAGTCAATGGGTGCAAAAAAAAAAATCGCAAAAAAATCGCAGCTACTTGCGATTTTTTTGCAATCTGTCCCATTGGTCATATAGATCACTCCTCTGGGAAAAAAATCGCAGGTGTGCTTGGTGCCATTGAAATACACTGGCAAATCGCAGAAAAAAATCGCATCGCATTGCAATGTGATTATCGCGCGATTTTTTTTGCGCTAGTGTGCTTGAGGCCTTAGGCCTCAAGCACACTAGTGTTTTTCCTTCGCTGCGAAAAAAATCGCTGCGATTTTTTTCGTGCGATTTTTTTCATAGGTGCGATTTTCCTGAGATTTTTTTTGTGCAATTTTTTTTGTTCGAAAAAATCCCAGAGGAGTGATCTACAGTGCCTACAAGTAGTATTCAACCCCCTGCAGATTTATCAGGTTTACACATTCGGAATTAACTTGGCATTGTGACATTTGGACTGTAGATCAGCCTGGAAGTGTGAAATACACTGCAGCAAAAAAGAATGTTATTTCTTTTTTAATTTTTTTTTTAAATTGTGAAAAGTTTATTCAGAGGGTCATTTATTATTCAACCCCTCAAACCACAAGAATTCTGTTTGGTTCCCCTAAAGTATTAAGAAGTATTTCAGGCACAAAGAACAATGAGCTTCACATGTTTGGATTAATTATCTCTTTTTCCAGCCTTTTCTGACTAATTAAGACCCTCCCCAAACTTGTGAACAGCACTCATACTTGGTCAACATGGGAAAGACAAAGGAGCATTCCAAGGCCATCAGAGACAAGATCGTGGAGGGTCACAAGGCTGGCAAGGGGTACAAAACCCTTTACAAGGAGTTAGGCTTACCTGTCTCCACTGTTGGGAGCATCACCCGGAAGTGGAAGGCTTATGAACTACTGTTAGCCTTCAACGGCCTGGACAGCCTTTGAAAGTTTTCACCCGTGCCGAGGCCAGGCTTGTCCGAAGAGTCAAGGCTAACCCAAGGACAACAAGGAAGGAGCTCCGGGAAGATCTCATGGCAGTGGGGACATTGGTTTCAGTCAATACCATAAGTAACGTACTCCACCGCAATGGTCTCCGTTCCAGACGAGCCCGTAAGGTACCTTTACTTTCAAAGCGTCATGTCAAGGCTCGTCTACAGTTTGCTCATGATCACTTGGAGGACTCTGCGACAGACTGGTTCAAGGTTCTCTGGTCTGATGAGACCAAGATCGAGATCTTTGGTGCCAACCACACACGTGACGTTTGGAGACTGGATGGCACTGCATACGACCCCAAGAATACCATCCCTACAGTCAAGTATGGTGGTGGCAGCATCATGCTGTGGGGCTGTTTCTCAGCCAAGGGGCCTGGCCATCTGGTCCGCATCCATGGGAAGATGGATAGCACGGCCTACCTGGAGATTTTGGCCAAGAACCTCCGCTCCTCCATCAAGGATCTTAAGATGGGTCGTCATTTCATCTTCCAATAAAACAACGACCCAAAGCACACAGCCAAGAAAACCAAGGCCTGGTTCAAGAGGGAAAAAATCAAGGTGTTGCAGTGGCCTAGTCAGTCTCCTGACCTTAACCCAATTGAAAACTTGTGGAAGGAGCTCAAGATTAAAGTCCATATGAGACACCCAAAGAACCTAGATAACTTGGAGAAGATCTGCATGGAGGAGTGGGCCAAGATAACTCCAGAGACCTGTGTCGGCCTGATCAGGTCTTACAAAAGACGATTATTAGCTGTAATTGCAAACAAGGGTTATTCCACAAAATATTAAACCTAGGGGTTGAATAATAATTGACCCACACTTTTATGTTGAAAATTTATTAAAATTTAACTGAGCAACATAACTTGTTGGTTTGTAAGATTTATGCATCTGTTAATAAATCCTGCTCTTGTTTGAAGTTTGCAAGCTCTAACTTATTTGCATCTTATCAAACCTGCTAAATCTGCAGGGGGTTGAATACTACTTGTAGGCACTGTATATGACCAATGGAACAGATCGCAAAAAAATTGCAAGTAGTTGCGATTTTTTTAGCGATTTTTTCGTGCGAAATTCGCACAAGAGGACTGAAATTTCAGTGTGAAAAATATTCAAAAGTACAACTGTTATTTGTTTCCATGCATTTTATTTTTGTTATAAAAATAATAAAAAAAATACAAGGAATAAAACAATTCCACACATATTTACAATAGGCTGCAGAGGGGGGCTGCGTGTGTGTGTGTGAGTGGCATGTCCTTCTTGTGTGACTAGCATTTCAGTTCTCACTCAGCAGTCTGTCTGCACTGTCGGAACATGCCTGGCACTGTCTGGGTATGTCCCTGGTACATTTGCCACACGTGTATTTGTAGCAGTCAACACATCTCTCAGTTGCACAATTGTTCGTGCATCGATGATTGACCTGACACTTCGCCCTTTTGCCAGGGCTGGGTGTCGAAGGTTGTTGCCGAAGGAGTTTCTTCTTGCGTGCCTTCTCTTCAGTCACATGTGAGCCACCTAAATCTTTTGCAAGCTCAACCAGGATTTCCACCCGTCTCTCCTGCACCCCAGTGCATGCCTGATAAAGAACATGAGCATTCAGTGCTGCCATGTCAATCATGTTGTAGAACACGGCGACTGGCCATCTCCGTGTTCCTGCACGCACGCTGTACTCCCGCACCATTTGGTCCATTACATCCACACCGCACTTTGTGTCGTTGTATTGTGTGACCGTGTTTGGCTTCCTTTTGTTGGTATCCTCAGTCTCAACCACGCTGTGCATGCTGCTGAGAATGTAGACGGCTTTCTTTTGTTTTGGTGCATATGTCGCGGGCGGAGGAGGGGACGCCGCGCTCTTCCACTGCTCGGGTCCGGCTGCCGCTGCGGCTGCTGCGGCCTGCTGCTGCTGCTCGGTGGCTTGAGCGATGGGCCGGATCCCGGGGACTTGAGCGGCGCTCCTCGACCGTGAGTGAAAGGGGATTGGTTTTTGGTATAGTTTATTGTCCGTGACGCCACCCACGGTTGTGGTGATTTGTTGACACCACCGCTGCTCTGTATGGGGATCCCGGGGACTGATGACAGGGAGCAGCAAAGTTGTTGGTTCTCCCCTCCGTGGGTAGGGGGTTGTTGTCCTGGGGCCCAGTGATGAGGTGCGTGATGCAGGGCTTGGTGGGGTGCAGGGATGCGGGGGCAGCGCTGTGCCTTGCGGCACTGTGGTACTCACTCAGCCTGAGACGATGACACAGTTCTCGGTAAAACACACGGCTGGAAAGACGGTTCCCACGGACGGCTGCACTTGCTTTCCCCAGTAGTTGACGGTGACGGTCCCTTTTCCTGCACCTAAGATGATGATGGTTGCGATGGGTTCCCACCGGTAACCCGCTCCCGGCTTGGATGTGGGCCGGAGGAGCCCTACTTTGCTCGCAGGCGCTGGCCCTGAGAAACTGGTGCCCTGGCGGTGGCAGTGTCTCTCTCTAACGGTTGGACTGTTGCCTTCAATCGGGACTTGGTTGTTGGGAGACCCAGAGGTCCCCTTCACTAACGGATTTGGCAAATTCATGGCGACTCCTATCCTTGCCGGGATCCGAAAGGCCCCTGCCACTGGTGCTGACTGCTCTTCGTATACCGCTCCGGTACCGCCGGGCCACCACCCGTCCGCGGTCCTTCCAGCAACCTCCAAGCAGTCTCCCCTGCAGACAGTCACCGCCGTCTGCTGACCTTGCTGTCTCAGTCCGGGGCACACACCCGGACCAACTTCAGGCTTTCTAACTGTCACTTTTTCTGTCCCTACTTCCACTTAGTCTTCCACTTTAACTCCTCTCTCAAGCTCCTCTACCACTTCACTGTTTACTCCTTCACTTCCCTAGCTTGACTGCTTGGTTTTCCCGCCTCCAGGGCTGTGAACTCCTCGGTGGGCGGAGCCAACCGCCTGGCCCACCCCCTGGTGTGGACATCAGCCCCTGGAGGAAGGCAACAAGGATTTTAGGTTAGCCTTGGTGTTCCTAACTGGGGTGTAGGGTGTGGTGGTGTTATGACCTGTGACCCCTGGCTTGCCCAGGGCATCACATTCCCCCTTAGCAAAATGCAGACCGTCCGCGGGCTGCCCGTCCAACACCGGTTTTATTTTCTGGAAGATATAAAAGGTAAACACAATACAATTTATGACATCATCCCACATCGGGAGGTTCGGTACTTAAACGTTGCAAACATTTTAAACGGTTGCGGCTGCTGCTCTCTCCCACCCAAGTAACCTGGCCCTGATGCTGCCCCTAAAACCCAGGCAGCACCCCTTGACCCCAGTCCTGCACAAGTTACCCGAGCGGGATCTGTCCCTCCCCTCCAGAGGGTAGCCACCGGTTCCTGTGGTGGCTGGGCCCCAGCCTGCTCCACTGCGGGCCCTCCCTCCAACCTGCCTCTCCGGAGGCGGTAACGGTTAGCTGCAACAACAGATTTTATCTACAACCCACTTAACGTTTGTGGTTGCCCTGCAAGTTCACGGGCTTGTCCATTGGAGTTCCTATGCAGCTAGATGGTCCCCACGGGGCCAACAGTGCCGGCAATGGCCGGTTCCCAATCACGGTAGACAATCAGGTTACTTTCACGGTAATCATTTTCTCATTTTTGCAAGAACTTTTTAAAACTTTCAAACGCACTCAGACTTCCGCCCCCTTTTAAAGGATGGTTTCCCTGTACCCAAGTGGGGGTCTACCTAGGTTGGGACGGGTGGACCTCCGGGGTCCGGTGTAAGTGGGGCTAGGCAGTGGGGCAGAGGGAACAATCAGTTCCTCCTCCCTGCTATCGTGTGGGGCAGGCGGAGGCATAGGGGAGCTGGGTACAGGTTCATCCCTGGGCACTGGCACTGGTTCTGGCTCACGGTTGACCGCCTCCATCACTTCTTCATCCACAGGTTGTGGGAACAGTATCACTGGAAGAATCACCGCGCCGTTCTGTGTAGGCCAATCTGCTGGGAAGTCACCCATCACAGTGTGGATCACCTCTTTTGCCTTCTCTGCTGTTGGAGGAACCGGTACTTCAGGCGTTGCCCTCAATGCTGGTGGGAATCTTTTCAGATGGTCTCGAGAAACCGTGGCCAAAGTGCCCCCTTGGTCACGACTGATCTGGTAGGCCTTCCCATCCTCCCATCCTGTGGGCTGTATGACGTATGGGGTTTGTTCCCATTGATCATCCAGCTTGTGGGTCTTCCTCTTCCGCTTTAACACCACATCTCCAGGCTGGAAAGGGCCCGCAGACGCTTTCTGATTGAAGCGCCGTTCCTGTTGTTCTCGACTCCGACTTAGATTCTTCTCCACATACTCCTGAATCTGTCGGTACTGCACCCTCCGCCGGGTGTCCCATTCAGCCGTTGAGGGGAGTGTCTCTGGGGCTTCCAGTCCCATTTCCAGGTCCACCGGCAGTCGGCCGGGCCGAGCCCTCATCAGATACGCTGGGGTGCACTTCGTTGAGCTAGACGGGATATTGTTGTACATATCGACCACGTCAGGCAACTTCTCCGGCCACAGGTTCCGCTCCTCCAATGGCAACGTTTTGAGGAGGCCAAGGACCAGATGGTTCATCTTCTCACACATACCGTTGGTCTGGGCATGGTAAGGTGTGGTCCGGATCTTCTTGCAGCCGTACAGCTGACAGAACTCATGGAACACCTCCGCCTCAAAGGCTGGACCTTGGTCGGTAAGCACCTTCTCAGGGTATCCATGGGGTCGACAGAAGTAAGCTTGGAACGCTCTAGCAGCGGTACGGCCGGTTAGGTCCTTGACCGGGACAACCACCATGAACCGGGAGTAATGATCTACTATGGTCAGAGCGTAAGTGTACCCACTTCGGCTGGGGGTGAGCTTTACATGGTCCAAGGCGACCAGCTCCAGCGGTTGGTGTGTAATGATCGGGCGTAGGGGAGCCTTCTGGCTGGCTTCATCCTTCCTCCTCAACGTACAAGGACTGCACTCTCGACACCAGGCCTCCACAGACTCCCGCATCCCACTCCAATAGAACCGCTCCCTCAACAGCATCTCCAGCTTCTTCCATCCGAAGTGGCCGGCACCATCATGGTACGCCTCTGCTATATACAGAAGCTGCAGTAATGAAAAATGTGACCAATCACTGTAGCTCCTGGAACACGCTGCAGTAATGAAAAATGTGACCAATCACTGTAGCTCCTGGAACACAGAGGGCAGCGGGGGACCTGGCTGTGACAAGTGGTGACATCAGCCAAGTTCCCACTATACCAAGTATGACCAGTGGTGAACCCACTGCCGGATTGTATGACACAGCTTCACAGCAGTCCGGCAATCTGGCAGTCAGGTTACTGGAGTTCACAACCAGGTTCCCACGGTACCAAGTATGACCAGCGGTGAACTCACTGCCGGATTGTGTGACACAGTGGCACAGCAGTCCGGCAATCCGGCAGTTAGGTTACCGGAGTTCACACTCAGTGGCTCTCCAGCTGCCCTCAGTGAACTCAGTTGAACCTGCAGCCAGATTGACGGGTTGCTGTGTAGCCGTATTCCAGCAATCTGGCAGTCTGGCAGTGGGTTCAAATTAATTCACTGAGTGCAGGGAGGGAGCCACTGAGTGTAAACTCCAGTGACCTGACTGACAATTGCTGGACTGTTAGATTGCGGGACAGAGTGGCAGCAGTCAAACAGTGCAGTGGCTGTGAGGCCCGAAAACCTTAAAGGAGCCTTTGAGGAAGCCTTTAAGGTTTGTGGAGGTCCCAGCTGCTGGGACATCTGGAGGCTGTGAACTCTAGTAAGAATGGCAGTATTATGCTGGGTTTGTACAATGCAATCTCGTTACTATATGGTGGTATTATGCTGGGTCTATACAAAGAAATCTTATGACCAGAGATCAATTTTTATAACAAATTGGTATATGGCTGCCATACCACACATACTGTATTCTAGCTAGACTCTACTCTTAAAGAAGTAAGTACTACCCTTGTGTGCTACTAGTACTCACAGATGTGAGCTGCCTTTCTAGCTGCATGGCTGAGTGCCTGTGCAGCTTGTTTACCTCCATCCTGGCACAGAGATGGTCACATTGGTCAGTGAAGTGGAGATGGGTGGAGAAGGACCTGGGATGATGTTACATCATGTGACCTGATGGGGTGTCCCCTGTCTATGACCCGCAACACACATCCGGTTTTTTTGAACATGTGCAGTACGTATTTGCACGTACCGGAGACACGGAGACACGGAGACCCATGTTATTCAATGGTAGATGGCACACACACATAAAATCACACGGAACGTGTGTCCGTGTGGTAAGTACGTGTGTGCGCTTTTCTACACGGACAACATGTCCGTTTTTGGCCGCAGCACGCAGGCACGGACCCGCTTTAGTCTATGGGTCCGTGCCTGCACGGACCGCACACGGAGTATGTCCGTGTTCAGCACGTATCGTCCGTGTCCGTTTTTCATCATAAAATCTGCAACACTTGTTTCCAATCTATCAGGACAATTGAAAGCAAACAACAACACCAGGATCTCATGATGAATGATTAAAATCGTTAATTGGGTAAGAATGCGGGCCTTTAAAAACGGACAGCACACGGACTGCACACGTACGTATTTTATGTCAATACGGACATTCCACACGCACACACGGCTCGCATACGCCATCACACGGATGCCATATGTACCGGAGAAACGCCCGTAAAAAACGGAACACGGACCCGAAAAACGGACCGTAAGACACGTACGTTTTTTTTGCGGAAATGTGTTTTAAGCCTATAATGAAGTGTCCTTCAGTTTTCTTTAACTTTTTTATCTGCATGAACACTTCATTATTGAACTAGGGCTTATTTTCGGGGTGGGGCTTATATTTAAGTTTGGCTCCGAAAATGCTGAAAATCCCTGCTAGGGTTTATTTTTGGGGGAGGAACTTATTTTTGGAAAAACACGGTAGCAATTCACAAGCTGGAAAGTGCTAGTTCCACTTGTAGCACAGAGTATTTCAGGAAATTAATGTCAAGATATTGTAGTAAGTTACAACTTGGTAGACCTATTGAAGTGCTTGATTAGCACGAAACGGCCATCGTCTGCTGTGCTGTGCACTCCCCCCTCCCTCCTGCTGTTTTTATCTACCACCTTGTGTTGAAATAAATGGATTAAACACTAAAAGTCCCAGAGAGGGGTCATTTAACATTTCTACCTTTGGAACCCAGAGACGGGTCGAATGACCTGAAGGATTTTAGCTAACATCCTATAATCACCTTCTTTTGTTCTGTAATTAAGGCCATTACTGTCGCACCACAGGTGGTGGTTGTTTTCCATTGAGTTTAGCCATTTAGTTTCTAGTTAGTTCTATTCAGTTTATTGTATTTGATAATATAAGACTATACATATTGTATTTAGTTTAGTTTTATTTGCGCAAAAAAGCACTGATACAATGAATAATTTTTTATATATTTTCAATAGAGAATTAGAAATTTTAAAGCAAGGTACAGCTGTGGGTAATGGCCAGAAGCATTTGTGTCTAAGGCCTCAAGCACACTAGTGAAAAAATCGTGCGAAAATTGCATCGCATTGCGATGCGATTTTTTTCTGCGATTTGCCAATGTATTTCAATGGCACCAAGCACACCTGCGATTTTTTTTCGTGCGATTTTTTTGTGCGAAAAAAAATCACAGCATGTTCATTCTTGTGCGAATTTCGCGTGAAAAAAAATTGCACGAAAAAACGTAAAAAAAATCGCAGCCCATTCAAGTCAATGGGTGCAAAAAAAAAAAATCGCAAAAAAATCGCAGCTACTTGCGATTTTTTTTGCAATCTGTCCCATTGGTCATATAGATCACTCCTCTGGGAAAAAAATCGCAGGTGTGCTTGGTGCCATTGAAATACACTGGCAAATCGCAGAAAAAAATCGCATCGCATTGCAATGTGATTATCGCGCGATTTTTTTTGCGCTAGTGTGCTTGAGGCCTTAGGCCTCAATCACACTAGTGTTTTTCCTTCGCTGCGAAAAAAATCGCTGCGATTTTTTTCGTGCGATTTTTTTCATAGGTGCGATTTTCCTGAGATTTTTTTTGTGCAATTTTTTTTGTTCGAAAAAATCCCAGAGGAGTGATCTACAGTGCCTACAAGTAGTATTCAACCCCCTGCAGATTTATCAGGTTTACACATTCGGAATTAACTTGGCATTGTGACATTTGGACTGTAGATCAGCCTGGAAGTGTGAAATACACTGCAGCAAAAAAGAATGTTATTTCTTTTTTAATTTTTTTTTTAAATTGTGAAAAGTTTATTCAGAGGGTCATTTATTATTCAACCCCTCAAACCACAAGAATTCTGTTTGGTTCCCCTAAAGTATTAAGAAGTATTTCAGGCACAAAGAACAATGAGCTTCACATGTTTGGATTAATTATCTCTTTTTCCAGCCTTTTCTGACTAATTAAGACCCTCCCCAAACTTGTGAACAGCACTCATACTTGGTCAACATGGGAAAGACAAAGGAGCATTCCAAGGCCATCAGAGACAAGATCGTGGAGGGTCACAAGGCTGGCAAGGGGTACAAAACCCTTTACAAGGAGTTAGGCTTACCTGTCTCCACTGTTGGGAGCATCACCCGGAAGTGGAAGGCTTATGAACTACTGTTAGCCTTCAACGGCCTGGACAGCCTTTGAAAGTTTTCACCCGTGCCGAGGCCAGGCTTGTCCGAAGAGTCAAGGCTAACCCAAGGACAACAAGGAAGGAGCTCCGGGAAGATCTCATGGCAGTGGGGACATTGGTTTCAGTCAATACCATAAGTAACGTACTCCACCGCAATGGTCTCCGTTCCAGACGAGCCCGTAAGGTACCTTTACTTTCAAAGCGTCATGTCAAGGCTCGTCTACAGTTTGCTCATGATCACTTGGAGGACTCTGCGACAGACTGGTTCAAGGTTCTCTGGTCTGATGAGACCAAGATCGAGATCTTTGGTGCCAACCACACACGTGACGTTTGGAGACTGGATGGCACTGCATACGACCCCAAGAATACCATCCCTACAGTCAAGTATGGTGGTGGCAGCATCATGCTGTGGGGCTGTTTCTCAGCCAAGGGGCCTGGCCATCTGGTCCGCATCCATGGGAAGATGGATAGCACGGCCTACCTGGAGATTTTGGCCAAGAACCTCCGCTCCTCCATCAAGGATCTTAAGATGGGTCGTCATTTCATCTTCCAATAAAACAACGACCCAAAGCACACAGCCAAGAAAACCAAGGCCTGGTTCAAGAGGGAAAAAATCAAGGTGTTGCAGTGGCCTAGTCAGTCTCCTGACCTTAACCCAATTGAAAACTTGTGGAAGGAGCTCAAGATTAAAGTCCATATGAGACACCCAAAGAACCTAGATAACTTGGAGAAGATCTGCATGGAGGAGTGGGCCAAGATAACTCCAGAGACCTGTGTCGGCCTGATCAGGTCTTACAAAAGACGATTATTAGCTGTAATTGCAAACAAGGGTTATTCCACAAAATATTAAACCTAGGGGTTGAATAATAATTGACCCACACTTTTATGTTGAAAATTTATTAAAATTTAACTGAGCAACATAACTTGTTGGTTTGTAAGATTTATGCATCTGTTAATAAATCCTGCTCTTGTTTGAAGTTTGCAAGCTCTAACTTATTTGCATCTTATCAAACCTGCTAAATCTGCAGGGGGTTGAATACTACTTGTAGGCACTGTATATGACCAATGGAACAGATCGCAAAAAAATTGCAAGTAGTTGCGATTTTTTTAGCGATTTTTTCGTGCGAAATTCGCACAAGAGGACTGAAATTTCAGTGTGAAAAATATTCAAAAGTACAACTGTTATTTGTTTCCATGCATTTTATTTTTGTTATAAAAATAATAAAAAAAATACAAGGAATAAAACAATTCCACACATATTTACAATAGGCTGCAGAGGGGGGCTGCGTGTGTGTGTGTGTGAGTGGCATGTCCTTCTTGTGTGACTAGCATTTCAGCTCTCACTCAGCAGTCTGTCTGCACTGTCGGAACATGCCTGGCACTGTCTGGGTATGTCCCTGGTACATTTGCCACACGTGTATTTGTAGCAGTCAACACATCTCTCAGTTGCACAATTGTTCGTGCATCGATGATTGACCTGACACTTCGCCCTTTTGCCAGGGCTGGGTGTCGAAGGTTGTTGCCGAAGGAGTTTCTTCTTGCGTGCCTTCTCTTCAGTCACATGTGAGCCACCTAAATCTTTTGCAAGCTCAACCAGGATTTCCACCCGTCTCTCCTGCACCCCAGTGCATGCCTGATAAAGAACATGAGCATTCAGTGCTGCCATGTCAATCATGTTGTAGAACACGGCGACTGGCCATCTCCGTGTTCCTGCACGCACGCTGTACTCCCGCACCATTTGGTCCATTACATCCACACCGCACTTTGTGTCGTTGTATTGTGTGACCGTGTTTGGCTTCCTTTTGTTGGTATCCTCAGTCTCAACCACGCTGTGCATGCTGCTGAGAATGTAGACGGCTTTCTTTTGTTTTGGTGCATATGTCGCGGGCGGAGGAGGGGACGCCGCGCTCTTCCACTGCTCGGGTCCGGCTGCCGCTGCGGCTGCTGCGGCCTGCTGCTGCTGCTCGGTGGCTTGAGCGATGGGCCGGATCCCGGGGACTTGAGCGGCGCTCCTCGACCGTGAGTGAAAGGGGATTGGTTTTTGGTATAGTTTATTGTCCGTGACGCCACCCACGGTTGTGGTGATTTGTTGACACCACCGCTGCTCTGTATGGGGATCCCGGGGACTGATGACAGGGAGCAGCAAAGTTGTTGGTTCTCCCCTCCGTGGGTAGGGGGTTGTTGTCCTGGGGCCCAGTGATGAGGTGCGTGATGCAGGGCTTGGTGGGGTGCAGGGATGCGGGGGCAGCGCTGTGCCTTGCGGCACTGTGGTACTCACTCAGCCTGAGACGATGACACAGTTCTCGGTAAAACACACGGCTGGAAAGACGGTTCCCACGGACGGCTGCACTTGCTTTCCCCAGTAGTTGACGGTGACGGTCCCTTTTCCTGCACCTAAGATGATGATGGTTGCGATGGGTTCCCACCGGTAACCCGCTCCCGGCTTGGATGTGGGCCGGAGGAGCCCTACTTTGCTCGCAGGCGCTGGCCCTGAGAAACTGGTGCCCTGGCGGTGGCAGTGTCTCTCTCTAACGGTTGGACTGTTGCCTTCAATCGGGACTTGGTTGTTGGGAGACCCAGAGGTCCCCTTCACTAACGGATTTGGCAAATTCATGGCGACTCCTATCCTTGCCGGGATCCGAAAGGCCCCTGCCACTGGTGCTGACTGCTCTTCGTATACCGCTCCGGTACCGCCGGGCCACCACCCGTCCGCGGTCCTTCCAGCAACCTCCAAGCAGTCTCCCCTGCAGACAGTCACCGCCGTCTGCTGACCTTGCTGTCTCAGTCCGGGGCACACACCCGGACCAACTTCAGGCTTTCTAACTGTCACTTTTTCTGTCCCTACTTCCACTTAGTCTTCCACTTTAACTCCTCTCTCAAGCTCCTCTACCACTTCACTGTTTACTCCTTCACTTCCCTAGCTTGACTGCTTGGTTTTCCCGCCTCCAGGGCTGTGAACTCCTCGGTGGGCGGAGCCAACCGCCTGGCCCACCCCCTGGTGTGGACATCAGCCCCTGGAGGAAGGCAACAAGGATTTTAGGTTAGCCTTGGTGTTCCTAACTGGGGTGTAGGGTGTGGTGGTGTTATGACCTGTGACCCCTGGCTTGCCCAGGGCATCACATTCCCCCTTAGCAAAATGCAGACCGTCCGCGGGCTGCCCGTCCAACACCGGTTTTATTTTCTGGAAGATATAAAAGGTAAACACAATACAATTTATGACATCATCCCACATCGGGAGGTTCGGTACTTAAACGTTGCAAACATTTTAAACGGTTGCGGCTGCTGCTCTCTCCCACCCAAGTAACCTGGCCCTGATGCTGCCCCTAAAACCCAGGCAGCACCCCTTGACCCCAGTCCTGCACAAGTTACCCGAGCGGGATCTGTCCCTCCCCTCCAGAGGGTAGCCACCGGTTCCTGTGGTGGCTGGGCCCCAGCCTGCTCCACTGCGGGCCCTCCCTCCAACCTGCCTCTCCGGAGGCGGTAACGGTTAGCTGCAACAACAGATTTTATCTACAACCCACTTAACGTTTGTGGTTGCCCTGCAAGTTCACGGGCTTGTCCATTGGAGTTCCTATGCAGCTAGATGGTCCCCACGGGGCCAACAGTGCCGGCAACGGCCGGTTCCCAATCACGGTAGACAATCAGGTTACTTTCACGGTAATCATTTTCTCATTTTTGCAAGAACTTTTTAAAACTTTCAAACGCACTCAGACTTCCGCCCCCTTTTAAAGGATGGTTTCCCTGTACCCAAGTGGGGGTCTACCTAGGTTGGGACGGGTGGACCTCCGGGGTCCGGTGTAAGTGGGGCTAGGCAGTGGGGCAGAGGGAACAATCAGTTCCTCCTCCCTGCTATCGTGTGGGGCAGGCGGAGGCATAGGGGAGCTGGGTACAGGTTCATCCCTGGGCACTGGCACTGGTTCTGGCTCACGGTTGACCGCCTCCATCACTTCTTCATCCACAGGTTGTGGGAACAGTATCACTGGAAGAATCACCGCGCCGTTCTGTGTAGGCCAATCTGCTGGGAAGTCACCCATCACAGTGTGGATCACCTCTTTTGCCTTCTCTGCTGTTGGAGGAACCGGTACTTCAGGCGTTGCCCTCAATGCTGGTGGGAATCTTTTCAGATGGTCTCGAGAAACCGTGGCCAAAGTGCCCCCTTGGTCACGACTGATCTGGTAGGCCTTCCCATCCTCCCATCCTGTGGGCTGTATGACGTATGGGGTTTGTTCCCATTGATCATCCAGCTTGTGGGTCTTCCTCTTCCGCTTTAACACCACATCTCCAGGCTGGAAAGGGCCCGCAGACGCTTTCTGATTGAAGCGCCGTTCCTGTTGTTCTCGACTCCGACTTAGATTCTTCTCCACATACTCCTGAATCTGTCGGTACTGCACCCTCCGCCGGGTGTCCCATTCAGCCGTTGAGGGGAGTGTCTCTGGGGCTTCCAGTCCCATTTCCAGGTCCACCGGCAGTCGGCCGGGCCGAGCCCTCATCAGATACGCTGGGGTGCACTTCGTTGAGCTAGACGGGATATTGTTGTACATATCGACCACGTCAGGCAACTTCTCCGGCCACAGGTTCCGCTCCTCCAATGGCAACGTTTTGAGGAGGCCAAGGACCAGATGGTTCATCTTCTCACACATACCGTTGGTCTGGGCATGGTAAGGTGTGGTCCGGATCTTCTTGCAGCCGTACAGCTGACAGAACTCATGGAACACCTCCGCCTCAAAGGCTGGACCTTGGTCGGTAAGCACCTTCTCAGGGTATCCATGGGGTCGACAGAAGTAAGCTTGGAACGCTCTAGCAGCGGTACGGCCGGTTAGGTCCTTGACCGGGACAACCACCATGAACCGGGAGTAATGATCTACTATGGTCAGAGCGTAAGTGTACCCACTTCGGCTGGGGGTGAGCTTTACATGGTCCAAGGCGACCAGCTCCAGCGGTTGGTGTGTAATGATCGGGCGTAGGGGAGCCTTCTGGCTGGCTTCATCCTTCCTCCTCAACGTACAAGGACTGCACTCTCGACACCAGGCCTCCACAGACTCCCGCATCCCACTCCAATAGAACCGCTCCCTCAACAGCATCTCCAGCTTCTTCCATCCGAAGTGGCCGGCACCATCATGGTACGCCTGCAGAACAGTGGGTACATCAGCTTGGGGAATAACCAACTGGCGGATCTTCTCATGAGTCTTCGGGTTGATCAGCTCACGGTACAACCTCCCCTGATGTAGACACAGCCGGGTCCGTTCCTTCCACAAGCGTTGGGCTTCAGCTGGGGCGGCAGGGTCCATCCCAGCAGCGCCTTGCTCCACCAGGGTCTTGACTAGGCGGACAGCGGGCGCCTGATTTTGAGCTTCCTGCCACTCCTGACTGGGCAGCGGATCCAGGTTCACCCGTTGTTGGTGGACATGTACCTTCTCAGTTGGTGGCCGGTGAAATGCAGGCAACTCGATCTCTTCGAGGTCATCATCCTCGCACCCTCCTTCTGACAAGTGGGGCATCGAAGAGAGTGCATGAGCATTAATGTTGACACGACCGGCCCTGTATTTGATTGTGAAGTCATAGTTGGCTAGTCTGGCCACCCACTGCTGCTCCAACGCGCCCAGCTTGGCCGTGTCCAGGTGAGTCAACGGATTGTTATCCGTGAAAGCGGTGAATTTTGCTGCGGCCAAGTAGTGGCGGAACCGCTCGGTGATAGCCCACACCAGTGCCAGGAGCTCGAGCTTGAAGGAGCTGTAGTTCTCAGGGTTCCTTTCAGTCGTCCGGAGTTTTCGGCTAGCATAGGCAATCACCTTCTCCTTTCCCTCCTGGACCTGGGACAGGACTGCCCCCAAACCCACATTGCTGGCGTCTGTGTAGAGGATGAATGGGCAGCCGTAGTCAGGGTACGCTAGGACCTCTTCTTCAGTCAAGGCCGCTTTCAGCTGATGGAAGGATTCCTCATGCCTGTCCTCCCACACCAGTGGGGCTCCGATGGGTCTACCACCTTTGGTCTGTCCCATGAGGAGGTCTTGCATGGGAGCAGCCATCTTCGTGTACCCCTTGATGAAGCGCCGGTAGTACCCCACCAGACCCAAAAACTGCCTTACTTCCCTCACGGTGGTTGGTCTTGGCCAGTCCTGGATGGCAGTGATCTTCTCAGGGTCGGGGGCGACACCTTCCGCACTCACCACATGCCCCAGGTACTGCACTCTGGGTTTCAGCAGGTGGCACTTAGAGGGCTTCAACTTCATCCCGTATTTGGCAAGGGACGCGAACACCTCGGCTAGGTGCTCCAGATGGGCTTCATACGTCTGAGAGTACATGATCACATCATCCAGGTATAACAGGACGGTCTCGAAGTTTAGATGTCCCAGACAGCACTCCATCAGCCGTTGGAAGGTTCCAGGGGCATTGCACAGCCCAAACGGCATACTATTGAATTCACAGAGCCCCATTGGGGTGGTGAAGGCGGTTTTCTCCCGGTCCTCCGGGGCCACTGCCACTTGCCAGTACCCACTGGTGAGGTCAAGGGTAGAGAAGTAGTTTGCGGTTCTCAGTGCGGCCAAAGACTCTTCAATACGGGGCAGTGGGTAGGCATCTTTATGCGTTATCTGATTAATTTTCCGGTAGTCCACACACATCCGCATGGTGCCATCCTTCTTCTTGACCAGTACCAACGGAGCGGCCGAGGGACTACAGCTATCCCGAATAACCCCTGCCTCCTTCATGTTCCTCAACATATCCTTGGCACACTGGTAATGTGCAGGGGGAATAGGCCTGTACCTCTCTTTGATAGGGGGGTGCTCACCGGTGGGGATGTGGTGTTGGACCCCTTTGATCTGCCCAAAGTCTAGTGGATGTTTGCTGAAAACTTGCTCATACTCCCGCACCACCCTGTATACCCCTGCTTTGTGATGTGTGGGGGTATCGTCAGTGCCCACGTGTAGCTGTTGGTGCCACTCGTTCACCTCCCCTTGGAGCGGGGGCGTGCTGGTAGTAGGTGGGGAAACTAAGGGAGTGGCCTCGTGGATGGTGTGGGGATCTAGGGTGAGCAGCTTGGCAAGGGTGGCATACCGGGGAAGCCTGACTTCTTCCTTCCCACAATTCAGTACCCTCACGGGCACTCTCCCCTTCTTTACGTCTACCACCCCTCTGGCGGCCATTACAGTGGGCCAGTGCTCGGAGGGTAAGGGCTCCATCATGGCAGGGTAGTCACGCCCCTGAGGCCCTACTGCTGCCCTACACCAAATCATCATCTCACTCCTAGGGGGCACAATCAACGGAGCAACATCCATCACTCTCACCCCACCAATCTCTCCTCCTGTTGAGTTTACATGCTGGCGGTACATCAAGGCTCGGATCTCACGCTGTACAGCTCTCTGTCGGCTCCCCGCCGCCGTGGCGGCCAGCTGTTGCAGTAGGGCCAACACATCACCCATACAGTGCTCCATCACATTGGTTCCTAGCACTATCTTCGGGTTATGATCACTGGGTTCATTCATGATCACAATCATACCCTGGTGTTGCAGTTCAGCTTGCTCCACTGTCATAGTCACCTGCTTATACCCCACTTGGGTCAATGGGAGTCCATTAGCAGCAATCAGTGTTATACTAGTATCTGGGGGTGCCAACTCGTCTATCCCCCAATACCGCTGGTACAATGTGTATGGTATGGTGGTTACCTGTGATCCAGTGTCCAAGAGAGCCATCACCGGTATGCCGTCCACAGCCACGGGGATGATGGGCCGGGCCCCGATATACCGATCCCGCCAGTCTGGGGGACCACGAGGTTCTACTCCTGAGGACTGGCCCGCGGCCCCAGGGGTTGCTCGTTTAACGGGCACTGTCGGAAGTAATGCCCAGGCTTACGGCACTTGTAACAGGTTGGAGGTCTGTTTTGCAAATTGTTAGCACTTCTACGCTGCATCCAGGGGACATCCTCAGGGCTGTCGGCAAGCTGTATCTGTGCTGGAGGCTGGGATCTGGTCAAGGGTTGGAGTGCAGCAAGGATCTTGGCAAGGTCTCCGTCCATGCGACGGACCTGGGCTGCCAGTTCTTCCATCGTGCTGCTTGGGGCTGTAGGGATTGGAGAGGTTGGTAGGGCAGGGGCCACCACGACGGGGGCCGTCTCAACGGGCCATGGGGCGGGCTCCAAGGTTTCTGAAGCCGGGGGTTGCAGTGCTTTAATGGCACGTTCCTTTAACACAGCAAAGTCCACATCAGGGTGTTCCAGGGCCCTCATCCCCTGCACAAATTGCTCTACTAACATCTTGTTGCTGTCCGCCTCACTGATAGCGTTCACCCGCTTGAGCGTGCGGAGGGCAGTTTGCAGACGTAAAGCATAGTCCCGAATGCTATCCACAGACCGTTGCCGGCACTGGTAAAACTGCATCCTCAGCTCAGCTTCGGTACGGGTCTCAAAGGCAGTCTGTAGCTTCTCAAAGATGGTGGCTACAGAGAGCCGGTCCCCCTCGGCCCAGGTCTCCGCCTCCTGCTCAGCCGCGCCGGTTAACTGGCCCAGCACTACCGCTACACGTTGCTTATCAGTCAGGGGGTACAGTTATAGCAACGGATTAAGCTTTTTCCGGAAGACCTGTAGAGCATCAGGTTTCCCGTCATACTGCGGTAGCCAGGTAGCTCCGGGCGCATAGGGCAAGGAGAACGGCATCACCTGAGCGAGAGCGGGGGCCGCGGCACCTCCTGCCAGCACGGCCGGGACCTGGGCAGGCCCATTCCCATCTACGGGTGCCACTGCGGCTGCGACCACCGCTCCTCCAGCGGCTCCGTCGGGCGCAGACATCTTGTTTCCGTCCCCCTTAGCCTCTTTCCGGCCCCTCCTCTATCGGGGCGGGGTCTTGGCCTTCGCGCCTCCACTACTCGAGAAGACGCTCGAGCGGGAACTTTTAGCGCCAAAGATGGCGACGTCTGAAATTTTCTGGCCGGACACCTCCGGCGGTAAGATCCTGTTCGTGACGCCAAATTGTCGCGGGCGGAGGAGGGGACGCCGCGCTCTTCCACTGCTCGGGTCCGGCTGCCGCTGCGGCTGGTGCGGCCTGCTGCTGCTGCTCGGTGGCTCGAGCGATGGGCCGGATCCCGGGGACTCGAGCGGCGCTCCTCGCCCGTGAGTGAAAGGGGATTGGTTTTTGGGATAGTTTATTGTCCGTGACGCCACCCACGGTTGTGGTGATTTGTTGACACCACCGCTGCTCTGTATGGGGATCCCGGGGACTGATGACAGGGAGCAGCAAAGTTGTTGGTTCTCCCCTCCGTGGGTAGGGTGTTGTTGTCCCGGGGCCCAGTGATGAGGTGCGTGATGCAGGGCTTGGTGGGGTGCAGGGACGCGGGGGCAGCGCTGTGCCTTGCGGCACTGTGGTACTCACTCAGCCTGAGACGATGACACAGTTCTCGGTAAAACACACGGCTGGAAAGACGGTTCCCACGGACGGCTGCACTTGCTTTCCCCAGTAGTTGACGGTGACGGTCCCTTTTCCTGCACCTAAGATGATGATGGTTGCGATGGGTTCCCACCGGTAACCCGCTCCCGGCTTGGATGTGGGCCGGAGGAGCCCTACTTTGCCCGCAGGTGCTGGCCCTGAGAAACTGGTGCCCTGGCGGTGGCAGTGTCTCTCTCCAACGGTTGGACTGTTGCCTTCAATCGGGACTTGGTTGTTGGGAGACCCAGAGGTCCCCTTCACTAACGGATTTGGCAAATTCACGGCGACTCCTAGCCTTGCCGGGATCCGAAAGGCCCCTGCCACTGGTGCTGACTGCTCTTCGTATACCGCTCCGGTACCGCCGGGCCACCACCCGTCTGCGGTCCTTCCAGCAACCTCCAAGCAGTCTCCCCTGCAGACAGTCACCGCCGTCTGCTGACCTTGCTGTCTCAGTCCGGGGCACACACCCGGACCAACTTCAGGCTTTCTAACTGACACTTTTTCTGTCCCTACTTCCACTTAGTCTTCCACTTTAACTCCTCTCTCAAGCTCCTCTACCACTTCACTGTTTACTCCTTCACTTCCCTAGCTTGACTGCTTGGTTTTCCCGCCTCCAGGGCTGTGAACTCCTCGGTGGGCAGAGCCAACCGCCTGGCCCACCCCCTGGTGTGGACATCAGCCCCTGGAGGAAGGCAACAAGGATTTTAGGTTAGCCTTAGTGTTCCTAACTGGGGTGTAGGGTGTGGTGGTGTTATGACCTGTGACCCCTGGCTTGCCCAGGGCGTCACACATACACTGTCAGTGTGGCACCAGTGGTTGAAAACACCTGAGTGGTGAATTCAGTGCGGTCCATCTGTCAAGCAGATTGAGGAATTTCCCGGCTACTCTTGTTGACTGTGCCGAGGATAGTGGATTTCTGGCTAAGCAGTCGTTGTGCAAGTGACAATGATGTAAAGAAATTGTCCGTGGTTACAGTTCTGCCCTTGTCCATGAATGGTTCCATCAGCCTCATCACTACAGTTTCGGACAGTCTCTCCCCGCTAGGACGACTGGGGTCCTTGCCAAGATATGGGAGGACATTACAGATGTACTTTGATTTCAAGTCGCAAACCACCCAAAACTTGATGCCAAACTTGTCTGGTTTTGTTGCAGAAAACAGCAGCGAGTATTTGACGGGAAAAGCTGTTAATCAATAGTGATGTGTCGACCAGGGTTGTAGGATGTGATGTAGTTGGTGACAAATGATCTCCACACATCGGAGATTGCAGCAAACTAATCGGTCTCCACTCACTCACTGCGTGTGAACATGTCATCAAAGCGTAGGTGTTGCATGATGTCTTGGAAGCGGTTTCGGGTCATAGTTGTGACTCGCCCACCCCAGGGCTATGGGACACCCGGCGCCGGGCCGGACTAGTCCGGGGGTCGTCAGTGGTGGCGGGGCCCGACTCCGTGGCCCTGGTGGGTGTCAATTAAATATGGCTGTTGACTTGGGGGTGAATAAAGTTTATGGTTGTCGTGACGCCACCTGTGGTTTGCGGCTATTAAGCCGCCGCTGCTGTATGGGGCCTCCGGGGCTGATGGAATGGCAGCTTGGATTGTCCTGCTCCCCACAGGTGGAGCGGTACCCTGGGGCAACAGTTGGTGCTAATGAGAGTCTATGATGTGATGTTGTGTGAATAATACGGTGCAGGGCCGACAGGCAGTGAAAGAAACAGGCACAAACAGTAGTCTCTTTACCTTCTCCTCTTTTACTTGGCAACAGTTTAGTCCAGGGAGACCGTCACAGGTAGTAAAGATGATCCGGCCGGCCTGGAAGTGCCTGGGGGTGATCTCTTTGGTCCGTTGAGTATGAGGCCTACTCCCTGCTCTTTCTTTTCTTCTACAGGATCCTGCACTCTGAATTTAGCAATGGCCCTCTTGCTGCTGGGACCGGTGGTTCGTCCCTTTTTCTGTGTGGTAGGCTGCGCAGGCCCTCTCGGGTGCTTCTCTGCTGGAGTCCACACCGGGCCCTTGGAATGCAGCTGTACCTTCAGATTGCTGATGGGCGAGGGGGGCTTGCAGCTCTCCTGCCCTCCGGATTCGGCCACCAGGGAAGGATTTTATACCCTGGCAACCACAGACTCCGATGTCTGAGTCTCATCTGTGCCTCTCTGCAAATCTTGCTTCACTGGGCCAAGCTAATCCAGCTCTAGGCCCCAGTTCCACAAGACAGCACACTCTGCGTCTGCACTCTCTGCTCTCTCTACGCAGACTGAACACTAACTCCTCCCTCAGGTCAGACTTGAGGAATGCTCCCTGGAACTCCAGGTTCAGAGCTCCCCCTGCTGGCCTGAGGGAGAAACTGCGTTGGATGTTGAACTTACTGGCCAATGATTCCCCCAATTACCTCCAGGCTCAGCATTAACCCTTTGGAGGGGCAATGCTGATGTGGCGACCAGGTCCTGGGGCGCCACAGTTGCAATGATCCTTGGATTTGCCAGGTTTGCTGACCAGCTGTCACGTTTTTATATGATGCATGCCATTTTCAGATCGTGCTGGCTCCCCTCTCTCTGACCAGCTGTCACGTAGTGATGGAACCTTGGTCACCCCCCCGCAAGATAATGACTGAAATAAATGCCATTAGTTCCGGGAGACCCATGAACCAATCCACCTGCTCTGTGTGACGTGCATGTTGAGTAGTCCATTCTTGAATGCTATGAAGCATGTCAAGAGTGATAAAACAGAGGATGCTCTGAAGGCGACTGCGGACACTTCGTCTGGTCTTAGCAGTTGGCTCTCCATCTGTAGGGTATGTTTCTATTGGAGTGAAATGGAGACGTTTCCCCACTTGTACTTCACGCCACACTGTGCCATCTTTTGCGGTCTCTGTCGGCTCACTCGCCAACCGAGCTCTCATTTTTGGTAGAGGAGGAGTCTCCTCATCTGCAAGATAAATAATTTCAAATTAACATTTTGTTTTGGTTCTAAATAAAAAAGATAGTCAGGAAATAAAAATAGGTAATTTGAAAAATCTAACCTGAAGACAGCTCAGAGTCCGAATACGGTAGAAGGACTATGTCTTCTCCAACTGAGTCAGAAGGGTTGGTGTTGCTCAGGATCAGTTCCAATGCCTTTTGAATGGTGTGCCTTCTCAGCCTTATTTTGTTCACAAGAAACAAAATGCAATGTGCGCACGTAGTGTTCTGTCCCTGCAGAAATTTCTGCAGCGATTTGAACAGCATACGTGCGCTTCAAATCGCTGCAGAAAGAGTCTGTAATGAAAAAAAAAAAGCCGATTTCATGCGCTCTGAGTGCAGCCCCTCCCATAAACAGAGCGGGGACTGCATGCAGAGCACAAGGAATAAGTGACATGTCACTTCTTAGAATGCGCGCTTCGGGCAGCAGCCGAAGCGCTGCGCTCTAATATGCCACGTGCGCACGTCTCCTGCATAATCTTCATAGATTATGCTGGAAACGCAGGATGCATGCAGTTACGCTGCGGTGCAGATCGCAGCGTGACTACATGCAAATACGCAACGTGCACACATAGCCTAAGTGAAGCAGTCACCTATTTACCCCCCACAGCACAAAAGGCTGCATGCAAATTTGCTAAGGTGTTAGCAACCTTATGCATATCTCCTGCACAACAACGCAGCTGGGGGGTGGGCAGACACACTCAGGAGCAGCTTACATTCTTTTGTTTACACTCTCTTACAAGACCTTTGTTGAAGTGGATCAACACAATTGCCCCCTGCAGATTCCTCAGGCAATGGCCACATTTACAAATGACAGGATGCTAATTGGAGCCAACAGAGTTGTCAGTTTGGACTAAGGGTCATTTGACCCTCTTTTCGGGACTTTAGGGGGGGAGCTCGAAATTTCTGGGACTTCTAGTGTTAACTGGATATGGCAGCCCGGTGAGTGCCCTCCTCTTCTTTTTTCTTTTCATGAATGTTGAGATATTGCAGTGTTTCTCTCTCTCTCTCTCTCTCTCTCTCTCGTCTCACAGGTCTCCACAGCGATTTCTCCACAGCTCTGCGCTTTACCCAATTATTCCCGATTTCCCTGGTACGGTGGCAATAGAGGTAATGAGGGAGCTAGTAACAGCCCACAGCAGTTACTAAGATCTATAAGACCCCCCATCACTAATCTGTAAGTGAAAGTAAATAAACACAAACACAGAAAAAATCCTTTAGTTGGAATAAAATAAAAAAAACACTCTTTCACCAGTTTATTAACCCCAAAACACCCCTGCAGGTCCGACATAATCCACATGAGGTCCCACGATGATTAAGCTCTGCTACATCCAAGTCACAGCGAGCGGCCATAGAGCACAACTGCCCACTGTGACTACAGACAGAGAGTGACTGAGCTGCTCAATCAGCGGTGACGTCACTAAGGTGATTTGTCATAGTTTTCTCCCAAGAGGTGCACATTTGGTGCTGAAATGGTCCTCCTGGCAGAAAAAAACAAAATCTTTTTTTGCATTTTTAGGCCAAGAGATGCAAATTTGCTAATGACATTTTTACACCATATTCCTGCACCGAATATACACCTCCTGGCAAAAAAAATTTGAGTTTTTGATGCTTTTTTTTAAGTGTTTTTTTCGCCAGAAGGTGCACATTTGGTGCTGAAATGGCCTGCAGCAGATTTCAGCACCAAATTTGCCCCTCCTGGCCAAAAAAAAAAAGTTTTTTTCATTTTTGGGCCAAGATGCAAATTTTGTGATAACTTTTTTACACATTATTCCTTCAACCAATCTACACCGCCTGCCAAAAAAAGTGTGTTTTTTTCGTTTTTTGTCCACGTTATTTGCTGCGTTTTTTTGCAGTGCGGTTTTGCTACATTTTATTGCCTCGGTTTTCCACCAGGAGGTCCACATTTGGTCCTGAAATGGTCTGCACAAGATTTCAGCACCAAATTTGCACCTCCTCTCCTCACAGAAAAAAAAGTTTTATTTGCATTTTTGGGCCAAGAGATGCAAATTTGGTGATAACATTTTTATACCATATTCCTGCACACAATCTAAACCTCTGGGCAAAAAAAACGCGTTTTTTTTTACACATTTGTTGCCATGGTTTTTGCCACGGGGTTTTGCTGTGGTTTTCTGCTAGGAGGTGGATATTTGGTACTGAAATGGTTGCACCAGATTTCAGCAGCAAATTTGCACCTCCTGGCAGAAAAAAAAGTTGTTTTTGCATTTTTGGGCCAAGAGATGCAAATTTGGTGATGACATTTTTACACCGTATTCCTGCACCCAATCTACACCTCCTGACAACCCCCCCCCTACGGTTTTGTTACGCAGTTTATGCCGTTGTATTGATGCAGTTTTCTGCCAGGAGCTGTAAATTAGTTAAATGTATAAAGTGGGAAAATTTCATCACTAAGTCAACATCTCTTGGCAAAAAAAACATGGTTTTCTGTCAGGAGATGTAGGTGAGTTCACTAACTTACTGAGGTCACCTGAGGTCCTCTGAGGTCAGGTTACCTGCTGTTCCAGGTGGAGGACTGTGGGAACTTCCAGCTCTGACTGCAAATCACCTAAGTGACATCACCACTGATCACGCGGCTCAGTCTCTGTTTGCAGTCACAGAGGGTGGTCATGCGCTATGGTGCTCGCTGTGACTTAGATGTAGCAGAGCTAGGATCATCGTGGGACTTCGTGTCGATTACATCGGACCTGCAGGGGTGTTTTGGGGTTAAAGTGGTGAAAGAGGGTGTTTTTTGTATTTTATTCCAAATAAAGGATTTTTTCGGTGCAACAATCTCAGGAAGTGACAGGTTTCTATTTTTAGGCTGGGGGTGGTCTAATATCCATAGGCCTCCCAAGCCTGAGAATACCAGCCCCAGCTGTTGAGCTTTACCATGGCTGGGTATGATAATTGGGGGGGACCACAAACTATTTTTTAAAATAATTTATTTACATTAGAAAAAAAAGCTGCATGCGGTTCCTCTAAAGCCTGATTTACACCTTTCAATTCTGCATACGATATCGTATGCGATGTGACACGCCCCCATCGTATGTGCGACACGTTCAATTTGTTGACCGTGTCGCACAAACGATTAATTGCTGTCAGACATACTTACCCTTCCATACGACCTTGATGTGGGCGGCGAACATCCACTTCCTAGAGTGGGAGGGACGTTCGGCGTCACAGCGACGTCACGCGTCAGCCGGCCAATAGAAGCGGAGGGGCGGAGATGAGCGTAACATAAACATCCCGCCCGCCTCCTTCCTTCCGCATTGCCGCGGGACGCAGGTAAGATCTGTCCATTGTTCCCGGGGTGTCACACACTGCGATGTGTGGTACCTCAGGAACATTGAACAACCCGACGTGTAATTTTATGGAAATGAACGACGTGTATGCGATGAACAGTTTTACGTTCAATCGCAATCGCACGTAGCTGTCACATGCTGCAACAACACTAACGATGCCGGATGTGCGTCACTTAGGACGTGACCCCGCAGACACATCGTTAGATTTGTTGTAGCGTGTACAACGCGCTTTATTTTCATACACAGCCAAGATAAATACAGGGCTGAGGCTGCAGCCTGTAGCCATGGGCTTTATCTGTGCTGGGTTCATAATATGGGGAACCCAATGCCAATTCTTTTTTATTTATTTTTAGACCACGATACTGACCCACAGAGAGGGTCTGTGAGTGGTTGCAGGCAGACGCTGTCACACAGGCTGGGGGCACAGCTGACTGCAATCAATCACACATGCCACTATGTTCAGTGGGCAGGGAAAGCAGTGCACATGCGATGAGATAATGTGCGGCATCGGAAGTGAATGCACGACCTGGAAACAGCTTGCCGCCAGGTCCCGCTTACCTGCGAATCCGCTCATCTCTACAGGTAAGTTTTTTGCTATCTAAAACGAAGCCAGCCATAACAGAGCACTTCCGGGGAGGGTGGGCTGGATTTTTCCAATTTTTTTTGTTTGGTGCACACTACATCCGATCACGCGAGCCATTGAAACACTGCAAGCACCTCGCACTGGGCTGAGCACCAAGTGTACCCGAGCACAGTAATGCTCATGCAAGGGGTTTGCATATGTAAAGAACCTGAACCCCCAAACTCAAACTCTGTTTTTGTTTTTTGTTTTTGTAAAGTCTGTGTTTGGTACAAATATCAAACCTCGGGTTTGCTTATCTCTACTAGAGATGAGCGAAATTCCCCAAAATTTGATTGATTTGGACAGAATTGAAAGTGCAAAGATTCTCGAAAAATAGTTTATTGTGCTCTGACATTCCTCCAAAACTCAAAGGATAATAAACAAATTGAAGGGAGAGGGTTAACAAATAATAAAAGTTTATACTCACGTGTACTGACCTGACCTCATGAAACCTAGTAAGTGGTCCAAGATCTGAACACTAAAGGGAACAAGTAGAGGACCTGAGGCGACAGGTCAAGTGAAGGGCAGGCCTTGGACAGGTGAGTACAATTTTTTATTGTTTTTTAACCCATTCCCTGTCTTCAAAAAAATCTAGCAAAATTGGGGTTTTAATATGCCATTTTGCAACATTCGGGTCAATAGAACTCTGAAAATTTTGTAATAATACCTTTGGTATCAAACATCGTATCTAGAAACCAAGATCCGACAGAATACTACTCATTGCTGTGACCTGCAATGATAGATAGATAGATAGATACATACATACATACTTACATAGAGGGATAGACAGATAGAAGGATAGATAGATACATAGATAGATATATAGATAGATAGATAGATAGATAGATAGATAGATGATAGAGGCATAGATAGATAAATAGATAGATAGATAGATAGAGGGATAGATAGATAGAGGGATAGATAGATAGATACATAGATAGATATATAGAGATAGATAGATAGATAGATAGATAGAGGGATGGATAGATAGAGAGATAGATAGATAGAAAGATAGATAGATAGATAGATAGACGATAGAGGCATAGATCTATAAATATATAGATAGATATAGGGATAGATAGAGGGATAGATAGATAGATACATAGAGAGATAGATAGAGGGATAGATAGATAGATAGAGAGATAGATAGAGGGATAGATAGATAGATAGATACATAGAGAGATAGATAGATAGAGGGATAGATAGATAGATAGATACATAGATAGATATATAGAGATGGATAGAGGGATAGAGATAGATAGATAGAGAGATAGATAGATAGATATATAGATAGATAGATAGATAGATAGATAAGCAAGTGAGCTTTTGGAAATTTCTATTGAGTGCTGCCCTCTTCTTGCTTTTTAATGTACAATAAGTTGGTGAGTTGCAACCTGTAGGCTGCCGCCTATAGCTATACTTTTGCTTGTGCGGCCCCATTTTTTTAGACAGACAGACAGATAGACAAACAGCTACTGTAGAGGTACTAGGTAACAAATATATTGGACACTGGAAGAAATAGAGGGAAGAGACAGAATGCCTCCTCTGATCTAATTCCTAAAGACATGTTTGTTATTGCTATATACATTGGCCTGTTTACATGTACGGATTATTTTAAAATGACTGTGCAGTATTTTCTTACTAGTGCCTCATACAACATGACGGAATGCTGTATGAAAACAAAAACTAGAATGCCATAATGCCATACCATTTATTTTTTTACTAAACCTTCAAAGACTTCTCTACGCATAGCTTGTTTGTAATTTAAGATGTTTTCTCCTGAAGGGCCGCAGAGTCCCTACTAATGTATTGCAGGCCTTCTAACAGAGGAAGGCATTTACTTACATATGCTGTGAGCTGCAGGTAAGTTATAGACTAATAAGCGACTTGCACATGTATTTAGATTTGTTTTCTCATTTATCAACATCTCAGAAAGATTTTAATTTGACATTTTGACTTTTACTTCCAAATCAACTTAGGAAAGAACACAACCGCTATTTGTCCCAAACTATAAAACATACTAAAACATAAATAAGGAATAGAGCCTCAATTCATTAACTCTGGCAATATATATATATAAGGTCCAGAAATATTTGGACAGTGACACAAGTTTTGTTATTTTAGCTGTTTACAAAAACATGTTCAGAAATACAATTATATATATAATATGGGCTGAAAGTGCACACTCCCAGCTGCAATATGAGAGTTTTCACATCCAAATCGGAGAAAGGGTTTAGAAATCATAGCTCTGTAATGCATAGCCTCCTCTTTTTAAAGGGACCAAAAGTAATTGGACAAGGGACTCTAAGGGCTGCAATTAACTCTGAAGGCGTCTCCCTCGTTAACCTGTAATCAATGAAGTAGTTTAAAGGTCTGGGGTTGATTACAGGTGTGTGGTTTTGCATTTGGAAGCTGTTGCTGTGACCAGACAACATGCGGTCTAAGGAACTCTCAATTGAGGTGAAGCAGAACATCCTGAGGCTGAAAAAAAAGAAAAAAATCCATCAGAGAGATAGCAGACATGCTTGGAGTAGCAAAATCAACAGTCGGGTACATTCTGAGAAAAAAGGAATTGACTGGTGAGCTTGGGAACTCAAAAAGGCCTGGGCGTCCACGGATGACAACAGTGGTAGATGATCGCCGCATACTTTCTTTGGTGAAGAAGAACCCGTTCACAACATCAACTGAAGTCCAGAACACTCTCAGTGAAGTAGGTGTATCTGTCTCTAAGTCAACAGTAAAGAGAAGACTCCATGAAAGTAAATACAAAGGGTTCACATCTAGATGCAAACCATTCATCAATTCCAAAAATAGACAGGCCAGAGTTAAATTTGCTGAAAAACACCTCATGAAGCCAGCTCAGTTCTGGAAAAGTATTCTATGGACAGATGAGACAAAGATCAACCTGTACCAGAATGATGGGAAGAAAAAAGTTTGGAGAAGAAAGGGAACGGCACATGATCCAAGGCACACCACATCCTCTGTAAAACATGGTGGAGGCAACGTGATGGCATGGGCATGCATGGCTTTCAATGGCACTGGGTCACTTGTGTTTATTGATGACATAACAGCAGACAAGAGTAGCCGGATGAATTCTGAAGTGTACCGGGATATACTTTCAGCCCAGATTCAGCCAAATGCCGCAAAGTTGATCGGACGGCGCTTCATAGTACAGATGGACAATGACCCCAAGCATACAGGCAAAGCTACCCAGGAGTTCATGAGTGCAAAAAAGTGGAACATTCTGCAATGGCCAAGTCAATCACCAGATCTTAACCCAATTGAGCATGCATTTCACTTGCTCAAATCCAGACTTAAGACGGAAAGACCCACAAACAAGCAAGACCTGAAGGCTGCGGCTGTAAAGGCCTGGCAAAGCATTAAGAAGGAGGAAACCCAGCGTTTGGTGATGTCCATGGGTTCCAGACTTAAGGCAGTGATTGCCTCCAAAGGATTCGCAACAAAATATTGAAAATAAAAATATTTTGTTTGGGTTTGGTTTATTTGTCCAATTACTTTTGACCTCCTAAAATGTGGAGTGTTTGTAAAGAAATGTGTACAATTCCTACAATTTCTATCAGATATTTTTGTTCAAACCTTCAAATTAAACGTTATAATCTGCACTTGAATTCTGTTGTAGAGGTTTCATTTCAAATCCAATGTGGTGGCATGCAGAGACCAACTCGCGAAAATTGTGTCACTGTCCAAATATTTCTGGACCTAACTGTATACACTGGTCTTAATGAATGGAGCCAGTGCCGGATTACCAACTAAGCATAGTAGGCTCCGGACTATGAGCCCCACGTCTTTTGGGGGCCCTGTGCAATGGATGAAAAATAATATTGATTATTGAA
Organism: Anomaloglossus baeobatrachus; assembly: GCF_048569485.1. Lineage (NCBI taxonomy): Eukaryota > Metazoa > Chordata > Amphibia > Anura > Aromobatidae > Anomaloglossus > Anomaloglossus baeobatrachus. Next base: position 547,694,808 of record NC_134356.1, read on the forward strand.
AAAAATTTACAATGATTGTTCTGGCTCGGCTGGCTGACACCGCAGGCCAATTGAGCAGCATAGGTCCGATGTGAGCATTACAGCCAGCACCAGTTAATTGATATTTCAGCTGTTGTCAGGTATATTCAAGATTTCATGAATAGTGGAGGAGGGGTCTCTATACAGTCCGGTATGGCAACTAAAAGGGATTGGGAGTGGAGGACAGGTAAGGGGCCTCAAATTCTCTACCACTCTAGATCATATTAAAACAGAGGTCGACATTAGTTAATTACCTTTTCTTGGTTATAATCAACTTTAATTAAGTTCATTTTCGTTCTTTTTTATAAAATATAACTGATAAATTAAAAAAGTTGTTAGTAAGTTTAAAAATATATTAGGAAATAATTTACTTGCGGGATCTCAAGCGTTTAGCAGCCTAAGGGGCTTGACAGTGGGGTAAGATGTGCTAATTTCTTTAAGATTCATGTAATTCTTTTGAATTTAGCGCATCTTACAATTGTCGTTCACCTCAACCAGACATGTTCTTCAAGTCTGGGGCTCACTTTGACAGAAACAGCTGGAATTGACATAAAAATTACTAAAATTTGTAAGTAACTTCCATAATTCTCATGAAAACTCCTTGATGAATTGGAGCCATAGAAAACCAATCCCTCATTGTAGTACAAGAGGAAGGAATATTTGATTTACTTTAAAGGGAACCTGTCACCAGTTTTGGGGCCTGTAAGCTGCGGTCACCACCACTGGGTTCTTATATATAGCATTCTAACATGCTGTATCTAAGGGCCAAGGCCGCCGTATAATACATACAAATCACTTTATAATACTTAACTAAACGGTCGCTACGGTGGAGTTGGGTCATATGGGCGTTTCCATTCTCCGGTGCCGGCCCCTCCTCTTTAGGCCATCTTTGTCATCCTTCTTCTGAAGTCGGAGTGCATGACGCATGGTGATGGAGTCGGTTTACTCCTGTCCCCACAATGCACTTTCCAGGTCATCCCCTTAGCTCCATCACTCTCATTCCCATCTTTCGAGGTCCACACCATCAGGCTCTTCCATCCCATCTCCCTCAGAGTAGCTGTCATATACTATCCACAAGGCTCACCCACCCAGTTCCTTGACCACTTTTCAGCCTGGCTGGCGCATTTCATGTCCTCAGAATTACCAACCCTTATCCTTGGAGACTTTAACATCCCCATGAACAACCCCTCCTCCCCATCTGCATCCCAGCTTCTATCTCTCACCACCTCCCTTGGCCTCTCACAGCTCTCATCCTCTGAGACACATGAAGATGGTAACACCCTTGACCTGGTCTTTATCCGCCTCTGCTCAATCTCTCACTTTGACAACTCACCTCTTCCCCTCTCTGACCGCAACATCCTCTCCTTCAAGCTCACAAACCCTCGCCCACCCCAGCACACTCCCACCTTTCACACATTCAGAAACCTATAGGCCATTGACTCTCAGACACTTACAGACTCTCTACACTCATCACTGTCCCCTATATCCTCACTTTCCTGTCCTGATCTGGCTGTAAACCACTACAATGAAACACTCAGAAGCACCCTGGACCAAGTAGCATCCCTTACCCTCAGAACCTCCAAACACCGAGTAAAACAGCCTTGGCTCACATCCCAAACTCGATTTCTCCAGCGATGCTCTAGGAGTGCCGAATGCCTATGGAGGAAAACCCGCACACCAGAAAACTTCATCCACTACAAGTTCATGTTAAGGACCTACAACTCTTCCCTTCATCTCGCCAAACAAACCTACTTCACCACCCTTATTTCCTCACTATCCAACAATCCAAAAAAGCTCTTTGACACCTTTCCCTCCCTCCTCAGCCCCAAAGTACAGACCCCTATCACGAATCTTCATGCTGATGACCTGGCCTCGTATTTCACAGAGAAAATAGAAAACATCCGCCGAGAGATCAGCTCCCAGCCACCAAGCGTTGAGAATCCCATCCCTCCCCATATCCCATCCAGCTCACTTTCCACATTTGACCCAGTCACAGAGGAGGAAGTCTCCAGGCTCCTCTCTTCTTCTCGTCCTACCACTTGCCCTACTGATCCCTTTCCCTCACACCTACTCCAGTCCCTCTCTCCGGTTGACACTACTCACCAAACTAAAATCTTTAATCTCTCTCTCTCTTCTGGTATCTTCCCCTGTTCCCTCAAACACTCTATCATTACTCCATTATTAAAAAAAACCTTCTCTTGATCCATCCTGCACAAGCAACTACAGACCAGTCTCCAATCTCCCCTTCATCTCCAAACTCTTAGAGCGCCTGGTCTACTCTCGTCTCACACGCTACCTTTCCACTCACTCTCTTCTAGATCCTTCACAGTCTGGCCTCCGCCCTTTACACTCAACAGAAACTGCCCTTGTCAAAGTGACCAATGACCTATCGACAGCAAAACGTAACGGTGACCACTCTCTGCTTATTCTTCTTGACCTCTCTGCCGCCTTCGACACTGTTGACCACCATCTCCTTCTCTCTATGCTCCATTCTATTGGCTTAAAGGACCTTATGCTTTCCTGGTTCTCTTCCCATCTTTCTGGACGCTCATTCAGTGTATCATTTGCTGGCTCCACATCTTCTCCTCTTCCTCTCACTGTTGGGGTCCCTCAAGGTTCAGTCCTTGGCCCTCTTCTTGTCTCACTCTACACTGCCCTAATTGGAATGACATCAGCAGATTTGGCTTTCAGTACAATCTTTATGCTGATGACACACAGCTATACACCTCATCCCGAGCTCACCCCCACTGTACTGCAGAACACTAGTGACTGCCTGACAGCAGTTTGCATGTCTGCTCTGTATATGAAACTTAACCTTTCAAAAATTGAACTTCTTCTTTTCCCTCCGTCTTCCAACCTTCCTAAACTTGCCATCTCCCTCTCTGTGTGCAGCACAACGATAAGTCCTAGGCAGCAAGTCCGCTGTCTGGGTGTTATACTTGACACTGATCTCTCCTTCACCTCCCACATACAATCTCTTGCCCGCTCCTGCCGCTTGCACCTCAAGAGCATCTCTAGAACATCTCTAGAATCCGCCCCTTTCTCACAATGGAAACGACAAAACCCCTCACTGCGGCCCTGATCCACTCTCGCCTTGACTACTGTAACTGTCTATTAATTGGTCTCCCCATAACTAGACTCTCTCCTCTACAGTCCATCCTTAATGCAGCAGCCAGGGTCACCTATCTGGCTAACCGCTACTCAGATGCCGCTGCTCTGTGCCAGTCATTGCACTGGCTGCCTATATATCACAGGATCCAATTCAAACTGCTTGTTCTCACCCACAAACCTCTCCACAGTGTGGCACCCCCCCTATATCTCCACCCTCCTCTCGGTCTATCACCCCACCCGTTCTCTACGCTCTGCAAATGACTTTCGTCTAACATCCACACTAATTCGAACCTCCCACTCCCGAATCCAAGACTTCTTCCAAGCTGCACCAAACCTCTGGAACGCTCTACCCCAAGAAGTTAGGACGAATCACAACTTACTCAGCTTCAGACGCACCCTAAAAACACATCTTTTTAGAGTGGACTATCACACTCCCTAGCCAAACCAAATTCACATAATCCCTCCACAACGTCTCAGAACATAACCCCATGTCAAACTCCATGGCACCCAAATGCCTCTCAAGGTTCTGGCCAACTGCCAACTGGTCCAGGAAGCCATTATCTATCCCCCATTTTCTTGAGATGACTGGATTGTCATTGTAAATAAGCACTTGTACCTTGCCCTCCCCATCTCATTGTAGATTGTAAGCTCTGACAAGCAGGGTTGTCTTTTTTTCCCTCTAAATATTGTATTTTCTATAACTGTTACTTGTTTGTACGAGTATCAATCAATGTCCTGAATTGTAAAGCACTGCGGAATATGTTGGCGCTATAGAAATAAAGATTATTATTATTATTATGACGCGTCCTACGTCATGAATACGCGCCGTCATTGGGGTCCTGCGCAGGCGCACTTTGATCTGTCCTGAGCAAGGCAGAGTGCGCCTGCGAGGGATCGGCGAGTGTGTATGACTTAGGACGCGTCATGCACAAGGGCTTCAGAAGGAGGACGAAGATAGCTGAAAGAGGAGGCGTTGGCACCGGAGAACGGAGACACCGAGTATGACCCAATTCCATCGCAGCGACTGTTTAGGTAAGTATTATAAAGTGTTTTTTACGTTCTACGCAGCGGCCTGGGCTCTTATATACAGCATGTTAGAATGCTGTGTAAAGGAGCCCAGTGGTGGTGACTGCAGCTTATAGGCCCCAAATCTGCTGACAGGTTCCCTTTAACTGATATTGTCTCTTTTACCATTTGATATCCGCCCCATGTCTTCTGCCATTTTTTCTTTCGTTTATTTTGGACAAAATGGCAATAGTGATAATTACCGTTGTAAGTCTAAATTGTTAGTTAATTAATACAATCTGAAATATTTGTCAGAAGCTAACTGGAAATGGTTGGGCTCCAAAACCAAATTTTTAACAGAGCCCCCCACCCAGCCTATGCCATAAACTTTTTCCCAGTTCAGGCTTTTTTTTTTTTTTTTTGTTTCCGCACTTTTGTTTTCTCTTCCCTTTCTTCCAAGAGTCAACAAAGCCATATGAAGGGGGTTTTGTTTGCAGGACAAGCTGTAGCTTTGAATGGGACCATTTCCTTCACTATATAATATACTGGAAAGCAGGAAAAAATATCCACGTGCAGAAAAAAAAAAAAAAAATACAATTCCGCCAATGTTTTTTAAGTTTTGTTTTTACGGTGGTAAAAAATAACCTTGCAACATGATTTTTCATGTCAGTACGATTACAGCAATTCCTGTAGTTTTTTGTATACTTAAACACTAAAGAATGAGTATATTGTGTGGCATTGTACCTATAGGAATCACTATACCTATACACAAAATGGCACAAACCAAAACCATAGTTGTTAAAAAAAATAATATTTTATTGTAACATGATAAAATAATCACAGCATTAAAAAGGGAAGGAATTATCAGATTTGGAGTTTTTCATTACTCCATTCTTGCTTTTACTTCTATACTGAACATTTCACTATTATGCATTGCTAATACTGTTTAACTTACATGTACATGTATTCCTGACCTACTCACTATTTTCTGTGCTGGAGCTTCCCATTTACAATGTTATAATTCATTCATCACATTACAATAAAATATACATTTTTTTAACAATCATGGTTTTGGTTTGTACCATTTTATGTACTGTATTTGTATACTACATATGGTTTTTTATGTTTAGTGGTTAAAATATTTCAATATTTTAGTATTTTGGTTTGTACTATCGTAAATCAGTAACTTTAATATTTTTCTATTCTATATGTCTGATATTATTATTATTATTAGAAGGTGGCCCGATCCTAACGCATTGGGTATTCTAGAATTTATTGTGTAGTTAATGTATGATTTTTGTTATATATATAGAGGTTGTTGTGTGTAGTTGCCAAGTGTTTGTGTAGGGCGCTGTAAATGTTATGCGTGTTGTCTGGGTGTGGGAGTGTGTCAGAGCGGTGTTGTTTGTGTGTTGCGTTGTGTGTGTTGCGTTGTATGTGGAGCGCTGTGTGTCTGCAGCGTTGTGTGTGTGTGGTGCTTTGTGTGTTGCGCAGTTTGTGTGGGTGTGTGTGTGTGTGTGTGTGTTTTGGGGGAGGTATGTTTTGTGCAGTGTGTGTGTGTTGGGGGAGTAGTCCTGGGGAGAGAGGAGTATAATAGGAGGAGTAGTCCTGGGGAGAGAGGAGTATAATAGGAGGAGTAGTCCTGGGGAGAGAGGAGTATAATAGGAGGAGGAGTCCTGGAGGTGAGGAGTATAATAGGAGGAGTAGTCCTGGGGGGGGAGTGGAGGATAATAGGAGGAGTAGTCCTGTGGAGAGAGGAGTATAATAAGCAGAGTAGTCCTGGAGGTGAGGAGTATAATAGGAGGAGGAGTCCTGGGGGGAGAGGAGGATAATAGGAGGAGTAGTCCTTGAGGTGAGGAGTATAATAGGAGGAGTAGTCCTGGGGGAGAAGAGTATAATAGGAGGAGTAGTCCTGGGGAAAGAGGAGTATAATAGGAGGAGTAGTCCTGGAGATGAGGAGTATAATAGGAGGAGTAGTCCTGGGGGGAGAGGAGGATAATAGGAGGAGTAGTCCTGGGGAGAGAGGAGTATAATAGGAGTAGTCCTGGGGAGAGAGGACTTTAATAGGAGGAATAGTCCTGGGGGGAGAGGAGTCTAATAGGAGAAGTAGTCCTGGGGAGAGAGGAGTATAATAGGAGGAGTAGTCCTGAGGTGAGAGGAGTATAATAGGAGGAGGAGTCCTGGGGAGAAAGGAGGATAATAGGAGGAGTAGTCCTGGGGATAGAGGAGTATAATAGGAGTAGTCCTGGGGGGAGAGGAAGATAATAGGAGGAGTAGTCCTGGGCAGAGAGTCGGATAATAGGAGGAGTAGTCCTGGGGGGAGAGGAGGATAATAGGAGGAGTAGTTCTGGTGAGAGAGGAGGATAATAGGATGAGTTGTCCTGGGGGGGAGGTATGTAATAGGTGGAATAATCCTGGGGGGAGGTGTAAAGCAGGCGAGCAAAGTGTACGGGGGGCGTGGCCGAGGGGGCAAAGTGTGGGGGGGTGGCCAAGTGGGAAAAGTGTGTGGGGGGCGTGGCCGAGCGGGCAAAGTAATCAGGGGGCGTGGCCGAGCGGGCAAAGTGTGCGGGGGCATTGCCGAGTGGGCACAGTGTGCGAGGGGCATGGCTGAGCATGCACAGTGTGCGGGGGTGTAGCCAAGTGGGCACAGCGTTCGGGGGGCATGGCCTAGCGGGCACAGCATGCGGGGGCGAGGCCGAGCGGGCACAGCATGCGGGGAGTGTGGCCGAGCGGGCACAGCGTGCGAAGGGCGTGGCTGAGTGGGCACAGCGTGCGGGGGGGCATGGCCGAGCGGGCACAGCGTTCGGGGGACGTGGCCAAACGGGAACAGCGCGCGGGGGGCGTGGCTGAGTGGGCACAGCGTGCGGGGGAGCGTGGCCGAGCGGGCACAGTGTTCGGGGGGCATGGTCGGGTCGAGCAGAGCGGGCACAGTGTGCGGGGGGCGTGGCCGGGCCGAGCTGCCAATGCGTGTGGGGGGGCATGGCTGGGCCAAGCCAAGCAGCCAATGCATGCGGGGGGCGTGGCCGGGCCAAGCCGAGCGGCCAATTTGTGCGGGGGGCATGGCCAGGCCGAGCTGAGCGGCCAATGCGACGGTTGTCACTGTAATGATGTAATTTTGGAGGTTTGAATTGATGTTTGTTCATTTTGGATCATTAGTGAAATGGAGAGCATGGGTGGGGTAGTAAAGTTAACTTAGGTGATGTAGGGAGGTGCAGCATTGTGCAGAGCTTTGTGAGTAAATGTGATAAGTTTTTGATGCATCCTGTAGCGGCTGGGCAACCAGTGCAAAGACTGGCACAGTGTGGAGGCATCTGTGTAGTGGCTGAGGGAATAAAGAAAAAAATCTGAGTTTAATATATTCTCAATATATTAGGCATAATGCCTTACAGTTATGATAGCTCCACACACAGAAATGTAAATATCAGGTTTAGGTAGGGTAATAGTTTGAGGAAACACAAGAGATTCATTTTGGAAAGATTGCTTTCATATAGGGGGAAGACATGATGTTAGAAACAGCAGACAATTAAGCCCTGGTATTTTGTAGTAATGCAGGTTGATGTAAGAAGCAGGTGTCACCAGCATATGGATGGTACTAGAATCCAAATCTGCTGAGCTACTCAGCTGCGTGCCTCTGGGTGCACACCAAGTGGGATCTACAACTTCATCGTCATGCTGTGTGTTGTCCTCCTCCTCTTCCTGACCTGACATCACAGGACAGTAAGCATGTGCCTCAGGTATCTGAGTCTCATCATCATCACCTCTAACCTGGGGTTTAATATCCATTCATGAGTGTCGGGATCCTACTTAGACCCTACTTTATCCAGGCCAGGATCATGCTGATAAAGATTTTGGGCATTGATGTAGATGCTTTTTTCCTCTTGAGTCTATGAATCTTTGGAGCAGACCTCTGATGCCCATGGGATATAATGCGTGAACAACTCTGCAGACTCATCCATGTGTGGTTCCCCACAGTCAGTTTACCGGTTGGAGATTTGTGACGAGGGGGAAAAAAAGCTAATTGGGATGGTACCTCTGAGGAATGAACTGTGTGTGATGTTGAGGTGCAAGAAGAGAAGGAGAGACCACTTGATGCAGCTCTTACCATCCACTCTAGCACATGCTGTTTCTCACCCTCATTTTGAAGTTGAAGTGATGTGTGCAAGTTGTTCTCATTTGTCTTAGGATAGGATGAGCCAATGTTTGCTCAGTAGAGCTTTGACTAACAGTAGAACATCCAACATGGACACCTCAAAAATCCCACCTATTCACCCTTCTACAACAACCTCATCGTGATTTACCACTCATGGTTGATGTACCCTCCCCTTTGTTATTAGAAAAGCATTTTTTGAAAATACAATCACTTATCGAACAAAATTGAACATTGCTGACTTTTAGGGAAAGGGCTCGTATTACTAATCTCAAGCCGGAAACTCATTAGCATCCTGTGATCGCTGTGTATGGTGGAAATGCGCACCAAAATTGGTGCTCCACTGGGATCATGCCAATTAAATTTTACATTATATACTCACTATCTTCAAATATTGTGTAACTCTACACTTATTGGTGTTGTGCAGTGATATCTCTATAAAGAGATATTCACAACAGCTGAAGGAAAACATGGAGGTTAATAGAGTGATATAAAATGGCATATATTTGTACTGAGTCCAACCTGCCCACATTTCTCATTTATTTGTATGTGTAGAAAAAATAGTACAGGAACTTTAGAAAATTGCACTACAAACATTTCTAAACACATTAATAAATATGCCCCGCTTTATCCATCCTACAAGATTTCTATTTGTTATTGTGCCTACAAGCATATTTGCTATGTATACTAAGGTGTCCATAAACAGATGACTGTCAACTGAATCTGTCAATTTTGACATTTCCAGATGACCTTCTAATGTGTATGGAAGTGTCCCATAGCAAAAGGGAAAAAATGTTTTGTGAGCAAGTCTAAAGTCTTTGTAGTACAGTCATGGCCAAAAGTTTTGAGAATGACACCAAAATTATATTTTCACATGATCTGTGGCCCTCTGGTTTTTAATTGTGTTTGTCTGATGTTTACATCACATACAGAAATATAATTGCAATCATATTATGAGTACCAAAAGGTTATATTGACAGTTAGAATGAGTTAATGCAGCAAGTCAATATTTGCAGGGTTGACCCTTCTTTTTCAGGACCTCTGCAATTCTTCCTGGCATGCTCTCAATCAACTTCTGGATCAAATCCTGACTGATAGCTGTCCATTCTTGCATAAGCAATGCTTGCATTTTGCCAGAATTTGTTGGTTTTTGTTTGTCCACCAGTCTCTTGATGATTGCCCACAAGTTCTCAATGGGGTTAAGATCTGGGGAGTTTCCAGGCCATGGACCCAAAATCTCTATGTTTGTTCCATGAGCCATTTAGTGATCACCTTTGCTTTATGGCAAGGTGCTCCATCATGCTGGAAAAGGCATTGTTGGACGCCAAACTGCTCTTGGACAGTTGGGAGAAGTTTCTCTTGGAGGACATTCTGGTACCATTCTTTATTCATGGCTGTGTTTTTAGGCAAGACTGTGAGTGAGCCGATTCCCTTGGCTGAGAAGCAACCCCACACATGAATCGTTTCAGGATGCTTAACAGTTGGCATGAGACAAGACTGGTGGTAGCGCTCACCTCTTCTTCTCCTATGAAGCTGGTTTCCAGATGTCCCAAACAATCGAAAAGGGGATTCATCTGAGAAAATGACTTTACCCCAGTCCTCAGCAGTCCACTCTCTATACCTTTTGCAGAATATCAGTCGGTCCCTGATGTTGTTTCTGGAGAGAAGTGGCTTCTTTGCTGCCCTCCTTGAAACCAGGCCTTGCTCAAGCAGTCTCCGCCTCACAGTGCATGCAGAAGCACTCACACCAGCCTGCTGCCATTGCTGAGCTAGCTCGGCACTGCTGGCAGTCCGATCCAGCAGCTGAAACAGATTTAAGATACGGTCCTGGCGTTTGCTGGTCCTTCTTGGGCGCCCTGGAGCCTTTTTGGCAACAATGGAAGCTCTCTCCTTGAAGTTCTTGATGATGCGATAGATTGTTGACTGAGGTGCAATCTTTGTAGCTGCGATACTCTTCCCTGTTAGGCCATTTTTGTGCAGAGCAATGATGGCTGCACGTGTTTCTTTAGAGATAACCATGGTTAACTGAAGAGAAAAAATGATACCAAGCACCAGCCTGCTTTTAAAGTGTCCAGTGGTGTCATTCTTACTTAATCATGACTGATTGATCGCCAGCCCTGTCCTCATCAACACCCACACCTGTGGTAATGGAACAATCACTAAAACAATGTTAGCTGCTCCTTTTAAGGCAGGAATGCAATGATGTTGAAATGTGTTTTGGGGGTTAAAGTTCATTTTCTTAGCCAATATTGACTTTGCAAGTAATTGCTGTTAAGCTGATCACTCTTTATGACATTCTGGAGTATATGCAAATTGCCATTAGAAAAACTTAAGCAGTAGACTTTGTAAAAATTAATATTTGTAAAATTCTCAAAACTTTTGGCCATGACTGTACTATGTGCATATACAATTCTCTACTGAGTTCTATTGTTAATTAAAATATATAGGGTATATATAGTAAATCTAGTACGAAAAATGTATTGCACAATGTACAGAATGTCTTACTACTGAATCCTTTATTATTCAAAAGCGTAGTTACATAACTAGTTTCAAGTAAAACTTTTCATTACACATAATTGGATCATATGTAACAGCCAAATGCTTCCAAGAAATACACTTTCTCAGCATATATCAGTTAATGAGAGCATATGTACTTTACATGTTGTATTTTTATGATGAGTCGTCGTTCTGATCTTCCTATCATACAGTTGCAATGAAAATTATTCAATTCCATTACAAAATTTCCAAACTTTCTGCTGTTTATGATAAACTAATGAAACAAGAGCAATTTACACAAGTAATCGAGTAATATAATAAGTGGGTTCTCCAAGCACAACATAAAATGTCACTTTTGTTGACTTCTGCAGTATTAGATTTAAGGCTGCTTTACACCAGACAATCTATCGTGCGATAGATCGTCGGGGTCACGGTTTTTGTGACGCACATCCGGCATCGCTGGCGATGCCGGCCTGTGTGACACCTCCTAGCGGCGCAGTATCGCTCACAAATCGTGAGTCGGGTACTGCTCGTTAGGTTCCATAATATCGTTTAATTTGGTTGATCATCGTTTCCGTGGTAGCACACGCCGCTCCGTGTGACACCACGGGAACGATGACCAGCTCACCTGCCTCCCGCGGCCGCCGCCGGCTCTATGTGGAAGGAAGGAGGTGGGCGGGATGTTTACATCCTGCTCATCTCCGCCCCTCTGCTTCTATTGGCCGGCGGCCGTGTGACGTCGCTGTGACGCCGAACGTCCCTCCCACTTCAGGAAGTGGACGTTCGCCGCCCACAGCGAGGTCGCACGAGAGGTAAGTATGTGTGACGGGGGTTACTGACTTTGTGCGACACGGGCAGCGATTTGCCCGTGACGCAGAAAGGACGGGGGCGGGTACGATCGATTGTGAAATCGCACAATCGCTCGTACCATGTAAAGCAGGCTTTAGTGTCTTTCGTAGGGATAGGCCCCGTACACTTCTCAAGAAAGTTCGTGGTACTGTTCAGATTTGGCCATCTGGATAAAAAAAGGTAAAATGGGGATTAAAGCAGGACAATTATACTTACTGAGTTTCCATGCAGCTGTCACACTGCTTCTGAGTACGCTCATTAAATCTCATGAACATTAACTGCTTGCCCTGCCCCTCTTTGTGACAGTGTCTTTGATTGGTTGCAGTCAGACTGCCGATGTCTATGATTGGTTACTCTCAAAGTAGCTGTCTACGTCGCAAAAGTGGAGCGTAAAAATAAATAAATAAATAAATAATTGGAAAAATGGTGTGGGGTCCCCTGTATTTTGTTACCCAGCCCAGATAAAGCAGACAGCTGGAGGCTGCAGACCCCAACTGTGTAAGTTATCTTGGGTGTGTATCAAAATATGAGAGTTCCATGCGGCTATTTTTAATTATTTAAAAATCCTTAAAAAAACCCTTCTTTCTCTAATTTATTAACCCCCAAAACACCCCTGCAGGTCCGACATAATACACACCACAATAATACCAGCTCTGCTACATCCTGAGGTCACAGTGTGCAGTCACAATGTGCGGTCACAGCTGTGAAAGTGTTGGTGTCACTGAGTTCACCTGAGGTCACAACTGTTGGTTCCCTTAGTACCACAGTTGTGACCTCAGATGTACTGACCACAGCTGAACTCATTCACCTCAGGTGAAGTCATTGAACTCAATACTGGATTACTGGATCAGGCTATGTGCACACATTGAGTATTTGGTTGCAGACATTTCTGCACCAAATCTGTATCTACTGGTAAAAAACACACTGCAACTGCATAAAAAACGTATGCAGTTTCAGTGCGTTTTTTTATCAGGAGATGCAGATTTGGTGCCGCTCTCACAGCTGCGGCTCCATCATTGGGTCTCGGACGCTACAGTGATCGGTCACATTTTCTAATGTGACCACGCACTGCAACCTCACGATGCAGCAGAGCTGGGATCATTGTTGGATGTCATGTCTGTGCATTACGTCAAACCTGCAGGGGTATGTTAAGGGTCAATAAATTGGAGAAAGAGGGCATTTTTTGTTTCTTTTTTAAATAAAAAATATTTCTGTGTGTTTTGTATTTATTTCTTTTTACTTACACGATTATTGATGGGAAGTCTCATAGACCCCCTCCCCATTACTAATCTCAGACTTGATGACAGCTGTTTTTTTTACAAATCACAGCTGTCAGTAACCAATTATATTACCCCAATTGCCACCGCTCCTGTGTATTCGGGATGAGGCAGGTTAGCACCAGGATTGGCGCATCTAATGGATGCACTAATTCTGATGCAGCTGCAGGCTTCTATTTTTAGGCTGGGTAGGGTCAAATAACCATGGGCATCCCCTGCCTGAGAATACCAGCCCCCAGCTATCTGCTTTATCTTAATTGGGTATCAAAATTGGGGGGACTACACGCCATTTTTTAAAATGATTTAAATAATTAAAAAAAGCTGCATGGGGTTTCTCTTATTTCGATACACAGCCAATATAACACACACAGGTGGGGGCTGCTGCCTCCAGCTTTCTGCTTTATTTATGCTGGGTACCAATATACAGGGGACCCTAAGCCATTTTTTGAATTATGTATATTTTTTTACATTCCACTTCTGGGACCCATACAGCTACTGTGAGGGCAAACAATCACAGATGCGAACACGCTGGCAGTCTGACTGCAAACTATCACAGATGCTGTCACAGTGAGTGGGCAGGGGATGCAGTGACTATTCATGAAATCTAATGAGCAGACCAGGAAGCAGTGTGACAGCCACGTGGCGATTTGGTAAGTATAACTGACCTGATTTAATCCCCATGTTGCTTCCTTTTGCAGCTCCTAGTCCTTACTAACACCATTTTATAACAGTTATGTTCTGGGGAAATAGATGTATATGGGGTTCGGCAGCCAAGGTCTGGTGTGCACTCTCACAACAACTTACTAATACCTTTTATCTTTCTATTTCCCTCTCCCCTGAGTGGGCTATCTCCAATATTACTAAATCAGCAAAAATACCTAAAATATAACCTTTATTGGTTTCTCTTAAAAAAGGAAGGAATACCTTACCTCATAAAATATAAAAAACAATGTCTGCTGCAGAGACTAAGAAGCTGCAACACCCTCCAATCATATCAAGGGATTATTACACTCTGTCACAGGACATGTCGATGTTATGAATGGTACAAACAGGTATAACAACCATATAGAAATACATTAATTCTGCACAAATGGCAGTGTAAAAAACAGTTATTCTCACCAGTCACACTGCCTATACAACAGTGCACCAACCCATTGAAAAGGGATTAATGCGTATTTGGCATACAGATATCCACACCACCAGCCTGGTGTCTGGGTATCAAGCAGAACATGTACTCAAGGTTCAGATGAAACAAGACACTGCTCTGAGATAACCATGAAGAAAAAACAAAAAAGCAGCACCAAATGTGCACTACAGCACTAAACATTCCAAACTGTACTTATTTTAAAAATTTTGAGATTTTTGGCAAAAAATTGCAATTTCTTGAGCTGCTTCGCCACATTCTACTATTCATATGTGAGGCCGTATGGCACATTTTATAAAAATATTTTAGTGTAGGACTGCTTCAAATGAGATTTGCCGTGACGTGGCGAAGCAGCTCAAGAAATTGCAATTTTTTGCCAAAAATCTCAAAATTTTTAAAATAAGTACAGTTTGGAATGTTTAGTGCTGTAGTGCACATTTGGTGCTGCTTTTTGTTTTTTCTTCATTGAATTGGTCGGTGGTTGACCTCCACCTTGCTTTGCACCCCAATTTGGGATGTATTCCATCTGTCTAGATTTTGGCGGTTGGTGACTGTTCACATTAAGTCATCAGGCTTTGTCCACAGGCTATTTACTTCATGCAGCATTTGCTTGGACCTGTCCCGCCCACAGCCATGACTCAGTCATGGGTACGGGATTGAAATAGACCAGGTGAGTGCTGCTAAGAGCAGTTCTACTATTCATATGTGAGGCCGTATGGCACATTTTATAAAAATATTTTAGTGTAGGACTGCTTCAAATGAGATTTGCCGTGACGTGGCGAAGCAGCTCAAGAAATTGCAATTTTTTGCCAAAAATCTCAAAATTTTTAAAATAAGTACAGTTTGGAATGTTTAGTGCTGTAGTGCACATTTGGTGCTGCTTTTTGTTTTTTCTTCATTGAATTGGTCGGTGGTTGACCTCCACCTTGCTTTGCACCCCAATTTGGGATGTATTCCATCTGTCTAGATTTTGGCGGTTGGTGACTGTTCACATTAAGTCATCAGGCTTTGTCCACAGGCTATTTACTTCATGCAGCATTTGCTTGGACCTGTCCCGCCCACAGCCATGACTCAGTCATGGGTACGGGATTGAAATAGACCAGGTGAGTGCTGCTAAGAGCAGTTCTACTATTCATATGTGAGGCCGTATGGCACATTTTATAAAAATATTTTAGTGTAGGACTGCTTCAAATGAGATTTGCCGTGACGTGGCGAAGCAGCTCAAGAAATTGCAATTTTTTGCCAAAAATCTCAAAATTTTTAAAATAAGTACAGTTTGGAATGTTTAGTGCTGTAGTGCACATTTGGTGCTGCTTTTTGTTTTTTCTTCATTGAATTGGTCGGTGGTTGACCTCCACCTTGCTTTGCACCCCAATTTGGGATGTGTTCCATCTGTCTAGATTTTGGCGGTTGGTGACTGTTCACATTAAGTCATCAGGCTTTGTCCACAGGCTATTTACTTCATGCAGCATTTGCTTGGACCTGTCCCGCCCACAGCCATGACTCAGTCATGGGTACGGGATTGAAATAGACCAGGTGAGTGCTGCTAAGAGCAGTTCTACTATTCATATGTGAGGCCGTATGGCACATTTTATAAAAATATTTTAGTGTAGGACTGCTTCAAATGAGATTTGCCGTGACGTGGCGAAGCAGCTCAAGAAATTGCAATTTTTTGCCAAAAATCTCAAAATTTTTAAAATAAGTACAGTTTAGAATGTTTAGTGCTGTAGTGCACATTTGGTGCTGCTTTTTGTTTTTTCTTCATTGAATTGGTCGGTGGTTGAGCTCCACCTTGCTTTGCACCCCAATTTGGGATGTATTCCATCTGTCTAGATTTTGGCGGTTGGTGACTGTTCACATTAAGTCATCAGGCTTTGTCCACAGGCTATTTACTTCATGCAGCATTTGCTTGGACCTGTCCCGCCCACAGCCATGACTCAGTCATGGGTACGGGATTGAAATAGACCAGGTGAGTGCTGCTAAGAGCAGTTCTACTATTCATATGTGAGGCCGTATGGCACATTTTATAAAAATATTTTAGTGTAGGACTGCTTCAAATGAGATTTGCCGTGACGTGGCGAAGCAGCTCAAGAAATTGCAATTTTTTGCCAAAAATCTCAAAATTTTTAAAATAAGTACAGTTTGGAATGTTTAGTGCTGTAGTGCACATTTGGTGCTGCTTTTTGTTTTTTCTTCTGAGATAACCATGTACAAGAATCCCAGAAAAAAACAATGTCCAGAAATGTGGAAAAGGAACAATCTCACCCGTTCCGGTGTGACCTATTACCACACGGGCAGCTTGTCCTCATTAACGGCGTCTCCACGACCCCTCAAATACTGGGTCTAGGATCCCCTTAGAGTACTCGCTGTCCCATCAGTACAACATTTCCACCTTTGTCAGATTTCTTTATCACTATATCAGGGGAACGCTCCAGTGACAGCAAACCCTCCATTTCCCTTTTGGAGAGATTCAAATCTCGGGAACGTCCCACCTGGAGATTTTCAATATCTCGAGTGACCATATTGCAAAAGATTTCAATAGAGCCAACATCACTCACTGGTGGTGGCATCTTGTCACTTCTTTGTTTAAGGTGGGTAAAAGGGCCCCGGCCATCCAGGTTTGGATCACTCTCACCAATACTGTAAAGCAATCTTACGTCCTCCAATATATCCTCAGGAATACCCAACTCGGCACTCTGTTTTTTATTCTCTCTGATGTAATATTTTTTCCACTTAAGCTTACGGATAAATAGATTAAGGTCCTTCACTCCTTCAAACCTATCAAAGTCAGATGTAGGCACAAAACCCAAACCCTTATTTAGGACCGATTCCTCTGCATCTGTTAAAACATGCCCTGACAGATTAACTATCTGGGCTGACCCGGCGGTAAGGGGAAGCTGTTTTGCCTTTGCTTGTTCCTGAGGGGGTACTGTGTTTGTTCTAAAAAACAAAAATTCCCCCATCCCTTACCTTTATTCTTTCCTCTCCCACGGGAAGCTGTACTCCTCCCTTCAAGATCCGACACCTCCGTGTCAGTAGAGGTACTCTCTGGCTCACTCTGTCTGATTGGCCTACCAGAGAAGAAGGTATAGGCCTTGTTGTCTCTAAATTCTTGTAGATCTCTCACGTAGAATTTATGCTTTTTTTCTTTCAAATGATATTGAAACTTCTCGATGGTGTTCTGCAGAGTCACCTCCTTCACCGCAAACTCACCATCACCAGAAAATTTCTTTGTTGTATCAATTTGCTCCTTCAATGCTAACTCCAAGCCTGCCAACGTTTTTCGTTCCTCCTCTAGTAGAATTGCCATCAGCCGGAGTGAGCAGTCAGTAACCTCTTTTTCCCATTTCAGGGCCAATTCAGGACCCTTATACCTAAAACCGGGTGTCAGAGAAATCCTTAAATACCTAGGAACTAGTGATGAGCGAGTACTAAAAAGCTCGGGTGCTCGAGGCTCGGGCCGAGCCTCTCAAGATACTCGTGTACTCGGCCCGAGCACCGAGACCAATGTTATCCTATGGGAGACCCGAGTATTTTTGTGAAATGACCACCGGCAGCATGTAGAAACCATAAAACTGTAAATTAAATAAAAAAACGTACGTGTGTGTGTAAGCGTGCATATAAATATACACGCGGAGTGTAGTGCGGGAGGGGCCGTAGCCGAGCGGGGAAGTGTCGGGCTAAAGGCACTGTCATTCTGTGAGGGCCGGCCAATCACTGCAATTCCACAACAGGGCTGTGGCATTGCATTGGTCTGCCAGCCAATCCCTGCATAAGAAATGGCTCTAAAAAGAGCGCCAACATGAAGACCACGAGTACAGCACGAGTATCGCGAGATTACTCGGTCCCCGCCGAGTAGCCCGAGTACAGTGATACTCGTGCGAGTACCGAGTAGTAACAAGCATACTCGCTCATCTCTACTAGGAACTATTCTATCCTTCAGATAATTTTCGAGCGACTGTACTTCCCACCATGAGGTGGTCCGCTCCTTATAGATTCTAGTAAGATCAGAAAATGCACCATTAAGAGTTGGAGTATATTTCTTTTGGACAAAGACTCTCTCTGAGAATACCTCCTTTGCCTCCGAGATCCAGCTGTTTGTGTCAATGCCTGCGGTTAAAAAACCCGCCATATCATGAGTAAAAATTAAATGCAGCCACTGGTATGGTATTTGAAGGTACAGTAAGCACTAAATCAGCAAAAATACCTAAAATATAACCTTTATTGGTTTCTCTTAAAAAAGGAAGGAATACCTTACCTCATAAAATATAAAAAACAATGTCTGCTGCAGAGACTAAGAAGCTGCAACACCCTCCAATCATATCAAGGGATTATTACACTCTGTCACAGGACATGTCGATGTTATGAATGGTACAAACAGGTATAACATCCGACCATATAGAAATACATTAATTCTGCACAAATGGCGGTGTAAAAAACAGTTATTCTCACCAGTCACACTGCCTATACAACAGTGCACCAACCCATTGAAAAGGGATTAATGCGTATTTGGCATACAGATATCCACACCACCAGCCTGGTGTCTGGGTATCAAGCAGAACATGTACTCAAGGTTCAGATGAAACTACTATTCATATGTGAGGCCGTATGGCACATTTTATAAAAATATTTTAGTGTAGGACTGCTTCAAATGAGATTTGCCGTGACGTGGCGAAGCAGCTCAAGAAATTGCAATTTTTTGCCAAAAATCTCAAAATTTTTAAAATAAGTACAGTTTGGAATGTTTAGTGCTGTAGTGCACATTTGGTGCTGCTTTTTGTTTTTTCTTCTGAGATAACCATGTACAAGAATCCCAGAAAAAAAAAATGTCCAGAAATGTGGAAAAGGAACAATCTCACCCGTTCCGGTGTGACCTATTACCACACGGGCAGCTTGTCCTCATTAACGGCGTCTCCACGACCCCTCAAATACTGGGTCTAGGATCCCCTTAGAGTACTCGCTGTCCCATCCCAAATTCTCCTCCTCCCGACGCGTTTCCTATTTAATATCCATCAGGGGAGCTTGAAGAGATACAAAGGTTGCTAATATGGAAACCTCTCATGGGTTAACTAGAAAGAGAGAAAAAACGGGACAATAAACAGGGGTTTCATAAACAAAAAATCCCCTACATACCTTTCCCTTAGCTCAAGAAACCGGGAGCAGCAGGCTTCCCAGACGGTGACAGCATGAATCCTCCTCTGCTGTACAGTGCTGTCAATAGTCGCTATGTTTAAATAACCACCGCTCTCCCGCTGGCGTCTGACGTCACATCCGTTTACTACGCTCCCCACTTCCGCCTATCGTGGTGGAACGCATACATGGACCGCACGTCCCACAGGATATGACGCCAGAACCACCCGGCGCGGTCATGACACCACAAACCTGAGGCACATGACCAGAACGCACTAGCGTTCATAACGTCCGCCCCTCCACAGATAGAAAACAGCGCCCTGCATGTAACTTCAAAGCGCATGCGCTGAAACCTTAAAAGGGCAATTCCTTCTGTGTATACACTAACCGCTTCTGTCAAAAAAGAGCGTAAAGGTAGCGGAACAGTAAGTTACCAGATAATATGCGCAGACCTACAATAGCAATCCCTGGGTTATTGTAGGTCTGCGCATATTATCTGGTAACTTACTGTTTGAAGTTACATGCAGGGCACTGTTTTCTATCTGTGGAGGGGCGGAAGTACGTAAGAAGAAGTAAGAAGAGGTACGTAAGAAGACTGCAACAAACTCATTATTAAGGTGGGAGAGTGGACATCCTTTTGCTCTAAAGAAGGGCATTCCTAAAGGTCAGTTCTCCAGAGTTAAGAGGAATTGTTCCAATGAAGAGAAGTGTTTGCTACAGTTTAATGATCTTGAGAATAGGTTTCGTGAAAGAGGATATCCTAATAGGGTCATCAAGAAGGCACGAGAGGAGGTCGATGGCATAGGAAGGCCGGCCCTGCTTTGTCCTCAACCAAGAGAGGAGGATACGGGTGAACTGGTCCGTTTCATCACAACATTTAATAATGGCTCGAAGGCCATGAGAGAGATACTGGAGAGACATTGGCCCATTCTTAAAATGGATCTGGACATTGGCAAGTTTGTCCCTGTGAAACCCCAGATAACCTTCAGGAAGGCTAGATCACTGCAGGACAGGTTGACACATAGTCACTTTGTGGATGGTAGGAGAACAGGATGTGACTGGCTTAAGAGCGACCTGAAAGGATGCTTTCGTTGTAGTGGTTGTCTGGCTTGTAGTGTATTGAAGGTGGGTAAGAAGTTCTGGGGCAATAATACAGGTAAAGAGTATGACATCTGGTGCTTTGTCAATTGTCGGACAAAAGGGGTCATTTATAAAGCTACTTGCTCGTGTGGGCTGGAGTATATAGGCAAAACAAAGAGAGAGTTTAGAAGGAGAGTATGTGAACATCTAAGGGACATCAGACTTGGAAATGATACCCCACTGGCGAAACATATGAACTCCATTCATGGGGGGAATATTGGTCAAGTTACGTTTCAGGGTATAGATGTTGTCCCACCACTTAAACGAGGAGGTGATTGGGATAAGAAGATCCTCCAGAAAGAATGTAGGTGGATCTTTTGGCTTAAGACAGTTTACCCACTTGGCCTGAACGAATCCCTGTCCTTTGCACCCTTCTTGTAGGTGAAGGATTAGAACAGCTAGGAGGGAAAGCCGCCGGTGAGCGGGGGCGCCAATCACCGTAACTTAGGGTGCCAACCTCCGCAATCAGGTAGGGAAAGTTTCATCTAGTTAGTATAGTTGGTGGTGGAGTTGATAGGTTTGTTCTCTTAATCTCCCCTGCCCTTCCCCATCCCTGTGGGTTTTAGTGGTTGTATTTTGGCTGAGGATGGAGCTGGTGATTTCTCTCCTTTTTGGATCTTTTGCCATTTAGTGGCTAATGTGTCTCTCTGGTATCCCCCTCAATACTATTTTAATTGTACGAATATTTCTGAGTCCCCGGTTATCTGATTCCTTTGGGCTTTTCCCTCTGGAAATCTCCATAAGATTCAGTTTTTAGATTTGAGCAATCCCTGGGTTATTGTAGGTCTGCGCATATTATCTGGTAACTTACTGTTCCGCTACCTTTACGCTCTTTTTTGACAGAAGCGGTTAGTGTATACACAGAAGGAATTGCCCTTTTAAGGTTTCAGCGCATGCGCTTTGAAGTTACATGCAGGGCGCTGTTTTCTATCTGTGGAGGGGCGGACGTTATGAACGCTAGTGCGTTCTGGTCATGTGCCTCAGGTTGGTGGTGTCATGACCGCGCCGGGTGGTTCTGGCGTCATATCCTGTGGGACGTGCGATCCATGTATGCGTTCCACCACGATAGGCGGAAGTGGGGAGCGTAGTAAACGGATGTGACGTCAGACGCCGGCGGGAGAGCGGTGGTTATTTAAACATAGCGACTATTGACAGCAGTGTACAGCAGAGGAGGATTCATGCTGTCACCGTCTGGTAAGCCTGCTGCTCTCGGTTTCTTGAGCTAAGGGAAAGGTATGTAGGGGATTTTTTGTTTATGAAACCCCTGTTTATTGTCCCGTTTTTTCTCTCTTTCTAGTTAACCCATGAGAGGTTTCCATATTAGGAACCTTTGTATCTCTTCAAGCTCCCCTGATGAATATTAAATAGGAAACGCGTCGGGAGGAGGAGAATTTGGGATGGGATAGCGAGTACTCTAAGGGGATCCTAGACCCAGTATTTGAGGGGTCGTGGGGACGCCGTTAATGAGGACAAGCTGCCCGTGTGGTAATAGGTCACACCGGAACGGGTGAGATTGTTCCTTTTCCACATTTCTGGACATTGTTTTTTTCTGGGATTCTTGTACATGGTTATCTCAGAGCAGTGTCTTGTTTCATCTGAACCTTGAGTACATGTTCTGCTTGATACCCAGACACCAGGCTGGTGGTGTGGATATCTGTATGCCAAATACGCATTAATCCCTTTTCAATGGGTTGGTGTGTAAGGGGTAGTCGGACCCCTGGTAGTGAAGGAGCGGTTTTTCCCCCCCTGAAAACGCCACAGTAGTATGGTGGCAAATTGTAAATGTTAATGGTAAAATGTTACCAGTCATTAACTGTTTCCCCACTAGGTGCCAGTGTAGAGCAGTGGTTCCCCTGGTAACAGTGGCAGGGAATGAAGGGGCAGGGCAGCCTAGGTGGGGAAGGAAGGGCTCTGAATGCAGAACTGTGCATGGACTCCTTCCATGACTGTTAAGAAGGAGTCTTGTTGTCTTGTTGTTTTCTGCCCACCCAAAGACCGGGAGCGCTTGGAAATAGCCTCCAGGCAGAAGGTCAGCTAAGACCGGGAGCGCCTGAGGAGGGCCTCTGGGCAGATGTGCGACTAAGACCGGGAGCTTCCCTGGAGGGACTCCGGGCACCAAACTTGTGTGCCAGTCTGTGTGTTTTCCTACATGTGTTGTTTTGCAGGTACGAACCTCGCCAGGAGGCTGAGGTTAAAGAGGGGAGGAATGTAAGGGGTAGTCGGACCCCTGGTAGTGAAGGAGCGGTTTTTCCCCCCCTGAAAACGCCACAGTAGTATGGTGGCAAATTGTAAATGTTAATGGTAAAATGTTACCAGTCATTAACTGTTTCCCCACTAGGTGCCAGTGTAGAGCAGTGGTTCCCCTGGTAACAGTGGCAGGGAATGAAGGGGCAGGGCAGCCTAGGTGGGGAAGGAAGGGCTCTGAATGCAGAGTCCAGTGTGCAGTGTGCAGTGAGATGTGACTGGAGAAAGAAGTCTGAGGTGACGGGGCAGAGTGTGGAAGTGGTGCAGTGGCAGAAGAAGTGGAAGAGTCAAGACTAGTCCCAAAGCCGGTAGTGTGTACTACAGTGCAGTGCAGCTATCAGGGGGATAACAAGTGGCCCCTGCAGGCGAAGGGTAGTGCCCTGACAAAGAAGTGAAGGTAAATGGGAACGCCCGTAGAAAACAAGTGAAGCAGTTCCCCGGCAAAGAAGTGGAAAGGTGAGAACTTATCCGGAGCCGGTAGTCTGTGCTAGATCTGCCCTACAGTGAAACAGGGTTCAGTGTGCAGCTACTAGGGGGTTAAAGCATGTCCCCTGCAGGCTAGGGAAAGTTACCGGGGAAAGAGGAAACCGTCAGCAAGAAGTGTAAGCTGTAATCCGAAGTGACTTGATGCTGAAGGGTGTAAAGAAGAGCGGAAGTTGTGATCAGTAAAATGTTTCTTAGTTCATCAACTGCCTGTCTGTGGCTCTTTACTGGGAGTGGTGAAGAGGCCTGTGAGCCGAGAGAAAAAGGTGTTACCGAGAAGCAAATTGCCCACATGGAAGCGTCCCTGCCACCTACACTCTGCCCCACAAACAACACCTCCGTTTTAACAGTGACGGCCGGGACGGGGGTCAGCCTGCCGTCCCCTGGGCGAGAGACCGCGACTACACCCCCTGAGGCGCCCCCTGCCCCCGTTACAGGTGCACTGTTGTATAGGCAGTGTGACTGGTGAGAATAACTGTTTTTTACACCGCCATTTGTGCAGAATTAATGTATTTCTATATGGTCGGATGTTATACCTGTTTGTACCATTCATAACATCGACATGTCCTGTGACAGAGTGTAATAATCCCTTGATATGATTGGAGGGTGTTGCAGCTTCTTAGTCTCTGCAGCAGACATTGTTTTTTATATTTTATGAGGTAAGGTATTCCTTCCTTTTTTAAGAGAAACCAATAAAGGTTATATTTTAGGTATTTTTGCTGATTTAGTGCTTACTGTACCTTCAAATACCATACCAGTGGCTGCATTTAACTATCTCCAATATTATTCCACGAGACCGGCTAGATAGGCTTCCTGCCCATCAGCACTGCTTGTTATTCAGCTGGGCGACAGCCAACTGCAAAAGTATCTTACACCTCTGGGCACAGGATGCAATTGCTACTTCTAGTTTGATTAGTATGAAGGTGGCCTACCTCTTTAAAATGGACTGGATAGAGTCCTCACTTAACAAAGAAAAACGTTTTTTCTTACATGGTCTTCTTTTATTAATGTCCTACCACTGTCCATGTACCAAGCGGTGAACGACTGTTTCCAATTCACTGATTGGTACGTGAGGAAGCAAATTGCTACAAGAGTTCCTGTTAGGCTTGTTTCATCACAAGGCTTTTCTATGTGTAGCCTAGGGAGGGGGGAAGGGGGAAGGAGGGTGGTGGAATGGATTTTGGGAAGTTTTCCCAATCTGATGGTTTATACTTAAAATGTGCCTTCTAATCTCCTTTTTTTTTGTTGTACTGCCGACATACTGTATTTCCTTTTGTATCCTTTTCTTCTATTTTGGATATGTATGTTTACCTTGGCTTTTTTTCAATAAAGATGGTTTAAAAAAAAAAAAAAAAAAAAAGTGCCAGCACCGGCGGTAAGTATAGGCTGTATGGGCGGCACGGGGGCTCAGTGGTTAGCACTGCAGTCTTGCAGCGCTGGGGTCCTGCGTTCTAATCCCACCAAGGACAACATCCTCCCACACTCCAAAGACATACAGATAGGGACTCTAGATTGTGAGTCCCAATGGGGACAGTGTTGCCAATGTATGTAAAGCGCTGTGGAATTAATAGCGCTATATAAATGAATAAAATGATTATTATTATTATTATTATTAAGGGGGAATATAGTAATTGAGAAGAGATTGTCTGAGTAGAGAACAACTCATTTAACACAGATAACACGGCACAAAATACGTCTATATTGTCACCTGATTTGACATCAATGGATTTTGGCATGTTGAATTATCTTAATCTTCTTCAGTAAAAAATACTTTTGTTACAAATTATTGTGATGATGGGATATTTGTCAAAGTAAACTTGGCTACATCTGTAATTTGCATTGGGGGTTAAACATTTTTATATATGCTTTGCAGAGGAGGGACACATCACTGGTGCAACCAATGCAGCCACAGAGGGACCCAAGAGGTAAGGGGGCCCATTTCCACCTCCAAAGTAGGTGGGATTGTGCATTTTGATGAGTTATTGAATGGCAAGGAGCCCATTTACTGTTTTTGCACAAAGGCTCTTTTTTTGTCTTTGTCCACCAGTGATGTCTTATATGCTGAATATACATCACATGTATGTAGTGAATAGATCCTTAGGTGTGTATTAAAAAACTTAATAGTTAAATGATGTATGAAGGCATTGGGAGGTAAACTGAAAACATTTGTGTCTGTCACTGATGAACGTTCACGTCCACATTTACGATTGGGATAAATGCTAACCATAGAGAGGTTCATTTTAAGTATGTACTATAGGTAGAACGATCTTTGTACTTTGACACGAAACATGAACATATGTTTATTCTTTATCACAAAATGTGTTTTAATACAGTTGTGTGTTCAGAACAATAAACCAGGCTCCTATGTGTATAGCTGCAGGACTGCAAGTTACGTAAAGCCAAGGAATGTTAATTATTAGTGATGAGCGAGCATGCTTGTTACTACTCGGTACTCGCACGAGTATCACTGTACTCGGTCTACTCGGCGGGGACCGAGTAATCTCGCGATACTCGTGCTGTACTCGTGGTCTTCATCCCTGCATGTTGGCGCTCTTTTGAGAGCCAGGCCTCATGCAGGGATTGGCTGGCAGACCACTGCAATGCCACAGCCCTGTTAGTTGTGGAATTGCAGTGATTGGCCGGCCTGCACAGCGTGACCGAGCCTTTATACCGGCGGGCGCGCTGTGCTCTGCTCACAGCCATCCAGACAGTCAGTGCAGGGAGAGGGTCGCTGCTTCAGGGAAAGGTTTGCGGCCCTTTATAGCTATTTCCGTAGCAGGGCTGCAAACAGTGTGACCAAAAGTCCTTCTCAGGACTATTCTAGTTGTATACAGGCAGGCAGGGTATAGCCAGGTCGGAGTACAGTAGCAGAGTCCTTCTCAGGACTATTGTTGCTGTATACAGGCAGGGTATAGCCAGGTTGGAATACAGGCTAGTGACCAAAAGAGTCCTTGTCAGGACTATTGTAGCAGTATACAGGCAGGCAGGCAGGCAGGCAGGCAGGGTATATAGCCATTCCTAGTGGTGACCGTATACCAGCCTTCATCATATCTGGGGCTGGTGTACACAGTCTGAGGCTTCTGCCACACTCACGTGAAATTCACGCACGTGCCGAGAGACACGTATTTTCCCTGCGTGTTGCGTGCAGGTAAGTACGTGTCTCTGGTACATGCGGGACACGTGTGTTCTACGTGTGCTATCCGCGATAGCACACGTAGAACCGGTAATTATTATACTCACCTGGTCCTTCCTGATGTACGCGCTGCTGTCTGTGGTGCTGATCCTCGGTCTCCAGCCCTCCCGTCTCCCCGCTGCTGCTGCTGCCAGGCAGTGAAGTGAATATTCAATGAGAATAATGAGCGGCGGTCGGCAGCAAGAGGCAGCAGCGGCAGAGGCAGGAGGGCTGGAGAAGGTGAGTTAATGTTTTTTTATTTTTCACTGACATGTGTGGTTTCTCCGGTGCGTGTCACACGGGACCGCATCCACACTACACCCGTGTGGTGCGGGTGCGGGCCGTGTGACACCCGTGCTGCGGGAGAAAACACTGACATGTCAGCGCTTTCAAAAAAGCACACACGTACAAACGCAAACGGACACACGTTCCGTGTGGTTTTACGTGTGTGTGCCTGCTACAATAGGGTAGCATTGGTTAAAGTGTCTCCGTGCCGCCGGTACGTGTAAAAAATGACAAACACGTGCCGGCAGCACGGATGTGTGGCGCTAGCCTAAAACAGTCCTGATAGTGTCAGACTTCTCAGTAATTGTCGCTCCTAAAAACCTGTTAGGTTCTTATTGCGTCCGTGCTTGCATTTAAAAACCGCACGTGTGTGCCTGTCGGTGGCAGCGTACAGGTGCACTTGTGTGCGTTTTTCACAAACTATTATATAACGCACAAGTCTAGTGTATAATACACGTCAGTCAGCAGTGCCTGATAGTGTCAGACTTCTCAGTAATTGTCGCTCCTAAAAACCTGTTAGGTTCTTATTGCGTCCGTGCTTGCATTTAAAAACCGCACGTGTGTGCCTGTCGGTGGCAGCGTACAGGTGCACTTGTGTGCGTTTTTCACAAACTATTATATAACGCACAAGTCTAGTGTATAATACACGTCAGTCAGCAGTGCCTGATAGTGTCAGACTTCTCAGTAATTGTCGCTCCTAAAAACCTGTTAGGTTCTTATTGCGTCCGTGCTTGCATTTAAAAACCGCACGTGTGTGCCTGTCGGTGGCAGCGTACAGGTGCACTTGTGTGCGTTTTTCACAAACTATTATATAACGCACAAGTCTAGTGTATAATACACGTCAGTCAGCAGTGGCTGATAGTGTCAGACTTCTCAGTAATTGTCGCTCCTAAAAACCTGTTAGGTTCTTATTGCGTCCGTGCTTGCATTTAAAAACCGCACGTGTGTGCCTGTCGGTGGCAGCGTACAGGTGCACTTGTGTGCGTTTTTCACAAACTATTATATAACGCACAAGTCTAGTGTATAATACACGTCAGTCAGCAGTGCCTGATAGTGTCAGACTTCTCAGTAATTGTCGCTCCTAAAAACCTGTTAGGTTCTTATTGCGTCCGTGCTTGCATTTAAAAACCGCACGTGTGTGCCTGTCGGTGGCAGCGTACAGGTGCACTTGTGTGCGTTTTTCACAAACTATTATATAACGAACATGTCTAGTGTATAATACACGTCATTCAGCAGTGGCTGATAGTGTCAGACTTCTCAGTAATTGTCGCTCCTAAAAACCTGTTAGGTTCTTATTGCGTCCGTGCTTGCATTTAAAAACCGCACGTGTGTGCGGCAGTCGGTGGCAGCGTCAGGATCCATATTGTCCCTGGATAGAGACGTGCATGATGGCCTGTAAACATGAAGTGCCCATTGTAAGGAAGTGGGTCTATTGTAGTATAGCCCTTAGGCAGGGCAGCCAAAAATTTGGAGGTTCCACATTGTCCCTGGATAGAGATGTGCATGAGGGCCTCAAAACATTGTTCCCATTGCAAAGGAGCGGGTCTCCTGTCGTTGTAATGCCCATTCTGAAAGAATGGGCGAAAAAATTTACCACTGGGGGTATACCTGAAACAACGGCTTAACTATTGTAACGGTCATCATGATGGCGCATGAGGAGAAGGAGGAGCAGTCCAGCGATTAGCCAAAGTCCAGAAGTGTGTTACCATGGGTGAGTGGAGGTACATGGCAAATTCCCGTTACAAACTTTAAATTCCGCTGTCATTTGCTGGTGGTGTGGTGAAGTCTGGCCCAATCCAACCCTTGTTCATCTTGATCAGAGTCAGCCTGTCAGCATTTACAGTTGACAGGCGGGTGCGTTTATCTGTAATGATTCCACCTGCGGCACTAAAAACACGCTCTGACAAAACGCTAGCGGCAGGGCAGGCCAGGACTTCCAAGGCGTAGAGAGCCAATTCATGCCACGTGTCTGTCCAGCTTGGATACCCATTAATTGTAAGGCACAGAGGAATGTCGGAGTACAGTTGTTTGATCTGCAAGGTACTCCTTGAGCATCTGGGCAAACTTAGGATTTCTTGTGGCACTACCCCTCACCTCAGGGGCTGTGGTATGTGAGGGGCTGAGAAAACTGTCCCACATCTTAAAGACTGTTCCCCTACCTCTGGCGGATTGGACTTGTGCCCCTCTCGGCTGTACGCCTTGGTTGTCCACTGATTCCTGACCTATGCCGCTAGCGTTTTGTGAGGGGAATGCTTTGCCTACTTCCGTGACTATGGCCTTCTGGAACTGCTGCATTTTGCCTGACCTCTCCGCCTCGGGAATAAGAGACATAAATTTCTCCTTTTAGCGTGGGTCTAACAGTGTTACCAACCAGTAATGATTGTCGGCCAAGATGTTCTTAACGCGAGGGTCACGAGACAGGCAGCTTACCATAAAGTCAGCCATGTGTGCCAGACTCTTAACAGCCATCACTTCAGTATCCTGACCAACACGATGACTGAACATGCTGTCCTCCTCCTCCTCCTCCTCATCATCTACCCTGTCCTCTGGCCAGCCACGCTGAACCGAGGATATGACTGCATGTCATATCCTCAATTTGGCCAGAGAGTTGCTCCATGTCTTCATCCTCCTCCTCGTCATAGTCCTCCACTGCACGTTGTGATGAGACGAGGCTGGGCTGTGTGTTATCACCCACACCCACTACTGTTTCTTGCTCAAACTCATCGCGCTCCGCCTGCAATGCATCATGGTTGTTTTTTGAGCAGAGACCATTTTAGAAGGCAGAGAAGCGGTATGGTGACGCTAATAATGTCGTCATCGCCGCTCACCATCTTGGTGGAGTCCTCAAAGTTTTGGCGGATGGTACATAGGTCGGACATCCATCTCCACTCCTCAGGTGTTATGTGTGGAGTTTGACCCATTTCCCGACGGCTTAGGTGATGCAGGTACTCAACAACTGCCCACTTCTGCTCACATATCCTGACCAACTTGTGCAGAGTTGAATTCCAACGCGTGGGGACATCACACAGCAGTCTGTGAGCCGGAAGATGCAAACGGCGCTGAAAGCCGGCAAGGCCGGCTGAAGCAGTAGGTGACTTTCGAAAATGTGCAGACAGGCGGCGAACTTTTACCAGCAGATCAGACAGCTCTGGGTATGACTTTAGAAACCGCTGAACCACGAGGTTGAGCACATGGGCCACGCATGGAACATGTGTCAGCTGGCCTCGCCTCAAAGCCGCCACCAGGTTCCGGCCATTGTCACACACGACCTTTCCTGGCTTTAGGTTCAGAGTTGTGAGCCAGTGATCTGCCTGCTGTTTCAGAGCTGTCCACATCTCTTCTGCATTGTGGGGTTTGTCACCTATGCAGATTAGCTTCAGCACTGCCTGTTGCCGCTTCGCCGAGGCAGTGCTGCAGTGCTTCTGTGTCGCCCTGGACAAGCCAGGGGCCACAGAGCACAACACTTAAACACCCCACACTCCCTGCAGGCATATCATAGTCAAAACACAAAATCCTTGTTGCCTTCCCCAGGGGCTGTTGTCCACACCAGGGTGTGGAGCCAGGCGGTTGGTCTCCACCCACCAAGGAGGAGGGAAAACACAGGCAGTGAGAGTTAAGCTAAGGAAGTGGAAGGAGGAAAGTAGTAGAGAGGAGAAAAGTGACAGCAAAGAGCCTGAAGTTGGTCCGGGTGTGTGGCCCGGATAGGACAGCAAGGTTGGCAGGATGTGGTGACCGTCTGCAGTGGAGGCCGATTGGAGTCTGCCGTAAGGACCGTGGACGGGTGGTGACCCGGCCGTACCGGACCGGTATACAAAGAGAAGCCAGCACCATTGGCAAAGGACTTTCGGATCCCGGCAAGGCTTGGTGTCGCCGTGAATTTGCCAAATCCGTTAGTGAAGGGGACCTCAGGGTTTCCAAACAGCCAAGTCCCGATAGAAGGCAACCGTCCAACCGTGAAGGGGAGACACCGCCACCGCCAAGGGCAACCGTCTCCCAGGGCCAGCGCCTGTGGGCAAAAGGGGCTCCTCCGGCCCATATCCAGGTCGGGGAGCGGGTTACCGGTGGGAAACCATCACTACCAACACTGAACTTAGGTGCAGGGAGAGACAGTCATCACTAACCTGCAGGGAGGAACAACCGCAGCCGTCCGAGGGACCCGTCCATCCAGTCACTTGTTTTACCGTGAACTGTGTCATCATCATTGGGCTGAGTGAGTACCTCCGTGCCGTGCGGCACAGCGCTGACCCTGCGACCCTGCACCTCATCAGGCCCCGCAACCCGCCTGTCATCCATCTCTACCCCATCACCGGGCCCCGGGACAACCAACCCCCCTACCCACGGAGGGGAGAAATAACAACAAAGCTGCTCCCTGTCACAGGCTCCCGGGATCCCGGTCCAGAGCAGCGGTGGTGTCCACACAATCACCACAACCGTGGGTGGCGTCACGGACAATATCCCCAAAACCCAAACCACCCCTTTTCACTCACGGGCGAGTAGCGCCGCTCGAGTCCCCGGGATCCGGCCATCGCTCGAGCCAACGAGCAGCAGCAGCCGTAGAGCAGCGGCAGCCGGACCCGAGCAGTGGGAGAGCGCACCGTCCCCTCCTCCGCCCGCGACACTTCCAGCTTGGGACTGGTGTGGAGGGTAAAGTGGATCAGGATGCGCAGGAGGAGGAGGAGGCTGAGGAGCATGACATTCCGGAGCTGTAGAGTGTGGGTGAAACCCTGACTGAGGTAGGGCCTGCAAAACTTGGTGTGTGAAGGACGTGTTCCGTCCCTCGCTCAGACTGGGTCCCAGCTTCCACAAAATTAACCCAGTGTGACGTCAACGAGATGTAGCGGCCTTGCCCACATGCACTTGTCCACATGTCTGTGGTTAGGTGGACTTTGGCTGAAACAGCGTTGTTCAGGGCACGTGTGATGTTTTGTGACACGTGGTTAATGGTTATGCAATGCGGGGACGGCACACCGGGAGAAATAGTGGCGGCTGGGGACCGAGTAACGTGGGACAGCTGCCACCATCAGGTCGCGGAATGCTTCTGTCTCAACCAGCCTAAAAGGCAACATTTCCAGCGCAAGCAGTCGCGAAAAGTTAGCATTTAGAAGTGTGGCATGTGGGGCGTTGGCAGTGTATTTGCACCTGCGTTCAAAGGTTTGCTGAATGGATAACTGAACGCTGCGCTGGGACAAGGACGTGCTTGATGATGGTGTTATTTCTGCGTAGGTAACTGCAGGTGCAGGGCCGGAGGAGGCTTGTTCGCAGGCAGCATGGACAGGGTATTGGATCGCATGCACAACCAGCGAAGACGTAGCAGTGACATCAGCAAGCACTGCTCCTCGACTCTGTTGTACTTCCCACAAAGTCGGGTGCTTGGCTGACATGTGCCTGATCATGCTGGTGGTGGTCAGGCTGCTAGTTTTGGTACCCCTGCTGATGCTGGCATGGCAGGTGTTGCAAATGGCCTTTTTAGAATCATCTGGAGCCAACTTAAAAAACTGCCAGTGTCAGAGTTCCTGGTTTTCCAGTTTTCTTTTGAAAGAGCTTGCCCTTTGTTAACATGGAGTTTTCTGTTCTGTTGCCCTACTTCCCGTCCATCTGTTTAAAAGCCGCCCCTAAAGCTTAGTCCAGTGCCTGAGTATACTGCTTCCTGTGTGCTCCTGCCCTGCTGCTTTTGGTTCCTAATTGTTATTCGGATCCTCTTGGAAAACAACCGACACCGACTCTGGACTTCATCTGGTATCATCTAGCTGTGCCCGGACTCCGTTTGCCGTCTTTGGTCGGCACTTCTGCCCGGTTCCTTCCGTTTAATACCACTCTGGACTCACATCACGTACGGACATTTTTGGACTTACCTATTGCCCTTTTGTGTCCCGGCTGCTGCGCATTTAGGCCTTCTGGGGTGATTGCCAGACAGTCCCTGTATAGGGGTTCGCTCTTGGTGGTCTCCCTGGGGGAGTCCGGTGCGCGGTCCCGTGAATTCCCTTTCGCTCCGTCCCTGGAAGGTATTTCCTGTATTTATGTTCTACTGTGTTTTTGTTCCGTTTATGTACATATTTGCTGGTTGCATATTATAAACGTCTTGCACCAAGAACTCGTCTCTGGTTGTCATTGCCCTAACGCAATCGAAATCCTCAATACATACAATAGTATTACAGCCAGACTCGGGAAGACCTAACATTTGTACAGGCACCTTGTGTCGTGTTGTTCCGGGGAACAGTTGCCTGACGTCTGCCTGGGGCCACCACTCTGCTTCTTACTGCCTGTTGGGATGCTACGCCTCCCTCCCCCTGTGCACTGCTGTCCTCGCTCTGCATATCCTCCTGCCAGGTTGGGTCAGTTACTGGATCATCCACCACGTCGTCTTCCTCTTCCGCACCCTGCTCCTCCTCCTGACTTCCTGACAATTGTGTCTCATCATCGTCCACCCCTTGTTGAGACACGTTGCCAACTTCGTGAGAACGTGGCTGCTCAAATATTTGGGCATCTGTACATACAATCTCGTCATGGCCCACTTCAACAGGAGCTGGCGAGAGGCCAGAATGTGCGAATGGAAACGTGAACGAACAGCTCTTCCGAGTGTCCAAGTGTGGGATCAGTAATGTCCGTGGACGTGTACTCGGCCTGGTGGTAGGAAGGAGGATCAGGTTCTGAAATGTGCGGTGCAGTATCACGGCTACTGACACTTGACCGTGTGGAAGACAGAGTGTTTGTGGTGGTGCCAATCTGACTGGAAGCATTATCCGCTATCCAACTAACAACCTGTTGACACTGGTCTTGGTTCAAGAGCGGTGTACTGCTGCGGTCCCCAAGAATTTGGTACAGGACGTGCGAGCGAGTAGATGTGGCCCTTTGTTGTGGCGAAATTAGAGCTTGCACACAACCTCGGTCTCTGCCTGCATCACCATCACGTCCACTTCCTTGTTCGTTGACAACGCCCTTGCGCATTTTGCAATGCTGTGCTGATGTGTATTCACTAGTCTTGTGCGTTATATCCAAGTTTTTGCAAAACTCACACAAATGCAGCGGAAAGCTGCCACCAACAGGCACACACGTGCGGTTTTTAAATGCAAGCACGGAGGCACTAAGAACCTAACAGGTCTCTATCCAGGGACAACGTGGAGCCTCCCAATTTTTGGCTGCCCTGCCTAAGGGCTATACTACAATAGACCCACTTCCTTCCAATGGGCACTTCAGGTTTACAGGCCCTCATGCACGTCTCTATCCAGGGACAACGTGGAGCCTCCCAATTTTTGGCTGCCCTGCCTAAGGGCTATACTACAATAGACCCACTTCCTTCCAATGGGCACTTCAGGTTTACAGGCCATCATGCACGTCTCTATCCAGGGACAACGTGGAGCCTCCCAATTTTTGGCTGCCCTGCCTAAGGGCTATACTACAATAGACCCACTTCCTTCCAATGGGCACTTCAGGTTTAAAGGCCCCCATGCACGTCTCTATCCAGGGACAACGTGGAGCCTCCCAATTTTTGGCTGCCCTGCCTAAGGGCTATACTACAATAGACCCACTTCCTTCCAATGGGCAGTTCAGGTTTACAGGCCCTCATGCACGTCTCTATCCAGGGACAACGTGGAGCCTCCCAATTTTTGGCTGCCCTGCCTAAGGGCTATACTACAATAGACCCACTTCCTTCCAATGGGCACTTCAGGTTTACAGGCCCTCATGCACGTCTCTATCCAGGGACAACGTGGAGCCTCCCAATTTTTGGCTGCCCTGCCTAAGGGCTATACTATAATACACCCACTTCCTTCCAATGGGCACTTCAGGTTTACAGGCCATCATGCACGTCTGTATGCAGGGGCATTGGTGAACCTCACAATTTTGGACTGCCCTGGCAAAGGAAAATACTACAAAGACTCAGTTCCTCAAAATGGGCACATTAGACTCAGAGGCCTTTATGTACGTCTCTTCTCAGGGACATCGGAGTGCCACACAATGTTTTACATAAAATCTTTCATGTATTGATCTCAAAAAGTAACATACATTAGCTCTATCTCACTATTGGGTATGTGCCCTTAACATTTCCGCCATGAAAAATCATTTTGGTGTCATTTTGGAAGGTTTTCTGGTGAGTCCGTAAAAATGGCGTAAAACGCGGACAAAATTGTTCACAGCTGTGACTTTTGAGTGATAAATGCTTCAAGGGGTCTTCCCCATGCTGTTGCCATGTCATTTGAGCACTCTTCGGAGACTTTTGTGCCATTTTTAGGGTTTCTACATGCTGCCGGTGGTCATTTCACAAAAATACTCGGGTCTCCCATAGGATAACATTGGGCTCGGTGCTCGGGCCGAGTACACGAGTATCTTGGGAGGCTCGGCCCGAGCTTCGAGCACCCGAGCTTTTTAGTACTCGCTCATCACTATTAATTATCCCTCTATCATCATTTGATTTAATAAGTATCCCAAAGTGTTTTTCTAATATGTTCCAGGACTCAAAATCCAGTAATGTGTCCCAAATATATCCGTCTGTTACAAAGAATAGATCTTGTATGCTAAAAACATCCCTGTGCAACCTGAGCTTATGTTTGCTAAAAATCACCTCCTGACACAACCCTTCTGGGGAAAAAGCAGGAGAACTGGTTTGTGATGAGCCCAACCTTGTAAAGCAAATAAGAAATATAGCAGAGAATGCGTATTGAATTTTGCAGTCAATGTTCAGTGTTCTGCTAAAGAATAAAATGCCCAATGGCTTAATTAAATACACAAATGGATGGATTTGAAGCCAGCATTTCAGAGTGTAAAATGGGCTAGTGAAACAATCTTTTGTGTGGGGTACGTAGAGGGTCTGCATTTGATTCCGTTCAGTGATAGAGCATGAGGTATTTGTTAAATCTTCTATGCTTGGGAAGCTCAGCAATGCGGTGTAACTGGCTGTCCAGAAATGACTTCCAAATCCATGGAAATACAAGTCAAATGTTCTTTCGAGGTTTAATATCATAAATAAGCAATAAATATATTCATAGCTCAAGGTTAGTAGATACTAAAATGAATATTTGTTTAACAGCAGTTGTCATTCTTGGGTGCTTGGGCTCCTTCTTTGAAACA
This sequence comes from Anomaloglossus baeobatrachus, assembly GCF_048569485.1. Taxonomy (NCBI): domain Eukaryota; kingdom Metazoa; phylum Chordata; class Amphibia; order Anura; family Aromobatidae; genus Anomaloglossus; species Anomaloglossus baeobatrachus. The sequence continues at coordinate 547,730,372 of NC_134356.1, forward strand.
CCTTTGGGGATGGGTTGTGGAAAAAAATGAGCATTCAATTCACAGACAACAGCTCTGGTGGACATCCCTGCAGTCAGCATGCCAACTGCATGTTCCCTCAACACTTGCAACATTTGTGGCATTGTGTGGCAAAACTGCACAGTTTAGAGCGGCCTTTTATTGTGGACAGCCTAAGGCACACCTGTGCAATAATCATGCTGTCTAATCAGCATCTTGATATACCACACCTATAAGGGTACCTTCACACTTTAGCGATGCAGCAGCAATCCGACCAGTGATCTGACCTGGTCAGGATCGCTGCTGCATCGCTACATGGTCGCTGGTGAGCTGTCAAACAGGCAGATCTCACCAGCGACCAGCCCCCAGCCAGCAGCGACGTGCAAGCGACGCTGCGCTTGCACGGAGCCGGCGTCTGGAAGCTGCGGACACTGGTAACTAAGGTAAACATCGGGTATGGTTACCCGATGTTTACCTTAGTTACCAGCTCACACCGTTTAACTTAGCGCGTGCAGGGAGCAGGAGCCGGCACTGGCAGCGTGAGAGCTGCGGAGGCTGGTAACGAAGGTAAATATCGGGTAACCACCTTGGTTACCCGATGTTTATCTTAGTTACAGCTTACCGCAGGCTGTCAGACGCCGGCTCCTGCTCCCTGCACATTCAGGATTGTTGCTCTCTCGCTGTCACACACAGCGATGTGTGCTTATCAGCGGGAGAGCAACAATAAAAAAACGAACCAGGGCTGTGTGTAACGAGCAGCGATCTCACAGCAGGGGCCAGATCGCTGCTCAGTGTCACACACAGCGAGATCACTAATGAGGTCACAAAAAACGTGACTCAGCAGCGATCTTAGTAGCGATCTCGCTGTGTGTGAAGTACCCCTAAGGTAGACAGATTATCTCAGGAGAGGAGAAGTGATCACTAACAGATTTAGACAAATTTGTAATCAACATTTAAGTGAAATACAATCTTTTGTGTACATAAAAAAGTCTGAGATCTTTGAGTTCAGCTCATGAAAAATGGGAGCAAAACAAAAGTGTTACGTTTATATATTTGTTCAGTGTACAAATGTATGATTTGCAGATAAGCTGAGAATCAATACAAATGCTTGTAAAAATATTTTTTGCTCTGATTTATAAGCTCCTAACAAACCTATCTACCCACCGGCTATACCTATGGTGCATAAGCTTCCCATTTTCACTTTCTGAGATGCTCACTAGTTCAGGAGCACAAGTGCAATGCAGTAAAAGACATCTGGGAAATAGAAAATTGTACAGAAATAAAGATAAATAAAAAAACAACAGACATAGTCGGTAAATTTTTTTGTATATATGAACTTATAGGTAGTATATATATATATATATATATATATGTAATATAAATATTTTAAGTATAGATATTTTATTATGGTGCATCAACTAAAGTTTGTATCCGTACAAATCTTGGCGCTTCCACCACCGCTTGAATCTATACAAATCTTTTGTATATATGTGTGGATGTATGTCTCATATTTGAGTCATTCAACTAAATATCTCATATAAATATACAGCGGGTGAAAAAAGTATTGAACATGTCACCAATTTTCTAAAACAATGTATTTCTAAAGGTGCTATTGACATGTAATTATCACAAGATGTCGGTACCACAACCCATCCAATCCACACAGGCAAAGAAATCAAACCATAGATGTCCATACATTTAGTGATGTGTAATATTGAGAAATAACACAGGCAAAAGTATTGAACACGCTTACTGAAATTTATTTAATACTTCATCCCAAAGCCTTTGTTGGTGATGACACCTTCAAGATGCCTCCTTTATATGCTGCAATCGTCCGTGATGATGAGATGAAATGAGGGTGGACATTTCAGCAAGACAATGATCCCAAACACACAGCCAAGGAACTTTTGAATTGGTTTCAGAGAAAGAAAAGAAAGCTGCTAGAATGATCCAGCACCTGACCTGAATACAATAGAAAATTTATGGGAGGAACTAAAGCTCAGAGTTCATAGAAGTAGACCACAGTACCTTCAGGATTTGAAGAGTGTTTGTGTGGAAGAATGGGCCAAAATCACAACTAAGCAAAGCATGGGACTGGTTGCTCTATACAGACTACAGCTTAAAGCTGTAATCACTAGTGATGAGCGAGCACTAAAATGCTTAAGTGCTCAGTACTCAAATCGAGCCAGTCAGATGCTCAAAAAGGATCGGCTTGCGTAACGAGTATAATGGAAGTCAATGGGAAACGGGTGCATTTTTCCAGAAAAACTCTATCAGGAGGGATATGGGCCTAGAAAATTGCTGAAATGGATGGAAAGTCCACTCAAATGGATTGGGAACAGCATGGGGAAGACACCAGGCCCCATCTCTGACTCCCAGTTAGGTGCAAGGAACTTATTAAATCATTTTAAAAAATTATATGGGTCCCCACCATTTTAGATAACCAGCCAAGGTAAAGCAAGCATCTGGGGCTGATATTATCAGGCTGGGAAGGTCCAGGTTATTTGGCCCTTCCCAGCCTAAAAATGCCAGCCTGCTGCCACCCCAGAATTGGGATATCACATTAGAATCACCAATTCTGGTGCTTTGTCTGACTCCCCTATTGACCTGGTGCAGGTAATCTTTTTTAGGTTTGATGTCAGATGTGTAATGTCAGTTGGAATCAAGCCTAGGGGTTAAGCCCGTTTTACACGCTGCGATATCGTGACCGATATCGCCAGCGTGCGTAACCGCCCCCATCGGTTGTGCGACACGGGCAAATCGCTGCCCGTGGCACAGAACATCGCCCGGACCCGTCACATTATTTACCTGCCCTGCGACGTCGCTGTGACCGGCGAACCTCCTCCTTTCTAAGGGGGCACTTCGTTCAGCGTCACAGCGATATCACAGCAGCGTCACTGAACCGCCTCCCAATAGAAGTGGAGGGGCGGAGATGAGCGGGATGAACATCCCGCCTACCTCCTTCTCTCCTCATTGTGGCCGGGAGGCAGGTAAGGAGAGCTTCCTCGTTCCTGCGGTGTCACACGGAGCGATGTGTGCTGCCGCAGGAACGAGGAACAACTTTGTTACTGCTGCAATAACGATATTTGAGAATGGACCCCCATGTCACCGATGAGCGATTTTGCACGTTTTTGCGACGATGCAAAATCGCTCATAGGTGTCACACGCAACGGCACTGCTATAGTGACCGGATGTGCGTCACAAAATTCCGTGACCCCAACAAGATCACTGGAACGATGTCGTAGCATGTAAAGCCCGCTTTAGTATTGAAGAGTTGTGTAACAGACAACCTCATTATTATTAATCCAGAAATTAAAAAAAAAAACAAACACACAGGAAAATATAATTTATTTGAATTCAAACTCCCCCACGCTAACCCTTGTTCACCAACTTATTTCCAATATTGTTCCCACGAAGTTCCGTCATAGTCCAAGATCCCTGAATGCATCTCGTGCATCTATAAATAGCAGTAAAATACTTCCAAAAAATTCAAAGGCGCTGGGTATTGAACAAGACAGGGTCTTGCAGAGCGCAGTATGGAGTTGGCAGCTCTGTAGAGAGCTGTATTTAGGTTAGGAGCAATAATTGTAAAATTAAGCATTATAAGCATGTAAGACCCTAAGGCCCGCAACACACATCCGTGCCTCCGGTACGTGTTTGGTACGTTTTTGCACGTACCGGAGACACGGAGACACGTTGACCAATGTTACCCTATGGGTGATGGCACACATGCATAAAATCACACAGAACGTATGTCCGTGTGGTAAGTACGTGTGTGCGTTTTCCCGCACGGACATGTCCGTTTTTGGCCGTCAACACGCAGGCACGGACCCACTAAAGTCTATGGGTCCTTGTCTGCCCAGACGGCACACGTAGCATGTCCGTGTTCAGCACGTATCGTCCGTGTGCATTTTTAATCCAAACATCAGCAACACTTGTTTCCAATCTATTAGGTCAATTGTCAAATTGTCAAATGTCCTGATATTTCAATTGGTGATGCACAAGGCCAAGGATGTTGTTAAAGAACGTTATGGTTATATGGCAGTATGCTTGAAATTTTGGCGGAAATTTGCGCATTTCACCATAAAGAATGTTAAAATGTCCATGCGTTTTCCTTAGCTTGACAAGGGGGTGGATCCACATCCTTTTTTCAACAGGTGGTTCATAATCAAGCATATGTAGCCTAACACCAAATCTCCTAGATATCAACCATAGCAAATACATGGTTGCTTCATTGGAGAGAGACATTTTGGTGTCTGTATGATGAGTGGTAGAGCCAGAAAACAATGATTTCAAATTTTTTTAACCCTTGTACACCGATGAGGGACGGAAATTGACCAATTAACAACACTAGGATCTCATGATGAAGGATTAACAACGTTATTTGAGTAAGTAGGCGGACCTCTAAAAACGGACGGCACACGGATTGCATACGTACGTATTTTATGCCAATACGGACATTCCACTCGTACACACGGAGAGCATACGCCATCACACAAATGTCATACGTACGGGAGAAACGCCCCTAAAAAACGGAACATGGACCCGAAAAACGTAACGTGAGACACGTACGTTTTTTATGCGGAAGTGTGGTTTTGGCCTAACAGTGTATTTTACTCATTGTCAGGATCCAGTTCTGCTTGCCGGTTCCAGCGGTCATCATTATGCGATTTTCATGCTAATTGCAGTCACATGAAAGCTAGATTTTCTTCCTGCTTGTCTGAATGAAGCAGGCGCTGTAGTTTTTCACTAAAGATTGAGAGAATTAGAAAGATCAGCTATTTGGCACGTGCTGGAGTGGTGCCACTAATATAACTTCCATGACCTAGTAAAATACCTTCCAGCTGCTGTCTTCAGTTGTCAGAAAAAAATCTAATAGAAGGCTACACAATATACGTAAATAACATTTGTTACTATCATTAATATTAATTTTTGATAAAAGGAAAACTACACTTAAATCTTATGTTCCCCGTATTTTTTTTTTTTTGCATAAAACAAAATCTCTTGAAACTTGCCTGGCTTTGCATAGGTAGCATCCATTCATGCAGACTGTGAGAACAGCAGCTTTCCATCATCCTGTGTGATTTTCCATTGTCACCGACAGATTATTTGGAGCATTTCCTGCCTTCTATAAAAGATCCAATTAATTCCCCCTTAAAGCTGCAGCTAGGAAAGAAATGGTACTGACTTCTCCATAAGGAATGTATTGTGATTTTCAAGCAATATGGGGCTAGACTGTTAGCTGCTGATAACTTAATGTACGTAAACACGGTGAATAAGTAATATATCATTAAATGGGTTGTTCCCTTTCAGAAAAGAATGTCCTATATGCACCATTAGTAGTTAGACAAAATAAACTGCACTACTCCTCCTTCCCGCATCCAACGCTGAATCTTCGCCGATGCTCCCTCTGTCTGGTATTGGCTCAGCAATTAACCCAGTAAAAGTAAACAAAACATAGTTTGTTATTAGAAATAACGGCGCTTAAAACAACAACTTTCTAAAACAAGACATCTCCTTTAAAGAACCACTACAGTAGGGGATTTTCACTTCTGGTGTGGTGCTTTAAATGTAAGTCTCCCCCCTACCCCATTTTATACTCACCTTCCGGCGTTTCCATACATTACCGATACTGCTCTGGTTGCGCGGCGCCATCTTATGCCCGTAGCTTCTGACTAGCCAGAAATTAGAAGCTATGTCACAATGTATCTCACTGGGAGCAAGAATTAGGTCAGAACAAGGATCCCAAGGAGATGTATTGAAAAGTAACCTCTGGCGCGCTCCATGAATCACTGCAGCTGCCGGCTAGTCACATTTTAGAGCAAACCAACCTGTGCCGCACTGGAAAAGGATAAAGACGGCGGAAGGTGAGTATAAGACAAGGCTCAGAAAACTTAGATTTAAAGCACCACTAGAACGGTGCAAGAAAAAAAACCACTGTAGTGGTACTTTAAGGCTGATTTTTGTAAAGCCCTTGCTCTTGTAATTTAGTAATGTATGGCCATATACAAGTGCATCTCAATAAATTAGAATATCATCAAAAAGTTAATTTATTTCAGTAATTCAATACCTAAAGGGAAATGCATATATTATATAGAGTCATTACACACAGAGGGATCTATTTCAAGTGTTTATTTCTGTTAATGTTAATGATTATGGCTTAGAGCCAATGAAAACCCAAACGTCATTATTTCAGAAATGAGCTTTATTCCTCCCAGCGGCCTCAGGCTTTCAGTCATGGAGCACGGCAAGCACGGTTTCAATCACCGCTCTGTGCCACGGGAGCTGACTGGCAGCCTGCTCCTCAGATTATGGCTTAGAATATTATAAAAGACCTTCTGAAAAAATGATTTTAAACTCAAAAATGTTGGCCTACTGAAAAGTCTGTACAGTAATTGCACTCAATACTTGGTCGGGGCTTCTTTTGCATGAATTACTGCATCAATGCGGCGTGGCATGGAGGCGATCAGCCTGTGGCACTGTTGAGGTGTTATGGAAGCCCAGGTTGATTTGATAGCAGCCTTCAGCTCGTCTGCATTGTTGGGTCTGTTGTCTCTCATCTTCCTCTTCACAATAACCCATAGATTCTCTATGGGGTTTAGGTCAGGCGAGTTTGATGGCAAATCAAGGCCAATGACATTGTGCTTATTAAACCAGGTATTGGTAATTTTGGCAGTGTGAACAGGTGCCAAGTCCCGCTGGAAAATGAAATCTCCAAAAAGCTTGTCGGCAAAGGGAAGCATGAAGTGCTATGAAATCTCCTGGTAGACTGCTGTGTTGACTTTGGTCGTGATAAAACACAGTGGTCCTACACCAGCAGATGACATGGCTCCCCAAACCATCCTAATTGTGAAAACTTCACACTAGACCTCAAGCAGCTTGGATTGTGGCCTCTCCACTCTTCCTGCAGACTCTGGGACATTGATTTCCAAATGAAATGCAAAATTTACTTTCATCTGAAAACAACACACCTTAGATCACTGAGCAACAGACCAGTTCTTTTTCTCCTTGGCCCAGGTAAGACACTTCTCGCTCTGTCTATTGGTCATGAGTGGCTTGACACAAGGAATACCATAGTTGTAACCCATATCCTGGATACATCTGTGTGTGGTGACTCTTGAAGCACTGACTCCAGCAGCAGTCCACTCCTTGTGAATCTCAACCAAAATTTTTGAATGGCCTTTTCTTAACAATCCTATCAAGGCTGCAGTTGCTTGTTCACCTTTTTCTACCACATTATTTCTTTCCACTCAACTTTCCATTAATATGAACAGCCAGTTTCTTTAGCAATAAGCTTTTGTGGCTTACCCTCCTTGTGGAGTGTGTCAATGACTGCTTTCTGGACATCTGTCAAGTCAGCAGTCTTCCCCACGATTGTGTAGCCTACTGAACCAGACTAAGGGACCATTTTAAATGCTTAGGAAACCTTTGCAGGTGTTTTGTGGTAATTATTCTAATTTTCTGAGATAATGAATTTTCGGTTTTCATTGGTTGTAAGCTGTAATGATCAACATTAACAAAAGAAACACTTTGTTTGTAATGTCTCTATATAATATATGTGTTTCCCTTTTTGTATTGAATTACTCGAAAGCTGTGGAGAAAAAGTGCAATAGGGTCTTACCCCAATATGGAAAGGGTACAGATGTAAAATCAAACATACCTATAGTGGTTGTGCCAGTCACAACCACTATGCAGGCATGTAAGAATCCAGATCCAGGCAGCAGTCCCACGTATGGCTGATAACAGAGAGTAAACGAAGAAAGGGTTCTCAATTCCGCACCAAGGACACAAACGGATTCAGAAGGAGATTAATGCTTCTTTAATAACATGCACAGGTCAACGCGTTTCAGGAGTCACAGCTCCCTTCATCAGGACAACAGGCAAAGAACATCAAATCTGATGTTGATGTTCTTTGCCTGTTGTCCTGATGAAAGGAGCTGTGACTCCTGAAACGCGTTGACCTGTGCATGTTATTAAAGAAGCATTAATCTCCTTCTGAATCCGTTTGTGTCCTTGGCGCGGAATTGAGAACCCTTTCTTCGTCTACTCTCTGTATTGAATTACTGAAATAAATTAACTTTTTGATGATATTCTAATTTATTGAGATGCACTTGTATCTTTTTTATAGATTGAATTTTCAGGTAGATACGACAATTTGATTACTTCTTATTGCATTATGTGGCAAAGGTGACCAGAAAAATACAATTCAGACGTTTTGATTTTTTTGTCCATTTACAGCCTCTATCAATCAGGTTAGTTAATTTTATCAACCGGGTGAGATGAAAAACTGACCGCAAAACAGCTGCTATACCGGATGTTCTTTATTCAATCTTTGTGCAGGATAAAAATCACGGCGGGAGGAGACCTGGATACCGGCCCCTCACAGAGGACGACGGCCGTTTCGCCTGTAAATAGGCTTCTACACATTCTAGAACATCCGGTATAGCAGCTGTTTTGCGGTCATTTTTTCATCTCACCCTGTTGATTGGATCGTATCTTCATATTTGACCAGCACGCTGTGTCCGGAGTAATTCTTATACTGGTGCTGAAAGCTCCTGCAAGTGAAAGTTCATCATCTGGGTAACGGAGACGCACGAGTGGTGCAGGACTCAGCTTCTTATTGCACGTTAGTTAATTTTATATTTAAAAATATCAGACTTTAAAAGATGTAAACATACCACAAACAGTGAGGAAAATAAGTATTGGATACACTACCAATTTTGCAAGTTTTCCCACCTACAAAAAATGTAGAAGTCTTTAATTTTTATCGTAAGTACACTTCAACTGTGACAGACAGAATCCCCCCAAAAAGATCACATTGTATGATTTTTAATAAATTATTTTGCATTTTCTTGCATGAAATAAGAATTTGATCACCTCTCAAGCAGCAAGATTTCTGGCTGTCACAGACCTGTTATTTTTTTTTATCTAAGAAGCCCTCCTACTCTGTACTCATTACTTATATTAATTGCAGCTGTTTGAACCCATTATGCTGGTTTCACATCAGCGTTTTCCTGCCGCACTCGCAGATCTTGCACAAGAACAGTACAGTACATTAAAGTTCACTGGCAAGCTCCGGGCACATGCGGTCATGTGACCGGAGCTTGTGACAGTATGTGACCGGGGCTTGCCGCACTGTCTGTGAACTGTATTATACTGTACTGCCCTTATGCCGGATCCGGCAGTGCGGCAGAATACCGCTGATGTGTTTGTGCCCTTGCTGGTATAAAATACACCTGTCCACACACTCAATCAATCACACTCCAATGTCTGCACCATGGTCAAGACCAGGGGCATAACTACCCCGGTAGCAGCAGTCGCCATTGCGACCGGGCCCGGGAGGTCAGGGGCACGGCCAGGGGCCCGGTGGCCGCCAGGCATATCAGCAGCTAGCTCCTGTCAGTGAGAGAGGAGCTGCGCTGATCTGTCACAGACCACGCGGCCGCTATATGACTTGGTGCCGCCGCCGTCACCGCGCATAGTAATGATGAACCGCCCCTTGACGAAGGTTTTCGAAACGGCTGTCGGGCTGTTTCCTGCGTTCATCTCGGCCACCCAGCTGCCCAGGTAATTGTCCTCTGTACTTTATCTTACAGGCTAATTGTCATATTGCTTTGTGATAGCGATTTTCTGTGAGTAGCTTCCACTGCATATTATGTATTAAGCTAATTCTGGCATTGGTGTTACTTCACTGGATTTTTCTGGCAACCACCCTGGTTAGTACTAAGATCATTACACCATGCACCTGATTGTGTGGCATAACGGCATTTGGCTAGTATTATCATATAGCCTTACTTTAATTCAGGCTATGGGTGTTTGTAGCCCCTCAGCCATTTGGGTATTGGTCCCTTGCGCTTCCAATTTACAATTGTTATATGTGTATATATACATATATTTTTTTTCAGCTACCAACTTTTGATTGCTGAGGTCTATTGTAGATTATGCATGGTGTTTATATTTATAATAATTTGATTGATACCAGCCTATTTGACTGGTGTCTGGACAATTGCCCTGTTATAATTGGTTTATGCAGTTTATTATGTGCTGATGCGGCATATAGAGCCTATGCTGTTTATAATGCAGCTGGTTGATTTTTGGCAAGATATTCAGCAGATTTGTGTATTTGTATTCATATTTTGGTCCACCACTGGCTATTATTGCTGTGCCTCCATCTCTTGTTCCTAAAAAGATCTATATATTTACATTTTTGTAATAAATATTTTTGCAAAAAATAATTGGGACTGTGTTCGCCTTCTTGTTCTTTTCTTGACAGTAATGATGAAGCATAGCGCGGCTGGGGAGGCTGCATTATTATACATGGAGGCCTGGAGAGGCTGCATTATACATGGAGGTCTGGGGAGGCGGCATTATTATACATGGAGGCCTGGAGAGGCTGCATTATATATGGAGGCCTGGAGAGGCTGCATTATACATGGAGGCCTCGAGAGGCTGCATTATACATGGAGGTCTGGGGAGGCTGCATTATTATACATGGAGGCCTGGAGAGGCTGCATTATACATGGAGGTCTGGGGAGGCTGCATTATTATACATGGAGGCCTGGAGAGGCTGCATTATACATGGAGGTCTGGGGAGGCTGCATTATTATACATGGAGGCCTGGAGAGGCTGCATTATACATGGAGGTCTGAGGAGGCTGCATTATTTTACATTGAGGCCTGGAGAGGCTGCATTATACATGGAGGCCTGGGGAGTCTACATTATTATACATGGAGGCCTGGAGAGGCTGCATTATACATGGAGGCCTGGAGAGGCTGCATTATACATGGAGGCCTAGAGAGGCTGCATTATACATGCAGGCCTGGAGAGGCTGCATTATTATACATGGAGGTCTGGGGAGGCTGCATTATTATACATGGAGGCCTGGAGAGGTTGCATTATACATGGAGGTCTGGGGAGGCTGCATTATTATACATGGAGGCCTGGAGAGGCTGCATTATACCTGGAGGTCTGGGGAGGCTGCATTATACATGGAGGCCTGGAGAGGCTGCATTATACCTGGAGGCCTGGGGAGGCTGCATTATACATGGAGGCCTGGTGAGGCTGGCTGCTATATTATACCTGGAGGCCTGGAGAGGCTGGCTGCTACATTATACATGGAGGCGGCCTGGAGAGGCTGGCTGCTACATTATACATGGGGGCCTGTAGAGGCTGGCTGCTATATTATACATGGAGGCCTGGGGAGGCTGGCTGTATTACTATACATGAAGGGCTGGCTGCATTTTAATACATGGAGGCCTGGGGAAGCTGGCTGCATTATTATACATGGAGGCCTGGGGATGCTAGCTGCATTATTATACATGGAGGCCTCGGGAGGCTGGCTGCTATATCATACATGGACGCCTGGGGAGGCTGGCTGTATCATTATACATGGAGGACTGGGGAGGCTGGATGCATTATTATAGATGGAGGCCTGGAGAAACTGGCTGCTACATTATACATGGAGGCCTGGAGAGGCTGGCTGCTTTATTATACATGGGGGACTGGGGAGGCTGGCTGCATTATTATATATGGAGGTCTGGGGGTGCTTCATAATACAAAATGAAGGATACTGTTACGGGGGGCTGTCTGATAATAACCGAAAGGAGTATCAGACAGTCAGGGTCCACCGTGCAAAGACTTTGCTGCAGACTATGGCAGAGTGCAATACCTCTGTTAACTCACAGAAGGATATAATAAGTAAGTAAAGCAATTCCTCCCTTACTTGGAGGGTGTGTGGAATGATCTCTGTTAATAATCACAGAGACAAAGGCAATGTGTGCGAAATGGCACCTACCTAGGTCCGCTCTTCTAGTGGTGCAAAAGAGACGAACAGCAGCGTAAGCCGCACAAAGCTCCTACCTGCGTTCGCTCCACTAGTGTGCGAGGACACGAACCACTAGATATGGCACCTGCCTAGGTCCGCTCTTCTAGTGGTGCAAAAGAGACGAACAGCAGCGTAAGCCGCACAAAGCTCCTACCTCTGTTCGCTCCCCTAGTGTGCGAGGATACGAACAACTGCCAGACGCAGTATAAGGAACGTTACCCTAGCGGCAACGTCCACCTACGAGTAGAATCACAAGGCCCAGCCAGACCATGTGCCTCAGGCACCTGCCTATGTCCGCTCCCCTAAGAGGTAAGGATACGGACAGCAGCCGAAGCTGTAAGGTATAAGAACGCTACCCTGCCGGTAGCGCTCACCTAGCATAGACAGAGGAATGCCTAGAGGAACGCGCACAGAGCGTCTACTCATATGCATGAACCAAGAGGACTGAGCACCATGCGGCGTGTGTCAGGGTCTTATATAGACTCTGTGCCTCATCCAAGATGGAGGACACCAGAGCCAATCCGCTGCCAGAACGACAGGAGTGACGTCATGCTGGCCTATCACCGAGCAAGACGTCACAAGCACATGACCAGCGACCAATCGGCATAGAAGGTGTCAGAGACATGTGACCTCGTGTCAGCGATGATGTCACCCGCACATGTGCAATGGCTCCAAGATTGGACTTAGTCTCCGGCGCTCGCACATGTGCAGTAGCAAGAAATCTGGACTTAGTCTCCAGCGCTCGCACATGTGCAGTAGCAAGAAATCTGGACATAGTCTCCAGTGCTCGCAGCAACCGTAACAGATACCTTATATATGGAATATAGGGGTGCATTATGCATGGAGGAGTATGGGGCTGTATAATACAATATGAAGTTTTATGGGGTTGCGTTATAATACATATAGGACTATGGGGGTGCATTATAAAACATGGAGGACTATGTGGTGCAGTATAATATATGGAGTACTATGAGAAATTAATTATAATAATTGGAGGGCTATGAGGGCTACTTTATACATGGAGGACTATAGGGCTGCAGTATAATATATGGAGTACTATGGGGTGAATTATAATATATGGAGAACTATGAGAAATTCATTATAATAATTGGAGGGCTTTGAGGGCTACTTTATACATGGAGGACTATAGGGCTGCAGTATAATATATGGAGGACTATAGGGTGAATTATAATATATGGAGGACTATGGGTGAATTATAATACATGGAGAACTATGAGAAATTCATGATAATAATTGAAGGGCTACTTTATACATGGAGGATTATGGGGCTGCATTATAATATATGGAGGACTATGGGGTGCAGTATTATATATTGAGTACTATGGAGTGAGTTATAATACATGGAAGACTATGGAAGTGTATTCTAATATATGAAGGGTTATGTGGGACCCTTTATACTATCTGGAAGGCAATGTGGGGTCCATTGGAGAACTATATACAAGGGGGGACAAAGATACAATCAGGGCATGGGAACGTTTTGTGCTGAGGGAAAAAGGCTCTTTCCCTCAGCACCCAGCTTTCCCATGCTCTGCTATACATCTCTCAGCACCCAGCTTTACCATGCTCTGATATGGGAAAGCTGGGTGCTGAGGGAAAGATGTATAGCAGAATACAGGGAAGCTGGGTGCCGAGGACAAGATGGATATCAGAACATAGGAAAGCTAGGTGCTGATAGAGGGATTTCAGATCATGGGAAATCTGGCTGCTGTGGGTAAGAGCCAAGTGTCAGCATAATTATCCTGTACCCCGAGTATCAGTGACATTATCCCGTACCCCAAGTGTCGGTGTATGTGGAGGGGGGGCCCAGATCTGAACTTTTCACTGGGGTCCATCAAACTCTAGTTATGCCACTGGTCAAGACCAAATAGCTGTTTAAGAACACTGGGTACAGAATTATAGAACTGCACAAGGCTGGGATGAGCTGTAGGACAATAGGCAAGTAGTTTTGTGAGAAGGCAACAACTGTTGGCAAAATTATGAGAAAATGGAAGAAACACAAGATCACTGTCAGTCTTCCTCGGTCTGGGGCTCCATGCAAGATCTCACCTCATGGGTTAATGATGTTTCTGAGAAAGGTCATGAATCAGCCCAGAACTATGCAGGAGGACCTAATCATGATCTGAATAGAGCTTGGACCACAGTCTCAAAGATTACAGTTAGTAACACACTACACCATCACCGATTAAAAACCTCCAGGGCATACAAGATCCCTTTGCTCACCTCAGAACATGTCCAGGCCCATTTGAAGTACGCCAATGACCATCTGAATGATTTAGAGAAGGCATGTGGTCAAATGAGACCAAAATAGAACTTTTTGTTATCAACTCCACTCGCTATGTTTGGAGGAAGATGCAGGATAAGTATAACCTCAAGAACATCATCCCAACTGTGAAGCATGGGGGTGGGAATATCATACTTTGGGTCAAACAGGAAGAAGACAAAATTCAGTGGAAGCTAATAGGCAAGGATCATATAAAAATCATGTTTATTGAAAATATTAAAATAATAAAATAAAACCGCAGCAGTACTGGACCAACAGATCCCATCGGGATTAAAATTCGATGTGTTTCGACATCAGTTTATGTCTTAATCGTAGATATGCTAATAACATAAAAAACACCTCTTTAAATAGAAGGTGATAACGATACCCCTCGTTAGTAGTCTTGCGAGGTAATTAATTAAAGGGGACCTGTCAGGCCAAAAAAGCGTTATAACCTACAAGCAGTAGCCTGTGTGAGCTAACCCCTTCCTACCCATCCCTGTGTTGTAATAATGTGTCATATGAAAGTAATAAAATAATGTTTTATTACTTACATATTCCCTATGTAAATGAGCAGGGTCTCTAGCCCCATGGGCGTCGCATCACCCTGTGGGCGTTTGAATGCTTTCCATGGTATCATGCCCCTGTGGGCATTTATATTAGCGACGTCACGTCTGCTCCTTCAGAATCCCGCGCATGCGCACTTACCATTCTCGCCGCCTTCTCATCCTGGTGTTTGCTTGTCTGCTTCAGACGCGCACTGCACATGCTCAGAAGACTCTTGCGGTTCCGGTCATGCGCAGTGCGCATCTAAACCCGGCAAGTAAACACCAGGATGAGAAGGCGGCAAGAATGGTAAGTGCACACGCGCGGGATTCTGAAGGAGCTGACAGTGAGGTCGTTCATGTATATCCATGGTATCCCACCCACAGGGGTGTGACAAAATGGAAAGCATTCAAACGCAGACAGGGTGATGCGACGCCCATGGGGCTACAGCCTTTGCTCATTTACATAGGGAATATGCAAGTAATAAAACGTTATTTTATTACTTTCATATTACATGGGCAGTAACCCACCACAGGTCCACTCTTTGATCTGGCCGTCCTCTCAAGGAGTCAGGTCTGTCTTCCCCTTATAACAGGGGTCTGGCTGAGTATATTCTTAGGTCTTTGGCAACCTTTCATCACTTGGGATAGGTTGCTACATGGGTGTGGAGGAATCTTTGCCTTAGCAGGTTATTTCTTCCTTATCCGTATCCATTGTATTCATTCTCTCTCCAGTCAGATCCATACATGGGCCCTATCAATAGGTCGCCACATGGGTATGTAGGATTTCATGCATCAGCAGGGTATATATATACTTAATTGTTTGCATTCCTTGCATTTATTCACCCTTGAGTAAGATCCAATCCAGGATTTTGTTTATTATCCATCCCTGCACATTTTTTTGTGTTCTACTTTGATTCCTGGGTTTGATGACCTGCAGAGGTAGTCTATGAAGTGGACGCACAAATGTCTTCATATTCACAGCTGGTCCATTTTGATATGTTAGTGGTATACTTGTTTCCATGCTATTTCACTTGGCCTTTTAAATGTTTTTAGCATCTGTTTTGTAATTTTTGTAATTGTATATTGCGTGGTTTCTTTTATACCCCTGTTTTGTCTATTTTTGTCAGTGGGGTGGTTGACTTTGGTTCTTGTTCCTTCTGAAAAAGGGGGGGGGAAGGGCACTACCCGGTGGGATCACCTGGTATACAAAACAGCAGTAAATAAGAGAGAAAAGGTATACCAAAAAGGGGATCACTGCACCAAGAATAAATAGAAAAAGACTTTATTACAACGTGAGTACATTAATCACATATTACCACACTTGGGAGTGAGGCACACAGGATAACAAAATTAAAAACACTTAAAAAGCCGATGGCATAATAAACCAACCCGCCAGGAACAATATCATGAAGTTACAATATGAAATGAAATTGTAATAAAACTCTCTTATGGACAAAATTAATGTCCAGTCAAACACCCAAAATGCCAATAAACAGTGTTAAATAAGGAAGGCAGTAAGCCACGTGGTTTAGAGACCAGTAACCGGATTCAAGCTGGTACTTAATGTTAAAGGGAACAAAATTATATTCCAGTTTGTCTATGATTACATGTATAACACAGATTGTACTAGTCCAATACTAGATATAATTGCACAATGTGTGAGCCAGTAGCAAAAGGTTGGAATTTGCACTTAACGATAGACAGGCAGAAGGTATATATATCCACGATCACAAATAAACCACAATTGGATAGATCAAAAGAGTCACGTTCAGTCATGCCCCCAAGACTGTGCACTATAAACCAGTGATGGATGGTAACGGTGAACAACCCAGGGAAATATCACATAAGCAGCAGGCTGGTAATAGAAAGCTGCCTACAGCATGACAATCACAGTCCCGTACTTACTACCAAGGGTGTCTGACACCCATGTGGGCAAGGGTGATGAGGAGAGTGAGAGGGTTCCTGGCGTGGTGACCCCACGCGTATCGCCACCTATAATCGTGGCTTCCTCAGGGGAAAAGAGAGTGAAGGCAGTGCACCAGCCTCCTGTGTAGCACCTATAAAGGACATAAATTATCACTCACCCGTGCTGCAGCTGAGAAACGGTGCACGTTTGCACTGCTCCGATGGCGGCCGCCATCTTGGTTTGGTCACATGACGTAACTCACTACCCATCATTCACTACTGCGCATGCGTTAGACAAAAATATATTAAGCACTTATCAAAGTGCAGAAAAGCAAAGCGCATAGCGTTATACATATGGCGGTGCAGTATAATACGTGAGCGGCGTTATGAAATGCTATTGAGTAATCTATTTTATAAATCACCATCCAACCATCGCTACTGCGCATGCGCCGAAATAAAAATATACTAAGCACTTGTCAAAGTGCAAGAGGACTCGGCGCATAATGTTATTCATATAGCGTTGTAGTACATATGAAGGCGGCGTTCTGAAATAGTATACTGGTAGCTACTTGAATCATCTGGTTCAGACAACACAGGCACGTTACTGTTACTCTGCCCACTCAGGGCAGAGTGTGTATATGGATAAACAGAGTATCGCCGATAAGGCAGGTTAACGCAATGTCTTTAGCCTTTACAAGGTACCCATTGATCACAAGGATTCCAGATATCAGAAGGAATCCCTGGAAACAAATAGATCCATAGGGGCCATATACAAGCAAAAATTGTCAATAAGCCTAGTAACGCAATGTTTTAAGCCCATTCCAAAGATCTACTGATCTCAAGGATCCCACAGATTTATTTATAAAGGGATCCTCCGAATCTAGTTGATCCAAAAGGATTAAGGGCTGTAAAAAGGGGATAAAAACCACCCATGAAATACAATAGCAGACTGTTTAATGTATTAATGACCTCAAAATATCTGGAAAAAAGGTACGATGAGGGGGGGGGGAGATTGAGTATACCACTCCCCATCACCTAATACCAGGGGAACATCCCACAAAGAAGGAAAAAATCGGTAATGACATTCATACAGGAAAGGACATAAGGATGTCATCGTTCAAGATGTCACATTTAATTCAATTGCTGGACTAGGTTAATTAGGTTAGCGTTACACTTAATTGAAAAAGGATGCAGCATTAAATAAACATACACATCACTCCCCCTTCACAGGAAAGCACTCTTTACATGGCGACTATTTCAAATAAGTCACCACAACTGCATCCTCAAGCAACAGGACAAATGTACGTAACCCAGTCTACCTTACCAAGACCATGAGTATCTTATATAGGGGCACCAATCAAAGACCAACCCGTAACCACAGTCTTAACACAGTAGGTATAGAGTAAACGTATCCCATAGGGGAGGCCCTAATATGTTAGGCAAAATCGCCGATGAGAGAAAAAGTTGCAAATTCCAACTAGCTCACACCAATGAGACAGAAAATTATACAGGATCATGAGCCAAAAAGTCAAACAGAGCATGATCTTTCATAAGTAGATGTTAATATCGTACCGCTCTAGGAGCACTATTATGTTGCATGGCAGAAATAATCGCCATGATCGAGGCATATGTATCGAGAATCTTGACAGAGTAGACAAAACAACGGCTATACACATGGCGAGCATGAAGGTCTATTTGGACGAAATAAACAGTGATTGATTACCACTCCAGAATCATGACAGATGGTATGATAGCGGAGAAGGATAAATCGCATATTAATGAGAAAGACCCGTACTCAATCATAAATATATGGGCACAAGCCGAACTGTCGGTGAAATGCTTCCAAAACTAAACACAGTGTCGATAGACATATAATATTCAATAAAGAAGCCAAGAGCCGAAGAAAGTGTCCTCATTCTTTGCTCATTCAAGTCCCATATGGTAGGGCATAGTCCAGACCCTTCCCTCCTCCTATCGACACCATCTGTGATGTTCTTGTTTATATTGCTCGGGAGGGTCCCTTGGTCACATCAGGGATATTCTTGACCGGTGACTCTTCCTTTCCATCAAGAGGAAAGTACGGTTATATTTTTTCTTCTCTCCCTTTCTCATGTCTCCAGTCATCCTCCCGCTTAGCTTCCTGTACATATTCCGGTTGAGGAAAGGAGACCTGGAGAGCGAAGCGACACAAGAAAAGAAATATCAGATGATGTTGTAAAACCCGGTGTAGAGCAATTCTTCGTTCAGACCATGTGGCGCCAAACTCTTAAGTGTATAGATCCACCTGGACTCCTTCCGTAATAGCTCCTTGGTGACATTCCCACCTCTAATGCTTTGGCTAACCGAGTCAACGATCAGCACCTTAGTTGTAGTGTAACGTCCCCCATGATGTGTAAGAAAGTGGGAAGCCACTGATGTAAGTGCTTTGCCCTTCTTCAAGTCCGTACCAGCTGTGTTGATGTTCGAAAAATGCTGCTGTATCCTCCTCCTTACCTCTTGAGTGGTTTCGCCAACATAGACTTTGGGACAGTCACAGATGAGAACGTAGATGGCATTTCTCGTACGGCAGTTATAGTAGGCCCCACTGGTGATTCGCCTAGGGAAGATAGGTAGGGAGATGTGATCGTTAGCCACCATGTGGGGACAGACTGTACATGCCCCGCAGGGAAAAGTTCCTTTCAATCTGACCCCTGTTCTCAGACTCTGTGTAGGTCTTTTAAAGTGGCTTTTTGATAAAATCCCCCTCAAGTTCTGGGCACGTCTTGCCACCAATTTGGGCTTGTCCCCAAGAAAAGGTGTCAATTTTTTGTCGCTCAACAGGATGTCCCAGTTATCCTGTAGGATCCCATACAGATCTTGCCACTGGTTATTAAAAGGAGTGATAATACTCACTAGTGTTTGTTTTTGTCGAATTTTCGGTTGGAGTAAAGTTTGCCGTGTTGTCGTTCTGCAAGCCTGCAGAGCCCCGGCGACCACTTTCTTCGGATACCCTCTCTTCCGAAATCTGTTGGTTAAATCGGAAGCATGGAATTCAAAGCTGTCGTTATCGCTACAGTTCCTTTTTACTCTCATGTACTGTCCTTTTGGAATCCCATTTCTGACATGCGCGGGGTGGAAACTGCTATAGTGCAGTAAGCTATTTGTGGCCGTTGGTTTCCGATATAGGGAAGTACAGATTGTGGAACCAACCTTGGAAATTTGAAGATCCAAGAACTCCACTGTTTCTGTAGCTATATTGGAGGTCAACCTAATATTGAGTGTGTTGTCATTCAAGATGTTAATAAAATCCTCGCAATCTTTCATGGTACCAGACCAGAAGAGCAGAATGTCGTCAATATACCTTAACCAACGGACCACAAAGGTTTTGTAATACTGCATTTGATAGACATGTGTCTCTTCCCACCACCCCAGAAAGGTGTTAGCATAGGGTGGTGCGCAACACGCCCCCATAGCGGTCCCAGACGTCTGACGATAATAAGTTCTGTCAATAAGGAAATAGTTTTTATCTAATACCAGATAAAGGAGATCCAAAATGAAGGAGTCATGCCTTCTGTTGCCAGTCGTTCTATGGTCTAAAAAGAACGAAACTGCCCGTGATCCCAACTCATGGTTGATTGAAGTATACAGTGACTCTACATCAAGAGTCACCAAAAGGGCATCTGGTGGGATTTCAATTTTGGCTAGTTGTTTGATTAAATGGGTGGAATCCCTCACATATGAGGGTAAGGACTGTGCCAGGGGCTGGAGATAGAAATCCAGATAGATGCACGGCCTCTCGAAAAGGCCACCGATCCCTGAGACGATTGGCCTACCTGGGGGTTCCATGCGACCCTTGTGAATTTTCGGTAACATATAGAATGTTGGTGTGACCGGAAATCTAGTTGTAAGAAAGTTCTTTTCCTTCAGGGTGATGATTTCTTGTTCATGGGCCGCGGACAAGGATCTATCCAGATTCTGCTTGAACGTGCCAGTAGGGTCTGATGGTAACACCGTATAGCAATCTTTGTTAGAGAGTTGTCTCTTGGCCTCCCTCACATACATTTCCGTCGGCCACAAAACCACATTCCCCCCCTTATCTGCCTCTTTTATGAGAAACTCTTTGTTATTACTGAGTTTAGATAGAATCTGTCTCTCGCCTACAGCCAGATTGTTGGCTCTATTATTGTCTGGTTTTAGTTTTTCGATATCCTTACAGACTTTGTTAAAGAAGATACCCACGGCGGGGCAAAGACCCAAGGGGGGTGTTGCTTGTGACAAGAGCCGTCCCGTAAAGGGGATTTTCTTACCCGTGTCCCTCTCGTTCTCCTCCAAGAGATCAAGAAGGTCGCTAAACACCTGCCGATCTTCGGGCGGTAGCGTATTGATGAGTTCTGGTCGGCTGTAAAGATACTTAAACGTGAGCTGTCTGCAAAAGAGATATAAATCTTTGGTAACAATGAATTTGTCCATCCTATTCATGGGTGCAAAGGACAGACCCCTGGCCAGTAGATTGGATTCGGCCTCAGACAGTTGATAATTAGAAAGATTCACTATTTGTAGATCACTCCCGTTACCTGTCACCAGTTCCGTCTCCTGCTCCTCGTTTCCCTCTGGGGGGGCGACTGCCATGGATGAGCTCGCCTGGCCTTTCTCCTGATGTTTTGCTTTCCGACGACCCCTCCTGGTACGCCTTCTTGGTCGCTTGTATCGGTGGATAAAAAATCGCTTGAGGAGGGAGCGGACACTACCGGGGTGAACTCAGGCTCCTGATTGACTTGTCTACGTCTGTTGCCCTTATGTGTCCACCTGTAAGCCCTATTCTCGGCGTAGTCGCCCTTATCCCGCTGGAACTTACGTTGTTTCCCTTTAATGATTTCTTTTTCAAAAGTATCAAGAATACCCTTTAATTTATTTTGAAAAGGTGTAACTATTGTCAGTGTGTCGAGTTGGCGTAGTATGTGCTCCTTGTTATTAATTTCCTCCTTTAACTGGGTAAGTAATGAGCGATCATGCTCAATTAACATATCCACAAGGATATATGAGCATGTTTGTAACCCTTGCTCCCAAGTAATTTTGAACTGCGCATCAGTCTCCCAAGCTGGGAATATCTGAACTCTTAGACCTCTGGGTAAGATCTTAAGTTTTTTATACTCTTCCAGGGTTCTGATATTCCACCACACTTTAGTTACTCTTTTATGTAAATTGATTAGGTCATGCATGAGTTGTTGGTTCTCATCCTGTGGATTCACAGATCCACCACCAACTACAACATTCGTCTGAGCACCAAACACATCAGATGATTGATTGAGCCAAGCCGCCTCTCTCGCTGCTAGGTCCATGTGACTAATATAAATGCAGCAAGAAATTCAATAGAGTCAAGTAACAAATAAATACAAAAACTATTACCAATATATGGTGAGGGTGTGCCTCCTTCCAGAAATGGTGTCAAGACACCCAACAATGGGACCAACTGAAAAAGGGGGGGGAAGGGCACTACCCGGTGGGATCACCTGGTATACAAAACAGCAGTAAATAAGAGAGAAAAGGTATACCAAAAAGGGGATCACTGCACCAAGAATAAATAGAAAAAGACTTTATTACAACATGAGTACATTAATCACATATTACCACACTTGGGAGTGAGGCACACAGGAGAACAAAATTAAAAACACTTAAAAAGCCGATGGCATAATAAACCAACCCGCCAGGAACAATATCATGAAGTTACAATATGAAATGAAATTGTAATAAAACTCTCTTATGGACAAAATTAATGTCCAGTCAAACACCCAAAATGCCAATAAACAGTGTTAAATAAGGAAGGCAGTAAGCCACGTGGTTTAGAGACCAGTAACCGGATTCAAGCTGGTACTTAATGTTAAAGGGAACAAAATTATATTCCAGTTTGTCTATGATTACATGTATAACACAGATTGTACTAGTCCAATACTAGATATAATTGCACAATGTGTGAGCCAGTAGCAAAAGGTTGGAATTTGCACTTAACGATAGACAGGCAGAAGGTATATATATCCACGATCACAAATAAACCACAATTGGATAGATCAAAAGAGTCACGTTCAGTCATGCCCCCAAGACTGTGCACTATAAACCAGTGATGGATGGTAACGGTGAACAACCCAGGGAAATATCACATAAGCAGCAGGCTGGTAATAGAAAGCTGCCTACAGCATGACAATCACAGTCCCGTACTTACTACCAAGGGTGTCTGACACCCATGTGGGCAAGGGTGATGAGGAGAGTGAGAGGGTTCCTGGCGTGGTGACCCCACGCGTATCGCCACCTATAATCGTGGCTTCCTCAGGGGAAAAGAGAGTGAAGGCAGTGCACCAGCCTCCTGTGTAGCACCTATAAAGGACATAAATTATCACTCACCCGTGCTGCAGCTGAGAAACGGTGCACGTTTGCACTGCTCCGATGGCGGCCGCCATCTTGGTTTGGTCACATGACGTAACTCACTACCCATCATTCACTACTGCGCATGCGTTAGACAAAAATATATTAAGCACTTATCAAAGTGCAGAAAAGCAAAGCGCATAGCGTTATACATATGGCGGTGCAGTATAATACGTGAGCGGCGTTATGAAATGCTATTGAGTAATCTATTTTATAAATCACCATCCAACCATCGCTACTGCGCATGCGCCGAAATAAAAATATACTAAGCACTTGTCAAAGTGCAAGAGGACTCGGCGCATAATGTTATTCATATAGCGTTGTAGTACATATGAAGGCGGCGTTCTGAAATAGTATACTGGTAGCTACTTGAATCATCTGGTTCAGACAACACAGGCACGTTACTGTTACTCTGCCCACTCAGGGCAGAGTGTGTATATGGATAAACAGAGTATCGCCGATAAGGCAGGTTAACGCAATGTCTTTAGCCTTTACAAGGTACCCATTGATCACAAGGATTCCAGATATCAGAAGGAATCCCTGGAAACAAATAGATCCATAGGGGCCATATACAAGCAAAAATTGTCAATAAGCCTAGTAACGCAATGTTTTAAGCCCATTCCAAAGATCTACTGATCTCAAGGATCCCACAGATTTATTTATAAAGGGATCCTCCGAATCTAGTTGATCCAAAAGGATTAAGGGCTGTAAAAAGGGGATAAAAACCACCCATGAAATACAATAGCAGACTGTTTAATGTATTAATGACCTCAAAATATCTGGAAAAAAGGTACGATGAGGGGGGGGGGAGATTGAGTATACCACTCCCCATCACCTAATACCAGGGGAACATCCCACAAAGAAGGAAAAAATCGGTAATGACATTCATACAGGAAAGGACATAAGGATGTCATCGTTCAAGATGTCACATTTAATTCAATTGCTGGACTAGGTTAATTAGGTTAGCGTTACACTTAATTGAAAAAGGATGCAGCATTAAATAAACATACACATCACTCCCCCTTCACAGGAAAGCACTCTTTACATGGCGACTATTTCAAATAAGTCACCACAACTGCATCCTCAAGCAACAGGACAAATGTACGTAACCCAGTCTACCTTACCAAGACCATGAGTATCTTATATAGGGGCACCAATCAAAGACCAACCCGTAACCACAGTCTTAACACAGTAGGTATAGAGTAAACGTATCCCATAGGGGAGGCCCTAATATGTTAGGCAAAATCGCCGATGAGAGAAAAAGTTGCAAATTCCAACTAGCTCACACCAATGAGACAGAAAATTATACAGGATCATGAGCCAAAAAGTCAAACAGAGCATGATCTTTCATAAGTAGATGTTAATATCGTACCGCTCTAGGAGCACTATTATGTTGCATGGCAGAAATAATCGCCATGATCGAGGCATATGTATCGAGAATCTTGACAGAGTAGACAAAACAACGGCTATACACATGGCGAGCATGAAGGTCTATTTGGACGAAATAAACAGTGATTGATTACCACTCCAGAATCATGACAGATGGTATGATAGCGGAGAAGGATAAATCGCATATTAATGAGAAAGACCCGTACTCAATCATAAATATATGGGCACAAGCCGAACTGTCGGTGAAATGCTTCCAAAACTAAACACAGTGTCGATAGACATATAATATTCAATAAAGAAGCCAAGAGCCGAAGAAAGTGTCCTCATTCTTTGCTCATTCAAGTCCCATATGGTAGGGCATAGTCCAGACCCTTCCCTCCTCCTATCGACACCATCTGTGATGTTCTTGTTTATATTGCTCGGGAGGGTCCCTTGGTCACATCAGGGATATTCTTGACCGGTGACTCTTCCTTTCCATCAAGAGGAAAGTACGGTTATATTTTTTCTTCTCTCCCTTTCTCATGTCTCCAGTCATCCTCCCGCTTAGCTTCCTGTACATATTCCGGTTGAGGAAAGGAGACCTGGAGAGCGAAGCGACACAAGAAAAGAAATATCAGATGATGTTGTAAAACCCGGTGTAGAGCAATTCTTCGTTCAGACCATGTGGCGCCAAACTCTTAAGTGTATAGATCCACCTGGACTCCTTCCGTAATAGCTCCTTGGTGACATTCCCACCTCTAATGCTTTGGCTAACCGAGTCAACGATCAGCACCTTAGTTGTAGTGTAACGTCCCCCATGATGTGTAAGAAAGTGGGAAGCCACTGATGTAAGTGCTTTGCCCTTCTTCAAGTCCGTACCAGCTGTGTTGATGTTCGAAAAATGCTGCTGTATCCTCCTCCTTACCTCTTGAGTGGTTTCGCCAACATAGACTTTGGGACAGTCACAGATGAGAACGTAGATGGCATTTCTCGTACGGCAGTTATAGTAGGCCCCACTGGTGATTCGCCTAGGGAAGATAGGTAGGGAGATGTGATCGTTAGCCACCATGTGGGGACAGACTGTACATGCCCCGCAGGGAAAAGTTCCTTTCAATCTGACCCCTGTTCTCAGACTCTGTGTAGGTCTTTTAAAGTGGCTTTTTGATAAAATCCCCCTCAAGTTCTGGGCACGTCTTGCCACCAATTTGGGCTTGTCCCCAAGAAAAGGTGTCAATTTTTTGTCGCTCAACAGGATGTCCCAGTTATCCTGTAGGATCCCATACAGATCTTGCCACTGGTTATTAAAAGGAGTGATAATACTCACTAGTGTTTGTTTTTGTCGAATTTTCGGTTGGAGTAAAGTTTGCCGTGTTGTCGTTCTGCAAGCCTGCAGAGCCCCGGCGACCACTTTCTTCGGATACCCTCTCTTCCGAAATCTGTTGGTTAAATCGGAAGCATGGAATTCAAAGCTGTCGTTATCGCTACAGTTCCTTTTTACTCTCATGTACTGTCCTTTTGGAATCCCATTTCTGACATGCGCGGGGTGGAAACTGCTATAGTGCAGTAAGCTATTTGTGGCCGTTGGTTTCCGATATAGGGAAGTACAGATTGTGGAACCAACCTTGGAAATTTGAAGATCCAAGAACTCCACTGTTTCTGTAGCTATATTGGAGGTCAACCTAATATTGAGTGTGTTGTCATTCAAGATGTTAATAAAATCCTCGCAATCTTTCATGGTACCAGACCAGAAGAGCAGAATGTCGTCAATATACCTTAACCAACGGACCACAAAGGTTTTGTAATACTGCATTTGATAGACATGTGTCTCTTCCCACCACCCCAGAAAGGTGTTAGCATAGGGTGGTGCGCAACACGCCCCCATAGCGGTCCCAGACGTCTGACGATAATAAGTTCTGTCAATAAGGAAATAGTTTTTATCTAATACCAGATAAAGGAGATCCAAAATGAAGGAGTCATGCCTTCTGTTGCCAGTCGTTCTATGGTCTAAAAAGAACGAAACTGCCCGTGATCCCAACTCATGGTTGATTGAAGTATACAGTAACTCTACATCAAGAGTCACCAAAAGGGCATCTGGTGGGATTTCAATTTTGGCTAGTTGTTTGATTAAATGGGTGGAATCCCTCACATATGAGGGTAAGGACTGTGCCAGGGGCTGGAGATAGAAATCCAGATAGATGCACGGCCTCTCGAAAAGGCCACCGATCCCTGAGACGATTGGCCTACCTGGGGGTTCCATGCGACCCTTGTGAATTTTCGGTAACATATAGAATGTTGGTGTGACCGGAAATCTAGTTGTAAGAAAGTTCTTTTCCTTCAGGGTGATGATTTCTTGTTCATGGGCCGCGGACAAGAATCTATCCAGATTCTGCTTGAACGTGCCAGTAGGGTCTGATGGTAACACCGTATAGCAATCTTTGTTAGAGAGTTGTCTCTTGGCCTCCCTCACATACATTTCCGTCGGCCACAAAACCACATTCCCCCCCTTATCTGCCTCTTTTATGAGAAACTCTTTGTTATTACTGAGTTTAGATAGAATCTGTCTCTCGCCTACAGCCAGATTGTTGGCTCTATTATTGTCTGGTTTTAGTTTTTCGATATCCTTACAGACTTTGTTAAAGAAGATACCCACGGCGGGGCAAAGACCCAAGGGGGGTGTTGCTTGTGACAAGAGCCGTCCCGTAAAGGGGATTTTCTTACCCGTGTCCCTCTCGTTCTCCTCCAAGAGATCAAGAAGGTCGCTAAACACCTGCCGATCTTCGGGCGGTAGCGTATTGATGAGTTCTGGTCGGCTGTAAAGATACTTAAACGTGAGCTGTCTGCAAAAGAGATATAAATCTTTGGTAACAATGAATTTGTCCATCCTATTCATGGGTGCAAAGGACAGACCCCTGGCCAGTAGATTGGATTCGGCCTCAGACAGTTGATAATTAGAAAGATTCACTATTTGTAGATCACTCCCGTTACCTGTCACCAGTTCCGTCTCCTGCTCCTCGTTTCCCTCTGGGGGGGCGACTGCCATGGATGAGCTCGCCTGGCCTTTCTCCTGATGTTTTGCTTTCCGACGACCCCTCCTGGTACGCCTTCTTGGTCGCTTGTATCGGTGGATAAAAAATCGCTTGAGGAGGGAGCGGACACTACCGGGGTGAACTCAGGCTCCTGATTGACTTGTCTACGTCTGTTGCCCTTATGTGTCCACCTGTAAGCCCTATTCTCGGCGTAGTCGCCCTTATCCCGCTGGAACTTACGTTGTTTCCCTTTAATGATTTCTTTTTCAAAAGTATCAAGAATACCCTTTAATTTATTTTGAAAAGGTGTAACTATTGTCAGTGTGTCGAGTTGGCGTAGTATGTGCTCCTTGTTATTAATTTCCTCCTTTAACTGGGTAAGTAATGAGCGATCATGCTCAATTAACATATCCACAAGGATATATGAGCATGTTTGTAACCCTTGCTCCCAAGTAATTTTGAACTGCGCATCAGTCTCCCAAGCTGGGAATATCTGAACTCTTAGACCTCTGGGTAAGATCTTAAGTTTTTTATACTCTTCCAGGGTTCTGATATTCCACCACACTTTAGTTACTCTTTTATGTAAATTGATTAGGTCATGCATGAGTTGTTGGTTCTCATCCTGTGGATTCACAGATCCACCACCAACTACAACATTCGTCTGAGCACCAAACACATCAGATGATTGATTGAGCCAAGCCGCCTCTCTCGCTGCTAGGTCCATGTGACTAATATAAATGCAGCAAGAAATTCAATAGAGTCAAGTAACAAATAAATACAAAAACTATTACCAATATATGGTGAGGGTGTGCCTCCTTCCAGAAATGGTGTCAAGACACCCAACAATGGGACCAACTGAAAAAGGGGGGGGGAAGGGCACTACCCGGTGGGATCACCTGGTATACAAAACAGCAGTAAATAAGAGAGAAAAGGTATACCAAAAAGGGGATCACTGCACCAAGAATAAATAGAAAAAGACTTTATTACAACATGAGTACATTAATCACATATTACCACACTTGGGAGTGAGGCACACAGGAGAACAAAATTAAAAACACTTAAAAAGCCGATGGCATAATAAACCAACCCGCCAGGAACAATATCATGAAGTTACAATATGAAATGAAATTGTAATAAAACTCTCTTATGGACAAAATTAATGTCCAGTCAAACACCCAAAATGCCAATAAACAGTGTTAAATAAGGAAGGCAGTAAGCCACGTGGTTTAGAGACCAGTAACCGGATTCAAGCTGGTACTTAATGTTAAAGGGAACAAAATTATATTCCAGTTTGTCTATGATTACATGTATAACACAGATTGTACTAGTCCAATACTAGATATAATTGCACAATGTGTGAGCCAGTAGCAAAAGGTTGGAATTTGCACTTAACGATAGACAGGCAGAAGGTATATATATCCACGATCACAAATAAACCACAATTGGATAGATCAAAAGAGTCACGTTCAGTCATGCCCCCAAGACTGTGCACTATAAACCAGTGATGGATGGTAACGGTGAACAACCCAGGGAAATATCACATAAGCAGCAGGCTGGTAATAGAAAGCTGCCTACAGCATGACAATCACAGTCCCGTACTTACTACCAAGGGTGTCTGACACCCATGTGGGCAAGGGTGATGAGGAGAGTGAGAGGGTTCCTGGCGTGGTGACCCCACGCGTATCGCCACCTATAATCGTGGCTTCCTCAGGGGAAAAGAGAGTGAAGGCAGTGCACCAGCCTCCTGTGTAGCACCTATAAAGGACATAAATTATCACTCACCCGTGCTGCAGCTGAGAAACGGTGCACGTTTGCACTGCTCCGATGGCGGCCGCCATCTTGGTTTGGTCACATGACGTAACTCACTACCCATCATTCACTACTGCGCATGCGTTAGACAAAAATATATTAAGCACTTATCAAAGTGCAGAAAAGCAAAGCGCATAGCGTTATACATATGGCGGTGCAGTATAATACGTGAGCGGCGTTATGAAATGCTATTGAGTAATCTATTTTATAAATCACCATCCAACCATCGCTACTGCGCATGCGCCGAAATAAAAATATACTAAGCACTTGTCAAAGTGCAAGAGGACTCGGCGCATAATGTTATTCATATAGCGTTGTAGTACATATGAAGGCGGCGTTCTGAAATAGTATACTGGTAGCTACTTGAATCATCTGGTTCAGACAACACAGGCACGTTACTGTTACTCTGCCCACTCAGGGCAGAGTGTGTATATGGATAAACAGAGTATCGCCGATAAGGCAGGTTAACGCAATGTCTTTAGCCTTTACAAGGTACCCATTGATCACAAGGATTCCAGATATCAGAAGGAATCCCTGGAAACAAATAGATCCATAGGGGCCATATACAAGCAAAAATTGTCAATAAGCCTAGTAACGCAATGTTTTAAGCCCATTCCAAAGATCTACTGATCTCAAGGATCCCACAGATTTATTTATAAAGGGATCCTCCGAATCTAGTTGATCCAAAAGGATTAAGGGCTGTAAAAAGGGGATAAAAACCACCCATGAAATACAATAGCAGACTGTTTAATGTATTAATGACCTCAAAATATCTGGAAAAAAGGTACGATGAGGGGGGGGGAGATTGAGTATACCACTCCCCATCACCTAATACCAGGGGAACATCCCACAAAGAAGGAAAAAATCGGTAATGACATTCATACAGGAAAGGACATAAGGATGTCATCGTTCAAGATGTCACATTTAATTCAATTGCTGGACTAGGTTAATTAGGTTAGCGTTACACTTAATTGAAAAAGGATGCAGCATTAAATAAACATACACATCACTCCCCCTTCACAGGAAAGCACTCTTTACATGGCGACTATTTCAAATAAGTCACCACAACTGCATCCTCAAGCAACAGGACAAATGTACGTAACCCAGTCTACCTTACCAAGACCATGAGTATCTTATATAGGGGCACCAATCAAAGACCAACCCGTAACCACAGTCTTAACACAGTAGGTATAGAGTAAACGTATCCCATAGGGGAGGCCCTAATATGTTAGGCAAAATCGCCGATGAGAGAAAAAGTTGCAAATTCCAACTAGCTCACACCAATGAGACAGAAAATTATACAGGATCATGAGCCAAAAAGTCAAACAGAGCATGATCTTTCATAAGTAGATGTTAATATCGTACCGCTCTAGGAGCACTATTATGTTGCATGGCAGAAATAATCGCCATGATCGAGGCATATGTATCGAGAATCTTGACAGAGTAGACAAAACAACGGCTATACACATGGCGAGCATGAAGGTCTATTTGGACGAAATAAACAGTGATTGATTACCACTCCAGAATCATGACAGATGGTATGATAGCGGAGAAGGATAAATCGCATATTAATGAGAAAGACCCGTACTCAATCATAAATATATGGGCACAAGCCGAACTGTCGGTGAAATGCTTCCAAAACTAAACACAGTGTCGATAGACATATAATATTCAATAAAGAAGCCAAGAGCCGAAGAAAGTGTCCTCATTCTTTGCTCATTCAAGTCCCATATGGTAGGGCATAGTCCAGACCCTTCCCTCCTCCTATCGACACCATCTGTGATGTTCTTGTTTATATTGCTCGGGAGGGTCCCTTGGTCACATCAGGGATATTCTTGACCGGTGACTCTTCCTTTCCATCAAGAGGAAAGTACGGTTATATTTTTTCTTCTCTCCCTTTCTCATGTCTCCAGTCATCCTCCCGCTTAGCTTCCTGTACATATTCCGGTTGAGGAAAGGAGACCTGGAGAGCGAAGCGACACAAGAAAAGAAATATCAGATGATGTTGTAAAACCCGGTGTAGAGCAATTCTTCGTTCAGACCATGTGGCGCCAAACTCTTAAGTGTATAGATCCACCTGGACTCCTTCCGTAATAGCTCCTTGGTGACATTCCCACCTCTAATGCTTTGGCTAACCGAGTCAACGATCAGCACCTTAGTTGTAGTGTAACGTCCCCCATGATGTGTAAGAAAGTGGGAAGCCACTGATGTAAGTGCTTTGCCCTTCTTCAAGTCCGTACCAGCTGTGTTGATGTTCGAAAAATGCTGCTGTATCCTCCTCCTTACCTCTTGAGTGGTTTCGCCAACATAGACTTTGGGACAGTCACAGATGAGAACGTAGATGGCATTTCTCGTACGGCAGTTATAGTAGGCCCCACTGGTGATTCGCCTAGGGAAGATAGGTAGGGAGATGTGATCGTTAGCCACCATGTGGGGACAGACTGTACATGCCCCGCAGGGAAAAGTTCCTTTCAATCTGACCCCTGTTCTCAGACTCTGTGTAGGTCTTTTAAAGTGGCTTTTTGATAAAATCCCCCTCAAGTTCTGGGCACGTCTTGCCACCAATTTGGGCTTGTCCCCAAGAAAAGGTGTCAATTTTTTGTCGCTCAACAGGATGTCCCAGTTATCCTGTAGGATCCCATACAGATCTTGCCACTGGTTATTAAAAGGAGTGATAATACTCACTAGTGTTTGTTTTTGTCGAATTTTCGGTTGGAGTAAAGTTTGCCGTGTTGTCGTTCTGCAAGCCTGCAGAGCCCCGGCGACCACTTTCTTCGGATACCCTCTCTTCCGAAATCTGTTGGTTAAATCGGAAGCATGGAATTCAAAGCTGTCGTTATCGCTACAGTTCCTTTTTACTCTCATGTACTCTCATGTACTGTCCTTTTGGAATCCCATTTCCCATTGACTGGACATTAATTTTGTCCATAAGAGAGTTTTATTACAATTTCATTTCATATTGTAACTTCATGATATTGTTCCTGGCGGGTTGGTTTATTATGCCATCGGCTTTTTAAGTGTTTTTAATTTTGTTCTCCTGTGTGCCTCACTCCCAAGTGTGGTAATATGTGATTAATGTACTCATGTTGTAATAAAGTCTTTTTCTATTTATTCTTGGTGCAGTGATCCCCTTTTTGGTATACCTTTTCTCTCTTATTTACTTTGGTTCTTGTTCCTTCCCCCCCTCCCCCCGGATTGTGGGTTATGGAGGGAGGTCTTATCATCAGGGACAAGGACAGGAAATAGGGTCTAAGTTGGATGCCCGGACCTCCCTACCTTTAAGGGTACCCCCAAGTGTTAGGGCAAGCACAGGGGCCCCAGCCTTAGGGCCAGTATAGGCTTCCCCTAGCAACCCGTGACAATGGCGCTCGCTGTGGGCTTCAGATGTAGCAGTGGTGGAAGCGTCATGGGACCTTGTGTGGATTACGTCAAACCTGCTGGGTTGTTTCGGGAGTTAATAAAGGGGTGAAAGAGAGTCCTTTTTTTGTCTTTTAATTCAAATAAAGGATTTTTTTCAGTGTTTGTGTTTATTTACTTTGACTTACAGATTAGTGATGAGGAGTCTCATAGACGCCTGCCATTACTAATCCAGTTCTTAGTGGCTGCAGTGGGCTGACATTAACTACCTCATTACCTCGAATTCCACTGCACCAGGGCAATCAGGAAGAGCCGGGTAAAGTGCTGAGACTGTCGCATCTAATGGGTGTGGCAATTCCGGGCGGCTGCTAGCTGATGTTTTTAGATTGGGGGCCACCCAATAACCATGGATATCCCCAGCCTGAGAATACCAGCCCCCAGCTGTTGGGTTTTATCTGTGCTGGTATCATAATATGGGGGATTATACGTCAATTTTTTAATTTATTTTACTGTACTATATAGACCAACCCACTGATTGGAAACCTCAGACACGCTGTCACTCAGCGTGCGGGCTCGTCAGACTGCAACCAATCACAAACGTCAGTGAGCGGGGAAGTAGTGACTTTGTATGAGCCTAATGAGTGGCTCGGGAAGAAGAATGAGAGGCCAAAGGAGCAGTTTGAGAGCCTCCACAGTGACTCAGTAAGTATGAAGCGCTTGCTCCTACCCCTTTGCACCGTATTCTGGTCCCCACAGACTTTATATGGAAATCGGCATCTGGTCAGATACCAGGAATATACAGTTAGGTCCAGAAATATTTGGACAGTGACACAAGTTTTGTTATTTTAGCTGTTTACAAAAACATGTTCAGAAATACAATTATATATATAATATGGGCTGAAAGTGCACACTCCCAGCTGCAATATGAGAGTTTTCACATCCAAATCGGAGAAAGGGTTTAGGAATCATAGCTCTGCAATGCATAGCCTCCTCTTTTTCAAGGGACCAAAAGTAATTGGACAAGGGACTCTAAGGGCTGCAATTAACTCTGAAGGCGTCTCCCTCGTTAACCTGTAATCAATGAAGTAGTTAAAAGGTCTGGGGTTGATTACAGGTGTGTGGTTTTGCATTTGGAAGCTGTTGCTGTGACCAGACAACATGCGGTCTAAGGAACTCTCAATTGAGGTGAAGCAGAACATCCTGAGGCTGAAAAAAAGAAAAAATCCATCAGAGAGATAGCAGACATGCTTGGAGTAGCAAAATCAAGTCGGGTACATTCTGAGAAAAAAGGAATTGACTGGTTAGCTTGGGAACTCAAAAAGGCCTGGGCGTCCACGGATGACAACAGTGGTGGATGATCGCCGCATACTTTCTTTGGTGAAGAAGAACCCGTTCACAACATCAACTGAAGTCCAGAACACTCTCAGTGAAGTAGGTGTATCTGTCTCTAAGTCAATAGTAAAGAGAAGACTCCATGAAAGTAAATACAAAGGGTTCACATCTAGATGCAAACCATTCATCAATTCCAAAAATAGACAGGCCAGAGTTAAATTTGCTGAAAAACACCTCATGAAGCCAGCTCAGTTCTATTAAAGTATTCTATGGACAGATGAGACCAAGATCAACCTGTACCAGAATGATGGGAAGAAAAAAGTTTGGAGAAGAAAGGGAACGGCACATGATCCAAGGCACACCACATCCTCTGTAAAACATGGTGGAGGCAACGTGATGGCATGGGCATGCATGGCTTTCAATGGCACTGGGTCACTTGTGTTTATTGATGACATAACAGCAGACAAGAGTAGCCGGATGAATTCTGAAGTGTACCGGGATATACTTTCAGCCCACATTCAGCCAAATGCCGCAAAGTTGATCGTACGGCGCTTCATAGTACAGATGGACAATGACCCCAAGCATACAGCCAAAGCTACCCAGGAGTTCATGAGTGCAAAAAAGTGGAACATTCTGCAATGGCCAAGTCAATCACCAGATCTTAACCCAATTGAGCATGCATTTCACTTGCTCAAATCCAGACTTAAGACGGAAAGACCCACAAACAAGCAAGACCTGAAGGCTGCGGCTGTAAAGGCCTGGCAAAGCATTAAGAAGGAGGAAACCCAGCGTTTGGTGATGTCCATGGGTTCCAGACTTAAGGCAGTGATTGCTTCCAAAGGATTCGCAACATAATATTGAAAATAAAAATATTTTGTTTGGGTTTGGTTTATTTGTCCAATTACTTTTGACCTCCTAAAATGTGGAGTGTTTGTAAAGAAATGTGTACAATTCCTACAATTTCTATCAGATATTTTTGTTCAAACCTTCAAATTAAACGTTACAATCTGCACTTGAATTCTGTTGTAGAGGTTTCATTTCAAATCCAATGTGGTGGCATGCAGAGCCCAACTCGCGAAAATTGTGTCACTGTCCAAATATTTCTGGACCTAACTGTATCCCCTGCCAACCCCGAGTCAGCGGAGGATTGATCTGCCAGTCCTCTGAAATGCAGGTACAAATGCAAAATGAATTGACATGCTGCATCTTTGTGGTCACCACAAAGATGTAGCCAAAAAAAACTGCAACGTGTGCACAGCAAAAATGAAACCTCATAGACTTTGCTGGGAGAGGAAATGCATGCAGTTATGGTACCAAAACGGCACCCAAAAAAATGCACAAAAAAGCGGCAAAATACGCAGCATGCGCACAAAGCCTAATAACAGTAATTTCTGATAGTAAAAGCAAATACCAGCTCTATAGCACAGCCAGCATCATACGCCAGGACACAGCTTTGGATGCACCAGTACATTTATTGTCAGTAAAGGGTTAAAATCAAGAGTATTTGTAAAGTTCATGAACTTTTATTTTGGATATACAGTATAAGGTCAATACAAAATAGGCAGAAGTATACATAGCATTTATAGCTCATTTGTCAGCACAAAATGACTGTACAAACCAAGCATAAGTGCTCAGTACACCCTTGACGTAGCCAAAGTATTTAGTGCATATTCCCATTTCCTATTTTTACACTTATCTCAGTTCTCTACCGGCTCCTGTAAAATCAAACCTGTCCGTCAAGGAAGAGAAAAGCAAA
Organism: Anomaloglossus baeobatrachus; assembly: GCF_048569485.1. Taxonomy (NCBI): domain Eukaryota; kingdom Metazoa; phylum Chordata; class Amphibia; order Anura; family Aromobatidae; genus Anomaloglossus; species Anomaloglossus baeobatrachus. Next base: position 547,765,971 of record NC_134356.1, read on the forward strand.
TATTGATGGAAAAAGGGTAGGTGGAAGGTGCACTGAACCGTTCATGCACACCAAGGGTGCACCAAGGGCCTGAGCTCCGTTTGAACTTAGTTGGGGAGATGCAAAATAAACAGCTTGTCCACAAATGAAAAAAAAAGTAATGGAATCCATTTTTTCTATCGCTCCACAGATGATCAATGTGTTATGTCTGCACAATGACTGTTTTTTAAACAGAGACATCAAAACCAAGAGGCGCTGATGAAAGGCATAGAGCTTCTGGAGAGCAACAGCTGAATCCTGCCAGCAAAAACTTTACCAATGAAGTGACTAACAATAATATTTTCATTTGCTTTCCTGAAACATCCTTTTTAAAATTGTATCAAATTCCTCCCGTGTCATTCCATCTCCAGCTTATGAAATCAGAATCGTTTAGTGGGAGTCATAGACAGTCTGGTTAGTGCATGGGTGATTTTCAATTACTGGCTTGCCATTTTCTCTTATGGATAAAATTCTCTGCCTTCTCCTATCTTTCCGCTGCATAAAGCAGGAGCATCAGACACGGTACAGCCCCAGCACCTTAATCTGTAACTGTGAGAAGCGCATATGATATGAGCTGGTGTCGCTGAGGCCAGCACTGATCAGCAGAACAAAGCTCAATTGCTTTCATCAATGAGTCTGACACTTACAAAGATGAAATGTTTGTGACAGAGGCACATTATTGAAAAGAAATACTAATTGCTCTGTGAAGTTAGGAAATGGTATTTCCACACTGAGGAGACAAAGGTTGATTTACATAATGTGCTTTCCTATCATTGTTGTGGTGGCTACATCATTCCATGTGTCAGCAAACAGTAGATTATTTATTCCTATTAGTGATGAGCGAGCACTACCATGATTGGGTGCTTAGTACTCGTAATGAGCACTTGGACGCTCGGACAGATTCTACTCGTGTACCGAGTATAAGGGAACTCAATGAGGAAATCAAGCATTTTCACTTAGGCTAGTTTCATACTTGCGTCGTTTTGCATCAGTCACAATCCGTCGCCTTGAGGAAATACGGTATCCTGCAAAATATTTTGCAGGATTCCGTTATTTCTCCATAGACTTGAATGGATGACAAATTGTGACTGATGGCCTTGCGTTGCATCCGCCGCGTGATGGATCAGTCGAGGAATGACTGACCATCGGGAAGCAGCAACGCAGCATGTAGCGTTTTTCGGAGCGTCGAAAAAACACAATGTGCAGGATTCCGTCGGCATCCATCGTTTTATAATAGTAGCCTATAGGAACAAAATCTGTTGGAATGCGTCACTGGACGGATTCCTGTGACGGATCTGTCATTTACCAACTGAGCATGCTCAGATGAGTAAATTCCGGGAAAAAAAAGCTGCAATGGATCACTGTTTTTTGCAGCATCAGTCACATTAATTGTGGCACTATCTGCAAAGCATCCATTGCATCACTCACACAACGGATTGCAACTGATGCAAAACGACGCAGGTGTGAAAGTAGCCTTATTGGTTCTTATGTTGTTGAGGATAAGAATTGAGTAACCAAAAATACTTAATTCAGCCATTTCATAGACTTAGGTATGTAGTTTAGTTAATGTAATCTAACACATATTTAGGAAAGCTTTTGTTTCTTACTAACATATATATATATATATATATATATATATATATATATATATATATATATATATATATATATATATATATATATATATATGTATACAGTTAGGTCCAGAAATATTTGGACAGTGACACAATTTTCGCGAGTTGGGCTCTGCATGCCACCACATTGGATTTGAAATGAAACCTCTACAACAGAATTCAAGTGCAGATTGTAACGTTTAATTTGAAGGTTTGAACAAAAATATCTGATAGAAATTGTAGGAATTGTACACATTTCTTTACAAACACTCCACATTTTAGGAGGTCAAAAGTAATTGGACAAATAAACCAAACCCAAACAAAATATTTTTATTTTCAATATTTTGTTGTGAATCCTTTGGAGGCAATCACTGCCTTAAGTCTGGAACCCATGGACATCACCATACTCTGGGTTTCCTCCTTCTTAATGCTTTGCCAGGCCTTTACAGCGGCAGCCTTCAGGTCTTGCTTGTTTGTGGGTCTTTCCGTCTTAAGTCTGGATTTGAGCAAGTGAAATGCATGCTCAAATGGGTTAAGATCTGGTGATTGACTTGGCCATTGCAGAATGTTCCACTTTTTTGCACTCATGAACTCCTGGGTAGCTTTGGCTGTATGCTTGGGGTCATTGTCCATCTGTACTATGAAGCGCCGTTCGATCAACTTTGCGGCATTTGGCTGAATCTGGGCTGAAAGTATATCCCGGTACACTTCAGAATTCATCCGGCTACTCTTGTCTGCTGTTATGTCATCAATAAACACAAGTGACCCAGTGCCATTGAAAGCCATGCATGCCCATGCCATCACGTTGCCTCCACCATGTTTTACAGAGGATGTGGTGTGCCTTGGATCATGTGCCGTTCCCTTTCTTCTCCAAACTTTTTTCTTCCCATCATTCTGGTACAGGTTGAACTTTGTCTCATCTGTCCATAGAATACTTTTCCAGAACTGAACTGGCTTCATGAGGTGTTTTTCAGCAAATTTAACTCTGGCCCGTCTATTTTTGGAATTGATGAATGGTTTGCATCTAGATGTGAACCCTTTGTATTTACTTTCATGGAGTCTTCTCTTTACTGTTGACTTAGAGACAGATACACCTACTTCACTGAGAGTGTTCTGGACTTCAGTTGATGTTGTGAACGGGTTCTTCTTCACCAAAGAAAGTATGCGGCGATCATCCACCACTGTTGTCATCCGTGGACACCCAGGGCTTTTTGAGTTCCCAAGCTCCCCAGTCAATTCCTTTTTTTCTCAGAATGTACCCGACTGTTAATTTTGCTACTCCAAGCATGTCAGCTATCTCTCTGATGGATTTTTTTCTTTTTTTTCAGCCTCAGGATGTTCTGCTTCACCTCAATTGAGAGTTCCTTAGACCGCATGTTGTCTGGTCACAGCAACAGCTTCCAAACGCAAAACCACACACCTGTAATCAACCCCAGACCTTTTAACTACTTCATTGATTACAGGTTAACGAGGGAGACGCCTTCAGAGTTAATTGCAGCCCTTAGAGTCCCTTGTCCAATTACTTTTGGTCCCTTGAAAAAGAGGAGGCTATGCATTACAGAGCTATGATTCCTAAACCCTTTCTCCGATTTGGATGTGAAAACTCTCATATTGCAGCTGGGAGTGTGCACTTTCAGCCCATATTATATATATAATTGTATTTCTGAACATGTTTTTGTAAACAGCTAAAATAACAAAACTCGTGTCACTGTCCAAATATTTCTGGACCTAACTGTATGTATATATATATATATATATATATATATATATATATATATATATACTGCATATTCAGTGATTTTCCTTAATGCAATATACCAGCACATGTAACTTAAAGATGGCTCCTACATCCTGGACGACTCCCAAGAAGTTGAGGAACAAAGGAATTCCTAAAGTTCGGAACAACCAATCCAGCAGAGACTATGCAAATTCCTATACGTCCTGAGTAGTGTTGAGCGGATCCGAACTGTGAAAATCCGGATCCGCGCGGTTTCAGCGTCCGATCCGGGTCCGACCCGGACGCGGGAATCCGGCTGCACGATCCGGGATATTTTTTTTCTCTCTCTCTCTCCTCCCCAATCACATACATGGGTCCGGATCGGATCCGGACTTCTTTTCCAACCCGCGACGGATCCGCCGGACCCGGATTATTAGAAGTCGGCTCAACTCTAGTCCTGAGTCTAGCCTTTGATACTTGATTGGACTATACTTTTGTTTACACCCATTACTTCTGTTACAGGGGGACCGGCGGATTAGGACCAGGGGTATATATCCCAATCGCCAGTCGGGACCCACCGTGCACCAGATGGTAATGGAGCTGCTGGCACCCTGTGGGTTAGGCGGAGACTATAGAGCTGGATGGCTCTGAGATAACTCAAGGAACCGGTCACGTGTGTAGGGACACGTCAGACCGGACGACAACCCAGTTAGCGTTTCGGTGGAGCGGACACTACTCCGACCACATGTGTAGGAACACGTCAGGCCGGATGGTAACCAGTTAGCGTTGACCGAGAAGACCGCTGCGACAGCGCCCTGTCAGCTACGTGTGTAAGACACGTCAGGCCGAGCGGTCCTCCGATAAGCGTTTTTGGTCACCACTCGACTGGCCACGTGTGTAAAGGACACGTCAGACCAGGTAGTCACACCAGTAGCATTTGACTGGGAAGCCGAGGAGGATAATAGGGTTCACACACCCAATCCAGGAACACCCTGTTAACTTCACAGGGGTTCTGGGGTGCGCTGTCCGTGCGCGTAGAGGGCACAATCGGACAGGTGGTGCAGCAGGTACACTGTCCATTTGCGTAGAGGGCACTCTCGGACAGGTGACGCAACAGGTATTCTGTCCATGTGCATAGGAGGCACAACTGAACAGGTGGCACAGCAGCCACAGCCCAGTTAACGCCACTGGACTGCTCTAGCACAACAGGAACGGTAGCAAGGAAGCACAGCGCCTGACCCTCATGTGCTGAGCCACGAATCTTGGCGTGACAGGCACCGTTCGCCTAGCCCTACCTACCGCTTCCAACAAGGCTTATGCCACCATGAACCCTAAATGAAGCAGCGCCCCTCCATGTTGTCTCCAGCCCCTTTTATAACCTGGGTCCACCCCAAACCCAGGGTGGAACCACCAAGGTCCAATAGCAGAGTGCCATGTCATCAGTGACGTCACATGTGACCTATCCGAAACCGCCACGTCATTGATGACCTCATGGCAGCCACGCCCCAAACACTTCACCAGTCATTGTCTGACGACCAATGGTGAGGTGCCAGATCATAGGGGCGGGCCTCTGCGAGCCAGTCCGGAGTTGCCACGTCATCATGACACCTGACACCCTCTGCCCTATCAGGGCCTGCCACCTCACAGACATGCTCAGTGAGGTCCTTACCGGACCTAGCCTCTGATGCACTAAGTGCCTGAGCATGCTCAGTAGCCTGAGCAACAGGCTTAGAAAGCAGACTATCAGTTTGAGCATGCTCAGTAGGCACATCCCAGAACTTAGACACAGCACGAAGTCCAAGTACCTGTGCAAAGAGGCTGTTAGGGTTAATTGTGGGAGCATGCTCAGTAGCCTGAACTGAGGACTTAGTCTCAGAAATAACACAATCAGGCTGAGCATGCTCACTAGGCAAAACACCGGGCTTAGACTCTGGCTGGGGTAAATCGGCGCACGCATGCGCACTAGCCTCCTCTCCACACTTAGATGTGGTGGAAGGAGCAGCCAACTGGACGACCCGAGGCACGGCCAAGAATGGCAGCCGGCGCCTGGGCGCAACAGGAACCGCAGCAGGCTGCTTGCAGCTATGGCGGCGCCGGTTCGTAACAAGTTCCTAGTCCTATAAAAGCTTTGTCTGGAAATAAAGAAGTAGAGATTTTTGTGCCAGTCGTGAGAGAGAAAGTCATAATTGGTCTATTCAATTATTTTCTACCTCGCGTGCACACACAACATTCTAGATAATTTGAACACGGCAGTCAGACCTTAAGAGACCCATTGTAGTCTCATTCTCAACAGTTGGCGCTCCAAACGTGGGGCCACCGAAAGAATTATTGGCTAAATTTCCCTTCCGGATCCAGGGGGCTGCTTCCAAGTAAGCAATTGATCACTCACAAAAACCACAGGTGAGCTTCATATACATTGTATGTGTTGTTTTGCCTGTGGGACGAGAGGTTTTCAGTGAAAGGTTTGGTCTCTGATCTGGGAATGAGATAACACTGCAGGCCTACAGTGAGCCTATTTTTTGCCGGTGGCCTAGAAAAAAAGGAAGAACTCAGACTCCCTGAGTGCTGGGTGTAGGTCATTAACTAGGATCTGACTGCTTGTGTTTTACGGAGCTGCTGTAAATCAGGCAGAGAGAAGGTGGGCTCCACAGTGAGAGGGCTTGTAATTTCTCCGCTCCGACTCAGTCCTCAAAGGGTTAATTACCTGTAGCTGTTAGTAGAATCAGCAGAAGTAGGAAGGGGGGTCAATTACCCACGTAGCTGCTGTGTAGAGACAGAGAGGGAGCTAGGAAGCGAAAGGGCTGCAGTCTTTACACAGAGAGCGGGAGGAGGGAAAAAGAAGAGGGCTCACTGGACTAGTATGGAGGACATCGAGAGGACTGAGAGTTGCAGCCGTGACAGTTTGTTTCGGATTTGAACAGAAGTGTGGGAACTAGCGATCCCCCTGTGTTTTATATAACACATCCACTGCTCGTGTCTAATCACACGAGCGAGCAGTGGAGGGGTTCAGGTGAATGATACTGTTAGAATCAGCGTATTCCCTTGTGTTTTAATGACACGCGCCACTGTTGTGACTGGGTATTCGAGAGATACGTAACGAGGTGGGAAAGGATTCTGATTGGTGTTGGCCAGACCAATTTATACACTATGCATACTCTGTTCAAAAAATAATTGGTTTTTCCTGAAGGAGCTGAAAACGCTGTAACTCTAGTCAGTAGATGAGAGGAGAAAAAGTATTCAAAGGATTGTAAGAAATTGTGTAAAGTAGTTGGACTACCACCAGATGGCAGGCTGCAGCCCAGTGTATGGAAGTCCATATTGACCTCCAATAAGGGTATACTTGAGGATAATAATTTGTTGGACACAGCAAAAGCTTGGTTTCGGACAGCTGCAGTTTTGCAGAAAGAAGGGGGGGAGATAGAATCAGACCAAGGAAATGTTAAATCGTATGGCTATGTTTTAAGTGAAAAATCAAAGGGTCAAGTGACAGATTTACAAACCTTATTGCCGCCGTCCTACTACGGTACCATGGCCGGTCCAGGCGGGTGGACTTGTCCTGTTTGTGATTGCTAAAATCCTGATTATTGTGATATATAATTGTGGAGCACACAGACCCCATTCGGTGCCTGTCACTTCTCACAGTCCCTCTCATTACCCCCCTCAGCCCGTCGCTGTGTCTGGAATCACTAAATGTCTCTCTTCACAAGTTTCAGTGCCAGTCGTACCTCATTGTCCTCCTTTAGGAATCATTACATTTGGTACTAATCATAGCCCCCCTTTGTAAGCTGGAATACATACTGGTTTACAGGCACTAAAGGCAACACCCCTGGCTCAGTCCGTAGCACCTGCCCCTCCCATTACACCCATAGTGACCCAACATGGAAGTACTCCCGGAAGTCAGGTGCCTGGAACTTCCTGTGGCGGCCATCTTGCTACACCCACTGATGGCATTACACCTCATAAGCCACAACTACTTTGTCCAGTCATCACCTCTATTTAAGGATTGCCAGTCACAAGTCCACAATACGTTGCAATAAAACTTGGCTCCCAATTCCATATCACTTCAAAGAAGGTTGACACTCTGTTTCCCAATTAGGATTTCAAGTTCTAGAAAAAATAGAACGTCCAAGACAAGGTGGGAATCACATACGGCTTCTTAAACAAAGAGAGAGCTATTGGATTTATACATTGCATAAACTGACTCCATTTGGCCTCAATAGGGAAATTGAATGGTCTTTGTGATTTATCTCTAATATATTCTTTGTTTTCTCTAACAGACGTGAATATATGATCTACAATAAAATGGATCCTCATTCCTCTGCTCCTCTTCCCCTTCCCATATCCCGTCCTGATGGGTAAGACTGGTACGGCATCCTCCCTTTTTCTTTACTTTTTTCTTATTTCCTTCCTATTCCCTCCTTTCTCTTTTTTTCTTTTTTCCCTTTTTTTTTTATATTCATATCCTCCTACCTTCTTTTCTCAATGTGGGATTGACAACTGCGCACAAGCACCATGTCAGGCCCACACCATTACCACCAAGGGGTTAGTGAGGATCACTATACATGTGATACCTCCCTTTTTTTCGCCGTTTTTTTCCCCTTTCTATTTTATATATATTCACTTTACTGGATAAGAGATGATGATATCTTGTCATCATCTCTACACTAAAGCAGACATAACTCCCATTTTCCACAACCCAGGATAGTTCCTGGTACTCCCTCTCCCTTCTTAGCTCTGTCTCCCCTGGATATGAGCGCTGACGACCGCGCGTGCACGTGGCGTCAGGCTCGTTCCCTGGCAACTCTCAGCAATACTGGGGGCGGGTGTGATGATCGTGCACGCGCAGGACGTCATCGCCCAGCCCCACGCTACACACCCACCTCCTTCCCCAATCACGGGTTGTTGAGATGATGTCTGCGCATGCGCGCGGCGTCACCTCACTACCCGCGATTTCCTTTGCATAAAAATGGTGACCACGCAGGCGCGTGACGTCACCTCCCTGGGAATCCCTCACCACTACGCATGCGCTGGACGCCAATGTATCTAGTACATTCATTTAGGATCTAGCCACATGGGCTCGTGACGCCCTCTCCCCTCCCACCTGTCACCACATTTATAGCACCTTGGCACAGCTGAGAGCAGCCTCCACACACAGCCAAGGCACGTGAGCGCCGGCATTTTCACAGGCTCAGGTAAGACCGCACTCTCCAGACCTTCTCCTTATCATCTTATTGGGCTGATCCTCTTTTATCTCTGTTTATACACAGATAACATGCCATAGGCGTCTAAGTTACCCTTTACATGCAGTGCTCCTATCTCCTTTAAGCCACAGGTAACTGTCTCTTATCTTACCTTAACTTAAACCTGCAGATTTCTCCTACTCCTGGTTACATGTGCTTATGTATCTTCTCTAGCTTTTCTTCTTGGGATACAGAACCTTAAGTGGCAGGTAGCATACCTGCTTAATTCGTTATAAACACCCTGTTCATTTTCAGCTGAATCACCACTGATTTCCATTTTTCCACCTCTCTTATTATGCTGCTACCAGTTTCCTTACCTCCCTATTTCCACTCTCCATTGCCTATTGTTCCTATTTTTATCTATTAACTCGCCACTGGCGATTATTACTGTTAACACTCGATTTGTTAACCCTGGATATGATCTACTCATATATTATCATAGTACCATAGTATCATAGTTTTTAAGGTTGAAGGGAGATTCTAAGTTCATCTAGTTCAACCCGTAGCCTAACATGTTGATCCAGAGGAAGGCAAAAAAAAATCCAATGTGGCAAACAAGTTCCAATGGGGAAAAAATTTCCTTCCTGACTCCACATCCGGCAATCAGACTAGTTCCCTGGATCAATACCCTGTCATAAAATCTAATATACATAACTGGTAATATTAAATTTTTCAAGAAAGGCGTCCAGGCTCTGCTTAAATGTTAGTAGTGAATCACTCATTACAACATCATGCGGCAGAGAGTTCCATAGTCTCACTGCTCGTACAGTAAAGAATCCTCGTCTGTGATTATGATTAAACCTTCTTTCCTCAAGACGTAGCGGATTCCCCCGTGTTCCAGTCGCAGGCCTAGGTGTAAAAAGATCTTTGGAAAGGTCTCTGTACTGTCCCCTCATATATTTATACATTGTGATTAGATCCCCCCTAAGCCTTCGTTTTTCCAAACTAAATAACCCCAAGTTTAATAACCGGTCTTCGTATTGCAGCCCACCCATTCCTCTAATAATCTTGGTCGCTCTTCTCTGCACCCTCTATTATTTTTCAAAATTTTCCCTGACAATGATGATATCTGTGTTCGGCTCTGTTCAAATTGTAAAAAAATCATGTGTAAAAAAACCATTGTTTGAACAAATTTTGTAACCTTTATTTCTTTATTTGTACTCCACTTTCTATAGCAGACTCTGTGAACAAGGCCGGTGGCCGAAACGACAGAGTATTTTTCTGCCTCTAAGTTCATTTTCCTCTGCATGGCTTTTTGAACCTTCAATAAATTTACATATTATTTATTTTGAGTGTGCAGTGTATCTCTATACCTATATCAGTGGGGTTTCCCCCATTCACTAACACCTCAACCCCGTAAAAAGTGTGCACGCCCCTTTTTTCTATTATCTACTGGCCCAAGTTAAAGCAGGAGACTCCTATTGGCCAGTCATGGAAGGGACCCTGAATTATTCTCGCCTGTCTTCTGAGGAAATTTGGCAAATCCAGTGTCACTTTTAGCAAACAGTTGAAATCCTGGGCACAAGACCATTTATCTGACCAAGCTACTAGCCTAAAGGATGTGATTCAAGAACAAGCAGAGTCAGTTGAAAAGTACGCTTCCAGACTCACACAGATGTTCGCAGATCTCAGATTTTCACAACAAATTAAGCCTCAGGCTCAGCTTCTGTCACAAGCCTTCGTTTTTGGTGGGGCAGAGCCAGGTGGGGCAGAGCCAGGTGGTTGGCCCCACCCACCGAGGAGTTCACAGGCCTGGAGGCGGGAAAAGCAGTAGATGAGTTCAGTTGAGGAGGTGAAAGTGAGAGGTCACGTACTGCGAGTTTCTGGGTTGGAGCCCAGGCACTGACAGCAAGGTTGGCAGACGGTGGTGGCCGTCTGGAGGAGTTGGTGGAACTCCGCAGAGCCGTAAGGACCGGGGCTGGGCGGTGGCCCACTGGTACCGGACCGGGGAACGGAGTGAAGCTAAGCACACCCAGGCAAGGCCATCGAACCCCGACCAGGCTTGGAGCCGCCGTTAACAGTCAAATCCAAGTGTGACAGGAACCCCAGGGGTTTCCTAACAACCAAGTCCCGATTGAAGGCAACCGCTCACACCGTGAGGATATACAGCCACTGCCTCCGGCTAGAAGTCCAAGGGCCAGCGCCTGCGAGCAAAACGGGCTCCTCTGGCATCCATACACCGGGGAGCGGACTACCGTTGGGAACCCATCGTAGTCAAGAAAGTACACAAAAGGTGCAGGGAGAGACAGCCACCATCCCCTTTCCGGGGAGAGACACTGCAGCCGGCTGCGGGACCCGTCCATCCAGCCGTTTGGTTCACCGGAGACTTTGTGCCTCTTTTGCTGAGTGAGTACACCCGTGCCATCCGGCACCGCGCCGCGCTGTCCCTGCAACCCTGCACCTCACCGACCCTGCCTCCCCGTCACACCACCGGGACCACCAACCCCTACCCACGGAGGGGGAAAACAACATCCCAGCTGCTCCCTACTATTGCTCCCGGGATCCCCGTCACCAGCAGTGGTGGTGCCCATCTTCACCACAACCCGTGGGTGGCGTCACGGACTAAATCCCCAAAAAACTACCCCCTTTTCACTCACGGGCGAGGAGCGCCGCTCGGGTCCCCGGATCCGGCCCACCGCTCGAGCCACCGAGCAGCAGCAGCGCCGGACCCGAGCGTTAGCGAGCGCAGCATCCCGCCGCCCGCGACAAAATCTACACAACACACAAAGACTTGCATAAAACGTTCTCATGATATACATCTGTAATCAGTTTGCAGTCTCTAAAAATGGGTAGAGCAGGTGCAGGGTGTTTCTGCGGACTCTTTACAGTTTTTTTTCTCACTTCGTTTTAGGCACATGTCTTACAAGACTGGGTGAGTCTGCCTACCTGGGCACTGAACACTGGTGTCACCAAAGCACACACTGACAATTGTCTTACACAGATTTTAGTCCATAGGTTACCTGGGCTATCATTCAGAAGAGATCTCATGGCAGAAAAAGCTTACCACCCTTTGTCCACAGACCTTCCTCAGTCAGTTGGCTCCCTGCATGTCACACTCCAATCCTTGTTGATTTGCTTGTTCCTGTAAGGATTTAAGAACACAAGGAGTGACAGAAGTCACTAATGTGAAAGGTGTCACCGAGGTATGGTCCATATTGGTGAAAAACTCTCGACTCTAGGCCCGTTCATTACTTCTAAGTCAACTGCACCTGTGCGGGGATCTCCATCCGATTCCATCAGCTCAGATCTAGACTTTCTCTTCAGCAGGAAAAAATCTACAACCTACATACACATCTAAAGACTCTTACCCACTCCTGTTCTACCCAGCTAGAGAGGGCATTTAATACGTCACTGCTCCTGTACCGATAGGAGGGGAGGGAGTGGTTGAAATTTAGACTACCTCATGTTGTGCAAACCGCAGCATATCCAGTGTAGAATTGACCAACATCTTGTTCCATCTATGAAACCAAAAACTAAAAAATATATATTAGATCATTCTTATAACTTTAACTCTGACCATAATACAGTTAGTGGTCGTCTATACATCACATGACTAAAAATACTAAATAAATAAACAAATAAACATATAAGACAAGAGTTTCCTAGTTAACAGATATGCCTCATAGTAATCCAGTAAACACAACTGTTGCAAGGGAAAAGCCAGCTTCAAAACCTATCTAATATGCCTGCTGCGCCCTCTACTGTTGGAGAATACAACTAATAACTTCTTCCCCCCCTTGTTTTTTAGTTTTTGTTCACCAATGTGGCAAAATTCAGAGTTTTTATGCTGGTATTCCCTAAAAGGAAAAATAAGACAGCAGGTAATAAACTAGCTACATACTAAAAACTAAAATTAGACAAACACTGAAAATAACGTATATCTTACAACAATATACATTGCTGGGGAATTTTAAAAACCTTACGATAAACAACACAGTTCGTATATACTGTATCCACAAGGAAAGAAAACCTTTGATGCTAGATATAACTGAAACATGATTAGGTGACAGCTGTGACTGGGTGGCTAACCTGCAAAAAATATAAATTGTTTAGAAAGAATCGTACAAACAGAAAAAGGGATAGGGTCACAAAATAAAAATATATTGTTCGAATAAATCGCCATTAAAAAACAAAACAACACAGAGACTAATTTGCATATCTGATGGAATCTAATTTTCCCTACAAAATTAATTTAATCATTTAGCTATGAGAAGGAAACTAAAAATGTGAAATACTCGACTCTAAGGTTTAAACAGAACGTATTTCACCATCCGGGAAAACCACATTCCATTCTTATCTGTTAGTAGAAGCCAGAGAGAAAGGAAAAAAAACCTCATCTTCTATTTTAAAAAGACATAGCCGTGAAAACATTTATTCCCCACATCTCCGTTGGATACATTATATATTTTTCTTTCTACAAATGCATTTGATACCTTCTGACATCAGTAGGGGTAAGTCGTTTAAGATTTTTTTTAGATTAACTAACACAGTAGAAAGATATGTATTTATCTACCTCTATTCTATTTATCAATTCAGTAAAAGTTTCACTTATTTATCTCTGACTTGCATTTATTGGATTGCTGAGTAAACAAATATACTATTTTACACTTATTCAAATGTTTTAGTCCTATGTACCAGAGAACACCCCTCCCCCCTAAAAAAGGAAAAAAAAGTTTAAAGGGGATGGGTCGAGAGCTGTGGACAAAGAGCCATTGAGAGGGCCATGGCTTATGAGGTGTACTGCCATCAGTGGGTGTAGCAAGATGGCTGCCACAGGAAGTTCCAGGCACCTGACTTCAGGGTGTACGTCCATGTTGTGACTCCCTGGGTGTAATGGGAGGGGCTGGAACTACGTAGTGAACCAGGGGTGTTACCTTTAGTGCCTGTAAACCAGTTTGCATTACAGCATACAATGGAGGGGTTTGATTAATACCAGATGTAATGACTCCTAAAGGAGAACAATGAGGCACAGCTAGAGAAAGCCCTTTAGTGATTCTAGAAACAAAAACATGTGGATTCTTTTGGAAATATACGCTTTCTTCTGTTTTACTTGTATTTAAATAGCATCCTGACCTTTTTGTTTATTATTGCAGCTCTCTTTTGACCATAGTCCCCTGAGGAATAAGCATATTATGAAATGCGTTGGGAGGTCTAAGAGCATATCAGATCAGATGGTTGCCAATTGAGGGGTATTGTGAGTCTGTAATGAATTGGCCCTCCCCTCTTTATATTGGACAACTAAGGTTTTTTTTCTTAATATATCCTTATGAGTCTACAGTGAGCTTTGTCTACATGACCCTACTGTCTTTTGTATATAATTCTGTTTTATGTATCTGACAACTTGTTGATTGTTGTCTTTATTCCTATCACCGTGGTGGGAGGTCCCCCTCCCCTCCCCCCCCGTGTGAAGTTTGTCCTTCCTTGGTGATACTAGGAGCTTTACATCCGCTCCAATCTATTTGGTTGTTCTCTACAACCGTAATTGTTGTGTGGTTTGATATTTTTAATTATTAACCAATAAAGGTTATATTTTAATCGTTACCACAGTGTTTACACTACAATTGCTTGGCTGCATATATATAGAAACAGCAACAGGCAGTGAATGGGGTCTTTGTCCTCCAGTATATCCTCACTGGAGATTGACATGGACTTCCATACATGGGTTGCAGCCTGCCATCTGGTGGTAGTCCAACTACTTTACACAATTCCTTACAATCTTTTATATACTTTTTCCTGCTCTTTTTTTTTTTAACTAGGGTGATCGCGTTCTCAGCTCCTACGAAACAAAACACATTTCTTTTTGAACAGAGTATGCACAGTGCTCTAATTGGACCGGCCGGTTCCAACCGGAATTCTTTTCCCACCTCGCCTGTGTACGGGAGGACGTTCCTATGACATCCAACGTATGAATAAAAATACCATTCCTCATACGTTCCTATTTCTCCGGCTTCCTACACAAAAGCAGTGGTTTGTGTCCTTTAAGACACAGGGGAATACGCTAATTCCAACACTATTAATCCACCTGAACCCTTCCCTCCTCGCCTATTATCTATTCAATATTTAATATTCAATATTTAATAAGCAGTGAATGTGTCATCTGCAACACAGGGGAATCACTAGTTCCCATACTTCTGTTCGAAAAAAAACTTGCAAAATACCGAAAACTCATAAGCCAACTAGTTTCTATTCCAATCCAAAACAGACTGTCATGCCTGCAAACAGTCTCCCTCCTTCTTGCTTCCAATGTAAAGACTACGGCAGTGGGGGATTACCAGCCCCCCTTCCTCCTCACTGCAAGCAGCCGTGTGGCTGCGCTGTCTTGACCCCCGCTCTGTCCCTGTTTAAACAGCCGGTGGGTGTATGACCCCCCTTCCTCTTCGCTACTAATTCCAACAACTGCAGACAATTGACTCATTGAGAACTAAGTCAGAGCTAAAGCGAAGAAATTACAAACCTTCTGTGAAGCTGAAAGCCCCCCTCCCTCTTTACAACTCAGAAATACAGACAGCCAGTCAGATCCGTAAGACCTACTGTACCAGCACCTATGGGTTCGTTCCTACTCTAGGTCACCGGCGAGTGACAGTGATACCATTAGGTCTCCGGTGCACTACCACTCTCCGGACTAGTGACCACCTCCTTTCGCCAGGCGACTCTCGATCCACAGATAGAAAAACACATACAATGTATATGATTCTTACCGCGGATGAGGGTGATCTATCCTATCACGCGACACCTGGATACTTGTGGAGTAGCCCCCAGACGTCCAGAAAGTGGAAGATCTGACTCACTCTTTTCGGTGGCTCCACGATTAGCGCGCCAACTGATAAGGTTAATATGATGATTAAGATGAGACTCAAGCAGTCCCTCTGGATCTGACTGCTGTTCCAACTTATATTGTCATTTGTGCACATGAGACTAAAAATAACGGACAACAAGTCAGTTATAACTATTTCCATGACGGGCGGTGACCATCTCGTCTTTATTGTTTGAAACTTTCTATAGCTCTTGAGAAGTGAAGGGTGTATACAAAAGTTTAGTCCAATCAAGTATCGTAGGCTGGACTCAGGACATATAAAATTAGCATAATCTCTTCTGGATTGGTCAGTCTAAGCTCTAGGAATTTCTTTGTTCATCTTCTTTGGGAGCTGTCCAGGATGCAGCAGCCATCTTTAAAATTACATATGCTGGTATATACTGTGTTAAGGAAAATCACTAAATATGCAATATACATATATATACGTGTTAGCAAGGAACAAAAGCATTCATAAATATGTGTGTTAGTTTACATCTACTAAACTATATACCTGAGTCTATGAAATGGCTGAATTAAGTATTTCTAGTGACTTAATTCTTATCCTCAACATTACCCTCGGAATGTCGATAGCTGGCCACCAAGAAGACAATACTTAGCACTTGAACAAGGTGACCGAGATCAGGCCCAACAACGGCCGCAATGATGGTTAGGCACGCCTGAACCTGCCATGGCTTCTACCACAAGTGCCTTTTCCCCTTGCTCTGCAGTCACCCTACTGGTAGATGAGAACCCAATCAAATTCATGGTGGGCACAGGTGCAGCCAAAACGGTTATTAGACAACAAGACCTACCTTTATCAGTCCCTCTTACTTCAGATACTTTTACTTGTGTTGGTGTAGATGGCACACCAACTAGAAACCAACTCACAGTGCCGGTCCCAATCAGCCCTCTCCCTGAAGTCTTGACCAGATTCCTGGTGTCGCCTACCTGTCCCATTAATCTTCTGGCTTCTTACACCATTTCCGAGCCAACATCAATTTCGACTCTGATGGCATGACAGTAACTTTTCACAATCCCAATACGTCAGAGGTAATTGAAGACGTGTGTATTGTCTCAGCAGTGCCCATAAAGCTCCTATATCGGGACAATCCCATGTATGGAATACCTGACAGTGCTATAGCCCTTATACCACAGTCTCTATGGTCATCGGGACCCGATGATATTGGTTGCCTGCAAGTACCCCCTGTCGTGGTGCATCTTAAAACTGGAGCCCAGCTACCTCGAGTGCTGCAGTATCCTCTGAAATCCATCCAAGAAGAATCACTCAAATTGCAGATATTTGCCCTCCTCACCAACGGGGCCCTCATTCGCTGTGTGTCGCCATGCAATGCGCCGTTGTTTCCTGTTAAAAAGAAGACGTCTAAAGGAGAAGCTCCTAAGTTCCGGTTAGTTTAAGACTTGAGGGCCATCAATGCTGCCACTCTGTTGGAGACCCCAGTGGTACCCAATCAACATACTCTTCTGAGTCAGACCCCACCCTCAGCGACTATTTTCACTGTTATTGATCTCGCCAATGCTTTCTTCAGTGTGCCTCTACATCCAGACTGTCAATATCTGTTCGCCTTCACCTTCCAAGGGAGCCAGTATACATGGACAGTCATGCCACAAGGAGCACAGAACAGACCTAATCAGTTCACTCAAGCAATGTCTATCGTACTCTCACCATGGCAACAAGAGCACCCGGAAGTGGCTCTTCTACAGTACGTGGATAATCTTCTCCTCTGTGCAGGAAGTGAAAAAGACTGTTATGGCTTCTCTGTATCTTTACTCCAGTTCCTTGCAGTTCAGAACTGTAAAGTCTTTAAAGCAAAGGTTCAGTGGTGCCAACCCAAAGTCGTATTCCTTGGTCACTGTATTTCACCAGGCTCCAAACATCTGACGGAGGACAGAAAAACAGCCATCGAAGCCATACCTTTCCCCAGGAGTATCAAACAATTGCAAGCCTTCTTAGGCCTTATCACCTATTGCTGACAATGGATACCGGACGCCTCTAGGATCATGCAACGATTGTATGATACTGTCAAGACCAACCATATCACATACAACGACTCTCCTGAGGATTATGACAAACAATACTTGGCTTTTGAAAAATTTAAATACACCATCTCATCAGCCCCAGCACTGGGTCTCCCGAACTACTCCTTGCCATTTACTCTTTTTCTTCATCAGATCAATGGCCATGCCTCTGGGGTGTTAACACAAAACCATGGCTGCAGAAAACCCCCACTTGGATACTACTCCTGCAGACTGGATCCTGTGGCAAGGGCCTCACCTACCTGTCTTCGTGTGGTTCATGCTGCACATGTTCTTCTTGACAAAACAGTCGACATTATCCTTGGCCACCCCATGGTGTTTCAGGCACCCCATGACCTGAAAGCAATTCTTGATCAGACTCAACCAAGACACCTGTCTGCCCAACGTCACCTTTGTCTTCAGTGCTCCCTACTACTTCCTGACAACGTTACTTTACAGCGGTGTACCACCTTGAATCCCGCCACTTTTCTTCCGCTTTCTAGGGGCAACTACCCCATATGTCAACATGAAGCCCATGAATGCTGCAGCTCCTGCGACATGGTTGACGTCCCTGTTTGCAGCCATGATTGCTTAGAGAAGATGGAAAAAGAAACTACTACACCTCGTGAAGTATCTGAAACACCTTTGCCAGATGCAGATCTTACTTTGTGGATAGATGGTTCTCGGTACGCGGATGGCGGCAAGTTCTACACAGGATTTGCTGTGACCACTCTGGATCAGCTAATCGCATCGGGAGCCATACCCCCCACATATCAGCACAAAAAGCAGAATTAGTAGCCCTCATCAAAGCATGTGAAGTGGCCAAAGGGAAAATAGTTAACATCTATACTGACAGCAGGTATGCTTTTGGGGCTGTACACGACTTGGGACTGCTATGGTTGCACAGAGGATTTATCACCGCAGCTGGAACTCCAGTGAAGAATGCGGCACTTATCCAGAGACTGTTGCAGGCAGTTCAGTTGCCCAGAGAAATAGCTGTCATGAAGATCAGAGCGCACGGACGACTAGACAGCCCAGAAGCACTTGGCAATCATTATGCTGATGATCTAGAAAAGATGGCAGCACGAGAGAAACCGGAAGAATTGGCGGGTATTCTACTCATGGTAACAACCAGAACGGGGAAAACCACACAACCAGTAGAACCAGACGATAAAGTGGAGATTACACCGTACAATAAACTAACATCAGAGCAGATCCATGCTCCACCTGATGAAATAGGAAAATGGAAGAAGATGGGAGCCAAGGTAGATGGGAAACATTGGAGGTTGGAGAATCGAGTCTGTCTACCAAGAAGAATGTTCCCTGCAGTAGTAGCATGGGCTCATGGTTGTACGCACAGAGGCAAGAACCAAATGTTGGCACTCATCCAAAAGTTCTTCTATGCACCAGGAATTTCCTCTGCAATATCCATATACACTAGAAGCTGCCAGACTTGCATAACATGTAATCCTGCACGAACAGAGAAGACACCACAAAAACATCTGGCAAAGCCTCTTTATCCATTCCAAAGGATACAAGTGGACCACATCCAGCTACCTAAAGTGGGGAAGTACGAGTATGTTTTGGTAGTTGTCGATATCTTTTCCAGTTGGCCCGAGGCCTACCCAGTAGTCAAAATGACAGCTAGAGTCCCAGCTAAATGACTCATTACAGAAACCGTGTGCAGGTTCGGAATACCAGAAGTCATCGAAAGCGATCAAAGACCAGCCTTCACAGCTAACATTTACCAAGAACTGTGGAATATGCTCGGAGCAAGTCTAGGACTGCATACTCCTTATCATCCCCAGAGCAGTGGAAAAGTGGAAAGGATGAACTCAACTCTGAAAACTAAACTGCTCAAGGCCTCACAAGACAGTGCACTACGCTGGACAGAACTTCTCCCTATAGTCCTGTACCATGTCAGAAACACCCCTGTTGCAAAACATGGCCTGACCCCCTTTGAAATACTTTTTGGTTCGTCCCCAGATTAGGATGTTATTTCCCTCAAAATTTGTCTGACCACCATGAGTCAGTGGTGCAGTTTGTTATTGAACTAAATCGAGAGCTAGCTAAAACACATGCAGCAGTTTTTTCTTCTCTTCCAGATCCTGAGACAGATCTAGCCACCCACACATTGAAACCAGGAGAGTGGGTGGTGCTAAGAAACACGTCAGGAAGAATTGTCTGAAGCCCAGATACGAAGGCCCATTTCAGATAATCCTGTTGATTCCCACCTCCATGAAACTCGGAGGCAGGGCAACATAGATCCACGCCTCGCATTCCAGAAGGGTCGATCTACCAGAGCTGCACTGAGTGTCCTGCTTGTACATATCCTTTTCAAAAAACCTGTATGGTCTCAGACCATCATTACCAAAACAAATGAGGTGGTTACGTTTTAATACAATAGTACGACACAAGTTGTCACTTTCAAGTTTGATTACTGTGATATTGTGAAATGTGAAATAGGATGGGTCTCACACTTGAGACAAGGACAACAGTACATATGTGTTACAGGAGGTGGATATGGAGACACATGTAGCTCATGGAAGGCTGTTGGGTGGAATACAGGTGAAAATTGGGGATACAAACCAAGTGTAGCCTTAAATAAACGGGATGAGAAGGGCAGATCTTTACTTACCAGGATGACGCTCTTCCTTGCACCAGTAACTAAAACATGTAGTATGATTAACCAGTGTAACCCTTTAGTCCTCAACATAGAACACCCCCAACCTCAGGATGAAGGTATATACCTTCTGGGTACACATATAAAGGGTGGACACAATGGTTGTACACAGTTGGGAAAATTCAGGTTATCACAAATAACAAAAATACTACCAGTATTTCGAATGCTTACACATATTCAGACCTTTCACAGTATGTTAGCCATAGCTAATCCCACCATGGAAGACGTATATGCGGTCGAACAGGGTTATACAGACACCAACCTGTGGTTAGAATGGATGAAATATACAGTACACCAAGTCAACAGGTCAGACTGTTATGTCTGTGCAGGAGCCAGGAACTGTCCCACTAAATTTAGATTACGAAGCTGAATTATTTCTTGTTAGTCTGTTTACAAATATGACTGAGGGAAATGCATGTGAAGAATGGAAAAGGAGATACCCTATAATAACCAAGGCCTCCTCCCCTGGGAAAGGCATCACTATATATCCTGGCAACTATACCTGTTATAATGTGAGTGTTCAAGGGAGAGATATGGGTAGATTTCGAGATGGGTTCTGTGGGTTCAATAGCAATCTCACGCATGAGCATTTAATTAACCAGGTACAATCCGTGGCAGATAAGTTTTGGATTTGTGGTGATATCAAATTCGATCGAGTAGAAGGAAATTGGACGGGAGAATGTAATTTAGCCAAGGCATTTATGCCTATACACATAGTCCCCGCTGACCACACTGTCAAAGAAAATGACTTTTTAGCACACATCAAAGTCAACTTAAGGAATCGACGGAGTACAGACGACGACCGTACCAGTAGAAATACACCTAAAGGCTCTTTTGACCCACATGTTTACATTGACGCTATTGGAGTGCCCAGGGGGGTCCCTGACGAATTATTATTATTATTATTTATTTATTATTATAGCGCCATTTATTCAATGGCGCTTTACAAGTGAAAGAGGGTATACGTACAACAATCATTAACAGTACAAAACAGACTGGTATAGGAGGAGAGAGGACCCTGCCCGCGAGGGCTCACGGTCTACAGGGAATGGGTGATGGTACAATAGGTGAGGACAGAGCTGGTTGCGCCGTGGTCTACTGGACTGAGGGCTATTGTAGGTTGTAGGCTTGTTGGAAGAGGTGGGTCTTGAATATTAAGCTAGAGACCAAGCTAGCTAGAGACCAAGTCATGGCGGGATTTGAATCCATTATCCCCATAATTATTGTAAAAATAAAAATGTAGACTGGATTAATTATATCTACTATAATCAGCAAAGTTTTGTTAACTATACACGAGACACCTTACAGGGATTAGCAGAACAACTAGATCCGACCTTTATCATGGCTTATCAAAATAGAATGGCCGTAGATTTGATCCTCGCAGAGAAAGGTGGAGTCTGTAAAATGGTGGGGGATGTTTGTTGCACATATATACCAGATAACACTGGGGTGGATGGGAAAGTCACTTTAGCTATAAAGAAACTCACTAAACTGTCTGAAGAATTAAAGAATTCAGGAGTAACCAACCCCTGGGGAGACTATTTTGGGTGGACGAGGTTGGTTGATCCAGATAGGGACCGCCATAAGTATAGTATTAGTTATATTACTAGCCATTCTGGTTTGTGTAATTCCGTGTTTAAAAAAATATTTTCCAAAACAGCTGAAGTCACATTAGGAGGGACCTTTCCTTTACTCGAAACAGAAGACCTAAGTATGACAGACGATATGCCCATAAAGACTAACACGACCCTTCACCCAGTTACAAAACGACTCTGCTAGAATAAATGGAAGAAGAGAGGACTTAGAGAACCTTGGGACATGGGAAAGCCCCACTACAAAGGGTGAGGACTCGCCTAGGAATCCTAGGTCTCAAACCGGTGAAGAAAACCCTTTCCCCTTTCCGCCCATGCCTCAACGTTCAGCTAGGCAGGTCTTTCGCACAGATATCTCTACCTCTCTTCCTAAGAGATTACAGTACCCTTAAAATTCAGAAATGGCAGAAATAAGTCTTTAGGGGGGACTGTTGAGGATAAGAATTGAGTAACCAAAAATACTTAATTCAGCCATTTCATAGGCTTAGGTATGTAGTTTAGTTAATGTAATCTAACACACATATTTATGAATGCTTTTGTTTCTTACTAACATATATATATATATATATATATATATATATATATATATATATATATATATATATATATATATACTGCATATTTAGTGATTTTCCTTAGTACAATATACCAGCACATGTAACTTAAAGATAGCTCCTACATCCTGGACGACTCCCAAGAAGTTGAGGAACAAAGGAATTCCTAAAGTTCAGAACAACCAATCCAGCAGAGACTATGCAAATTCCTATACGTCCTGAGTCCAGCCTTCAATACTTGATTGGACTATATTTTTGTTTACACTCATTACTTCCTAGTCCTATAAAAGCTTTGTCTGGAAATAAAGACATAGAGATTCTTGCAGCAGTCATGAGAGAGTCATAATTGGTCTATTCAATTATTATCTAACTCGCGTGCACACACGACATTCTAGATAATTTGAACACGGCAGTCAGACCTTAAGAGACCCATTGTAGTCTCGTTCTCAACAATGTTATATAAAACATAGAATAGTCACATAAGCCAAATACTTTAATTCAGATCATTTTCCAAGCAAGCACAGATATTTTTCTTCAGCACCCCAAGGAAATTGGGCAGCTGTCTTCAAATATTCTCCACCCCCATACTGAGCATTAGTGATGAACAAGCGCCAAAATGCTCCAGTGCTTCTTACTCAAGCAGGTCAGACTCTCGGATGGGCTCTACTCGAGTAATGAGTAGAATGGAAGTCAACAGGAAACTCAAGCATTTTTCCGGCAGACCCTTCCAGGAGGTTTGGGGGGGTGAAATGGATGGAAAGAGCTCTTAAATGGGAATAGGAACAGCCTGGGGAAGACTCCACGCCTGGATGTGTGCCGCCCCCGTGCCAGCAGCCGACGCTGCTCGGATCCGGACCTTCAGGGGTGGTGGCTCGAGGGTCTCCGGACCTGGGGGTCTCGCGGACACGCCGAATAAAATGGGGGGCGAAGATGTACGGGCTAGGCCGTAATAGCTTTGTGACGCCACCCACGGTGTGTGGTGAGGTGGGACACCACCGCTGCTGTTACGGGGCACCCGGGGGAGATGTTGTGCAGCAAGATGTTAACCCATCCGTGGGCAGGGATGGTGGCCCCGGGACCCGATGGCTCTGGTGCAGGGGGAATGACGACCGCAGAGGGTGCTGGTGTACTCACTGTTAGTAAAACACACAAGTCTCTGGTAAACCAAGGTGGTGGTGGCCGGTGCCGCGGCCGGTTGCGTTCAGGATCCCCCACCCGGCTGGTGGTCTCTATCCTTTTCCTGCACCATTGTGTAAGGTGGACTTTCCCAGTATAAAACTCAGGAGTCCGCTCCCGGCTGGATGTGGCCTAAGGAGCCGTGCCCGCAGACGCTGGCCCGTGGGATCTATGGGCCCTGGCGGTGACCTCTTATCCATAATCGGTGGGCTGTTGTCTTCTATGAGGGACTTTTGGGTGGGACAGGACTTCTAGTCCTGGCCTCAATTGGTTAATTAACCAGTTCCACTTGTTTCTGGTTCCTGGCTTCAGGGTCCGAGTACCCCCCTTTGTGCTACGGTTTCCGGGTCGGTTCCCCATGTCGGTACCGGCGGGCTACAACCCTGGCCCAGTCCACTTCAGTTCCACCGAGCCGTCTTCCCGTCTCCTGTCAACGGAGACCACCGTCTGCCTCCTAGCCAAGGCACCAGGGCTCCTACCCTGGCACCGCTCAACTTGGACTTGACTGCTGGAGCTACCCCTAGCTCCAGCCCACACTCCTCTCCAAACTGAACTCTAAGCAAATCTGACTTACTTTCCCGCCCCGGGCTGTCTGGACCACTGGGTGGGCGTGTCCCAACCGCCTGGTCACGCCCACTAGTGTGTCTATCATTCCCTAAGGTGGGGAGACTAGGGTTTACTGGTTGGCTGTGTGTTTCCTAATGAGGGAAGGTGTTATGTAGGAGTCTATTTGTGACTACCTGGTTTTGCCAGGGCGTCACAGATGCATCTCTGAGTTCCAAGTCACTGCTGGGAACAATATTGTCAGAGAATTACACAACTATTACAGAGTGACAATAAAACATAGAAAACTGAAGATAAAATGCATTCTACAGGAAAAAAATGTTAGGAAACATTCTTTCCTGTATCCAGACCTTAGGCTATTGTCGCGCATAGCATTTTTGCACTTTCTTATTGCTTTCAATAAAGAAAAAAATGCTACAAACACTGAAAAAACACTGAAAGAATTAACATCCTGCTTCTTTAAAAAAGGCAATAGTTTTCAATTTCAGTCAGAAAAAAAATATTGTGTGCATTATATTTATGAAATCTATTTATAGATTAGAGCAGAGGTCTCAAACACAAGGCCCGCGGGCCACATGCGGACCCTGAGGCTGCTTGTTGTGGCCCGAGTGCCCGCAGACCCCGTGACGATCACGTTACTATGCAGGGGGCCGGCGCTGGCAGGGCTTTACTACACTTGATCCATTTGCAGCACAGCGTGAGCTAGGAGCTCTCTGCACTATACCAATCAGAAGCGAAACAATCGCGGTCACAGAGGTCACCACACAGGAGTCACAGGAGGCAGCAGCCGTTCTGGAGCTCACACATGTCCTGGCTACTTAGGCAATTCTATATTCACTGCTCTCCATGCCCATAATCCCGCCCACCTCTTTCCACTGAAGTTGTGCAGAGAAGTGGGTGGGATTATTGTCCCAGTGATCACCCGGCCGCTGGCTTTGAGCATCTGCTGGGCGATGGATCCCCCACTGGGCCCCTGACAGTCTCTTCTCCAGCTTACAGCACATATGCTGTTCGTTACATTCATCAGAAGAGGGAAGAAATGCTGAGCACAGCCATCCCCTACCTACACTCACTGCTCCAGGGCCTCGCAGGAGTAAGCTCCGCCTACTGCGAGTAAGCCCCACCCACCGGCATGGAGCTGCTGTGAAGTCTCAAGCCTGTGCACAGGGAGTGCTGCAGAAATATGAGACTTCTGAGGAGTTTATAGCTCTCTCTCCTGCACTTCCATTGCTCTGTAGTCAGGACTAGCAGGAGGCTCCAGAGGAACACAATTCAACCTGAAGTGAGTACTAGAGCTCCCTGAATGATCACTCCAGCCCCACTGCCCTCTGCTATCCTTCTATTTGCCTCTTACAGCTGCACTGTCTTGCCCCCCTCCCCCACAGCTGCACTCTCCTGCCCCCCTCCCCCACAGCTGCGCTATCCTGACCCCCTCCCCCACAGCTGCACTTGCCTGCCCCCTCCCTCACAGCTACACTCTCCTGCCCCCTCCCTCACAGCTACACTCTCCTGCCGCCCCCTCCCATAGCTGCACTATCCTGCCCCCTCCCCCACAGCTGCACTCTCCTGCACCTCTCCACCACTACCCTCTTCTATCTTCCTATTTGCCTCTCACAGCTGCACTGTCCTGCCCCCCTCCCCCAGAGCTGCACTCTCCTGCCCCTCCCCCACAGCCCTGTAACTGATGATATGACTCACCGCTGTCCTGTGATGATGGCCCACCCTCCTCATCTTCATGGTTTGCTGTCAGACATCCAACTTGCTTATTTCTTTGTATATACAGTGTGTACAAAATGCTCACATATACAGTATATAAAGAGAAATCTAGTGTATATGGCTGCATTTGTGTAAATATGTATATGTGTGGCATTTTTAAAATTCAGATACTAAAAAAGCAGAATTAATACTAAAAGGGGAAAAAACTCTTTTAAAAATACCAAAACTCGTGTACCATTAAAAAAAAACAACTACCATTTTCAGATGCAACAAAATTATTTAAAGCACAATATAATGTACAGAGAAAAAAAAGATGGATAAGGCTATATACCAGGATGGTGGACAAAGATTCAAGCATGGGATGGGAAAGCTGAGTGCTGAGGGAAAGAGGCTCTTTCCCTCAGCACCCAGCATTCCCATGGTTTGCTATACATTTTTCCCTCAGCACCCAGCTTTCCCATGCTCTTATGTCACTCAGAACTCAGTTTTCATATCTTTTGATATCTATCTCGTCCTCAGCGCCCAGGTGATGCTAAATGCTGGGTCACACATGCTCTGCTATACATCTTTCTCTTAGCACTCAACTTTCCCATGTTTTGCTATACATCTTTCCCTCAGCACCCAGCTTTCCCATGCTCTGATATCAAGGGCAAGCTGGGTGCTGAGGGAAAGTTGTACAGCAGAGCATTGGAAACCTGGGTGCTGAGGACAAGATGGATATCAGAACAGTCCTAATTTTGCACCGGGGCCCATCAAACTCTAGTTACACCACTGATACCAATGTCAAGCAGGTAACATTGCTGTATGAAGTCATCTTCTTGCCTGTGATTGGTAGAGCACAGAGAGCTCCTAGCGCTCACTGCGCCGCAAATGCATCAAGTGTAGTAAAGCCCTGTCGGCGGTGGCTCCCTGCATAGTAACGCGATGGTCACAGGGTCTACGGATCTGAAGGCCACAACAAGCAGTTAAGAGAAAACAGGGAATGGAGGAAAGGTGAGAAGAATCTTTTTTTTTTGTGTGTGTGTATGTCAAGAACGGCATAATAGGGAACTAGGATGAGGACTAGAGACATTACTACTTGGGCACAATGCTACAAGGATGGGCACAATGCTGCATGATGGGCACAATGCTACAAGGATGGGCATAATGCTACAAGGATCGGTACAATAATACAAGGATAGGCACAATGCTACAAGAATGGGCACAATGCTACTGCGCACAAGGCTGGTGGACATTACTACAAATGCAAATGTTTAGTGTTTGGGCCTATAGGTTTGTGGCTGCATATTTCTGCTTGCATTCCAAGGTCTCGGATAAGCTGAACACTGCGTTGGGACAAGGAAGTAGACGTGGTTGCTAATTTGTGTGTGACGCCTTATCTGCTAGTAAGTGATGCTGCTTGGCCAGCACACAAACAGATATAAGGGTGCAGACACGGCATCAAAGTACATTGTGTGCGGCCATATCTATTAATGTGATGACCTCTATAGCCACTTGCCCGGGAATCACTGACAGCCGAGGGGGACCAGGATGTGAGCAGGTGGTATCACTCAGTTCATCAGTCACACCCGGGTTCTTGAGCACTGCGCTCCCTGGGAATCTTCCCGGGGGCCGCAGTAAAGGTCCTGATGTACACATATGTGGCACCCTGGACAAGCCAGGGGCCACAGAGAACACCAACACACCCCACACTCCCGGTCAGGGACACCGAAGTCAGACACAAACCCTTGTTGCCTTCCTCCAGGGGCTGATGTTCACACCAGGGGGTGGGCCAGGCGGTTGGCCCCGCCCACGAGGAGTTCACAGTCCTGGAGGCGGGAAAACTAAGGCAGATTAGTTTTGGAGGTGAAAGAGAGAGGAAGGAAAGTGGTAGCGGAGCAACTATCTGACAGCGTCCGGGTGTGTGGCCCGGGCAGTACAGCAAGGTTGGCAGACAGTGGTGACCGTCTGCAGGAGTGGCCTATCGGAGTCTACCGTAAGGACCGTGGACGGGCGGTGGCCCGGCGGTACCGGACCGGTACACAAAGAGAAGTCAGCACCATCCGGCAGGGGCTTACGGACCCCGGCAAGGCTAGGAGTCGCCGTGAATATGCCAAATCCGTCAGCGAAGGGGACCTCCTGGGTTTCCCAGCAGCCAAGTCCCGACAGAAGGCAACAGTCCAACTGTGAGAGGGAAACACAGCCACCGCCAAGGCTACCGTTCCCAGGGCCAGAGCCTGCGGGCAAAAGGGGCTCCTCCAGCCCATATCCAAGCTGGGGAGCGGGTTTCCGGTGGGAACCCATTGGAACCGTTTACAGTACATAGGTGCAGGGAAAGGCAGTCACCATCAACCTGCCGGGAGAAACAACACCGCAGCCGTCTGTGGGACCCGTCCATCCAGCCGTGTGTTTTACCGAGAACTGTGTCCTCATCATTGGCTGAGTGAGTACCACCGTGCCGTGCGGCACAGCGCTGCCCCCGCGACCCTGCACCTCACCAGGCCCCGTAACCCGCCTGCCATTCATCCCTACCCCATCACCGGGCCCCGGGACAACCAACCCCCTACCCACGGAGGGGAGAACTAACATCAAAGCTGCTCCCTGTCACCGCTCCAGGGATCCCCGTCTAGAGCAGCGGTGGTGTCACCAATATCACCACAACCGTGGATGGAGTCACGGACAATATCCAATCCCCACAATCAAAAACCCTTTTCACTCACGGGCGAGGAGCGCCGCTTGAGTCCCCGGGATCCGGCCCATCGCTCGAGCCACCACCGAGCAGCCGCAGCTGATGCAGCAGCAGTAGCCGGACCCGAGCAGTGGGAGAGCGCAGCGTCCCCTCCTCCGCCCGTGACACATACCCTTAATGTGTTGAGAGTACTAGTGAAGGAAGGGGTCATTCTATAGCACAGAAACAGTAAGAAACCATATAAGGGAACCTATTGGAGTGACAGTGGTCACATTGGCAGCCAATATGGAGGAGACTTGCGGGAAAGAAGCCAAGAACATGTGAGTCCAGTGTATGCCAGTAGTGGCGAACCTGGTGAAGTAAGGGTGCTGCCCAGCTGAGAAAACAAGGAAGTGTGATGCGGATCTAAGAACGGCCCCCACAGGGGATCACTTACTGTGCATGTGGGTGCATGATACTCATTGAAACATGTTGATCTGTGGGTTCCAGTGTCATAGAGAAGGAGAGCTAATTTACCTTGCCTGGCTAAAAGATTGTTCAGAAGTGAAGTGCCGTTACTATATATATTATTGTACCTCTGTGTTATACAGAAGATACCATGAAGGGTGCTGCCTGCTGTATTCTGTGACAAAGTGTTGTCCAAGTAAAGAGTACTTCATTGTTATCAACATGTCTATCATCCTTATCTGGAGGTCTCATGCACCTGTTGAGGAGCGCATGCAGAAATTGGAGTAAATAGAAATATAGTTTTTGTCTAATGGTAATCAAATGCTATATTATTTCCTTTTAACATAAAATTGTTGTAACAAAATTACCCAACTTCATGATATAGCTGGAAACAATAAATATGTCCCAACATGTCTTCAAACAATGATGTCATATATACTATTATAAATACAGACGTTGCTTCACTAAACAAACAGCATATTAGGTATTTTAATAGAGATAAAATAAGTAAAAGGCTAACAAGAAGAAATGCAACTAATGTCAAACCCGCAAGTGACTAAAACTTAGGAAGTTTTTCATTAAAGGATTACTCCATATTTTTAAATCCAAAGGGTAAAAATAAGTAACCATGTTAATTAATTGTTTTTTAAAATTCTCTAAATTCTGAAGAACTTGGGGATTTTCAATTTGTACCGCAACCACAATTATTCATTTATTTATTTTACTCACTTATATAGCACTATTAATTCCACAACGCTTTACACATGTGATAATCACGGTCCCCATTAGGGCTCACAATCTAAATTCCCTATCAACATGTGTTTGGATAGTGGGAGGAAACCGAATAACCCAGGGAAAACCCACTGAGACACGTAGTGTCTTGTTGTTTCCATCAGCTACATCATCATCCTCATTTACGGCTTTCTGTACATTCTGTACTCTTCTTTGTCTCGTTCCATTGTGTCATCAGTAATACTTTTGCATACTCAAGGAACATGTGTTCAGTTGTTTTTTTGTATGGAAACTGAAATGGTACAAAATCACCATAATTGATGTATAACAAGCCACGTGGATTTGATGACTCTTTGTGAAAAATCACGTGCTCAGTGTCAATGTACAGCATACAGCTAGTTAGAGGCAGTGTCAGTGCGCATGCACACACCATCAGACAGTGATCGCTATGGGAAGTGGGCACTTTCAATCAGAATCGGACAAAAGTCGCCAATATGCAAATGAGGTAGCATAACAGTGCACTGAACTCTTGGCCAAGCCAAAGATACACCAAAGCCCCCTTCACCAATGGTAATTGCATACAAATTAAAAGTTATTTTGTCATTTACTGTTCCAGTAACAGGTCCAGTGCTATTATGATTTTTAAAGAGGCTAAGTCCCCTATATCCCTGTATAGGTAAATTAAAATGCATTTTTGGGTAATTTTAATGACTCTTTGGGTTGAATGTAGGACTATAATACCGAACAGGATTTAGGCCCTGCCCAAACACTCGAGGTCCATATTACATGCAGCAGAATGTGAAGGAGGAGCACCAGCAGGTGGATGTGGAAGAGACATAGAGATCATAGAATGGTAGAGTTGGAAGGAACCTCCAGGGCCATCATGTCCAACCCCCTGCTCAATACAGGATTCACTATATCATCTCACACAGATGTCTGTCCAGCCTATGTATGAACACTTCCATTGATGGAGAAGTCATCACCACCTCTCGTGACAGGCTGTTGCACTCACTGATCTCCCTCACTTCTAATATCTAATCTGTATCTTCTCCCTTTCAGTTTTGTTCCATTTCTTCTCATCTTTCCATGTGCAAAGGAGAATAAGGAGGAATCCTCTACACTGTGACATCCCTTCAGATATTTGTAGACAGCTACTAAGTCTCCTCTTAGGCCGCGCTCACATCAGTGGTATTTTGCCGCAAAACTGTCCGTGATCAATGCGTTTCAGTTCCATTCATTTACAATGGAATCGTGGCAAGATGCGGTCACATGCAGTTGTGTATGCCGCACGCAACCGCATGTGACCGCATCTTGCCACGATTCCATTGTAAATAAATGGAACTGAAACACATTTATGACGGATCCAGTTTTGTGGCAAAATACCGCTGATGTGAGTTCGGCTTAGCCTTCTCTTTTTTTACAAGCTAAACATTCCTAGATCCTGACACCTTTCCTCGTAGGATTTAGTTTGCAGTCCGCTTACCATCCTGCATAGTTTGCAGTCCGCTTACCAACCTGCTCCAGTTTTTTTAAAATGTGGTGTCCAGAACCGGGCACAGTATTCCACATAAGATCTGACCAAAGAGCAGTAGGTTCATCCATTGTCTTTTACTTGGCTTTATATACTTACTAAATAAATTTGATTTTATCTCACATGACCTTTTGTCAGATTTTCTTCTTGTGTATCTCTGCTGTTTGCTTACCAATTGGTCATCTTTGTTTACTTACCTGTGGTCATGTTTGGCACCTAAATAAACAACAATGTATTGGTTTTCATAAGACACTAAAACATATACCGTATACTTATTACTGATATTGATTTGTAGTTGCGTGTCAAATATTGTTTTATTATTTGCTTACAGTGACCCTGATGGTGCCTCCCTTGCGGAGTCTAAACTCTGTAGGCTTCAGCAGGGGGCATGGCCAACTGAGGAGTACTGCTCTGGAAATGGGCCATTGACACCAAATGGAATGATCCTGTGTGTTTCTGTTAGGGTCTGTCAGGTAGGCTTAGGGACTTTCTGGCTTAATATTCTGCTCTGGAGTTGTTGGAAGCCGTCATGGTCCTTGCTAGATGCCTCAGGAAGAGAGCTACTAAGACCCTGACCCCTGTCATTCTCCCTGGGGAGGAAATCTCACAGGTGCAGTTTTATTAACTCATGCAGTTGGGGAGGAGCGTGGGACTGGGTCATATTTTTACTGTGGCCTAAAGGGTCATTATATTGGGGATTGTCCATCTATACCCAAACATGTTACATCTGATAATAAGCCGCCTCCCCCTGGTTGTGTGGAGGGAGGTGACAAGAGTGTTCACCTTTCCACCGTTACTCCGTTCCACGGTGAGGTACCCAAGGTGCTGCTGGAGAGAAGGAGCTATATTTTACCCCTTCTACAAGTTAATACTAGGTCTCAGTGTCCCCAGGAGAGGGGGTTAAGGAGGGGTGGTCAATCCCGCTGAGTGTTCTATTCCTGAGGGCAAGGTTTAGAAATCACGGGTAGACTCCTTGGTTGTTGATCCTTCAAGGAAATTACCTTTTTCTAACATACGCATGATTGGTAATAAACGTTCAGGTCCGGACATGTGTATGAATGACTATGTACAGTATGGGTGTACACAAATAAGATCAAATGGGGGGTGTATTTGGACTAAGGATTGATCGGTCCATATCAAGTAGCATACGTTATTAACCCTATGCCTTTCTGCTGAGGCTACCCCAAGTACTGAAACACCATAATGATTTTCACAGGCCGTCGCTCAGAAGATGTATTATGTCACAGTAGCCTGTTATTACCATCACAATCGGTTTGCATTATTAGTAACCTTGAAAGTCAGGTGACAACAAAAGTGAACGCAATTAGGGCAGGACGTTCCTTCCTCATGTGTTATCTGGACAAGTCCGGTCTTAAGGGTCCCAAAGCACCTTGTAGAAAGGGAGGTACTGTCACGAGTGTCTCCCATCATTAAGACACTTGTGACAGGTTGGGATTGGAGTCTCACATTGCCTTGTGAGACTCTGGATTTTAAATGTGATTTTCTTTCTGTTGGTGCAGTGAGGGTTAAAAAAACTAATGCACTACCAGGATGCAGCAAGACCTCCTATAAATGAAGACATCACAGGTGCAAAAGGAGCAAATCACTCTACCGTTTCCAATGATAGCGGGGAGCAATTTCTTGATGGTAAAATTGCACACTTGTGGCTTGCATTAAGGCAATGTTCATACATGCAGGTTCACGGTATCTGGTAAGCAACCTATTAGTTACGCCCATCCCAATAGATGCAAGCGGGCTGCGCCAGTACTATATATGTGCTCCATGCAGGGACAGTGACTATAGTATGCAAGGCCTAACAAAAAGAGGCATGGCTGCATCCTGTATAAAATATTCTGTGAAAAAGAATATATAAATATATGAGGTATTGGTAGGTAATATGACCATAGTACGGAAGCCCACAATCCACGTCACGGATCCTCATTTTTGTGGGTCCCTACACTAATATATAATATTAGTGTAGTGCCGCTGCCACTCGGGGGAGTTCGTCCGGGTATCCGTTCCCACTGGTACTGCTTAGTGGTCCGGAGCCTGCCTCCATGCACAATTATCTAGATTTTTCTAAGTGACCCTTCGGCCTGAAGCTGTCAGGGTCCCGCTCCCAATAATGATATAGTGGAGCTGTGCTCTCGATGGCTGACACTTGGGATTTCTGTAGGCCGCATAAGCTGGAAAGCCCTATCTCCCTCGTTGTGTTGGTGCCTTCGATCTCTGAGCTCTTGGGGAAAGTTCATAAAGAGACTATCCTCCACAGGTGAATTATCAGGCTGCGTGAAGGCTCGTTAAAGGCTTGATTGCAACATCCAATATGTGGCACTAGAGTTTCTGTCCTCTTTCTCACTGAAGAGGCTATTTGTATATTGTAATTGTTCAGTCTAAGCCAGGGGTGGGGAACCTTTTTTCTGCAGGGGGCCATTTGGAAATTTCTACCAACCTTCGGGGGCCGCACAAAATTATCAATGTGAAAATGACCCTGCTATATTTAGTCAAACAATTAATTAACTCACGCCTACTGTGGCGGCCAGAGCTGCTTGTCTTTGATGTTTGGTGATACTAATCATGTTTCTTCTCACAGCTGGTTTTTAAAGTTTGTCTCGGTCTGGAGAACAGTTAACTCTGTGATAATAAGATTGGTAAATCATATACATCACATAACAGACGCTGTATATACATCACAGGGGACGCTGGAGGCACATATCTCACATAGGAGACATTGGGACTGCTGTATATACATGACAGGAGACACTGGGGGCACATACATAACAAGAGGGGCTGGAGACATGCATATGCCCCCAGCCCCTCCTGTGATGTAAATGCCCCCAGCATCAGCAATGTGATGTAAAAGTCACAGGAGATGCTTGGGGCATAGACATCAAAGGAGACACTAGGGGCATGCACATCACAGGAGACGCTGAGGGCATGCACATCACAGGAGATGCTGGGGCATGCACATCACAGGAGACGCTGGGGGCATGCACATCACAGGAGACACTGGGGTCATGCACATCACAGGAGACGCTGGCGTCATGCACATCACATGAGACACTGGGGACATGCACAATACAAGAGTGGCTGGGGCACAGACATCACAAGAGGGGCTGGGGCACAGACATCACAAGCGGGGCTGGGCCACAGACATCACAAGAGGGGCTGGGGCACAGACATCACAAGAGGGGCTGGGGCACAGACATCAGAAGCGGGGCTGGGGCACAGACATCACAAGGGGGCTGGGGCACAGACATCACAAGGGGGCTCTGGCACAGACATCACTGGGGGGAGCACAGACATCACTGGGGGGAGTACAGACATCACTGGGGGAGCACAAATATCACTGGGGGGAGCACAGACATTAATGGTGGGAGCACAGACATAATTGGAGAGGCACAGATATCACTGGGGAGCACCGACATCACTGGGGGGAGCACAGCGATCACTGGGGGAAGCACAGCCATCACTGGGGGGAGCACAGCCATCACTGGGGGGAAAACAGCCATCACTGGGGGGGCACACAGCACTTACAGAGCCCTGACATCACTGAGGGGGCACACAAACCTGGGGTGATACACAGCATTGGGGGGCACACAGCACTAAGGGTTGCACCCAACTCGGGGAGGGGGGGTGGTACACAGAACTGGGGGGCCCCACTAAGTACTGGACGGGGCACACAGCAGCAGTGGGCAGGCACTGGACACACAGCAGCGCCAGACTCACAGCACCAGAGAGCAGGTGCCGGACACACAGCATCAGAGGGCAGAGGGCGGGCACACACCACTGGAAGCTGTGAAGCTGCTGTAGGACGGAAGCAAAGAGCGCTAAACCCGCCCACAAAATAAGTCCTAAGCACGCTGGCCCTGGCCATCGGAAGAGCGCATGTGGGGATTTAAAGGGCCTGCAATACCGCGGTGACGGCTCAAACACTGCTGCCCCTGAGAATCTGCCCGGAGGCCGCAGAGAAGGTTATGGTGGGCCGCATATGGCCCGTGGGCCAGAGGTTCCCCACCCCTGGTCTAAGGGGTAAGTTAACACTAATGCCTGCTTTACACGAGTCGATTGATCGTGCGATTTCACAATCGATCGTACCCACCCCCGTCGTTTGTGCATCACGGGCAAATCGTTGCCCGTGTCGCACAAAATCGTGAAACCCCCGTCACACGTACTTACCTGCTGAGCAACCTCGCTGTGTGCGGCGAACATCCTCTTCCTGAAGGGGGAGGGACGTTCGGCGTCACAGCGACATTACACAGTCGCCGGCCAATAGAAGCGGAGGGGCGGAGATGAGCGGGACGTAAACATCCCGCCCACCTCCTTCCTTCCGCATAGCCGGCGGGTGCCGCGGGACGCAGGTAAGCTGAGTTAATCGTTCCCGGAGTGTCACACGGAGCGATGTGTGCTGCCCCGGGTACGATGAACAACCGGCGCCATTTTAAATAAACAATATTTTGAAACTGAGCGACGAGTACACGACTCAGAATTTGTGAGCGATACTTCATCGCTCAGAGGTGTTACACGAGACGACGTCTTGAACGATGCCGGATGTGCGTCACGAAAACCGTGACCCTGACGATGCATCGCACAATATCTCGTCTCGTGTAAAGCACCCTTTAGACTCACTATTAGAGGCCTCTCACCCAGCAAAAATAGTACTCCTGATTTGCAATGATGAGATGCAAATATTCCAAAAAAGTGTCTGAAAATGTAGTTTCTGTGTTGACTTCTTTTCCTTGGTTATGCTGCAAGACTCATTAAAAGGTTGATTGCAACATCCAATAGGTGGCACTAGACTTTCTGTCCTCTTTCTCGCTGAAGAGCTTATATGCATATTATAATTGTTTAACCATTTTCTGAATAGAAAAACTGTTGTAGATTTCAAAAAATGGATAATTATTTCCCTCTTAGTTGAGGTTGAGAAGACATTGTTTCTTCAACTTTTTAAACAACACGTCTGTTTTTCGCCCTAAAAAAAGGATAATATTTGGATGACCCGTGAAAATTCTATTGCTTTTCAATTTAGCAAAAATAAATAACAGCGCTTGATACTTCCCAAACAGGGATAAAAGTTGCACCACCCCATGTGAAAAATCCACAGCTTCTTATTTTTGCACTGCTTGTATATAGACACCAGCCAGGCAGGCATCTGGCCCTAAAAAAGGATAAGTTTTAACTGTTTTTACAAATGAATATGATTACTACAATATGTTGTTAAATAGGTTGTTGGTTACCATCGGTTATTATCTGTGTTTCCCTAGCCAGATATGCTGAGGTTACTTGGAAATTAATAATGCTGTGTTTAAGCTAATGAGCTCAGAAGCGTTTTAATACCGTTTTAGAAGACCTCAGTGTTATACGTATTTGGCAAATTAGAATTTCAAAAGAGGTAATGAGACGTGACCCCTTAGACCCCAGTCAGAGGCCTCTTATACAGCCAAGTCAGAACTCTTGCTTTGCACTGAGGAGGGGCAACACCCAAAACATGTAACTGCAAACAGAAATTCTGGTTGGACTTTTTTCCTAAGTTATGTGACAAGGCTCTTCAGAGGGTCAATAATGACTTTTCAGATTGCTACTTCTTGTAGGTATCAGTAGAGTTCAAGTACTCTTCGTCTCTGAAGAGGCAATTTGCAACTTTAATTTCCCAGACATTGCCCTAAATCTCCTACACCAGCATGTCACTCTCCACAAGGAATGTTCAAAAGGGAATAGGAAGAGAAGGGTTTAACTGCTGCGCTGCAGTATGATGTATCAGACTGGAAACATTTTTGGAAAATATAGTGATTTATTTATTCACATTTCAGAACAATAGCTTCTTATGGTGGTTAAGTAGAGATGTCCCCGCCACCTTGACACACGTTTCAAAAGACTTCTTCATCAGGAGACGACAGATGCTATAAGGAGCTATTGCTCCGAAACAAGTAGAAATAAATCACCATATTTTCCAAAGAAGTTTCCAGTCTGATACATCATACAACAGTGGTTAACCCCTTCTCCTCCTACTCATTTTTGAAGATTTTACTACTTGGACTGCAGTAGCCTAGGATTTTCTCTCACAAGCCCTTACAGTGGTTATGACTCTCACAACCATCCCAGGTGAGCAACCTCTTATCTCATCTCCTATCCAATCTCCACCTGGATACCGATCTGTACCAATTTTGTCTTTCCAGCTCCTGCATTACATTAAGAGAGATGTTACCCCTTAGACCCCAGTCAAAGGTCTCTCATACAGCCAGTGCAGATCTCTTGCTTTGCACTTAGGAGAGGTCAACAATCTGAAACACATGTCTGCAAATAGAGTTTCTGGTTTGGCTTTTAACCTATGTCATGTGGTAAGGGTTGATGTTAACTTTTAGAAATGCGGCTTCCAGTAGGTGGCCCTAGAGTTCATGTTCCCTTCCTTTCTGAAAAGGCAAATTGCATTTTTTTTATTTCAAAAAGATTCACCCATCTCTAGCAGCAATCTGTGTTTTATGTGCTGTTGCAATCAGTATGCATCATATTTTCTCCTAAATTCTTAAAACATCCTGTTGATTAGAAATTGAGTTTCAGAACATATTGTGTGCACTGATGATATATTCAGCTCTGCATGTGCTTAGGAAAAAGGAAAGTAATGTGTAATACTAATATGCATGGTATCCCTTTAACCTTTGCCAACTGTGTTTTTCTCGGTTATTTTATCAGTTAGATGGAGGTCATGACTGGAAATAAAATGTTACCGGAAATGAAAAAATACTGTCAATGAAAGGGAGTGTTTAACAATGGGCAGCATTTTCCTTCAGCAGAGGTTGG
Source organism: Anomaloglossus baeobatrachus (assembly GCF_048569485.1). NCBI lineage: Eukaryota > Metazoa > Chordata > Amphibia > Anura > Aromobatidae > Anomaloglossus > Anomaloglossus baeobatrachus. Next base: position 547,803,847 of record NC_134356.1, read on the forward strand.
AATGACATAAGGTCACTTTTCTGAGAATTGTGAAAGAGTTTCTTACTGTGTATTATTACACTGCAAATGTTTTCTCTGAACACACGGACTTGTGTTTTGTCTGGAGAACACTGAGCCTATCTGTGTGTTTTATCCATCTACTGATTTCTGTATAACAAGTAAGGATAGCTTTGTTTAGTTCTCTTTCCTTCTCACTTTAGGAGCCGCTGGCTTCAATACAACGTGCACGGCGGGTATTTGGTTGGACAAAACTCACTTTAACAAAGCAGGGCATGCTCAGTTTGCTGGTCCTAGTTTTCAGCAGCAAAATAAATGAGCCTTTGGCTATTTAAATTTTAAAAGTTAATTTCATAAAAAATATTTAATTCATTTGGATATTTGCATGAGAGCCACTTACCTCCTGCTTGTATAATGACTATTTAATTTAATATTATTATTATTTATTATTATAGCGCCATTTATTCTATGGCGCTTTACAAGTGAAAGAGGGTATACGTACAAAAATCATTAACAATACAAAACAGACTGGTATAGGAGGATAGAGGACCCTGCCCGCGAGGGCTCACAGTCTACAGGGAATGGGTGATAGTACAATAGGTGAGGACAGAGCTGGTTGCGCAGTGGTGTACCGGACTGAGGGTTATTATAGGTTTTAGGCTTGTTGGAAGAGATGGGTCTTTAGGTTCCTCTTGAAGCTTTCCACGGTAGGGGAGAGTCTGATAGGCTGAGGTAGAGTGTTCCAGAGAATGGGGGAGGCACGGGAGAAATCTTGTACGCGATTGTGAGAAGAGGCCATAAGAGAGGAGTAGAGAATGAGATCTTGTGAGGATCTGAGGTTGCGTGCAGGTAGGTACCGGGAGACTAGGTCACAGATGTAAGGAGGAGACAGGTTGTGGATGGCTTTGTATGTCATGGTTAATGTTTGGAACTGGAGTCGTTGGGCGATGGATAAGCCAGTGAAGGGATTGGCAGAGTGGCAAGGCTGGGGAATAGTGAGGGGAGAGGTGGATTAAGCGGGCCGCAGAGTTTAGAATAGATTGGAGGGGTGCAAGAGTGTTGGAAGGGAGGCCAGAGAGCAGGAGATTGCAGAAGTCGAGGCAGGAGATTGCAGAAGTCGAGGCGGGAGATAAGGGCATGCACTAATTTAATTTAACTTTAATCCAATAAAAATAAATATTTATAAACAAATGTCACAGCGCCAACCTAAAGGTCCAGTCCAAAATGCAAAATCTATAACACGGCTTTACAACTATTACACGTAATCTAAAGAGGTTGTATACTACCTTAACAATGATGGCCTTTCCATAGGATAGGCAATTAATGTCTGATTGGTCGGGGTCCAACACTCGGCACCCCTGCCGATCAGCTGTTCTCGACCCATGAATCCTGAAATATGCACATTACCAAGTGACTATATCAGTACAGTTACATCTTGGTGAGATCACTGTTTTGTGTCTATCCTGAGTCAAATTCTAATATTTATTTATTTATTTCTTGTTTTATATCAGGCAATTACCTACAAGTAACAAGATTAAGGCCTTGTGCCCATGTTGCTTTTTTCATGCTTTTTTCCTTCCTTCTTTTAATCAATAAAAGTATGTAAAAAGCATTGCAGCAAAGTCTATGAGAATTCTGACTTGCTGCTGCTTCTTTTTTCCTTGCAGTTTTTGTAGCTGAAAAAAGCAGCAGCATGTCAATTGTTTCTGAGTTTTTTCCTGTGTTTTTCACCTGTTGACTTCAACGGAGTCAGTGAAAAATGAAGGAAAAAACGCATGTGTAATGCACATATTGCTTTTTATGAGCATTTTTAATGTGCTTTTTTTTATGTCACTCGGGTCCCCTGCAACCATTTCCTCATCTTGCAGTCTTTACCGCGGGACCTTGCTACAGGGAACTCCAGTGATGTCACAAGGTGGGGAATAGAGTTCATGCTGGCAGATCATCGGGGTTTCCCACAGATCCGCCGGCATGAACTCGGTTCACCTTGGGATGTCACCAGGGTTCCCTGCACCTAGGCTACATAGCCAGTGCCTGCAGCCATTTCCTCATCATTACGGTCTTTACTGTGGGTCCTTGCTGCAGGGAACTCTGGTGATGTAGGTGCCCTGGTCTGTGAGGTGGTCCATGCCACAGTAACCCGGGGTAATCCTGATGACGACCCAGGGTTGCCATGGCAGCGATCAGGTCCCTGTGATCGCATTACAGGGACCTGATCGCCAGGGAGAGGTAAGCGATTCCTCTCCGTGCCTCCTGAATGCTGCGATCACACTGATTGCAGCATTTAGGAGGCCAAACTGCAAGGAGCGGTGCATGCACTGCTCCTGGCAGCAAGAGACGGGTCCCAGCTGTAAGATCAGCCAGTGACCTGGTGTCAATCGCGGGAGTACAACGCAAGAACCCTGCGAGCGCCATGACTAAAAAACCCACAAAAAAAGCATGGAAAAGGGCATGTGAAAAAACGCTGAAATGCAATGAAAACATAAGTTTTTATGTGCAGATTTTCTGCATATAAAAACGCAACATGGGCACATAGCCTTATGCATCAAGAAGTCTATCTGGAGCCAAATGCAACAAGGCTACAGTTATTTTTTGTTTGCTCCTATCCATTCTGGCTAATACAGTGGAAAAGGAATTAGCTTTATGAGACAACCCCTTTAATATAGATGGATACTGTACCTATAAGTTATACTAATAGAGAAAAATTTTCAAGAAAAGAACCTCTTCAAATGAGATGATGTAATAGATCCATTAGACATTACATCAAATTGCATATTTAAAGGGCTTGTCTTGTGAATGATCTTCAGGAGTTCGAAGCTGCTCAACCTCTAAATTTCCTGCTTGATGAGCAATATGTGATTAACAATTTGCACCTGTGGCATGGTTGCTCCACTAGTCGAAATTGTGAGCTCCCCAATGCTTACAGCAGAGGTGCACAATTGCACTGAACCTGGAAAAATCCAGCAATCTGATTAACATGAGAGCAGCATTTACAAGCTCTATAGCAAATAGCTTGTAAGCATTGGGCTCCTTGCCTAAGAGACTGGACATTGCTACTGTCTCCTAGGGATTCCGTGTATCACTTACAAGATCTTTGCTATAGGGCCTGTAAGTGCTGTCCTAATGTTGACAAGATCAGCTGATATGTTATGTAAAAAGCAAAAAATTCTAAAATTAAAAATCTCTCCATTTATAATTATGAGAATACCCCCTTAATAACTTCTAACCTTAACAACTGTTCATACTGATCACTTTGTGCTCCGTAACTTGGACAACGCAGACAATCCTAGAATACTAAAAAATAAGGTGAATAAACAAGGTCTCATCGAGAAACCCTTAAGATTATCACCAGTAGTGATCCTTTATCTAAAGAGTGTTTCTTGCATGCAGAATGTTCTACTTTTATAATTTATTGTTGATTGGAGAATATGTTGTCTACATTAGATTTAGAAAGAAAGGTCATCTACCTCTGATACAATTAGTATTGGATATTTGAGAAGGTTTTTGCTATTACCTATGCAAACTAAAGGCGAACAGAGGCAAAAATCAGCAGGTGTCCCAAATCCCTTAATCCATAAGCAGAACACTCAGTTTTCTCTCTCTGGTACCTACATTAAAAGACTTTCTAATTTTAGACATAAAGATTAATTGATAAGGTTGAAAGATGACTCTGACAGGTCTAATATATTTCCTTCCCAAGTGATTATGTTGCAAGATTCTTTGTAAAAACATATAAAATTAATTATAATTGTAAGAAGTTGAAAAACCAGTCTGAGATTGAGAATTTGATGACATTTTTTAAAGAGTAATTGTTAGAATTCTCACCACACAACCTATATAATATGGTAGTGCAATTATTTCCCAGATCATAAAAACCTATTCACCAAATACTTAAAGGGAACCTGTCACCACTTTCTTGCCCTATAAGCTGCGGCCAACACCAGTGGGCTTTTATATACAGCATTCTAACATGCTGTATATAAGAGCCCAGGCCGCTGTGACAACATAAAAAACACTTTATAAAACTCACCTAAACCGATCATTACGGTGGATGTGGGTCAAATGGGCACCTTCGTCCTCTGGTGCCGGTGCAGCCTCTTTCGGCCATCTTTGTCGCCGCCTCTGTGGTCCTTCTGAAGCCGCGGTGCATGACGCATCCAACGTCATACACACTCGCCGACATTCAGGTCCTGAGCAGGGCAGATCAAAGTATTGCAGTGCGCATGCGCGGGACCGGCGAGTGTGTATGATGTAGAAGCGTCATGCGGCTTTACAAGATGGAGGATGAAGAAGGCCGAAAGAGGAGGTACCGGCACCGGAGGACGAAGACACCCATTTCAGCCACATCCATCGCAGCAACCATTTAGGTGAGTATTATAAAGTGTTTTTATGTTCTACAAAGCGGTCTGGGCTCGTATATACAGCATGTTAGAATGCTGTATATAAGAGCACACTGATGCTGGCCGCAGCTTATAGGGCGAAAAAATGGTGACAAGTTCCCTTTAAGAAGTCATCACTAAAAATGTATCATCATAAATGACTCAAACTAGATAAAGGATTGAAGATGGTTGATGGTTAAATCATTATTAGGTTTCATTCACAGTTCAGTACTTAATCAGTCTTTTTATTTGATTTTTTTAAGCCAAATTCATAAAAAGATTCAAAAGAAAATGATGTAAATCTTTGCCTTTTATATTGTCTGTGCTGCTGACTCTCACTCATGTTTTCGACTTTAATACACTGATCAAAAACATTGCTTCCATAAAGTGTGAACTAAGGTTTCCTTTGCATGCATTTATTTTTTTGATGGCACAATTTCATTTTTTTTTTATTATTATGGTGTTTTTCTAAAACACATTTTTCTACGTGTTTTTTTTTCTACAGAGAATCCAATGGGAAAACGCATACACGGAGAATTGATTTGAATACAAATCCAGGAAACCAAAAAAGGAATAAGAAGTGTTAAACAAAAAACAAAAAAACCCACATTTAATATTTAATTTTTTTTTTTACTAAAGCCTGCTTTACATGTTACGATTCTGCATACGATATCGTATGCGATCGTAACCGCCCCCATCTTATATGCGGCACGTTCAATTTTGTTGAATGTGCCGCACAAACGTTTAACCCCCGTCACACGTACTTACCCATCCATATGACTTCGATGTGGGCGGCGAACGTCCACTTCCTGGAGTGGGAGAGACGTTCGGCGTCACATCGACGTCACGCGGCAGCCGGCCAATTGAAGCGGAGGGGCGGAGATGATCGGGACGTAAACATCCCGCCCACCTCCTTCCTTCCGCATTGCTGGCCGGGAGCCGCAGGATGCAGGTAAGATCTGTTCATCGTTCCTGGGGTGTCACACACTGCTTTGTGTGCTACCCCGAGTATGATGAAGAACCTGACGTTCAATTCATGAGGAATGAACGACGTGCATGCGATGAACGTTTTACCGTTCATTCGCAATCGCACGTAGCTGTTACACACTACAATGTACCTTACGATGCCGGATGTGCGTCACTTACGACGTGACCCCACCGACACATTGTAAGATATATTGTAGTGTGTAAAGCGGGCTTTAGACTAGAGCAAACATATGCCAATAGGAAACCAGCAGGAAACAATAGATTACACAAAAAGTGTGTGGGAAGCAAACCGTAAGGGTATGTTCACACATTAGAGATATGTTGACAATTTTCTGCCCCCACATATACAAAATGTTTGTCTTTTGTGACGTATCAACCGGCTGTATTACAAAAGGCCGGTATGTTTTGCAGAAGCATGGGTGCTCTGCAATGTGAAGTTGGCTGGGACCTGTGGTTCCACAGGATTGCATTACATGCAGAGCCATGGAAGGGTGTGTGACGCTGATTACACACTCCTTTCCACCTGTGGGTGTGGCTCCAGGGGTTAAAGCAATCCTGTCTCTGAACCTAGGTGGAGTGTGTCTGGGGCAGTCTAGATAGAGACTAGCTCCAGAAATCCAGTGGGTGGACTGGAAACAAGTGAGAGCAGGGAGCTCTGAGTGTGTCTAGGGCAGTCTAGATAGAGACTAGCTCCAGATGTCAAGTGTGTATGTACTGGAAACAAGCGAGAGCAGAGCCGCGAGCTCTGGGTGTTTCAGCCTGCGTGGAGGCTAAACACAAGACTCGGATATTGAGTCTGAGGTGAGTGCGGCCAAGCCAGGCCAGGGCTGTAGGACCGAATCTCTCCAGGAGGAGAGACAGATAGGGGTCTGCAGAAGGCCCTGGGTGCTGGAAGGAACCTTGGCTAGAGCGGTATGCTGGCAGGAGCCAGAAAGAGGGGAAGTTGCTAAAACTTCCATTATGGACTTATTGTTTATGTTTGAGGGCAGTTTATGCTGAGTGTTTTTGAATAAACTGCCAGAATTTCTATGAAGAGACTGTGTACGTGTGTTGCTGAAGCTACCTCACACCGCTGCAAGCGAGTGGAACCCCCACGTTGCAGGGCGCAACGTTACACTTTATAAAATAAAATAAACCATTTAAAAACATATGGATATATACAGTATATGTAATTATTGCTATGTTTTCTATCACGATGTACAAAGTCTTGTGATTACAATTCTACGGCTGCATTAACACGTCTAATTGACATGTTTTATTTCTGTGAATGGGATTGCATTGTGACACCTAAGGTACTGCAACAAGCAGGCTGCAAAATTCTGAACCAGTTGGATTTCTTATGATTTGCTTGTTAGTTTCATGGAATCCGAGCTGTCGCAAGGATACTCCATTCACTCGTAATGTGTGGTGATGTAAAAGCTACACATAATCGGTGAAGGGGCGAGCGTGCTCAGCACCGCGCGTTACTCGATCAAGTATCCTGGTACTCGGGCACCATGCTCGAGTCTCCACCCCACATGTTTCGCAGTTGATTATCAGCTACTAAAAATGCGGAGATTACCTGCTAATAATGGTAATGCCATAGCCATGATGGCTACTGGCATTATTGTGACTGGCTGGCCGTATAGCATCATTGGGTCTATACTTGTAGAACCCATGCACTGTACACAGAAATAGTGTAGTGGGTTTCTACTGGATAAGGGACAGTGTATTATAACGTTGCGTACTTGCTAGTGCAACATTAAACCAACAGTCCTTTTCAGGACTAGTTCAAATAGATTTTATGTTATGATAATATCACTCTTAGCAATAATTAGTGTAGAGTTAGTTTCTACAGTAAGGATGTTGTATTAGAGGCATTTAGGCAATGTTCCTTGCCTTACAGATCTTGCTACCACATACATCCAACAGTCCTTCTCAGGGCAATTTACTTACATTCTATTTTCTGATAATATGACTCTTAGCTGTAATTAGTGCAGGGTTAGTTTCTGGAGTATGGATAGTGTATTATAGGCATTTAGGCAAGGTTCTTTGCCTTACAGATCTTGCTGCCACATACATCCAACAGTCCTTTTCAGGGCTATTTACATACATTCTATTCTCTAATAATACGATTCTTAGCTATAATTAGTATAGTGTTAGTTTCTAGAGTAGGGATATTGTATTAGTGGCATTTAGGAAGGGTTCATTGCCTTATAAATATTGCTGCCCCGTTCATCCAACAGTCCTTTTCAGGGCCATTTATATACATTCTATTCTCTAATAATTTGGCTCTTAGCTGTAATTAGTGCAAGGTTAGTTTCTGAGTTTCTGGAGTATGGATAGTGTATTAGATACATTTAGGCAGAGTTCCTTGCCTTACAGATCTTGCTGCCACATACATCCAACAGTCCTTTTGAGGGCTATTTACATACATTACATTCTATTCTCTAATAATACTGCTCTTAGCTATACATGGAAATACAGTCATATGAAAAAGTTTGGGCACCCCTATTAATGTTAACCTTTTTTCTTTATAACAATTTGGGTTTTTGCAACAGCTATTTCAGTTTCAAATATCTAATAACTGATGGACTGAGTAATATTTCTGGACTGAAATGAGGTTTATTGTACTAACAGAAAATGTGCAATCCGCATTTAAACAAAATTTGGTACAAAGTATGGGCACCTCAACATAAAAGCAACATTAATATTTTGTAGATCCTCCTTTTGCAAAAATCACAGCCTCTAGTCACTTCCTGTAGCTTTTAATGTGTTCCTGGATGAAGGTATATTTGACCATTCCTGTTTACAAAAAAATTCCAGTTCAGTTAAGTTTGATGGTCGCCGAGCATGGACAGCACGCTTCAGATCATCCCACAGAATTTCAATGATATTCAGGTCTGGGAACTGGGATGGCCATTCCAGAACATTGTAATTGTTCCTCTGCATGAATGCCTGAGTAGATTTGGAGAGGTGTTTTGGATCATTGTCTTGCTGAAATATCCATCCCCTGCGTAACTTCAACTTCGTCACTGATTCTTGCACATTATTGTCAAGAATCTGCTGATACTGAGTTGAATCCATGCGACCCTCAACTTTAACAAGATTCCCGGTGCCGGCATTGGCCACACAGCCCCAAAGTATGATGGAACCTCCACCAAATTTTACTGTGGGTAGCAAGTGCTTTTCTTGGAATGCCGTGTTTTTTTGCCTCCATGCATAACGCCTTTTTGTATGACCAAACAACTCAATCTTTGTTTCATCAGTCCACAGGCCCTTCTTCCAAAATGTAACTGGCTTGTCCAAATGTGCTTTTGCATACCTCAGGCGACTCTGTTTGTGGCGTGCTTGCAGAAATGGCTTCTTTCGCATCACTCTCCCATACAGCTTCTCCTTGTGCAACGTGCGCTGTATTGTTGACCGATGCACATTGACACCATCTGCAGCAAGATGATGCTGCAGGTCTTTGGAGGTGGTCTGTGGATTTTCCTTGACTTTTCTCACCATTCTTCTTCTCTGCCTTTCTGATATTTTTCTTGGCCTGCCACTTCTGGGCTTAACAAGAACTGTACCTGTGTTATTCCATTTCCTTACTATGTTCCTCACAGTGGAAACTGACAGTTTAAATCTCTGAGACAACTTTTTGTATCCTTCCCCTGAACAACTATGTTGAATAATCTTTGTTTTCAGATCATTTGAGAGTTGTTTTGAGGAGCCCATGATGCCACTTTTCATAGGAGATTCAAATAGGAGAACAACTTGCAAGTGGCCACCTTAAATACCTTTTCTCATGATTGGATACACCTGCCTATGAAGTTCAAACCAATTTAGTGCTTCAGTAAGTCAGTAAAAAGTAGTTAGGAGTGTTCAAATCAAGAAATTGATAAGGGTGCCCATACTTTTGCACCAGTCAAATTTTGTTTAAATGCGGATTGCACATTTTCTGTTAGTACAATAAACCTCATTTCAATCCAGAAATATTACTCAGTCCATCAGTTATTAGATATATGGAATTGAAATAGCTGTTGCAAAAACCCAAATTGTTATTAAGAAAAAAGGTCAACATTAATAGGGGTGCCCAAACTTTTTCATATGACTGTAGTGTAGTGCATTTCTACTGAATAAGGGACACTGTATTCCAGCATCTCAGTACTTGCTGGTGCAACATTAAACCAACAGTCCTTTTCAGGACTAATTCAAATAGATTTTATTTTATAATAATATCACACTTAGCTATAATTAGTGTAGGGTTAGCTTCTAATAGTAGGGATATTGTATTAGAGGCTTTTAGGCAGGGTTCCTTGCTTTACAGATCTTGCTGCCACGTTCATCCAACAGTCCTTTTCAGGGCCATTTACATACATTCTATTCTCTAATAATATGGCTCTTAGCTGTAATTAGTGCAGGGTTAGTTTATGGAGTATGGATAAGTGTATTAGAGGCATTTAGATTGGGTCCATTGCAGGACAGTCCTTGGTGCTACCACGTACAAGCAAAAGTCCTTTCAGAGCTAATTTACATATATTCTGGTCTCTAATCATAATGCTCTGAGTCTGCAATTTTCTTCTAGATAAAGAATAGTGTACTATATGCATTGCATTGCTGCTGCCACATACAACAAGCAGTCCTTTTCAGGACTAATTTAAATATATTGTAGTCTCCAATAACACCGCTCTTATCTACGTACATAATTTAAAATGTGCAAAGACTGTGATAAAGGATGTGGAAATGGATGTCTCGCTGATTGTGGTTCACACAAAGGTCTTGGCCGTGGGTTACATAGCACACTGGGCCTACTGCCGGAGATCACAACAAAACACACATCATCTAGACCAGGGGTCTCAAACACGCGGGCCGCATGCGGCCCCTCAGGCTGCTTCGTGCAGCCCCCAGGCCCGTGCCCCTGTGCACTATCGCAGAAGGTGCAGGGTCAGTATCCTCTGTCTGCGCTTTATGTCAGATGAATGTATTGCAGGCGCTGCGCTCTCGCGCCGGCAATACAATCATCTGACATAAATCACTGACAGTGGCTGCGGTCCCTGCACCGGCCGCGATAGTGAACAGGGGCACGGGCCTGGGGGCCGCACGAAGCAGAGATGAGGAAGCCGAGGGAACGCGGGACAGGTGAGAAGAATGGTGTTTGTTTTTTTGTGTGTGTATGTGAAGCATGGCACATTAACCCTTTAGCGACCTATGACGTACGGGGTACGTCATGGCTCCTTGGTACGTAAGGACCCATGATGTATCCAGTACGTCATGGCGAGATCGTGGTCCCGGTGGCTGCGATCGCTTTGCAAATACCTTAGATTCGGGGAGGAGGGGACCTCTGTCTAACCTCAGGAGGGGTCGTGTCTCTTCCCCGGACCTACGGAGGCTGTGATTGGCTGAAGAACGCCGCTCAGCCAATCACAGCCACTGTAATGTTTCAGCCATTGAAAATGGCTGAAACATTGAAATCCAGCCATGACCAGTGAAGCTGTAGCACCGATCATTGGCTGGAGCTGGGTGATGTCTGTTTCACCCGCCCCCAGCTCTGATTGGAGAGACCGGCCTTCTGACCGATCTCTCCAATCACTGTGGATCTGGTGTCGGAGACCGCCCCCTCACCTTCACTCCTGCGTCTGTGGATTCGGAAGCTGAGGACTGGAGAGTGATCGGTAAGTTATAGCCACTGCCCCCTTTAACCCGCCGCTGCATCACCCATGCTCTCACCAACAGAGTTATTGGAAAGGTCCACTTAACCACTGACATGTGGACAAGTGCTTGTAGTCAGGGATGCTACATTTCCCTGACAGCATACTGAGTGAACCTGGCTAAGACCGGAACCGAGTTGGAGCCTTGGATGGTTCATGTGCTTCCAATACCTAAAATTGTGGTCCCTAGTTCCATCAAGGTTTCCCCCACATCCTACATCAGTTCCTGCACCCCTCCTCCATCTCATCCTCCATCTTTGAATTGTTGCCCGTATAAGTCAGAAGCTGTAAGGACTGTAGCACTGCCTTGATGAAGCAGCAGTGGGCTCTGCTGAAACAATTTTCTTTAGGCCCTCTGCCAGGGTGTGCTGCGATCCCTCCTTTAAATTTTTCCTAGGCCTTGCACTGAGTGCATAAGCTTTAGCAGTGTAAGAGTCCCACTGGTTTTAAAATTCTCTCTCTAGACATGAGTCTCTTCAAAAATGGCCATGGACAGAGGCTCACATGCACTTCATGAGTGTTCCCTGCTTTGTAAAGGCCTCTCACTAAACGCATAGGGTTTCCCATAGCCTTTGCCTGTTTGGTAGTCAGAATGTTTTTGACCTTGCCTCGCACCTGCGCATTACAGTACTTTGAGCTGCTCTCAGCAAGGCAGATCAAAGTACACCTGAGCAGGACAGTAATGCCGGCTTGTGTGGATGACGTACGATGTGTCATACACACTGGGCTGGGAAGAAGGAGGAAGCAATCGCAGCACAGATGAGGTGCTGAACCAGCAAGCTGCAACGCCCATTGGACTGGATTGCCCCCTAGGTGAGAATTCTTAGGCTAAGAACGCACTTTGCGTTCTCCTACTTGCAGTTCTAAACGCATGTTTTGGGCTTAATTGATTTGACCAAAGTTGCCTTTTTCTGAACTTTAGCGCTGAAAACGCATGCGTATTTACCGCGTTTTAGATGCTTTTTCAGCGCTGTTTACATGCGTTTCCACCTGCGTTTAGACAGATATGTTTTGAACATCAAGATACTGCTTAAGAAAGTTTAAACAGTCAAACAGAATGAAAAAAGAGAAAAAAAAGGATCAAATCTATATTAAGGGGAATAATAATGAAAATAGATATATTTCATAAAATTATAGCGGTAATATACATTTTATCGCTAAAATAGCAATAAATGCATATTTTTCTTAAATTTAATTGTCGGATTATGTGTGTGTGTAAAGGGACATATCAAATCATTATTTTGATGTCTAAGAAGCATGCGTTTTGGTAGTCCAAAACGCATGTTTTCTGCACTGAAAAAGCAGGTAAAACGCAGGAATTTGAAGCAATCTTGGTTTTTGCCATTTCTCATTGACTTCAATGTTAGCAAAACACACCCAAAATGGCAAAAACGACTGACATGCTGCTTCTTTGAACGCATGGCTTTTGCCACAAAATATGCAAATTAAACGCAGCGTTTAGAAACGCAAAGTGCGGTCTGAAAATCACCATTTTCCATTGACTTTGCTGGAAAATCAAAACGCATGCCTTTTGGCATGAAAAAGGTGCTTCTCCAAAAAGACCTAAAAAGCACCTGAAACGCAGGTAAAAATGCAAAGTGAGTTCTTAGCCTTAAGGTGTTTTATACATTTTACAGAGTGGCCTGGGCCCTTATATACAGTATTCTAGAATACTGTATATAAGAGCTCAGTGGTGGTGGCCGCAGCTTATAGTCACCAAATCTGATGACAGGTTCCCTTTAAACTTCTATCACCTAAAACAACATTTGTTCTTCTTTTCTGTAATATTGTCTTACAGTTTCAGCACAATGTAAAATAATTATCTCACTACAGGACTATACTAAAGGCCCCGTCACACTAAGCAACATCGCTAGCAACATCGCTGCTAACGAACAACTTTTGTGACGTTGCTAGCGATGTTGCTGTGTGTGACATCCAGCAACAACCTGGCCCCTGCTGTGAGGTCGTTGGTTGTTGCTGAATGTCCTGGGCCATTTTTTAGTTGTTGCTGTCCTGCTGTGAAGCACAGATCGCTGTGTGTGACAGCGAGACAGCAACAACTAAATGTGCAGGCAGCAGGAGCCGGCTTCTGCAGAGGCTGGTAACCAATGTAAACATCGGGTAACCAAGAAGCCCTGTCCTTGGTTACCCGATATTTACCTTTGATACCAGACTCAGCCGCTCTCACTGCCTGTGCTGCCGGCTCCTGCTCTGTGCACATGTAGCTGCAGGACACATCGGGTTAATTAACCCGATGTGTGCTGTAGCTAGGAGAGCAAGGAGCCAGCGCTAAGCAGTGTGCGCTGCTCCCTGCTCTGTGCACATTAGCTGCAGCACACATCAGGTAATTAACCCGATGTGTGCTGTAACTAGGAGAGCAAGGAGCCAGCGCTCAGTGTGCGCTGCTCCCTGCTCTCTGCACGTGTGGCTGGACACTGGTTGCTGGTGAGCTCACCAGCAACTCGTGTAGCCACGCTCCAGCGATCCCTGCCAGGTCAGGTTGCTGGTGGGATCGCTGGAGCGTCGCAGTGTGACAGCTCACCAGCAACCTCCTAGCAACTTACCAGCGATCCCTATCGTTGTTGGGATCGCTGGTAAGTTGCTTAGTGTGACTGGACCTTAAGGGAAACCAAACCATTTATCAATTCTAGAGAGTGGAAAATAGAAGCTTCATACCATATTAATTCAAAATACATTTAGCTGTATATAACCTGGGGATCCATGGCCAGACCTCTAGGGTTTCATGCATTTCGTCCCCTCTGGCACTGTCTGGCTATAATATGGTAGGTGCTAAACTGCAGCATATTAACCTCACAAAACAATGATAACAATAACAAAAGTTTTATTATTTTGGAACTGTAATATCACACGTGACATATATGCAAGTATTATATGGTCTCTTTAAGATATCACTATTGGATTCTGCATATTATTGAGGCATTATATACCGTAAATCCACATTTTAAATCCTGATGGATTCCATTGAATGAAAAATAGGGAAGATGTTACTGTGACGCCCCTGGACTATCAGGTTGTCACAGGGTACTGCACAAGCTGCCCTTCCGTGCAGTATTCTACCTCCTTCTTGGTTCTGGGTCCCTATCTAATAGTGTTGCCTCCAACAGCAAATCAAATCCTAGATACATCCTGCACCACACCCACCAGGCACACCAGTGGACGGCTTGAGTGGAATAGAGTCGCCCACCTGGGGGGTCAGGGAGGGGAGGTGAGGTGTGTAGTCAGTAGTAGTAGTAGTAGTGAGTAGGAGTGGAGAGTAGAGAGAAGCCCTTGAGCTGTGAGGAGCCCAGAGGAGGTCAGGAGCGGTGGCTCTTAGAGAAACTGTCTAGGTTGCAGACGATGGTCTTGGCCTAGATGAGTCAGACCCCTGGTCGCAGGGGATTGTGGAAAGGGGCCTGAATCTGTCGAGGAGGGCAGCCGGCAGCCTAGCACTGTCACCGGTCCGGGACCGAAGGCACGACGGGGTACACGGACCCTAGGTCGGAGAGTAGCTTCAGGCAACCCGACAATTCACCTGAGGATAACGGAGCCTTTATGATCTGTTCCCACCCACTCCAGAATCAGGGCATTAGCGCAACGAGGGGGACAGGACTTTTCCAACTCAAAACGGTCCAGAAAATCCCAAGCGTGAGACCTGAGAGCAAGCTCCCACTCTTAGCCACAGTGGGGAGCGGGGCCCAGCAAGTTCCATACTACTGGGCCACCATGTTAAAGTTAAACTTAGTGCCAGGAGGCAGGTCACGGATCACCAGGCAACACTATAGGGGACGGGACCCGGACGAACTCCCCTCAGCGGCAGCGGTACCCAGAGAATTGGTTTCCAGCGTCTGCTTATGAACTAAGTGAATACGAGAGTAACTCCTAGATCCCACGGCACCCCCACTCCGAGTCCCGGGGCATTCCCCTACCCGTGGAGGGCTACGACACCTTGCTGCCCCACTTCATCACCCCGGGTACTCCCAACGGCAGCGGCGGTACTCCCCAAATTACCGTATACCACGGATGGCGTCACGAACTATATATCAACTCCCTGTAAATACTCCTTTCATTTGAGTGGCCGCACGACCCCCGAGTCCGGAGACCCTCGAACCACAGCGAACCCCGATCCGAGCAGCTCAGCTGCTGCCACGGGGGCGGCACATTACGGTAGTCATGGGTACCAAAATTTTGGTAGCCAGAGTTCTTATATGCAGTTTTCTTGAAGATCAAATTACCAGAACCCCAAGTAGAAACATAAAATCGGTGTGTGAACAGATCAATGTTTCATAAAACGAGTAAAAATCCTATAATATCTCTGGCAATGGTTATCGGTTCTAGTCAGGCAAAATCTAGTTAGATAATTAAACAATAGTAATATAGTTTTTCAGTCATCATTTTCTGCATCTCCAATGGACAATTATAATACAAGAACAATGTAATAATGAGTATAAATGTCGAGCAAAAATAAATCTATAAAGGCAGTCTGTTATCAGTAGACCCCTTTAAATGTAAGGCATCTATTTCCTGTATGCTGTACCCCAGGACCACATGGCCACATCCACAGCACTAGTGGATTAGTATTTTTAATAGTCATTTCTCAAATAGTTTTGTATTTCCATGTCCTTCCAATGTATATTAATGACAACAAAGTAATAAAGAACTCCCATAGTGAAAAAATATATATTTGCATCAATAAATTATATATTTTGCCTGATCATGCCTATTCCCACTGATTCAACGTATTACATTAGTGTTCTTATAAGTCTCCTGCAGTGATATAAATTGAGTCCTTCACAGACTGAGCACAATGACACCGATCTGTGTCCAATACTTGCTGCAGCTAATTATTCTTATAGATTTGACAAGTTTAGAAGACAACTAAAGTTTTTACCGGCTGACTTAATTTCATCCAGTTATACAGTCCATTTTGATGGCAAGATATCTAGCAAGTTTATAGAGAGGTTTATAGTACTATGTAGTGAACTATGCTCCTACAAGGGTATAAACATGTTTATTACATGGTATATCATAGGGTAAGTTTAAAAGAGATAAATGTTCTGGATCATTGTCATGTTGGAAAAGTACACATCTACCTCAGGCATGGAGTGATGGAAGCTTCTTTTCTTTCAATGCAGAGCAGTTAATCTGGGAATTCATGATACCACCAATGAAATCTAGCTTGGTGACATAAGCAGCACTCCTACAGCTACACATAAGGACACTGTCACCACCATGTTTTACTTTAGCCACCCTTGGTAGGCGTGCATTTTTTCTAAATGCAAGGTGCCTACAGTGAAACATGGTGGTGGTAGTGTGCTTATGTGGGGCTGTATGAGTGATCCTGATGTTGAGGAGCTATATTTCATTGATTTTATCATGAATTCATAGATTTACTACTCTGTATTAAAAGAGAAGATGTTACCATCACTTCGTGCCCTTAGTAGATGTGCACTTTTCCAACATGACAATGATCCAAAACACACATCTGTTACAGTTATGAAGAACCTGGTGAAAGTGATTTATTGGCCAAATATGTCTCCTGATTTAAACCCTATTGAACACAAATGGAGAATACCTGAAGTGACAACTTGAGCATCACTCTCAATCAAGCATCCAGGCTCTCAAAAAGGTCGATTTAAAAGAACAGAAAAATATGGAAGTTGCATTATGTCATGAACATGTTCCTTCCATGCCTTGAAGACATAATCTGTCCTTAAAAATTGTGGAGGTCATACAAAATACTAGATGTGGTAAGTGCATTTAATGACTGATACATGCTCCTTGTGGTGTGGGTAGCATGTATCCACTGTCAGATTCTCTTTAAGAACTGTATTTTCAAGGTTATATTGGCCGATCCATATACTGTATGTGAATGTCATACTTTAGGATACATTCACAGTGGAGCTATAGACACACGCCATCCAAAGTGCAGGCAATATAGATCTCCATATTTTACACAGGTAATTCTTTCTTAAAATCCTTTTTTGGTGATAGAATTTAAATGTAGTGCATATACTGTAGGAATGATAATGACTTAATACTGATATACAGTTAGGTCCAGAAATATTTGGACAGTGACACAATTTTTGCGAGTTGGGCTCTGAATGCCACCACAATGGATTTGAAATGAAACCTCTACAACAGAATTCAAGTGCAGATTGTAACGTTTAATTTGAAGGTTTGAACAAAAATATCTGATAGAAATTGTAGGAATTGTACACATTTCTTTACAAAAACTCCACATTTTAGGAGGTCAAAAGTAATTGGACAAATAAACCAAACCCAAACAAAATATTTTTATTTTCAATATTTTGTTGCGAATCCTTTGGAGGCAATCACTGCCTTAAGTCTGGAACCCATGGATATCACCAAACGCTGGGTTTCCTCCTTCTTAATGCTTTGCCAGGCCTTTACAGCCGCAGCCTTCAGGTCTTGCTTGTTTGTGGGTCTTTCCGTCTTAAGTCTGGATTTGAGCAAGTGAAATGCATGCTCAATTGGGTTAAGATCTGGTGATTGACTTGGCCATTGCAGAATGTTCCACTTTTTTGCACTCATGAACTCCTGGGTAGCTTTGCCTGTATGCTTGGGGTCATTGTCCATCTGTACTATGAAGCGCCGTCCGATCAACTTTGCGGCATTTGGCTGAATCTGGGCTGAAAGTATATCCCGGTACACTTCAGAATTCATCTGGCTACTCTTGTCTGCTGTTATGTCATCAATAAACACAAGTGACCCAGTGCCATTGAAAGCCATGCATGCCCATGCCATCACGTTGCCTCCACCATGTTTTACAGAGGATGTGGTGTGCATTGGATCATGTGCCGTTCCCTTTCTTCTCCAAACTTTTTTCTTCCCATCATTCTGGTACAGGTTGATCTTTGTCTCATCTGTCCATAGAATACTTTTCCAGAACTGAGCTGGCTTCATGAGGTGTTTTTCAGCAAATTTAACTCTGGCCTGCCTATTTTTGGAATTGATGAATGGTTTGTATCTAGATGTGAACCCTTTGTATTTACTTTCATGGAGTCTTCTCTTTACTGTTGACTTAGAGACAGATACACCTACTTCACTGAGAGTGTTCTGGACTTCAGTTGATGTTGGGAACGGGTTCTTCTTCACCAAAGAAAGTATGCGGCGATCATCCACCACTGTTGTCATCCGTGGACGCCCAGGCCTTTTTGAGTTCCCAAGCTCACCAGTCAATTCCTTTTTTCTCAGAATGTACCCGACTGTTGATTTTGCTACTCCAAGCATGTCTGCTATCTCTCTGATGGATTTTTTCTTTTTTTTCAGCCTCAGGATGTTCTGCTTCAACTCAATTGAGAGTTCCTTAGACCGCATGTTGTCTGGTCACAGCAACAGCTTCCAAATGCAAAACCACACACCTGTAATCAACCCCAGACCTTTTAACTACTTCATTGATTACAGGTTAATGAGGGAGACGCCTTCAGAGTTAATTGCAGCCCTTAGAGTCCCTTGTCCAATTACTTTTGGTCCCTTGAAAAAGAGGAGGCTATGCATTACAGAGCTATGATTCCTAAACCCTTTCTCCGATTTGGATGTGAAAACTCTCATATTGCAGCTGGGAGTGTGCACTTTCAGCCCATATTATATATATAATTGTATTTCTGAACATGTTTTTGTAAACAGCTAAAATAACAAAACTTGTTTCACTGTCCAAATATTTCTGGACCTAACTGTATACAACTTATAGTCTAAACTATGCATTTTGTAAGCTAATAAGAAATATATTACTGCAAAAATTCCATAAAATATATTTACTACTGAATGGAATTAAAATGTAATATTTAATGTGGATAATTAAATATAATGAAAAATAATTATAATATATGAATAGCATGAAAGAACTCAGACCAATAAGACCAAATCAATTAAATAGGAAAATATTTTTAGTAAAAATATAAATAATGCACATTAAGAAAGCAAAAATTTACTAAAGAATTTTGTAGCAATCACATCCCTGCATGCAACCGAACACACTGCAAGATAAAGAAAAACATCAAAGCAATAAATCACAATAAATGACTTAAAGGGAATTTGTCAGCAGGTTCTTGCAACCTCATCCGTGAGCAGCATAATGTAGAGAAAGAGACCCTAATTCTAACGGCATATAACTTAGTTTACTGGGTTCATCAGTTGGGACACAATTAGAGTTTTTAGATTTAGCCATACAGCAGAGCTGGGAAAACTTCCCCTGACCACACCAGACTCTTTGTGTACAATGTCTATAGACAGTGAGGTGTTTATCAAAGGTGGAGGAGGTTTGGTTAGACTAGAGTGGTCCAGGCAATGATAATCCCAGATGATAAATCTTTCCCTTTAAGCAAACAACAGCACACAGGGTAATAAATCACCCATCGTTGAACTCTATGTCTGAGCCTCTATCTCCTGCTGTATGCAGATTACACAGCAAAAACCTGCTAACAGATTCCCTTTAAAGGGATGCTCACACTAGATTTATGCTCGAACCATAGGCAGCATGAATTAGAGCCTGGCTGCATCACCTGTGTGCAGAGAAGCTAGCTGGTGACCACAATGGGTTAAATGGAACCTGTCACCAGAATTTTCGCTATTAAACTAAAAGAATCCCCTTCTGCAGCTCCTGGGCTACATTCTAGAAAGGTTCATCTTGCTACTGGCCCCCCTTTCAGACCTAGATAAACACTTTATAAAATATTACCTTTTGGTATGCTAATGAGGTTTGCTGGCCACGGGGGTGGGCTGTATTTCTTCCGTTATTCCCCCTCCTGCCGCTGTTCGCCATCCTATAGTGTTCATTTACATAGATGAGGCCGCCACCCTCATATTCCGCAGTGCTCCTGAAGTCTCGCGCATGCCCAGTGGCACTATCGCGGGACTGAGCACAGTTCAAATTGAGAGCGCCGGTGATGTTATTGCGCAGGCGCGATATTATGGGCGGTTACTTGGATGACACTGGTGATGACAATGTCATCACCATCGTCATCCAAGTACCCGCCCATAATCTCGCGACTGCGCAATAACATCACCGGCGCTCGCGATTTGAACAGTGCTCAGTCCCACGATAGTGCCACTGGGCATGCGCGAGACTTCAGGAGCACTGCGGAACATGAGGGCGGCGGCCTCATCTATGTAAATGAACACTGGGGGACGGTGAACAGTGGCAGGAGGGGGAATAACGGATGAAATACAGCCCGCCCCCGTGGCCAGCAAACCTCATTAGCATACCAAAAGGTAATATTTTATAAAGTGTTTATTTAGGTCTGAAAGGGGGGCCAGTAGCAAGATGAACCTTTCTAGAATGCAGCCCAGGAGCTGCAGAAGGGGATTCTTTCAGTTTAATAACGAAAATTCTGGTGACAGGTTCCCTTTAATCACGTCTTTTCCTACGTTTTCTGGACAAAACTTCTAAGTGTTTCAGGTTCCTATTCATGCTTCTTGTGGTTCAGGTAGCATGAATTGAGTGGTAGGTTACCTTTAAGATTACAATTATGATATTTTGATGAGTTTTTGATGCTCTGTTTTTTTGCTACATCAAACATGTAAACAGTTCCAGAAAAGTGGATGGAATTTATAAGAAAACTTATAGCCACTGTGCTTCTTTTTTATGCTGCATAAACTGACCTGCGGTGCACTTTTCGAATCAGCAACATGGCATTTTCTCTTGGGGTTACGATGAATTTTCTGCAGATTGTCCCCATACACTTGAAATAGATGCAGAAAATCAGCAGGTAAAAAATGCATATGCATTTTTAGTATGTTTCCATAGTGGAAACGCATCAAAACGCATGTAATCCGCACCGTAAAATGTCAATAAAGTTTTGTCAAAGCCAAATGCCAGGAAGTTTTAAAAACAAGGCAGCTTTATTTAAAGCATAACACAATAAACAGAGCAAAAAAAAAAACAGAGTCAAAAATGGGGAAAAAACACATGCTAAAAAAGGACACAAGAAGACAATAAAAAACGCAAGTAACCTAATTTTAATATACAAAATAGGTGCAGAAATGGTGCCAAAATTCTGTAACATAAAAACTCACCAAAAGCTCAGGGTGGAAACGTAGCCTTAGAAAGTTATTATTACTAGTAAAATAAACTGGAAAGCATTGAAGCCACTGTTTATTGTACACATCATAAATGAAGGCGACAGCACAAACTATTAACTTATCAGAGATATAAGTAACGGAGACCATTTCCACTACCATAGTAGTGAAGGATGATACATTTGCGGTCATATGTTGAATAAAATGTAATGTTCTTTATTATAATATTATGTATTTTGCTTGAGGGTCTTTCTTTTCTCTATAAAAATGTTTTTATTTGGTCCTGTCTAAACTAATCAATGTTGCCTATTCACTCCTTTCCTGCCGGTTTGTTAAATAGCCATCAGTGTCATTGAATGCAGGGCCAGCTCCAGGTTTATGTGGGCTTTAAGCGGGCTTTACACGCAACCACATCACTAACAAGATGTCGTTGGGGTCACGGAATTTGTGACGCACATCCGGCCTCGTTAGCGACATCGTTGCGTGTGACACCGCAGGAACGACCGTTAACGATCAAAAATACTCCCCATATCGTTGATCGTTGTCCAGTCGTTCCTATCACGATTATCGTTGCTGTTGCAGGACACAGGTTGTTGGTCGTTCCTGCGGCAGCACACATCGCTACGTGTGACACCGCAGGAACGAGGAACAACATCATACCTGCGGCCGAACGCAATGATGAAGGAAGGAGGTGGGCGGCATGTTCCGGCCGCTCATCTCCGCCCCTCCGCTTCTATTGGGCGGCCGCTTAGTGAGGCGGTTTGCCAGCCACAGCGACGTCGCTAGGCATGTAAGCATAGTGTGACGGGTGTTAGCAATGTTGTGCGCCACGGGCAGCGATTTGCCCGTGATGCACAACCGACGGGGGCGGGTACGCTCGCTAGCAATATCGCTTGCGATATCACTGCGTGTAAAGCCCGTTTAAGAACTACAGAGTCCGAATGAACCTTTCTTCACTTTTGATTTTCCTTCCACACCTTGCAAGAGCTGAAACCTTTTTACATTTTTGGACAATATGAACTATAGCTTTTATTGATAGCATTATGGAGTCCATACTACTTTCTGTTCTCTTTTTAATCCAGTTTTGAGGAAAAAAAATAGTGCTGCTGTCTTTATTTTTCATTTTAGCGGTCAGTGTGTGCGATACATATTATATGTAGTATGTATTATTTGTCCTCTTAGGGGTCTTGAACCTGCAATCACTTGTACAATACACCGCAATATGTATCAATGCAGTATACTATAATATTACCATTCTCTTATGAAGCCCAGCCAATAGCTGGGCTTCATGGGTGTACAAATGTACCAGACAAGGGGATCTTCAGTAGGCCCCCAACTTCCATGAAAACACTGCAACTTATTTCCTTTATTTCTAACCTTTTAAATGCTGTGGTCAAACTTGAAAATGCCATTCAAGAGGTTAATCTGCTGCAATCCTATTAATTAAGAGATTTATCCAGGAATTTTAAAACTAACTTTACTAACATATCTGGTGATCACCTCTCTCGGTTCTGGCCCCTAATCTATAATGTCCTCCGTCCTTTAATAATGTTCCCTGCCCTGGCCCCAATCTGTGATACTGTCTGCATCCTGATTCCTTTCTTAAATAATGTATCCTGATCTGGCCCCTAACCTGTAATAATCTCCGCGATCCTGGCCCTTGTCCTCTGTTGTCCAGTCATAATATCATCCATCCTGTAATAATGTCCAAAATTCTATAATAATGGCTCCAATCCCGTAATAATTTCCTCTTCTGGCTTCTTCCTGCAACACTGCCCCTCCTCCTGGGTCCATTTCTGTAATGATGTCCCCCATCCTGTAATAATGTCCTCTGTCCTGGCCCCCATCCTATAATTATGTTTTCCATTCGGGCTGTTTCCTGTAATCATGACCTTGTCCTTGCCATTTCCAGTAATAATTTCCTCCATTCTTGCTCTTTCTGTAATTATTATCCTCATGCTGGTCCCTTCCTGTAATAATTTCCCCCTTTCTAGCCCCTATCTTGTAATACATCCCCCATCCTGGCCTCATCCTGTAAAAATGTCCCCCATCTTGGGTCTCTTCTTGTAATTATGTCCCTGTCCTGTGCCCTTTCTGTAATAATGTCCCTCGTCATTCCTTTAATAATGTTGCTCATACTTTAATAATGGCCCCTATCCTGTAATAATGTCCTTTGTCCTGGCCTCCATACTGTAATTATTTCCTCCATCATGGCCCCTCCCTGTAATCATGATCCTTGTTCTGTCGCCTATCTTGTAATAATATCCCACATTATGGCACCATCATACAAAAATGTCCCCCATCTTGGGCCTTTTCCTGTAATAATGTGCCCCCATTCTGGGCTCTTCCTGTTATAATATTCCCTGTTCTGGGTCTCTTCCTGTAATGAAGTCCTCTGTCATGGCCACATCATATATTAATATCCTCAATCCTGGCCCTTTCCTGTAATTATGTCCTCCATCTGGGACCCTTCCTATAATCATAACCCTTTTCCTGGCCATTTCCTGTAATAATGTCCCTTATCTTGGATCCTATTTTGTAATAATAATATAACACTTTGGCCCTATACCATAAAGTGTCCTCTGTCCTGGGTCCCTTCCAGTAATAATGTCCCCCATCGTGACTCCCATCCTGAAATAATGTCCCATGTCCTGGGTTCCTTCCAGTAATAATATCTATTGACCTGGGCCCTTCTTGACATAATATCACCTTTTCTGGGCCCCTTCCTGTTATAATGTTATTGTCCTGGGCACCTTTCTGTAATAATATCTCCTGTCCTTGGCACCATTGTGTGATAATATCACCTGTTCTGGGCCCCCATTCTGTTATAATGACCCTTGTCCTAGGCCCTATCCTGTAATAAAGGTCTCTGTCTTGGGCCCCTTCCTGTCATAATGTCCTTCATCATGAGTCATGTCCTGTTACAATGTCTACTGTCCTGTAATAATGTCCCCCATCCTGGCCCTACCTGTAATAATATCCCCCATTCTGGTGCTCTTCTACAAAATATTTTTAAAAAGTGATTGTTCTCACCTGCCCCTTTTCTTGCTACAATCATGGCCAAAAGTTTTGAGAATGACACCAAAATTATATTTTCACATGATCTATTGCCCTCTGGTTTTTAATTGTGTTTGTCTGATGTTTACATCACATACAGAAATATAATTGCAATCATATTATGAGTACCAAAAGGTTATATTGACAGAATGAGTTAATGCAGCAAGTCAATATTTGCAGTGTTGACCCTTCTTCTTCAGGACCTCTGCAATTCTTCCTGGCATGCTCTCAATCAACTTCTGGACCAAATCCTGACTGATAGCTGTCCATTCTTGCATAAGCAATGCTTGTATTTTGTCAGAATTTGTTGGTTTTTGTTTGTCCACCCGTCTCTTGATGATTGCCGACAAGTTCTCAATGGGATTAAGATCTGGGGAGTTTCCAGGCCATGGACCCAAAATCTCTATGTTTTGTTCCATGAGCCATTTAGTGATCACTTTTGCTTTATGGCAAGGTGCTCCATCATGCTGGAAAAGGCATTGTTGGGCGCCAAACTGCTCTTGGACAGTTGGGAGAAGTTGCTCTTGGAGGACATTCTGGTACCATTCTTTATTCATATTCATGGCTGTGTTTTTAGGCAAGACTGTGAGTGAGCCGATTCCCTTGGCTGAGAAGCAACCCCACACATGAATCGTTTCAGGATGCTTAACAGTTGGCATGAGACAAGACTGGTGGTAGCGCTCACCTCTTCTTCTCCTAATAAGCTGTTTTCCAGATGTCCCAAACATTCGAAAAGGGGATCCATCTGAGAAAATGACTTTACCCCAGTCCTCAGCAGTCCACTCCCTGTACCTTTTGCAGAATATCAGTCGGTCCCTGATGTTTTTTCTGGAGAGAAGTGGCTTCTTTGCTGCCCTCCTTGAAACCAGCCCTTGCTCAAGCAGTCTCCGCCTCACAGTGCGTGCAGAAGCACTCACACCAGCCTGCTGCCATTGCTGAGCTAGCTCGGCACTGCTGGTAGTCCGATCCCGCAGCTGAAACAGTTTTAAGATACGGTCCTGGCGTTTGCTGGTCCTTCTTGGGCGCCCTGGAGCCTTTTTGGCAACAATGGAAGCTCTCTCCTTGAAGTTCTTGATGATGCGATAGATTCTTCAGTGAGGTGCAATCTTTGTAGCTGCGATACTCTTCCCTGTTAGGCCATTTTTTTGCAGAGCAATGATGGCTGCACGTGTTTCTTTAGAGATAACCATGGTTAACTGAAGAGAAACAATGATACCAAGCACCAGCCTCCTTTTAAAGTGTCCAGTGGTGTCATTCTTACTTAATCATGACTGATTGATCGCCAGCCCTGTCCTCATCAACACCCACACCTGTGTTAATGGAACAATCACTTAAACAATGTTAGCTGCTCCCTTTTAAGGCAGGAATGCAATGATGTTGAAATGTGTTTTGGGGGTTAAAGTTCATTTTCTTAGCCAATATTGACTTTGCAAGTAATTGTTGTTAAGCTGATCACTCTTTATGACATTCTGGAGTATATGCAAATTGCCATTAGAAAAACTTAAGCAGTAGACTTTGTAAAAATTAATATTTGTAGCATTCTCAAAACTTCTGGCCATGACTGTACATAGCTGGTGCAAGGGGGTGGGTGGCGCATGACAGTGATGCCATGTGCCACCTGAACCAAGACCATTTGATGACCTCTAATTGGCAGCGACATGAATAGCCATTGCAGTGCAGGGAGCTTACTGCTCCACAATACATTTCCTCTCAAAGTGCATCCGAGGAACCCAGCACTTGGCATGCCCGCTGACTCCAGAGGCCCATAACAGCCTCTGTGATTTTTTGATCGTTACACCCATGGTTTCTGCTATAGTGTAGTGGGATAAGAGTCCTCTTCCCACTGTACCAGTCTGTCTATTGTAACTTGGATATGTATTCTGTATGTAACCCCTTCTCATGTACAGCCCCATGGAATTAATGGTGCTCTATAAATAAATAATAATAATAATAAAAGTGCCTTCCAGTTATTTAAATGTCAGACCGCTAAGATACACTGGCCAACAGTCCTGCATTGAGTCAGACTTTTCCGAATTTGGGGAGATGTCCCAGAAGGTTGATGGTGTGTCCTGGCTTTGGTTGGCTCAGAATCTGCTATTGAGTGGCATGGAGAGAAGAGTGGGCAGGGCAGCAGCTGCTTCTAAAAGCTACAATAAATAATTATTTTGTCCAGTAGGTGGCAGTATCACTATGCTTCTTTCTGCTTGTGTCATAACACCTGAAGCTACAGCCATTGTATGGTTCATCTGCTGTTGAGGAAGGTGTGGTAGGGAGAAGTGTAAAGCATTCCTTCTTAGCTCCTTATAGCCCAGCTGACAATATATATGGACTCCTCTGCAATACTGAAATACTGAGGGGTCTACACACTGGAGGTCAGTTGCTTAGTTTTCTTCGTACTGTTACAGAGAATCTTGTGAAGATGCTGCCTTCCTGTCTTCTGTACTCTTAGTAACGTCACTAAAATCAGTTTATAAAGGGCCCATCTTCCTACTATACAGTTAATAGATAAAGTATGGGGTAAGATCAAACAGGTGAGACAGGTAACCGGGTTCACTAGATATACCCCCATGTGGGACAACCCCAACATTCCGGAATTTTTATCCCTTAAAGAATTTGGACAGTGGAGGAGAATTGGTATCTGGTACATCTCCCAAGTGATGGATGGAAACATATTTAAGACTTTTGAAGTACTGCTAAAAGACTTCCCACTGGGACATAGTATGTTTTATAAATACCTGCAGCTACGTCACGCATTTGAATCGCAGAACAGAATAACACCAATTGTTATACGATCAGATAGTGTAATTAATATATTAGGGACGCAGAAAGGGACGGCAGGATGTATATCGATGGTCTACCGGGGACTTCTGTCCATGTCGGTTGGGAGGCAACAAATTGGGGCATATGCAAGGTGGGTGGAAGATTTGGGAGAAATTGGGGAGGAGAAATGGGAGTCTATTTTGAAATATGTCATCAAAATATCTCTGAGCGAGGCGAAACGGCTATCGCAATTATATGTTATATACAGAGTATATAGAACCCCCGTGTGGATGAAGAAAGTGGGAGTGAGAACGGATTCCAAATGTCCAAAATGTACTGTGGAGGAAGCAGGTATCATGCACATGTGGGAATGCCCGTGTTTACAAGGGTTTTGGATCACAGTGTTAAAATTAATTCAATCAGTGATGCAAGTGGACCTACCCAGAAACCCGCTGGTGTGTGTGCTGGGGTATGTGGATGAAGTGGGGGTGGATGAACAAGTGAAACTTGCAGTGGCACCATTGTTGTATGCAGCAAGGAAACTAATTGCCTTGTATTGGCTATCTGAAAAAGCACCAACACGTAAGGAATATGTTGAAAAAGTGAATATTATTATTTATATGGAGAAAAATGTTTATATTAAAAGGGGAAGGAGAACTCAATATGAGAAGATCTGGAGCAAGTGGCTGGACTTTCCAGGGTTAGCGTCATTTGATCTACTGAAAGATAGGATATTTAGACTATAGGTAGGAAAGGAAAGATCACAGTGGCTGAGAAATAAGGAGGGCAGGTCATTATGTGAATAAAGAGGGATGTAGAGAGTGGAGAGGTGAGACTGTCGACCGGAAGAGGGTGGGGGGAGGGGGGGGGTATGTGTGAAGACTACCCTCACAATTTGTTGTTATGTTTATGAAAGTTTTAAAATGCAATAAAAATGTATCTGATTTAAAAAAAAAATAAAGGGCCCATCTCCCACTTTAAAGCACCTACCACCTACTGTCTCCTTTTATTCCTCCCAAAGAGACTCTGCTATTCACTGTTTCCCTCTGTCTCTCCCCCTCCCCCCCCCCACACACACACACACACACACTCACTCACTCACTCACTCAAACTCACCTTTGTTTCAGTGAAGTCTTCTCTCAGTTTCATGACTATCCTCTTAAAAGAGGAGATCAAGGTATTGGAACAAGCCACTATTAAGCTTAATTCAGGTATTGAAAATATACTCAAGTTGAAATCAGATCCTGATTTTAATAGGCGGGAGAGCCTGTTGCAGGCTTCGGTTGAGAGATATCAGAGCTATTTGAAAGAATGGACGCTCGTACATTTCCAGAGAGACCTGAGAGAATTCTCCACAAATCAGGCCTACCAATTCTGTGTCCTGCCCAAAATCAAAAGGGACTCACATCTCTTCATCAGACCTAGAAGCCTCTCATACAGAGAGAGTCGAGGTTGGTGAGGATCAAAATACAAGAGGGAGACCGAATAAGGGATGGCAGGGAAGAAATGCACAGTCCAGAAAAGATCGAATGGGTTTCAGGTCATGTGGCCTGGAATCAGGTTTTTCATCACTACCCTCATCATCTGGTGGCTCAAGGGCACCATGTTTTTTAGAGCAGGGGATCTCCCGGGTATACAACTTGAGGAGCCAGGTATATTGATTGGGGGTGCCTCTGTGTATAGTCAACTAAACAGGGGCCAAATAATTAATCTATCCTCATACTAATTCAATGAGAAAGAATACAGTATACTCAAAAGGGGTCTCTTTTTGTACCCAAAATAAATTTCAATTGCTTCTACTGGGTAAAAGATGTCCATTTGTTTGGGAGGAAGTTAAAGTGGGGGAAATTTTTCATGGTTAATGATAAAGAGAAGTGTAAAAAGTTGGACCTGATGGAGGAGGATCTGGAAGGCTACCAGTCATTGATAGGTCTCCTCCATGAACAAAAGGAATCTGATTTGAACGGTCTTGGCACTTTTACTAATCTTAGAGGTAAAAGCACCAAGATGCCTCCCCAAGGGGACACTATGAATATAGATATCTTCATGAACCTAGTGAAACGAGATTTGCGTAAAATCTCCCACTGGGGCCATAATGATGATTGTAGTCTGACTGAGGAAGAATCCCTGATATTGCAAGAACTTGAAAGAAATGATGGCTTGATTATCAAGCCCTCTGATAAAGGGGGCAATCTGGTGGTCATGGACCATGGGATATATCTTGGGATGTGCCATCGGATATTAGATGATAGAGATATGTACTGCCCCGCGCTTGGCTGAAGCTCAGCCGCTCAGATCTGTGCTCGTCGGTGGGTGGCTCGAACGCCTCCGGACCCGGGGTCACGTCGCTCTGAAAGGATGCTGGCGCTACGTAGGGGGTTGGTAGGTAGGTTTACGGCCGGGGCCGTGGTTTGAGTTAATTTCGTGACACCACCCACGGGCTGTGGTGAATGTAGACACCACCACTGCTGTTTACTAGGCCCCCGGGGACGGTGTTGCGCAGCCAGGTGTTGACCCCTCCGTGGGTAGGGGGGGATGGTCCCGGGGCCCGATGGTGAGGGTGCGGGCGGATTGGTGTGGTATGGGGCGGTGCGTGGCCCAAAGGCACAGTTGTACTCACTCTGATAGATACACCGGAGTCTCTGGTAAACCAAAAAGATGGTGGTCGGTGCCCGCAGCCGGCTGCGTCTGGTCCCCCACCCGGTTGGTGGTCCCCGCCTTTCTCCTGCACCTTGTTTTGTAGCTGTGGACTGCCTGCGCTTCAGCGACGGGAGTCCGCTCCCCAGCTGTGTGTGTGTCGGGAGAGCCCATTTGCCTGCAGATTCTGGCCCGTAAGATCTCTCTGCCTGAGCGGGGGCTTTCTATCCCCCTCGTTGGGTTGTTGTCTTCAGTCGGGACTTGGTTGGGAAAGGACCTAAGGTCCAGACCTCAATCAGTGAATTAACTTAGTCCGGTAGATTCGGTACCTCATTTCAGGGTCTGAGTACCCACCTGTGTGCTCCGGTTTCCGGTTGGTTCCCCGGTTCGGTAACGGCGGGCCACTACCCTGTCCCGGTCCCTTACGGTTCCACCAGGCCGTCTTCCTGGCTCCTGCAGGCGGCAACCACCATCTGCCGCTTGGCCAAAGGGTGTCCAGGCTACGACCTAGACCCCTGTCAGACGTTTACTCCTCTCCCTTTCACCTCCTAAACTCCTCTCTTTGACTGCTGAACTTGACTGACTTGCAATTCCTGCCTCAGGCCCTCTGAACTCCTCAGTGGGCGTGGCCAACCACCTGGCTCTGCCCCCCTGGTGTGTCCATTAGGCTCTGAGGGAGGTGACCAAAGTTTTAGGTTGGCTGCTGTTACCTTTTTAGGGGGACGGGTGTTTGTGCAAGGGCCTGTCTGTTACTACCTGGCTAGTCCAGGGCGTCACAGATATATGAGGTGCTATCTGTGGACCCTGTGACGGGGTGTACAGCAGAGCAAGGAGAGACAACAGGCCGAGGATGATCCAACAGGTTTACTAACAGGAATACAGGAACAGCACACGACAAGTCCAAATAACACAGATTCAGGGGCACCTCCCGATAATCCAAAGTGCCAGATCACGACATAATAGTCCTTTTCAGAGTCCCAGAAATCCCACACAATCCACTGGACGGCGAGATCTGTTCGCAGAATCAGATCTCGCTCCCTTCCTCTTCAAAGCTCAGCTCCCAACTGCACTTAGAAACAGGAGTGTATTGTCTGAGCTTGTGGGCCCGCCCCTCAAGGATAGGGGTCTATGCAATGGTTGGGCCCACTAGAAGATTCTAGAAGGTTGGCTCCGAGATGTCTACAGGTTTGTGTAGTTGGCGTTATCCACTGCTTACGAAACAATGGGAAGTTCCCCTGGCTGTGTGGACAAGAGATAATTACATTATGGGCCCAGAGACACAGGAGATGGGGGAAGGTATGGTTACTTACATCCCAAGACATTTCAAAGTGTTCAGTAAGTACAACCAAAGGAAAGTTACATCACATCCTGACATAGTATTACAGCAAATACAGTGAGAAGGTAAAATACATCACATGGCATCTTATACAAAAAATATGGGATGGAGAAAAGCACATACATCATGACAATCCCTTTCCCTCCCAACTTGTGTACATACTAGGGACCTCTACAGGTCGCTGGTTAAGTACACGCAGGCATGGCTGACAGGACTCAAGGCTCCTCTTGCATGGACAGTCCATCTGCATTTTGGTGTTGGCTGCCTCTTCTATACTGTATGGTAAAGTTATAGGGCTGCAGAGCTAGGCTCCATCGTAATAAGCGTCCATTGTCCCCAGAGACTCTGTTCAGCCAGGTGAGGGGATTGGGATCAGTAACCACAGTGAATTCTCGCCCATACAGATACGGCCTTAGTTTCCTAAGGGCCCACACTACAGCCAGACATTCTTTTTCAACAGTTGCATAGGCCACTTCTCGGTCCAGCAGTTTCCGGCTGAGATAGGCGATGGGGTGTTCGTCCCCAGCTGCATTCACCTGGCTGAGGACAGCTCCCAGTCCATAAGCAGAGGCGTCCGTTTGCACAATGAATCTCCTCTTGTAGTCTGGAGCAGCCAGGACAGGATCGCAGATCAGAGCGTCCTTCAGCCGGTTAAAAGCCTCATCACAGGCTGAAATCTTAGAATTTGGAGAGGTAAACAAATGGTGGCAAACACACATTTTACTTTGGTTCTAGGTTTATAGATGAGGTTTTTGTGTTATGGTCCAGTTTGGAAAAGAGCTTACATGAGTTTGTCAAGTGTTTGAACATCAATCGGTTGGGACTAAAATTTACCACCGAGATCAATCTCACGAAGCTTTACTTCCTGGATATCAACATCAAGAAGATGGCAGATGGTAGCCTATCTACTAGGACTTACTGTAAATTCACGGACAGTCATCA
This sequence comes from Anomaloglossus baeobatrachus, assembly GCF_048569485.1. NCBI lineage: Eukaryota > Metazoa > Chordata > Amphibia > Anura > Aromobatidae > Anomaloglossus > Anomaloglossus baeobatrachus. Next base: position 547,835,655 of record NC_134356.1, read on the forward strand.
TCCTGGTCCACCTCAAGAGAGGTATACCAAAGGGCCAATACTTGCCCCTGAGGAGGAATTGCTCCACCACTGGCGAGTATAGGGCACAGGCACAGAAGACAAAGAGATGATGAACTGATTTTTGGAAAGAGGGTACCTCGTAAAATTCTATATTCAGCCTGTGAGTATGCTGGTAAACAAGATAGGGGGAAGCTCCTCCATGGTTGTGGAAAGTCTAGGGAAAAGATAATATAATTAGATGGATACAAAAATTTGACTGCCAAAACGAGCGTGTGCTCAATGTCCTTTGGAGACATTGAGACATCTTGACAATGGATCCGGATTTCAAGAGAATGGTTTCTCTTCAACCTTGTGTCACGTATAGAAAGGATCGGTCTCTGAAGGATCATCTAGTGCACAGCTTGTATACTAGACTAGCGCAAGTCAGCACTTGGCTGAATAAGTGTCTACGCAGGTTTTTTCAATATGGTGATTGCAGCTATTGCAGCTCCATGAGGCATTGAAAATCAATAACTAGTGAAACCAATGGAAAATAATTTTTTATAAGAAGTTTTGTAAACTGCAAGACAGCAGGTGTTGTTTAAGTGGTAACATGCTCGTGCCCTATGGACTACATAGCGAAAACCAAGAGGGAGCTGCGGAGGAGGGTAGGGGAACACCTGGGGGATATCCAGAACCATTGTGATACCCCATTGGGGAGTAAGGGGTACTTTTCACACTACGACATCGCAGGTGCGCTGTCGGTGGGGTCAAATTGAAAGTGACGCACATCTGGCGTCGCTGTCGACATCGGAGTATGTGAATCGTTTTTACTACAATTAACGAGCGTAAAAGCATCGAAATCGTATGATCGGTGTAGCGTCGGTCATTTCCATAATTTCGGAAGGACCGATGTTATTCCACGTTCCTGTGGCAGCACACATCGCTGTGTGTGAAGCCGCAGGAGCAAGGAACATCTCCTTACCTGCCTCCACCGGCTATGCGGAAGGAAGGACGTGGGCGGGATGTTTACGTCCCGCTCATCTCCACCCCTCCGCTCCTATTGGCCGCCTGCCGTGTGACGTCGCTGTGACGCCGCATGACCCGCCACCTTAGGAAGGAGGCGGTTCGCCAGCCAGAGCGACGTCACAGGGCAGGTAAGTGCATGTCAAGCTGCCGTAGCGATAATGTTCGCTACGGCAGTTATCACAAGATATTGCAGCTGCGACGGGGGCGGGGACTATCGCGCTCGGCATCGCTACCATCGGCTTGCGATGTCGTAGTGTGCAAAGTACCCATAACATGAATACAATACATAATGGGGATATCTGCCAGGAGTGCTTCCAAGCCATTGAGGTTGTTAGAAAAAACCCAAGAGGGGGCAACCATGACAAAAGTATTCTAAAAAAAAGTCTTGAATGGATCTTTAAAATGGGCTCAGTACAGCCAAAGGGGCTAAATTAGCAGGTCTCCTATGTTTGTTTTCCTTGAATCTGGGATTTGTGAAGGTCTGGTCTAGTTTTTGTTGTATTCAATGCATATTTGAGTCACTTCTATTGACAGTGAAGTGACTCTATATTTATACTCCCCTCAAATATGTTTAATAATATTCAGCAAGTCTTCCCTGAATAGATGGGGTTAATACAGGACCATTGGGTCATCCCTGAATTGAAATATGAGGTGTGCTTTATACTGATGTATGTAGAGGTATGTATATATTTAATGCAGTATGCATCCTAGCAATCTATTGCTTGAACTAGGCTATCCAGCCTCCGATTTGGGGTGCCTATATATGTGCCGCCCCGCTCGCAGCAGCCGAGCTGCTCGGATCTGGACCTTCTGTGGGTGGCTCGAGGGTCTCCGGACCCGGGGGTCTCGTGGTCACTTCGATCAAAAGGGGAAGGGGGGGGTTGTAGTGGTGGATGTAGGATGTATATGCACGGGCTGAGCGGTATTAAGTTCGTGACGCCACCCACGGTATGTGGTGAGGTTGGACACCACCGCTGCAGTGATGGGGCACCCGGGGGAGATGTTATGCAGCAAGTTGTTAACCCCTCCGTGGGCAGGGATGGTGGCCCCGGGACCCGTTGGGCGTTTGGTGCAGGGAGATGGGCGACCGCAGGGTGCTGGTGTACTCACTATTGAAGGAAACACACGAGTCTCTGGTAAACCAAGGTGATGGTGGTCGGTGTCCTCAGCCGGCTGCTTTCTGTTCCCCCACCCGGCTGGTGGTCTGTCTTTCTCCTGCACCTTTGTGAAATGGTGGACTGCCTGTGCTTGCAACTTCAGAAATCCGCTCCCGGCTGGATGTGGCCGAAGGAGCCCTTGCCCGCAGACGCTGGCCCGTGGGATCTCTGAGCCTTGGCGGTGGCCTTCTATCCCCCTCGGTGGGCTGTTGTCTTCTATCGGGACTTTGGGTGTGACAGGACCTCTAGTCCTGGCCTCAATCGGTAAATTAACCGATTCCAGTCGCTTCTGGTCCCGGCTTCAGGGTCCGAGTACCCCCCTGTGTACTCTGGTTTCTGAGTCGGTTCCCTGGGTCGGTACAGGCGGGCCACTACTCTGTCCCGGTCCACCTCGGTTCCACCGAGCCGTCTTCCCGGCTCCTGCAGACGGAGACCGCCGTCTGCCTCCTAGCCAATGGCATCAGGGCTCCTACCCTGGCGCCGCTCAATTTGGGGTATTCGCCTCTACTGGAGCTGCACACAGCTCCAGCCCACACTCCTCTCCAACTTGATCTCTAAACTGATCTGAACTGAACGGTTTACTTTCCAGCCCTGGGCTGTCCAGACTCCTTGGTGGGCATCTTCCAACCGCCTGGTTCCGCCCCTGGTGTGTCCATCTAGCCCTGAGGGGGGTGACTAGGGTTTTGAGGTTGGCTGATGTCACCTGTGAGGGAAAGGTTTAGTGCAGGGGCCTATCTGTAACTACCTGGCCCGGCCAGGGCGTCACATATACATTGTATATTTTGATATATTGTGTGTAACAGATGGCACTTGTGCTTATTGAAGCAATATGCCCATTGAGGCAATAATATGCTGTGTGTATGTCCATTTTGGGAACAGGAGATGATATTCATTTTACATCCCTTAATTAATTTCCCAATGCACTTTTTTACACACTGACAAAGTGAGTGTGAAGTGGTCCTTTAAGTTCACCATATAAATATCTGCGGTGTGTATTACTTATACTAATGAAATTTCTACCTCTTATGTCTGAGTCATTCACATACTGATAGGCTGAATGTTGTATAGTGCTCCATTGGATTTGCACATTGTAGGATGAGAGCATAGTGCGTTCCAGACTGGAACACATGGTATAGTGCATTTCAAGGTGTAGTGCAGATACATGAGATCCAGTGGGCTGCTTGAGCAATTGCTGGGCGCCTGACTTCTGGCTTAAGATTGCAGCGTCTTTGGCGGCATGGCAACAGATGATGTGGTGAGTAGGAGGAGGTTTCTTGAGTATATGCCAGGCGCCTGACATCAGGCTTCTGATTGTAGCATTGCTGGCGGCATGGCAATGGATGATTGCCTTCAGCCTTCCGATGAACTGATTGAGAAATGCGTCAAGGCATTAATTCTTTTATGAAGCATCAGATGGATAAGTAATTTTGGTTTACTCCCCTGATTTTTTGCCCTGATTGTGAAGCACTAGATGCACTTTTTGTAGGCACGGACACTTTTTTTCTCACTATATCTTGCACTGTGAATCAGGGGAGGCTAGGGATAGTCGATGGTGAGTGGAGGCACCATATTGAAAATCTAGGGCGCCTACCTCTGTTATCAGGTAGTGCACAGGAGGGAGGACTTATCATAGGGTGTAAGCACTGTTTTTCCTCCTATTACCTATGCACTAGAAATTTTCTATAAATTGACTTATTGTTTGTGATTTAATAGATGTGTTATATATACGGATTGATTTTTAAATGTGATTAAATAAAGTAAAGTTTTATGAAGGGAATATTTGTTAGCCATGCTTTATGAGCCTTCTGCAGTTTTAGCATACCCATTGTTTCGCTGTAATCCCCAGTTAGAGCCCCTGCCACCCACAGTCTACCTGTGACCATTCCAATAGTACCTGCCACTCATTGTGTTTGTATTGCCATACCAAAAACCCCTGCTACCCACTGTTTCCATCTAATCCCCACCAAAAGCCAATGTCACCTACTGTCTCCTTTGACCCTACCAACTGACCCTGTCACTGTCTCCCTCTGACCCTCCCAAAAGCCTCTGCTATCTACAATATCTCACTAAAAGCCTCTGCCTCTGTCTCCCTATGACTCAATTCCACTCCTTCAAAACATATATTCACCAAGAGGACTTGTCATCCACTTTCTTCTAGTCCTCACCAAGGACCCCATATAAAGGACTCGGTGCAGTTAGGGTACTGGCTTAGCATAAAACAAACATTGCCACAACGTGCTTAGCACTCCACAGTATGCGTGCTTTGTGCTGGCTGTTGTTGGAGTGTAGATTATATGAGGATGAGAGACACACAAGTTCAGAAGGGTGCTAACATGATGTGAGTCCTGGAAGATCTCAACCCTAGAAAAAGATTACAATGGGCATGGAAGCAGCCAAGTGGGACGACGTTATGTGTCTGCTTTGGCTGAAAAACTAAAAATAAATCACATTGTAAAAGGGAACCCCATCCGTAAACACATTTTTTTTTACTATTTTTAAAACTGTGTAGGATGTCTGATAATTTTGATACTTTTTCTAATTAGCAGTGGACCTTGTTTTTTCATTGTCTGAGAGAAAGCAGCCTAAAGGCCACTTTACACGCAACAAATAAGGAATAACGTTTGGAACACCATTCTAAGTCTGAACTGGGTGCAAAAACCTAAAAAACATCACTATGGGGAAATAAGGTATGCACACCAGTGACTATGTAAGGGGAATACATGAAATAGCAGAAACTGCTGTGTGAATACTGACTTGAAAAATCCAATAGCTATATGTAAGAGTGAAAATGTGAAAAATGGAATCTGCATTACTGCCATGAACATATGAATCAAGAGAAATTTAGCTACTGAATTGATCAATGCAATAGAGCCCCAATAGAGCTAAATTTCTCTTGATTCATATGTTCATGGCAGTAATGCAGATTCCATTTTTCACATTTTCACTCTTACATATAGCTATTGGATTTTTCAAGTCAGTATTCACACAGCAGTTTCTGCTATTCCATGTATTCCCCTTACATAGTCACTGGTGTGCATACCTTATCTCCCCATAGTGATGTTTTTTAGGTTTTTGCACCCAGTTCAGACTTAGAATGGTGTTCCAAACGTTATTCCTTATTTGTTAGTAGTTTTTCGTTTGTGAACCCTCCCCAACCACACCTATTGCCAATCCATATCATACGCATAAATAGCCTGGGTCTAAGCTTCCCATACACGGTAAGTTTTTTAACTGCATGAGAGGACACACACAAGCTAGGGACCCCAACGTAGAGAAATACTTTGGCGTAGTGTTGGGGCTCTATTGCATTGATCAATTCAGTAGCTAAATATCTCTTGATTCATATGTTCATGGCAGTAATGCAGATTTCATTTTTCACATTTTCACTCTTACATATAGCTATTGGATTTTTCAAGTCAGTATGCACGCAGCAGTTTCTGCTATTTCATGTATTCCCCTTACATAGTCACTGGTGTGCATACCTTATCTCCCCATACTTTACACGCAACGACATCGCTAACGAGATGACGTTGGGGTCACGGAATTCGTGACGAACATCCGGCCTCATTAGTGGCGTCGTTGCGTGTGAAACATACGAACGACCGCTAACTATCAAAAATACTCACCATATCGTTGATCGTTGACACGTCGTTCTAATCTCAAATATCGTTGCTGCTGCAGGTACAATGTTGTTCGTCGTTCCTGTGGTAGCACACATCGCTATGTATGACACCGCAGGAACGTGGAACAACCTTGTACCAGCGGCTGCTGGCAATGCGGAAGGAAGGAAGGAGGTGGGCGGGATATTCCGGCCGCTCATCTCCGCTTCAATTGGTCGGCCGCTTAATGACGCCGCTGTGATGCTGAACGAACCTCTCCCTTAGGAAGGAGGCGGTTCGCCGGCAACAGTGACGTCGCTAGGCAGGTAAGTATGTGTGACGGGTGTTAGAGATGTTGTGCGCCACGGGCAGCAATTTGCCCGTGATGCACAAGCGACGGGGGCGGGTGCTTTCACTAGCGACATCAATGTCGCTGTATGTAAAGTGGCCTTTAGTTTTCTTTTTCACTTTTTGTCTATATCTTTGTAATTTTCTTTATGTCAGATGTTAATTCAGCCTGTGGAGCGCGATATAATATATTGGTTCTCTATAAATAAAAGATAATAATGAGTAATGACAGTTAAAGTAGTCCAATATAAAAAAGAAAAGCGCTTCACAGAAAGCAAGGGATCAGCAGGTACTTTTGAATTCTAAAACACAAATGGAGGGGGTTTACAGATCAATTTTCTAACCCTAGAATTGAGGAGGAACAATTGCACCACATAGAAAATGTAATTTCAGTTTTGATAAGCATGGTGCTGCTTGTAAGCTCTGAAGTTGACCCAGTTTCATAGATGTTTATGCTGTCAGGCAGTCCCCTATTGTATTAAATAAAATCTTTAGTAAATGACTTGTTTTGACAGTCGCCTAAAAATACAAAAGTAACAACAGCTCTATGGACGGAAAAATATCACAAACATATATGTTCTGCTAGGCCTTATGGTGAAAGAATTAAAAGAGATACTAAGAAGAATGCTTTTCTCCTGCCATCTAGTGTTTAGTAAGTGCATTTTGTGTAGTGATAGAAATTGCGTACTGTTATATATAAAATTGGTGGTCCTCATAACAGACTCTATAAGCATTTTTTTGGTCTTAATTCTGTGATCTGTTTGAATGGACACATAGCCATGTATCAAAGTTCAATTGATACATTAAGAAGAAAAACTAAATAAACCCTTTGAAAATGGCCTGTACCTTTTTGGCATGGATTACAAATAAAATAACATCTGATTATCTAGAGCCACAATGATAAGCAAACACCAAATAAGTAAACTAATAACACACAAGCTTGTACTGTTCTTGTATTTTATTGAGAACAATGAGCAAACATTTATAGAGCTGGGAGAAAAGCGAATACACTGCAATTTTTACATACCAGTCCCGAATCTGTGCTTTTCCTCTCTCACACCTGTATGCTGGACTCCGTTGTTGTGCTCCACGTTGGACTTTGCAGATGGCCTAACGTGATCCTTGTCTGCCTGCCTGGCCCTGTATATGTGGCATCCTTGAGGCTTCAGGCGCCACACAGTATTGCATCTGTCTTAGGCTACATGCGCACGCTGCTTCTTTTTCGTGTTCACAAACTGCAGCCAAAACTGCACCTTGTCAGAGAGAGCCTGGAAATGTCACAAAAAATGTAGGTGCTTTTTTGGTGCATTTTTGCTGCTTTTTTGGTGCGTTTTTGGCTGCAGTTTTGTCAACAATTGTTTCATGTATTTTTCAGTTCAAACAAGCCCATAAAGCTTGTTGAATTGAAAAAAAAAAAATTAGAAATAAATAAATAATTAAAAAAAAACTGGCGTGCAGTCCCCCCCAATTTTAATGCCAGCCAGATAAAGCCATACGGCTGAAGGCTGGTATTCTCAGGATGGGGAGCCCCACGTTATGGGGAGCCCCCCAGCCTAACAATATCAGTCTGGGGGATGATCAAAAGAAATCGGGTTAAATGCTGCGCTAAAAACCACAATCCAAAGATATATCGTGAATTCCTTTTCTTTATTTTCACAGGTCAACGCGTTTCAAAGGCATCTCCACCTTCTTCATCAGGACAAAAGTCAGAAAGGAACAGATGCTGTTCCTTTCTGACTTTTGTCCTGATGAAGAAGGTGGAGATGCCTTTGAAACGCGTTGACCTGTGAAAATAAAGAAAAGGAATTCACGATATATCTTTGGATTGTGGTTTTTAGCGCAGCATTTAACCCGATTTCTTTTGATCATCCCCCATCCTGTTGCAATATCGGGGCTGCAGCTGACCACTTTTGTATTCATTTATTCCATGCTGACAAGGAGTTGTGCCTGTCACAACTGAAGCAGGTGAGTACCTGTCCTATTCCCTGCACCTATATCTATCGGTTAAAACCCTATGTGCGCTTTCTTTCCACAGTTTTTGCTATCTAACAATATCAGTCAGCAGCCGCCCAGAATGGCCGCATCCATTAGATGCGGCTGTTCTGGGACTGTACCCGGCTCTTCCCGATTTGCCCTGGTGCGTTGGCAAATCGGGGTAATAAGGAGTTATTGGCTGCCCATAGCTGCCAATAAGTCCTAGATTAATCATGTCAGGCGTCTATGAGACACCCTCCATGATTAATCTGTAAATTACAGTAAATAAACACACACACCCGAAAAATCCTTTATTAGAAATAAAAAACACAAACACATTCCCTCATTACCAATTTATTAACCCCGACAAAGCCCTCCATGTCCGGCGTACTCCCGGATGCTCCAGCGTCGCATCCAGCTCTGCTGCATGGAGGTGACCGGAGAAGCAGCAGACACTGCCGCTCCGGTCACCTCCATGCAGCTAATGAAGAAAGCCGCGCGATCAGCTGAGCTGTCACCGAGGTTACCCGCGGCCACCGCTGAATCCAGCGGTGGCCGCGAGTAACCTCAGTGACAGCTCAGCTGATCGCGCTACTGCGTGGAGCTGACAGGAGCGTGGAGCTGACAGGAGCGTGGAGCTGACAGGAGCGTGGAGCTGACAGGAGCGTGGAGCTGACAGGACGGGACTTTCAGCGGCGGTGGTGGCAGCGAGAGGGGTCCATCATCTCCCCTGTGCGTGCATGCTGGGGACAGCGGTACTTCGGGGAACACGTGGAGGACAGGACTATCAGCGGCGGCGGCAGCGAGAGGGGGATGGACGTTGGCAGCTGAAAACATTGATTTTTCCCTCTCGCTGCCGCCGCTGATAGTCCCGTCCTCCACATCATCTCCCCTGTGCGTGCACGCTGGGAACAGTGGTACTTCGGAGAACACGTGGAGGATGGGACTATCAGCGGCGGCAGCAGCGAGAGGGAAAAATCAATGTTTTCAGCTGCCAATGTCCATCCCCCTCTCGCTGCCGCCGCTGATAGTCCCGTCCTCCACATCATCTCCCCTGGGGACAGCGGTACTTCGGGGTACACGTGGAGGACGGGACGGGACCACTTGCCTGACCTCACTTCCTGACAAATCACCTGCGTTTTTGGTACCAAAAACGCAGGTAAAAGGCAGGTAAAATGCACCACTTTTGATAGCATGCATTTTTCCTGCGTTTTTGATGCCCTCATTGATTTCAATGGGTGACAAATGTTGACAAAAACGCAGGAAGAATGAACATGCTGCATTTTTTTTTGTCACAAACTTTTGACAAAAAAAACCGCTGACAAATAAACTGCAATGTGCGCATGACAAATCTGACTTCTCATAGACTTTGCTGGGAAGTCAAATGTCAGAAAGTTCTGCTGACAAAACTGCAGCCAAAAAAGCAGCAAAAAAGCAGGAAAAAAAGCAGCGTGCGCATGTAGCCTTAAGGTGTAATGCTTATCCCAGGTAAGAGGAGGTTAACCGCTGGTGCTTGGAGCTTACACAATACACTTACATAAACACCCAGTTAGTGAGCCAGCACTTACATTACTCAGGAAGCCAGGCTGGGAAATTCTCGGGCAGCATGAGTCATCAAAAAGGTGGGGGCTGCCTGGCAAGGGAGCGACCACACTTAGTTACATTTTAGAAGGAGTTTTACCTCAGAACAGTTTGGACACAGGAGAGGGAACAGCTTGGGGCAGAGAAGAGCAAGGCCTCTGAGGGGGTGCTACGGCTCCCCTCAGGGGTGCCGCCCAGGTGCCGGGCAGACAGAGAGAAGCAGGAGACGACCGAATGGAGCTATGAGACAGAGGAGTTCATATGGTAGTCGGAGGGTGAGCCCCAACAGCCCCTTCGGGACCGGCGCCATTCAGGGTGCAGAGCCCTCGTTAAGGGGAACCTTCATGGACTCTAACAAATCTGCAGGGAAAGGGGATTTCACGTCCTATTGCCCACCACCAAAATCTTGGGGCAGAGCAGCCGATAGAGACAGGAGTCATGGCCACGGTCGGGTCCATAACAAGTTTCACGCTGCCTGCGTACGGGACGGCAACCAAAGCCAAGGACCCTGGAGTCCCCAAGTAGCTTCACGCCATGGGGATCCACACTACAAGGCGCAAGGAGGAAAGTCTCACATGCTTCACAACACCGGTGGTGACCCGGTGACAAGTTATGCCCTGCAGGTCCCGTGGGGTCCTACATATAAGGCTCACCAAGACACCTACCTGTGCTCTGCTATTAAGACGTTTGTGTTCCTAAGTCCAGTATTGCTGCTATTGTCTCCTGTCTGCTTGCAGTCTCCAGTTGTTCAACTATCTGTGTTTGGCATGCCTCACCTGATTGCTGCACCAACGCCCATGGCCCTTGTGCCCACCCCGACCTTGAAAGATCTACGTCACCAGATAGTCTTAACAAAATAACAAGACCATGAATCCCAAAGGCGCAGCACCAACAATACAGCTGCTTTGTGATACATACGAATTGCCTGTTGGTACAACTGGCTGTCAGCCAACATGAACTTGCCCAGACTGTACAAAACCACTCAGCGCGTCTGGATGAACTGCCTCAGACTCCTGCACTCCACCACCAGCTCCCCAAGGCCTTCCATTCCTTAATATGCAACAGTTTGCTTAAGAAATAGCTTCACATTTTCCCATACCTGCATATTTTAATAGTGATCCTAAAGCCCGCCAGGGTTTTGTTAATGCACCATACACTTTGAACTGTGCCGTCATTGGAACCTATGTACATTTGAATAGATCATCATCAGCCAAAAGATCCCATTGACTTTCATTAGAGCTCTGTCTATATTGTGGTGAATGGATTCACTTTCACACAGACTGTCCTACACTGAAGGCCACACAGGGAAACTTCAGACCACAGGTAAAGAGACAGGTATTGTACTGGGAGTTACTCTGTCCTCCACTAAAGAAAAAGTCCTCATGCCTGTGACTGTTTCCCTTGGTTCCTCTGTGTTCTTAGAAGAAGCATTCATTAATTCTAGAGCAGAGAACTTAATGCAATTCTATTTTTCACCCAAAGAACTGAAAAATCCTTTTGTTTCACTGTGGACACATCTAAAGCTAATCTACACAAATGGCTCCGTGATTCCTAATGGTCGTATCTAATTCTCGACTATGAAGGTAACTCTCCAGATAGGTGCACTACATGTTGAGGATATTTATTTTTTTCATTTTGCCACTCTCGGATGCAGCGGTGCTTTTGGTATTTCCGTGTGTTCAGCTTCATGCTACGGTCATTGATTGGTCAACTGATTTACTTGGCACTCCAATACTTTGAAAATAATTTCCAATATTTATTATGAAGGTGTTTGCTATCCAAAATAAATGTTTTTGTCACAACTGGAACTTCATCAGTACGGATTACCAGGACACATCTGTGTGCAGCAGCACAATAGTGCGGCATGCACCGCTTACTACAAGACATGTCAAGTAAACATACTACAAGCATGCCTTATAATAAGCAGTGGATGCCCTGTGTCCTGGCAATCCGTACTGATGAAGGTCCAGTTGTGACTGAAATGTTTATTTTGGATTGCAAACACCTTCATAATAAATATTGGAAATTTTTTTCAAACCATTGGAGTGCCAAGTATCTCTGTCATCACATTATGGGTTTGGATCTGGCTTGCGCACCACCAGCTGCAGAAGTGTCACAGTTACTTTATGAATTGATTGGTCGACTGACCAGATTGCCCAGTGGCATCCATCTTGATTTCACAATTGTCTCAAAATTCAACCTCAGCCATCTTCTGTGAGACTCTGCTAAGCATTTACTACCTTCAGTTTGCCTGTGCCGTATCAAGGGTTCACTGACATCTTCTCCAAGCAGAGGGCCGAATCTCTTCTGCCTCATTGGCCGGGTTACTGCTATATTCCACTTTTTTCAGCCATGGAACCACCCAGAGGGAGAGTTTATCCTCTAACTCCCCAAGACACTACGGCAATGTTGGCCTATACTAAAGAAAATCTTGAGGAGGGATTTATTCAAAACGCTTTATCCCCATCTAGTGCAGGCTTGTTCTTCATTGAAAACAAAGATGGCTCACTATGCATGGACTATTGGGGCCTGAATAAAATTACTTAAAGTAAATTAGATTAAAGTTGCTACCATCTTCACTAAGTTCAACCTGCTAGGTGCTTATGGCCTAAGCCGCATCAAAGAGGGTGATGAATGGAAGAGCGTTTAACATCCACGATAGTCACTATGAATATCTTGTGATGTCTTTCGGATTATGCAATGTACAGGCATTGTTCCAACAGTTTGTGAACAAGATCTTCCATGATGTCCTGTTCAATATGTCTAAGGGCGGCTTTGCATGTTGCGACATTGCACGTGCGATGTCGGTGGGGTCAAATCGAAAGTGACGCACATCCGGCGTCACTTTCGACATCGTACTGTGTAAATGCTAGATGATACGATTAACAAGTTCAAAAGCGTCGTTATCGTATCATCGTTGCATTCACCAACATTTCCATAATGCCGCTGCAGTGACAGGTACGATGTTGTTCCTCGTTCCTGCAGCAGCACACATCACTGTGTGTGAAGCCGCAGGAGCGAGAAACATCTCCTTACCTGCTGCCGGCGGCTATGCGGAAGGAAGGAGGTGGGCGAGATGTTTACATCCTGCTCATCTCCGCCCCTCCGCCGCTATTGGCCGCCTGCCGTGTGACGTCGCTATGACGCCACATGACCCGCCCCCTTAGGAAGGAGGCGGGTCGCCGGCCAGAGCGACCGTCGCCGGGCAGGTGAGTGCATGTGAAGCTGGCGTAGCGATAATTTTTGCTACGCCAGCTATCACACGATATCGTACCTGCGACGGGGGCGGGGACTATTGCGTGCGACATCGCAGCATCGGCTTGCGGTGTCGCAACGTGCAAAGCCCGCCTTAGTCTACTTGGACGATGAGTAAAAAGCTGTGGAGAAGAAGCGCAATAGGGTTTTACCCCAATAACACACGGGGTAGAGACAGGGAGCAGTAATACTCACCAAGTGAAGTTGTGAAAGTCACAACTACTATGCAGGCATGGAAAGTTTTGATCACGGCAGCAGCAACCCAGACTGCAGATAACAGAGAACAATAGAGGAAAATAGGGTTTTTTTGAGCCGCGCCAATGATCACTTCTCAGGTATTCAGATTAATGGATCTTTATTTTGCACAGGTCTACGCGTTTCTGGAGTCTCAGCTCCCTTCCTCAGGACCATCAGGCATAAGAACACATCAAATCTCATTTGATGTGTTCTTATGCCTGATGGTCCTGAGAAAGGGAGCTGAGACTCCAGAAACGCGTAGACCTGTGCAAAATAAAGATCCATTAATCTGAATACCTGAGAAGTGATCATTGGCGCGGCTCAAAAAACCCCTATTTTCCTCTATTGTTCTCTGTTAGTCTACTTGGACAACATACTAATCTTTTCCAGAGACTTGGACTTTCATCGCCTTCATGTCCACTCTGCTCTAATAAGACTGTGACAAAATCACTTCTACAGCAAATTGGAGAGATGTCTGCTTGAGCAACAAGAATTGCCATTCCTCAGCTATAATCATCTCTTCTGGTGGTCTTTGTAAGGACCCAGAGAAAGTGTCCATCATATTTTATTCGTCACAGCCAGTCGATCTCAAGACTATCCAAAGATTCCTTGGCTTTGATAATTATTAAAGCAAGTTAGTAAAAACAACTCTCAAATGGTTGTCCCACTTATACCCCTAACTTGGAAGGTACTAATTCCTGGAACTGGGTGGAATCTGGTATTCGAGCCTTTCAAGAATTCAAGTTTTGTTTCTCTACTGCTCCTGTCCTGCATCATACTGATGTGAATAGTCCATTTTTCCTTGAGATGGATGCCTCTGCTATTGGTGTAGGGGCAGTAATCGCTCACAAAATTCCTGTAGAGCACAAGCTCAGATTCTTTTCCAGGAAATTTTCTCCAGCAGAGCAGAATTATTCCATTAGTGACCGTGAACTCTAAAGGGTGCTTTACACGCTGCGACATCGCTAGCGATAGCTAGCGATGTCGTGCGCGATGTGACAGGGTATGCAACAGAGCAGTGAGGGACGCCAGGCCAAGGAACAATCCAAAGGGCTTTATTGGAACCACAAAGAATAAGCAGCAAACATAAATATAAATCCTTCAAATCTGCAAGGAGTCCACAACAGAGAGAACAAAAGATCCAGGGGCACCGCCTGGTATTCCGAAGCCAGGGGAATTAGGGCAATGGTCCTTATATGAGTTCCTTGAGTCCAACAGGTGAACAACAAAACACAATCCCACGTGGCCGCGGATCTCCAGTCTGTAACAGTCCACACACACAGACCCCAGGATCCAGCCTCAGCTATGGATCCTAGTCCATCTCCAGCCGAGCTCCAACTAACTGAACTAACATGTTCTTCTCTCCTGGGATCAGCCCCTTAGGTGGGCACACCTCCCCCTGGCCATTTGATGCATGAATGGACTTTAGACTGCTGGCTCTGTTCTGTTTACCAAGTTGTAGATTGGAGAAGTCCTATGCTGAGAAGAACAATATACATATGCAACCCCCACCAAATCAATGACAATAGCTACTGCTGAAGCCTGAGTGCAATATGATACAGGCTTGGGGGAAGGTATGGTCACTTACATCCCAAGACATAGTATTACAGCAAATACAGTGAGAAGGTAAAATACATCACATGGCATCTTATACAAAAATATGGGATGGAGAAAACTACATACATCATGACAATTCCTTCCCCTCCCAACTTATGTACGTACTAGGGACCTCTACAGGTCGCTAGTTAAGTACACGCAGGCATGGCTGACAGGACTCAAGGCTCCTCTTGCCTGGACAGTCCATCTGCATTTTGGGTGTTGGCTCCAGGTTCTTTAGTGTATGATGAAGATGTAGGGTTGAATGTTCGGGTCCAGTTTATATCCTCCTTCACTTAAACTCTGCTTCCTGCACCCACAAATCGGCATTGTATATCTCCCACATCATTGCCTAGGAGTATGTCTGCAGGAAGGCCGCTCATCACACTGATTATGCATTGTTTTGCCCCAAAGCCATAATCCAGGGTCACACTCGCTCTTGGAATATATCTCTGAGTACCTCCAGCCAATTCAATGGCAATTCCTGGTCCCTGTTGAATTGCTTCTGGTTGAATTACTCGGGGATCTGCGATGGTGAGAAAAGCCCCAGTGTCACGAAAGCCAACAACTTTTTGGCCATCCAGCACAACCTCCTGTAGATGTTTATGCTGAAGATTATAAGAACGCGTGGCTGTGGCTCGCACTCCATAGACTCCTGGTAGGGAAGTCAACATATCAGGGTCACTTGGCAAATCATCAGGGCCTGAATCCAGCTCTTCTCCTGCTGAAGGTGTCTGTAGATAATGGACAGGCAAAGGTGGTCTGCAGCTGTTCTGCCTCTGAACACCTGGACAGTGAGCTTGCAGATGACCAGGCTGCCCACATTGATAACATCTGCGCTGCATCTCACTCCTTCCAGTTTGCCTTCTGGAGAAGTAGGTAGGAGACCTTGGTGACTGATAGGGAGGTGCAGGTGCTGGAGGTGGTTGTCGATTTGGAGGATGACTCCACTGGATAGATGGGCATGTGGCCTGCAGATGTCCGGGATGCCCACAGCTATAACATCTCCGCTCTTCTACTTTCTCTCCTCGTCGTATTCCAAAAAATGTGGTAGAAACAACTGGAGGCACGTACACACGGGTATCCACATGAGGTGGTGATCTAGGTCCAGGAACATTGGACACTGAAGGACAAGGAACCTCTGATGTTGGGGAGCTGGTCATTTTTGCTCCCTCTGCTAGCAGCTTCTTCCATTGAGGCTTGATGGTGAGAGCCTCATCAGCTAGAGCTGCAGCTTCCTCCACAGTGGCTGGTCTCCTTTCACGCACCCATTCCCGGATCTCAGCGGGGCACTTGAAGGTAGACTGCTCTTTTAGGAGGACCTGGAGGACGGTCTCCAAGGTTAAGGCCTCCTCTGCCTCCAGCCAACGATGCCACAGATGTTTGAGTTTGTGGGCATACATCTTGAAGGACACTTCCTCATCACATGCTAAAGTACGGAACTGAGTCCTGTAAGTGTCTGGCGTTACAGCATAATGTTCTAGAATAGTCTGTTTAATATCCGCATACTCACAGTTCCACCGAGGGTCCATAGCTCTATAGGCTGCAGCAGCTCCACCCTCTAAGAGCCCAACCAGATGCCGGACACGCTCCCTTTCTGGGACTTCCATTAAATCGACACTGATGCTCAAAGTCCTGGAAGAAGCCCTCAATGTCACCAGCAGCCTCATTAAACTGCTTGAAGTCTTTGCGGGACACCCTGGGAAGTTCCCTCATGATGGGTGCTGGGGTTACAGTCTGTCTGGAACCTCTCGCGGCTTCCACAGTGAGCTGCTTATCCAGCAATGCCATCTCCTCCATCCTGCGCTCCTTCTCTTTAGCTCCACGCATGACCTCCATCTTATATTCTATGGTGGTCTCCTCTCCCAGCAAGGCCATCTCCTCCTCGTACCACACAACCCATTGACTTTTTTGGGTATTTACCTCCGGCTCCCGTCTTTGCTCCCCTTGCTGTGGAAATTGTTCCTCGGTGCCATCTTGCAGGCAAGCGTTTTCCAATGCCTCAATTAGTTGCTCCTTAGAGAGTCCTTTGTAGCCGACACCTAATTCACGGGCCTTTGTTTGTAGGCTCACCACAGTCCAGTTCCTGTATCCTGAGGTTCTGGTTTCAGAAGTTGATTGGCCGTTGTCCTCCATTTCTTCTGCTCTGATCCCGCCGCTGCCACCAGTTTGTGACGGGGTATGCAACAGAGCAGTGAGGGATGCCAGGCCAAGGAACAATCCAAAGGGCTTTATTGGAACCACAAAGAATAAGCAGCAAACATAAATATAAATCCTTCAAATCTGCAAGGAGTCCACAACAGAGAGAACAAAAGATCCAGGGGCACCGCCTGGTATTCCGATGCCAGGGGAATTAGGGCAATGGTCCTTATATGAGTTCCTTGAGTCCAACAGGTGAACAACAAAACACAATCCCACGTGGCCGCGGATATCCAGTCTGTAACAGTCCACACACACAGACCCCAGGATCCAGCCTCAGCTATGGATCCTAGTCCTTCTCCAGCCGAGCTCCAACTAACTGAACTAACATGTTCTTCTCTCCTGGGATCAGCCCCTTAGGTGGGCACACCTCCCCCTGGCCATTTGATGCATGAATGGACTTTAGACTGCTGGCTCTGTTCTGTTTACAAAAGTTGTAGATTGGAGAAGTCCCATGCTGAGAAGAACAATATACATATGCAATCCCCACCAAATCAATGACAATAGCTACTGCTGAAGCCTGAGTGCAATATGATACAGGCTTGGGGGAACGTATGGTCACTTACATCCCAAGACATAGTATTACAGCAAATACAGTGAGACGGTAAAATACATCACATGTGGCATCTTATACAAAAATATGGGATGGAGAAAACTACATACATCATGACACGCGATAGCACCCAACCCCGTCGTTCGTGCGATATGTGGTGATCGCTGCCGTAGTGAACATTATCGCTGCAGCAGCGTCACACGCACATACCTTTTCAGCGACGTCGCTGTGACCGCCGAACAATCCCTCCTTCAAGGGGGAGGTGCGTTCGGCGTCATAGCGACGTCACTGCGGCGTCAATATGCGGCCGCCCAATAGGAGAGGAGGGGCAGAGATAAGCGGCTGGAACATGCCGCCCACCTCCTTCCTTCCTCATTGCCGGTGGACGCAGGTAAGGAGATGTTCGTCGTTCCTGCGGTGTCACACATAGCGATGTGTGACGCCACAGGAACGACGAACAACCAGCGGCATGCACCACCAATGATATTTGGAAAAGGAGCGACCTGTCAACGATCAACGTTTTTTGTCGTTTTTGCGATCGTTGATCGTCGCTCCTTGGTGTCACACGCTGCGATGTTGCTAACGGCGCCGGATGTGCGTCACTAATGATGTGACTCCAACAATATATCGTTAGCGATGTCGCAGCGTGAAAAGCACCCTTTAGCCATAAAATTAGGTATTGAGAAATAGCAACATCTTCTTAAAAGGGCTAATTTCCCAGTGAGTATGTACACCGTGTGCAGAATTATTAGGCAAGTTGTATTTTAGAGGATTTTTATTATTATTGATCAACAACTATGTTCTCAATCAACCCAAAAGACTCATAAATATCAAAGCTTAATATTTTTGGAAGTTGAAGTGTTTTTTTTTTTAGATTTGGCTATCTTAGGAGGATATCTGTTTGTGCAGGTAACTATTACTGTGCAGAATTATTAGGCAACTTAATAAAAAAACAAATAAATATATTTCCATCTTACTTGTTTATTTTCACCAGGAAAAATAATATAACTGCACAAAATATAGAAATAAACATTTCTTACATGCAAAAACAATACCCCAAAAAATTAGTGACCAGTATAGCCACCTTTCTTTATGACACTCAACAGCCTACCATCCATAGATTCTGTCAGTTGCATGATCTGTTTACGATCAACATTACATGCAGCAGCCACCATAGCCTCCCAGACGCTTTTCCGAGAGGTGTACTGTTTTCTCTCCCTGTAGATCTCACATTTTATGAGGGACCACAGGTTTTCTATGGGATTCAGATCAGGTGAACAAGAGGGCCATGTCATTACTTTTTCCATCTTTTAGAGCTTTACTGACCAGCCATGCTGTGGAGTAGTTGGATGCATGTGATGGAGCATTGTCCTGCATGAAAATCATGTTTTTCTTGAACGATACCGACTTCTTCCTGTACCACTGCTTGAAGAAGTTGTCTTCCAGAAACTGGCAGTAGGTCTGGGAGTTGAGCTTCACTCCATCCTCAACCCGAAAAGGTCCCACAAGTTCATCTTTGATGATACCAGCTCATACCAGTACCCCACCTCCACCTTGCTGGCATCTGAGTCGGAGTGGAACTCTCTGCCCTTTACTGATCCAGCCTCTGGCCCATCCATCTGGCCCATCAAGAGTCTCTCTCATTTCATCAGTCCATAAAACCTTTGAAAAATCAGTCTTAAGATATTTCTTGGCCCAGTCTTACCATTTTATCTTATGTTTCTTGTTCAAAGGTGGTCGTTTTTACCTTGGCCATGTCCCTGAGTATGGCACACCTTGTGCTTTTTGATACTCCAGTAATGTTGCAGCTCTGAAATATGGCCAAACTGGTGGCAAATGGCATATTGGCAGCTTCACACTTGATTTTCCTCAATTCATGGGCAGTTATTTTGCGCCTTTTTTGCCCAACACGCTTCTTGCGACCCTGTTGGCTATTTGCCATGAAACGCTTGATTGTTTGGTGATCAAGCTTCAAACGTTTGGCAATTTTAAGACTGCTGCATCCCTCTGCAAGACATCTCACAATTTTAGACTTTTCAGAGCTCATCAAATCTCTCATCTGACCCATTTTGCCAAAGGAAAGGAAGTCCTAATAATTTAGCACCCCTTATATAGGGTGTTGAGGTCATTACACCACACTCCTCCTCATTACAGAGATGCACATCACCTGATTTAATTGGTAGTTGGCTCTCAAGCCTATACAGCTTGGAGTAGGACAACATGTATAAAAAGTATCATGTGATCAAAATACTCATTAGCCTAATACTTCTGCACACAGTGTATACTGACCACAAAATCCCAAAATATCTTCAGTCTGCTCAGACTAAAGGGGGCTTTACACGCAACAAAATCGCTAACGAGATGTCGTTGGGGTCACGGAATTCATGACGCACATCCGGCCTCGTTAGCGACGTTGTTGCGTGTGAAACGCAGGAACGACCGTTACTGATCAAAATTACCTACACGTTGATTGTTGACACGTCGTTTTAATCCCAAATATCATTGCAGTTACTGGACGCAGGTTGTTCGTCGTTCTTGCGGCAGCACACATCGCTATGTGTGACACCGCAGGAACGAGGAACAACATCGTACCTGCGGCCGCCGGCAATGAGGAAGGAAGGAGGTGGGCAAGATATTCAAGCCGCTCATCTCCGCCCCTCAGCTTCTATTGAGCGGCCGCTTAGTGACGCCGCTGTAACGCCGAACGAACCTCCCCCTTAGAAAGGAGGCGGTTCGCCGGCCACAGCAACGTCGCTAGGCAGGTAAGTATGTGTGACGGGTCCTAGCGATTTGCCCGTGACGCACAACCGACGGTGGCAGGTGCTTTCATCAGCAATATTGCTAGCGATGTCGCTGTGTCTAAAGTGGCCTTAAGTCTTCGTCCTGCTCAGTGATCACTCTTTTCTCATGGTTTGATTTCATCCACACCTATCGCCCAGCTAAGAAAAACCACAAGGCTGACACTTTATCCAGGTCCTTTAATCTATCTGATGATGCTGATGACCCATCTTCACAAGTAATTGAACGAGAATGTATTGTTGCTACCATCTCTTCTTCCTCCAGTTCACTACCTAGGGACATTCTCTGGTGTCAAAGGCACTCCACCGGAAGATCTTATCCTGGGCTCATTCATTTCACCATTGGTGAAATGGTGGAAGGGGATGAGGGTAAAGCCAACCTGCTGAATGACTTTTTTTCTACGGTTTTTATACAAGAAAATGCCATGGCAGATGACATGACCAGTGATACCATAAATTCACCCTTGAATATTACCTGCTTAACCCAGCAGGAAGTACGCCGCCGCCTCGAAATCACTAGGGTTGACAAATCTCCGGGCCCGGACGGCATACACCCCAGAGTACTACAGGAATTGAGTTCTGTGATAGATAGACCATTATTTGTAATCTTCTCAGATTCCTTAATAACAGGGTCGGTACCGCAGGACTGGCGCATAGCAAATGTGGTGCCAATATTCAAAAAGGGGACAAAAACTGAGCCGGGAAATTATAGGCCGGTAAGTTTAACCTCTGCGGTTGGTAAAATCCTTGAGGGTTTCTTGAGAGATGCTATACTGGAGTATCTCAAGAAAAATAACCTTATGACAGAGTATCAACATGGGTTTATGAGGGATCGATCCTGTCAAACTAATTTGATCAGCTTCTATGAAGAGGTAAGTTCAAGCCTGGACCAGGGAAATGCAGTGGATGTTGTGTATATGGACTTTTCAAAAGCTTTTGATACGGTGCCACACAAAAGGTTGGTACATAAAATGAGAATAATGGGGATAGGGGAAAATATGTGTAACTGGGTTAAAAACTGGCTCAGTGATAGGAAACAAAGGGTGGTTATTAATGGTACGTACTCGGACTGGGTCTCAGTTCATAGTGGGGTACCACAGGGGTCAGTATTGGGCCCGCTTCTTTTCAACATATTTATAAATGACCTTGTTGGGGGCATGCGGAGTAGAATTTCAATATTTGCTGATGATACTAAACTCTGCAGGGTAATCAATACAGAGGAGGATAATTTTATATTACAGGGAGATTTATGTAAATTGGAGGATTGGGCTGAGAAGTGGCAATTGAAGTTTAATGTAGATAAATGTAAGGTCATGCACTTGGGTAGAGGAAATAACATTTATGATTATGTACTTAATTGTAGAACACTGGGTAAAACAGATACAGAAAAAGACTTGGGTGTATGGGTGGATGGTAAACTTCACTTTAGTGGACAGTGTCAGGCAACTGCTGCCAGGGCTAATAAAATAATGGGATGTATTAAAAGAGGTATAAGTGTTCATGAAAAAAATATAGTTCTACCTCTGTACAAGTCACTAGTGCGACCGCACTTAGAATACTGTGTACAATTCTGGTCACCGATATATAAGAAGGACATAGCTGAACTGGAGAGGGTGCAGAGAATAGCGACCAAGATTATTAGAGGAATGGGTGGGCTGCAATACCAAGACAGGTTATTAAACTTGGGGTTATTTAGTTTGGAAAAACGAAGGCTTAGGGGAGATCTAATCACAATGTATAAATATATGAGGGGACAGTACAGAGACCTTTCCAAAGATCTTTTTACACCTATGCCTGCGACTGGAACACGGGGGCATCCGCTACGTCTTGAGGAAAGAAGGTTTAATCATAATCACAGACGAGGATTCTTTACTGTACGAGCAGTGAGACTATGGAACTCTCTGCCGCATGATGTTGTAATGAGTGATTCACTACTAACATTTAAGCAGAGCCTGGATGCCTTTATTGAAAAATTTAATATTACCAGTTATGTATATTAGATTTTATGACAGGGTATTGATCCAGGGAACTAGTCTGATTGCCGGATGTGGAGTCAGGAAGGCAATTTTTTCCCCATTGGAACTTGTTTGCCACATTGGGTTTTTTTTTGCCTTCCTCTGGATCAACATGTTAGGCTACGGGTTGAACTAGATGGACTTAGAGTCTCCCTTCAACCTTAAAAACTATGATACTATGATACTATGATGATCTGAACTCTCCAACCATCCAGGAGTTAAATGTACTTCTCTCCATCTCTCCCACTTCCATTTGTGGCCCAAATGGAGACAAGAGGCAAAAGGTTTGTAGCATTATGCCCTCAGTGTGCACAGTTCAAACTATCTCGTCAATCACCTCTCGGTCCTCTCCAGCCTGTCCCAATTCCATTAGAACCTTGGGTTTAGAGCTCTATAGGCTTTGTTTCTGCTCTTCCTGAAGTGCACGGGATCACTATCATCTTGGTTGTTGTGGATTGTTTCTCCAAAATGTCTCATTTTGTACTCTTACCAGGTCTTCCATTCAGTCCCCAATTGGATCAAGCACATTTCCAAGAAATTTTTTAGTGCAAAATTACCTTTCATCTTCTATAGTCTGGGGTTCAATTTGTTTTTACGTTCTGGAGGGCATTGTTTCAGGAACTTAAAAATTTCCCTGGACTTCTCCTCAGTCTATCACCCTCAAAGTAATGGACTGAGTAAATTAGTCTATGGAACAGTATTTATGAGTATTCTCAAATTTTCACCGAGATGACTGACCAGACCTGCTTCCTTGAGCTGAGTTTACTCATAACAATTCTGTTTTAGAGTCTTCTGGGAGATCTCCATTTATTACAGTGTTCAGCCAAGAACTTCATCTCCTTCTGCCTATTCTAGCTAAAAAATCAGTCACATCAAGAAGAAGAGGGGAGGAGAGAAGATCCAGCACCGACGTAATAAAAAAATTCTTTATTCAAAATTCATAAAAAAGATTATTCCAACCAAGTGCGTTTCGGAGAAGGTAGACTCCTTATTCATAAGCAACTTGTTGCTTATGAATTAGGAGTCTACCTTCTCCAAAACGCGTCAAGTGTAAATTTATCTTGAACTTGGTTGGAATAATCTTTTTTAGAAGTTGCAGAGACTTACCTTGGAGTGGTGAGCTGAACGATATTCCTTATTTGTATTCTAGCTAAAAGATGCCTTCCTGCTGTGCACAGTGCCAATCAAGACATCCATAACATTTTGCCTGAAGTATAAGATAAATTAGCTGCAACAGCAACAGAAGCTAAAGGTGGTGTCACACACAGCGACAACGTCGCTGCTACGTCACCATTTTCTGTGACGTGACAGCGACGTCCCGTCGCTGTCGGTGTGTGTGACATCCAGCAACGACCTGGCCCCTGCTGTGAGGTCGCTGGTCGTGGCTGAATGTCCTGCTTCATTTTTTGCTCGTTGCTCTCCCGCTGTGAAGCACACATCGCTGTGTGTGACCGCGAGAGAGCGACGAACTGAAGCGAGCAGGGAGACGGCGTCTGGCAGCCTGCGGTAAGCTGTAATCAAGGCAAACATCGGGTAACCAAGGAAAGTGCTTCGCTGGTTACCCGATATTTACATTAGTTACTAGCACCGTCGCTCTCACGCTGCCAGTGCCGGCTCCCTGCACACAGCCAGAGTACACATCGGGTTAATTACCCGATGTGTACTCCAGCTACGTGAGCAGGGAGCCGGCACTGGCAGCGTGAGAGCACACCGCTTAGCGCTGGCTCCCTGCACACGTAGTCGGAGTACACATCGGGTAATTAACCCGATGTGTACCCTGGCTAGGAGAGCAGGGAGCCAGCGCTAAGTGTGTGCGCTGGTAACCAAGGTAAATATCGGGTAATCGTTACCCGATATTTACCTTAGTTACCAAGTGCAGCATGGCTTCCACAGCGACGCGTGTCGTTATGATCGCTGCTCCATCTCCTGTGTTTGACAGCTAAGCAGCGGTCATAACAGCGACTTACTAGGTCGCTGTTGTGTCACAGAAAATGGTGACGTAACAGCGACGTCGTTGTCGCTATGTGTGAACCCAGCTTTAGAAGAGTGTTGACAGACACCACTAACCTATTCTCAACATCGTTACTTGGTATGGTTTTCCAAAAACAATATCCGATTAAGACTCATTTAAAAAAACTGTCAATCAATTTCATCAGCCCATTCCATGTTTTTGAGCTACCTTCCGTCTTAACCCATTCACGGGCTGATTTTGCGCTTTCCTTTTTTTTCCCCACCACGTTTCTTCCGAAAACCGTAACTTTTTTATTTTAATATCAATATTCTATCAATATAGCTATGTGAGGGCTTGTTTTTTGCGGAACGAGATGAACGTTTAAATGAAACTATGAGGTTTACCATATAGTGTACTGGAAAATGGCAACAAAAAAATTCAAATGCGTAAAATTGCAAAAAAAAGTGCGATTTCACAATTGTTTTTTAAATATTTTATTCACTGTATCCACTATATGGTAAAACTGATGGGTTGATGTGATGCCTCAAGTCGGTGCGAGTTCATAGACACCAAACCTGTATAGGTTTACTTTATCTAAGGAGTTAAAAAATCTGACATTAAACCAAAAAAAGTGGCACACGTTTTGCAACATTTTCCGTGACCTCTAGCATTCTCAAATTTCAGGATGTATAGCTCAGTGATGGCTTATTTTTTGCATCTTGAGCTGACCTTTTTAATAGTACCATTTTTGCGCAGATGCTAAGTTTTCATTGCCTTTTATTGCATTGCGCAGAATTTCCAGCAACCAAAAAACGTAATTTTGGCGTTTGGTACACGGCGTAGTAGCAAAAAAATACCAATCAGATTAATTCTATATTTTGATAGATCGGACATTCTTGAACGCGGCAATACCAAATGTGTGTATATTTTTTATTTTTTTAACCCTTTAATTTTCAATAGGGCGAAAGGGTGGTGATTTGAACTTTTAGGGTTTTTTTTATTTTTTTTTAATTTAATTTATCAAAAAAAGTTATACTTTTATTTTACTAGTCCTCCTAGGGGACTATAAGGATCAGCTGTCTGATTGCTCATTCTTTTTTCCCGATCAAAGCAGCACCGCTCAGATCGGGAGAAATGCTCATCTCCTGTAACCTGCAGTAGTCGGCTGTAGGTTACAGGACCTGAGTCATGTGAGCTACAGGAATCATCACATTACCCTGTGCTACCATGACAACCATCAGATCCATGTGATCACATCACGTGACTTCCGGTGGTGGCCTGAGTAAAGCTTTAGCGTGATTGCCATTAAAATGATGCTGTCACATTTTGACAGTGCCAATAAAGGTATGAACAGGAATGGGTGGGTAGCGATTCCAGTCATGCCTGCAAGGCACACGTCAGCTGTACAAATCAGCTGACATGTGCGCGGATCCCCACCGGCTGCCCGCGGTCATTAAGGGGTTAAACTACCTCCCACTCTGAGAGTTCCTAATACCTTTCATGTGTATCTTATACGTACGTCCTCTGGTCCGCAATACGTTATAGCCTATTGTCAAGACTGTCATTGCTCCCTCTTCTGATTCCAACATGGAATATGAGATCAACCAGATATTGAATTGTAAGAAAGTTCGTGGTAATCTCTTCTATTTGATTGACTGGAAGGAATAAGGTCTTGAGGAATTATTTTGAGTGCCAAAGTAGAACTTAAATGCTCCAATGTTGTTCAGAAAAGTTCATGCTAAGCAACCACTTCCATGGATTGATTAGGAAGGGGCACTGAGAGGGGTTACTGTTCAGCCCAAATCCCTGAATTCTGCTTTGCTTTCTTCACCCCAGTCTGCTGGGCTCTGTTGTGCTCCACATCGAGCTGTGCTTATGGCCTGACATGATCCCATGCGATTATCTGCCTGGGCCTAGATAAGCCTCACCAAGACACACACTTGTGTCTTGGTAGTAAGACTTTAGTGTTCCTAAAACCTGTCTGCCTGCGGCTCCCAGTACCTCAGCTACCTGTCTGCCTCTGGCTTCCAGTACCTCAGCTACTTTGTCTGCCTGCAGCTCCTAGTACCTCAGCTAACTGTTTGCCTGCTGCTTTGATTACAACTTCTGCCTGTCTTCCTGCGATATGTGGTGATTGCTGCCGTAGCGAACAATATCGCTACGGCAGCGTCACACGCACATACCTGCTTAGCGACGTTGCTGGAGACACCGAACAATCCCTCCTTCAAGGGGAGGTGCGTTCGGCATCACAGGGGCGTCACTAAACGGCCACCCAATAGCAGAGGAGGGGCGGAGATGAGCGGCCGGAACATGCCGCCCACCTCCTTCCTTCCTCATTGCCGGTAGACGCAGGTAAGGAGATGTTTGTCGTTCCTGCGATGTCACATATAGCGATGTGTGATGCCGCAGGAACGATGAACAACCAGCGGCATGCACGACCAACGATATTATGAAAAGGAGCGACGTGTCAACGATCAATGATTTTTGACGTTTTTGCGATCGTTGATCGTCGCTCCTAGGTGTCACACGCTGCAATGTCGCTAACGACGCCGGATGTGTGTCAATAACGACGTGACCCCAACGATATATCGTTAGCGATGTCGCAGCGTGTAAAGCACCCTTTAGATTGGTAAGCCACTGTCTTTTCCTTAGAGTTCTTTTAGATAAACACATAATTGGTCAGTGTACTGTTCATGTACCAAAAAAAAGGATTTCATACCATATTAGTCAGTTGAAAATAGAGTGCTATCCATGAAAGAAAGAAAATAATCTTCGTAGATATGATACAGTTTAATAACCAACAAAAATAAAATAAGTGATGTTACACAGGATGTTTTCGAGACTACTTACAGAAGTTGTCCAACATAAACTCCAATTTTTATTTTTTTTTTAAAGCAAATCTGTGCTGTATTGTCATCTAAAACATCCCTACATTTCTTTTTTTTTTTGTTTTCTAACTTTTCTTCCTCTTGAATTATCACTTTATTTACCTGCAGCTCAAGCACACTTGACTTTTTCCTGTCCTTGGTTGCCAAATCTTACAGTCAGAGCTGGCACCGCCCAGCCTCACTGTCCAGCCCCGCCCTCTGCAAACTCATTGGCTATCAGTATTCTGGTCAGCACTGATGGCTCCAGCATTGGAAATATAGAGCTACCTCTCATCTGTGACAGCACAATCACCTCACCTCACATCCAACGCACATATAATGTAGTAAAGTGCCCATCCTTGTCCCCATAATATAGTAATGTGCCCCATCCTTGCGCCCATCCTGTAGAATTGTGCCCATCCTTCTGCTCATCCTGTAGTAATGTCCCCTTTCCTGGTCCTCTTGTAGCAATGTTCCATCCTGTAGTAGTAGTAGTAGTAGTAGTAGTAGTAGTAGTAGTGTCCACTATTGTGCCATTCTTCACACATGCAAAAAAAAACAAAGACAAATTCTTCTCACCTGTCCTCGTTTCCTCAGTGACCTGTTTCCTGCTTCTTGAACACTGCCGGTGCAGGGGCCGCCGCTGAGAGCTTTACATTAGAGGACAGATTCCCAGGCGCTGCGCAGGGATGAGTTCTGTATGCAGCTTCTCCAGTGATTAGCTGCTGCCACTGATTGGACAGCGGCTGATTATTGCAGTAGCTGTATACAGAACTCGCATCTGCGCAGTTCATATAAAGCGCTAACTGCATGGCCCCAGCACAGGCAGCGATCAGCAAGGGGGCCGCAGGCCTGCACTCCACAAGCAGCATCAGGGGCCGCATGCGGCCTACGGGCATAGTCTTTGAGACCACTACACTACGGGATGTGTGGGAGGGTGTGGGAAAGGGGGGGTGGGGACTCCACGCACTGTACCCGCCCAGCAGGGCGGAAACATGAGGTTGGCTGTGTGGCCCGTTAACAAGGTCATGCCCCTGTTGACATGACGTCACAATGAAGCAGCAAAATCCCAGCAGGAACGGTCACATGACCACTCTGAGCCCGGTGACAGGGGCTGACAGCAGGCCTAATAGTGAAACGGCAAAATAAGCCGGATAACCCTTTTAAATCTCTTCTTCAGACTGATATGACAAATTATCTGAAGAAACACACATACACTGGAGATCAAAATTAGAGAACACACAATTTCTTAAATGTTAAGGTCGTTAAGGTCATAGTGTAGTCCTATGTGATTATATCCTATCCTGAGTAAACTAGCAGTATTTTAAGCTTATTTCACAAAATGAATTTAGTCTTAAGCACATAATAAAAATGTAAATGAGACAAATGTAAAAGAACATGGATCAAAATTAGAAAACACTTTCATATTCCTGTAATTTATTGGTGTTAATCTGGCACCTGGTGCTAATTTCCTTAATTATCTGACAAACCCTATTTAACTGGCAGCCTAACTTCCCAGTTTGCACTGACTTTGCAAAATATGTTGTGCCGTTCCAAAGTGACTGAAACCCTCTGGCAGCAGGTTGTCCAGATGAAGGCCAAAGGGGTGACCCTATCAGCTGTAGCAAGAGAAGTTGGTCATTACAGGTCTGTGATTTTAAGAATATTGCTTCTTTACAACATCACAAACTCTTTGAAGTCCCCCAAGAAAGCTGGTTGCCCGTGAAAGACAAATGCAAGAGAGGTGTCATGATCCAGGCCGCAATTTCCTTGTTTCTCCTTTCCCGGTCTGATCATGTCAGGGGTTAACTTTCCCTGTCTTGTTCCTTCTTTCAGCCTGCTATATCTCTGTGCTGCAGCCTGTGTGCAGTGCCAGTTATATTGCTTGCCTTTGGTATGTGTAGCTGGCTCTGGTGAGTTCATTATCTGTTCTTCTGCATTTACCTGACCCTACTTGTGTCGATTTACCTTCCTCCAACCCGTTTCTGCTCCTTATCTCCCTGTTTGTTTAGATTCCCCGGTATTTGACTTTCGCTTGTCCCTGACCTGATTCAGTCTCTCCCCTCTGACATCTCTGCTTCTGACCGGCTACTGACCTTTGCTCTCATCTGACTTGTGTTTTGTATTTCCCCTTTGTACTTTGTTTATTTCTGGCATCGTCCCGCCTCTATGACTATTTCACTGCCACTTAGTGGTTACTTTGCTGTACCTTTACTGGTCTGCTTCAGCGCAGGATTATTCTGCTAATTCTCCACTCTGCTGCAATCTAGTGAAATTTGTGTTACACTGCATGAACTACCAGTAATACAGCGTGACATTAGGACAGAATAATGTGGAGAATCTCCATGGGTACTCATTTCAACACTGCAGCTAGAATTGGTCTGCAATTTAGCTATGAACAGCGTAAGGATCTGTTTCATAATACAGTGTCACATGTAAGAGCTTTTGGACTGAAAGCCCACTTCGCAGTAACCAAACCTCTTATTAGCAGAAAGAATCAAAAGGAGCAAGTTGTGTGGACAGAAGAGAAGTGGTACACAGTTCATTTTAGTGATGAAAGCAAGTTTAATTTTTGAGGGGTCTGATGGGAAACATTATGTTCGTTGACAAACTTGGGAAAGGCTGAATCCAAAGTGTGTTAAGAAGTCAGTGAAAGGTGGTGGAGGAAGTGTCATGGTTGGGGCATGTTTTCTGCAGCAGGAGTTGGACCTCTGATACAGCTACATGGTGAATGCTAGTGTGTATCAG
The DNA here is from genome assembly GCF_048569485.1 of Anomaloglossus baeobatrachus. Classification (NCBI taxonomy): domain Eukaryota; kingdom Metazoa; phylum Chordata; class Amphibia; order Anura; family Aromobatidae; genus Anomaloglossus; species Anomaloglossus baeobatrachus. Next base: position 547,865,541 of record NC_134356.1, read on the forward strand.
AACCTTATTCAACAACACATGGTTCCTTACTTACATTCATCACTCAATCAGCCAGCTGTCATGTACGAAGTTGGAGATGTCCATATACAATGTGTGACACACGCGATCTGACCAATGGCCATCTGACGCACTACCAAAAAAACACCACAAAATGGGGGATACACTGGGGTAATGATACAAAGGAGGTTCCTGCCGCTAGGGAGAGGGGTAAGGGGCACCTCCTGCACTCACCACAAGCTGACTCCTGAGCTCCCTAGCTTCCCTATACAGATTCTTTCAACTTGTCAGCGAGCAGGGTACCTTGGACCCTCAGCTGACCCTAATGTCATCCTGTCTAGTGAGTAAGCCGACGAGTACACTGGACTCGCCACTAACTAATAAACATGGAGGGAAAGGAAAGACAGATGGCAAGAATAAACAGAAGGATACAAAACCAAACTTCAGCATAGAAGACGGACTCTACAATAGCAGGTGGATGGGCACAGGACAAAACATCAGCAGTTCCTTCCACCAGGCTGGCCAAAGTAGAAATGATTCTAACAGCAGCAAGGTCTGCTGGGAAAGCTCCAGTATTTAACCTAAATGGGCGTGGCCACAAAACAGCAATGTCAGACCTGCCCTGCTCAGAGCTGCTGGCAACAAAACCTGAAATTAACTAAATTAACTCATGAGATGCCAAATCAAAGAAAACCTCGTTTAAATGAGGAGTCAAGATGGAGATGGAAGGCTCCAGTCCTAAGGCTATCACTAGTCTCAAAACAGCAGAGAGACGACCGTGACACTAGCAATTTTCCTGCAGGACAATGTCCCTGTCACACAGGAAAGCTGGTAAAGCAGTTCTTTGAAAAAGAAAACATTGAAACAATGAAAAGGCCAGCCCAGAGTCCTGATCTAAACCTAATAGAAACTACTGGAAAATCCATGGTAACAATGTTTGGGCCAAGAACCCCACAACAGTCAAAGACTGTGGAAGCTGAGGAAAGCAAGAGACTATTTACTGAAACGCGTTGTATGTAACCAACAGGAGCTCTCTTATATTTATTTATTTTAATAATAAAATTAATTCACCGACGGAGCCTGTCAATCCCTCATTAGCGCTCAACTAGACCGAACTTCATTATTATTCAAAGACCGTGGAAGAGACTAGAAGAATGGACTAAAATCACACCAGAGCAGTGTGAGAGACTAGTGATGTTCTGTGGCTGCAGATGTGCTGAAGTCATTTAAAGCAAAAGCCTGTATACTTCCTACTGATTGGTGACTGTTGTTACCTTCAGAAAATTTACTTATCTTTCTCTGTGCTACAGTCTTTGCTGTTCTCTAATTATGATCAGCACATTTTGGGCAAAATAAAGGTTTTATGTTGCTAAACTTTGAATCTTGTATAAAACACTGTTCTAGTGGCCTGGTGTACCCCTTACAAAAAACATTCAAATGTTGATCAGATTACATTATTTATGAAAAAAGCAAGTGATCATACATTGTTTTCTAATTTTGATCTCCAGTGTATATTACACAAACAGAATATAGACATGGCATAATTAATGGACATTTAAAAAATATAACTAACAAATTGACCTGGGGAGGTAATCTTTAAGCCTCGCTCTCACTTGCACATAAATAATCATTCCGATACTCATCTAGAAAAGTCGGACGAGTTTCACGCGTATGTCATATGTCATGCGAGTGTGTGATTTTATTTTTTCTCGCCTAGCATTCGTATGACATGCGTTTTTAACATAATCTTTTACATACTATAATAATTATGTAATTTTAAGCTAGTTTTCAAAATTAATAAAGGAATCTTACATCAAGGGACAGATAGATATTACATATATAATACATAGATATTAAATAGATAAATATCATACAGATACAGTTAAAACCAGAAGTTTACATACACTATCTAATAAGACACATCTGCATGTCTTTCTCACTAACTGACATGAAATCAGAATAAATCTTTCCTGTTTTAGGTTAATTAGGAACCAAAATTATTTATAATTTGCCAAATGCCAGAATAATGAGAGAGAGAGAGAATGTTTTAAGGCATTTTTATTACTTTCTGCAAAGTCAAATGTTTACATACACTAAGAGTACTAGGCCTTTAAACAATATGGGACAGCCCATATGATGATGTTATGTCTTTAGAAGCTTCTGCGTTAATTAAAGACACACCTGTGGATGTATTTTAATGCACACCTGAAACACACTACTTTGTGTAGCATCATGGGAAAGTAAAAATAAATCAGCCAAGATCTCAGGAAGGTAATTGTGGACTTTCACAAGTCTGGTTCATCCTTGGGTGCAATTTCCTGAAGATGCCTTGTTCATCTGTGCAAACAATTATACGCAAGTACAAATAAGAGGGGAATGTGCAGCCATCATATTTCTCAGGAAGGAAATGGGTTCTGTGTACCAGAGAAGACTGTGCATTGGTCAGACATGTGCATATGAACCCAAGAACAAAAGCAAAAGACCTTGTGAAGATGCTGGCGGAAGATGGTAAGATTGTGTCATTATCCACAGTGAAACGAGTACTATATCAATATGGGCTGAAAGGCCACTCTGCCAGGAAGAAGCCATTACTCCAAAAGAAACATAAAAAAGCCAGATTAATGTTTGCAAATGCACAGAGGAACAAAGACCTTAATTTTTGGAGATATGGTCTGACAAAACTAAAATTGAACTGTTTGGCCATAATGACCTTCATTACGTTTGGAGGAAAAAGAGAGAACCTTTGAAGCCTAAGAACACCATCCCAACTGTGAAACAATAGGTAGCAACATCATGTTTTGGAGCTGTTTTCTGCAGGTGGGACTGGTGCACGTCACAATATAGATAGCATTATGAGGAAAGAAGATTATGTGGCAATACTGAAGCAACATCTCAAGACATCAGCCAGGAACTTAAAGTTTGGGCAGAAATGGGTCTTGCAAATGGACAATGACCTGAAGCATACTGCCAAACTGGTTACAAAGTGGTTTAAGGATAACAAAGTCAATGTTTTGAGGTGGCCATCACAAAGCCCATATATCAGTCCCATTGAAAATTTATGAGCAAAGTTGAAAAGGCCAGTGCAAGCAAGGCGACCTACAAACATGGCTCAGTTACACCAGTTCTGTCAGAAAGAATGGGCCCAAATTCCTACCAACTATTGTGAGAAACTTGCGGAAGGATAACCAAATGGTTTGACCCAAGTCATACAGTTTAAGGACAATGGTACCAAATAATAATGAAATGTATGTAAACTTTTGACTTTGCAGAAAGTAATAAAAATGCCTTAAAACATTCTCTCTCATTATTCTGGGGTTTGGCAAATATAAATAATTTTGGTAATCCTAATTGACCTAAAACGGTAAAGGTTTATTTTGATTTCATGTCAGATAGTGAGAAAAACATGCATGTGTGTCTTGTTAGATAGTGTATGTAAACTTCTGGTTTCAACTGTATATAGAAATATAGATAGGATAGATATCCTGCAGATATAAAATTTCAAAAGCCCTTTACATATTTTACACTTGCATCCTTTACTGCCTTTCCTGTGGCACTAAGAGGGAATCTGTTACCGGGTTTTTGCCATGTAATCTCAGAGTAGCATAATGTAGGGGCAGAGATCTTGATTCCACCGATGTTTCACATACTGTGCGGCTTAGTGTAATTTTGATAAAATTGTTTAATCAGCAGTAGATTATCATTAGAGGACTATTGGGCCTGCTACAAGGCAGTCAAGCATATTCATGACCTCTGTATAACTGCTAGATCTGCAGAAGAGAAAACATTGATTTTATCAAAATGGTAGCCAATAACTACTAATAGTAAGTGACACATTGCTGGAATGTCTCTCTCTACAGTATGCTGTTCTCAGATGAGATAATCTGTCACCAGGTTTTGGCTCATTTTAAGGTTGTTTAAGCTGGTTTAACCTAATAAATGAATAATAAAAAAAAGGCGTGGTGTCACCTATAATTTTAATAACCAGCAAAGCTAAAGCAAAAAGCTGCAGGCTGATATTATCAGGCAAGGAAAATCTATGCATATTGGGCCATTCCCAGCCTAAAAATATCAACCCGCCCTAGAAGTGGCACATCACATTAGATGCACCAATTCTTGTGCTTCGCCTTGGCTATTCTTGATTGCCCTGGTGCATTGAAAATTGGAGTAATGATAGTTGGGGTTGATGTCAGCTAAGTTAGCAATGGAGAGGTGTCTATCAGAGTCAGTAAGTAGAAAGAAAAAAAAAACACTCTCCAAATTTTTCCGTGGTTCACCAATTTATTTATAAAATCACAGATAAGTCATACCTAAAGTCCCACCTAGAGGATATAACGTTCACTGCCTCCTTCCTATATATCAATCAAGAAATAACGTCTGGAACACCATTCTGAGTCTGAACTGGGTGCAAAAACCTAAAAAATCTACACTATATGGAGAGAAGGTATGCACACCAGTGACTATGTAAGGGGAATATATGAAAAGCAGAAACTGCTGTGTGAATACTGACATGAAAAATCCAATAGCTATATGTAAGAATGAAAATCTGAAAATGGAATCTGCATTACTGCCATGAACATATGAATAAAGAGAATTTTTAGCTATTGAATTGATCAATGCAACAGAGCCCCAACACTACGCCAAAGTATTTCTCTACATTGGGGTCCCTAGCTAGTGTGTGTCCTCTAATGCAGTTAAAAAACTTACCGTGTATGGGAAGCTGAGACCCAGGCTATATATGCGTATAATGTGGACTGGCAATAGGTGTGGTGGGGCCGGGTTCACAAACGAAAGACTACAAATCAATCAAGAAATAACGTCTGGAACACCATTCTGAGTCTGAACTTCCTATATATGGCTCCACTCAATATGTACAGTTTGTGTACCCTACGATTTCTCGTTTGCAAACTAAACATTTTTATGTGAATTAATCATAAATTAGAGAAATCTGCAGGTATGAATTTGTTCTATTAACTAAGAAAGCAAAAATAATAACGTTTAGTAAATGTTAGTCCTAGTGTTTGATCGTATGCAGATACAGTTAGGTCCAGAAATATTTGGACAGTGACACAATTTTCGCGAGTTGGGCTCTGCATGCCACCACATTGGATTTGAAGTGAAACCTCTACAACAGAATTCAAGTGCAGATTGTAACGTTTAATTTGAAGGTTTAAACAAAAATATCTGATAGAAATTGTAGGAATTGTACACATTTCTTTACAAACACTCATTTTAGGAGGTCAAAAGTAATTGGACAAATAAACCAAACCCAAACAAAATATTTTTATTTTCAATATTTTGTTGAGAATCCTTTGGAGGCAATCACTGCCTTAAGTCTGGAACCCATAGAAATCACCAAACGCTGGGTTTCCTCCTTCTTAATGCTTTGCCAGGCCTTTACAGCCACAGCCTTCAGGTCTTGCTTGTTTGTGGGTCTTTCCGTCTTAAGTCTGGATTTGAGCAAGTGAAATGCATGCTCAATTGGGTTAAGATCTGGTGATTGACTTGGCCATTGCAGAATGTTCCACTTTTTTGCACTCATGAACTCCTGGGTAGCTTTGCCTGTATGCTTGGGGTCATTGTCCATCTGTACTATGAAGCGCCGTCCGATCAACTTTGCGGCATTTGGCTGAATCTAGGCTGAAAGTATACACTACAGAATTCATCCGGCTACTCTTGTCTGCTGTTATGTCATCAATAAACACAAGTGACCCAGTGCCATTGAAAGCCATGCATGCCCATGCCATCACGTTGCCTCCACCATGTTTTACAGAGGATGTGGTGTGCCTTGGATCATGTGCCGTTCCCTTTCTTCTCCAAACTTTTTTCTTCCCATCATTCTGGTACAGGTTGATCTTTGTCTCATCTGTCCATAGAATACTTTTCCAGAACTGAGCTGGCTTCATGAGGTGTTTTTCAGCAAATTTAACTCTGGCCTGTCTATTTTTGGAATTGATAAATGGTTTGCATCTAGATGTGAACCCTTTGTATTTACTTTCATGGAGTCTTCTCTTTACTGTTGACTTAGAGACAGATACACCTACTTCACTGAGAGTGTTCTGGACTTCAGTTGATGTTGTGAACGGGTTCTTCTTCACCAAAGAAAGTATGCGGCGATCATCCACCACTGTTGTCATCCGTGGACGCCCAGGCCTTTTTGAGTTCCCAAGCTCACCAGTCAATTCCTTTTTTCTCAGAATGTACCCGACTGTTGATTTTGCTACTCCAAGCATGTCTGCTATCTCTCTGATGGATTTTTTCTTTTTTTTCAGCCTCAGGATGTTCTGCTTCACCTCAATTGAGAGTTCCTTAGACCGCATGATGTCTGGTCACAGCAACAGCTTCCAAATGCAAAACCACACACCTGTAATCAACTAACTGTAGATAGGGTATATTACATCTCATTAACTAGAGTTGATGGAAGAAAAATAGGCAGAAAAAGGGCAGATTTAGAATCAGCAACAAAAACTGACCTAAAAACAGGTTAAATATCTCAGGCACCAATTTTCTTGTTCACTAGTGTTATACAACACACGTTTTTGTGGTTATTCCCCTTTTGCCTGAAGCAAATACACTCCACTGAGGACTAGAGGGGAGCAGACCTGTTGAAGTTCGGTTCAGCAGGTTCGGATTGGACTTGACCTGAACCCCAGTGGAAGTCACTGAAAGAGCAATTTGGGTCTCCGCCCACATGCAGCCAGCCATAAACAGAGCACTTCCAAAGGATGGAGGTTAGGGGCTTTTCTTCTTTTTTTTTTTTCTTGTGCACACCACATCTGATAATGCTGATTTTACACCCAGTGTAAACCATTCAATAACTGCAAGTGGATCGCACTGGGCCAACCACCGAGCGCACCCAAGCACAGTGATGTTCGCTTCAAGTGATTTGCAAACATAAAGTACTCAAACTACGAACTCGAAACGTTGATTTTTTTGTAAAGACTGTGTTCGGTATGAACACCGAACTTTACTGTTCAGCTTCCCTCATCTCTACTGAAGACGCCTCGGCAATAAGGCAGAAACAAGTCTTGAGGATTTTCTTTTGGGGGACACAAGGTGCAGCATTACACTTGGTTTCTGCCCTTGTGAGGGCGGGAGCCACTACACGAGCACAACAGGGACAACTGGAGTCAATTGGGCATTCGTACTGATGTGGCCCCTTTAGTGGTTTCACAAATTACAACAAGCTGTGTTAAGGATTGGGTGAGATTGCAACAATTTCCTATTGACATTGATATTAATTATCATAGGGTGGCAGGGGATAACAGGGGACTGGGGCTCCTAAACTGGCCCTCAGACTAGGTGGACCCTAGCTGTCCCTGATCCCAGAGATACTTCTGATGGTGACGATATCTGGGCCACCTTCCAACCCTTGCTCCTGACCAGACCTGATCTATTACCCCCTCCCTATCCCAGGGGGGTGGGACAGGAGCACCAATAGTGATAGACAAATAGGGGAAACCAAAACTCTATCACACAGCACGCTCACACAGATTAATCAGACAACAACTGATAAGGAGGAAAACTAAAGCAGGAAGGGAATAATCTGTGCAACCAGAAGCACCAGAAAAAGTATAATGAGGAGTGTCTAGTCTGAACAGTGTCTGATGCTGCCATGACACTTGTCGAATTTAGAGCAAACCCCCTGTGACACCCTCCCTGGATCCAGCACCAGCTTTCCGCCACTGTCCTGTTCCCTGTGTTTTAACTCCACTAGTGATGTCAAGTCACATCAATCCCTGAGATCAGTGGCTCATACTGTCTATCGTGGCAGAGCCACTGAGCTTAGTGATTGGCTGCAGTGATGGTCTGTGCAGTCAACCTGATGTCACCACTGCAGCCAACACAAAGAGACTGGGCAAGGGGAGGGTTGGTACCTGCTCTGTTTGTTATTATAAAAATATAAAAGCTTTTCGGGATTACTTTTCTTACTGTGGAAAACCACTTTAAGCACAAGGTCAAATATGGCAAAAAAAATAAAACCCATAATCTGAAATCAACAGCAGCCCCAGAATATTATGACCTCTTAAAATAGTGTGATTTCCTTTGGAGAATAAGCAAAACTCAATGCAAACTGGCATAATAAAATGCTATTGTTTTTGCCAATTTCAATGACAAGTTCAAATAAGCTAATTTAAATAAATTTCCATTTATAGTGAATTTATTTAAATATTTTATATTATACAGAATATCAGAAGAAGTTTGTTATTTTTGTTCCTAAAAGATATGAATGATATAAAACATTTTACTTTCATTTTAATTATATCCTGTACAGCAAATAGTATGTAACATAGATACCAGAAAAATTAAAGATTTGATTCATTAAGGTGTTTTCAGGCATAAAACATCATCAAAATTTGCAATATTTTTGTGTAACTCAGTGTGTGCAAAAGTATTGGGACATCTGACATTTAGACACTAGTTTACACTCAGGTCAGCTCGGTCTCAGTCAGCTACACCTTTATGGACGCAGCCTGAGCGAGACATGGGTGGGATTGAACATGGCTTTGCCCGCCAAATTAATGAAATGTTATGCTACTTTAATGGCGTAACTTCAGCAATGTACTCCAGACTCTGATTTTAGTACATTTCTGGTGGCAGCACAAGACAATTAGCAGATGTTCCTAATTCATTAATGGGGAATGTGCCTATTAATAAATTAGGCACATGGTAATCCAGCAAACTCCTCCATTAAGATTAGCTTGCACAATGCTAGTATTAATTAATTGGCTCCTATTCTTAATATTATTTAACGGCGTTCTGCTCAATCTCGAGCCATGGCGACTTGATTGATGAACAGTGAACACTTTAGGAAGATCGATTTTATGCAAGCCTAAATAGGCACACTAGGGTCCTCTCCACCATTTTCTTGATTGTATCAAGCTATCGGGTTGCTAGTCTCCCTGTTTGCCTTGTTTCTTCTATTCTTCCAACCATTATGTCCTTTTTTAGTGACTGTTCTCATTGTATGATGTGTCCAAAGTAAGCAAGTGGTATCTTGGTGATCCTTGCTTCGAGTGACATGTGTAGGTTGATTTGTTTGTACTTCTTACCATCCATGGTATTGATAACATCCTTCTCCAGCACCACATTTCAAAGGCATTGATTCTTCTTCTCTCTTGTTTCTTCATCGTCCAGATTTCACATCCAATTATAAAAACAAAAAAGACCAGATTAAGCCATGTATTCATTGACAGTAAAATTTTTCTACAATTTGTCCAGTGACTTTATTGTTTATTTGCCAATAGCTACCTCTATCTCAACTAGAGATGAGCGAACCGGTTGCGGTTCGGCTCGAGCTTGGTTCATCGAACGGATGTCTAGTTCGAGTTCGGCGAACCGGTTCGGCGAACCACTCAAACCCATAGGAAACAATGGGAGGCAATCACAAACACATAAAAACACCTAGAAAACACCCTCAAAAGGTGTCCAAAAGGTGACAAACAACTCACAACACAACACATGGGAAAGTGACAAGAACAAATTCTCATGCGAAAACAAAACAGCGTTATGAGGAAAAAGAGGACGAGACACAGATATAGGCATGGCATGCCCTTCTAAAATCATGTAAAACACCGCAAGGCGGAGTCTCCCTTTTTTCCCAAAAATTGGGCCACAGACACCCCTTCAGTGGCAGTACTTGTGCCCCAGTTGTACACTTCACAAGTAGATTTGCATCAAGCGCATTCAAAAATACGCCATCCTTAACCGTCCCCAGGAGGACACCGGGGTAGGTAGCAAAGTCTTTGCTGAACCATGACTTGTTCATCTTGGATGATTTTTAGAAACACTGCAAGCAAGGGTTACTCCAAGCGGAGTCCCCCTTTTTTCTAAAAATTGGGCCACACAGTCACCCCTTCAGTGGCAGCACTTGTGCCCCAGTTGTACACTTCACAGGTAGATTTGCATCAAGCACATTCAAAATACACAAGCATTTACTCTCCCCAGGATGACACAGGGGTAGTAAATTCCTTGTGGATCCATGACTTGTTCATTTAGTCTGTCCACATTGTCTCTGGACAGGCGCGTGCACTTATCGGTCAGCACACACCCAGCAGCACTGAAGACACGTTCAGAGACAACGCTGGCAGCTGGACACGACAAGATCTCCAAGGCGTAAGTGGAGAGCTCTGGCCATTTTTCAAGATTTGAAGCCCAAAATGAGCAAGACTCCATTTGCAAAGTCATGGCATCGATGTTCATTTGGAGATACTCCTGTATCATCCTCTCCAGCCGTTGACTATGTGTCAGACTTGTTGTCTCTGGTGGCCTTGCAAAGGATGGTCTAAAAAAATTATGAAAAGATTCAATAAAATTGCTGTTACCAGCACCAGATACGGTGCTGCTGGTACGGGTAGACTGTTGAAGGTGACGAGACCGTCCCATGTTTGTCAAGTTACAACTGGGAGATTCACTACGTGCACCACAGTTGTTTGGTGGAAAAGCCGAGCTAAGATCGAGTAACAGCTTTTGCTGATACTCCTGCATACGTGCGTCCTTTTCTATGGCTGGAATTATGTCACAAAATTTGGACTTGTACCGGGGATCTAATAGTGTGGCAAGCCAGTACTCATCATCACTTCTAATTTTGACAATACAAAGGTCATGTTGGAGGTAGTGCAGCAAGAAGGCGCTCATGTGTCTTGCGCAGCCATGCGGACCAAGTCCACGCTGTGTTTGTGGCATAGAGGTGCTAACCGTTCTTTTTTCCTCTGACATCTCCCACCAACCTCTTTCAACTGAAATTTGACCAAGGTCTCCCTCATCCGCTGAGTCTTCCATGTCCATGGACAGTTCGTCCTCCATTTCTTCATGTTCTCCTGCACCTTTCTCAACATTTCGCCTGCTACCATGCGCCCTTGTTGATCCCTATCCCCCATGGTCCCATGCCTGCCGCCTTGGTGATGATGAACGTCTGGGCCTTGGTGATGTTGTTGTCCCTTACACATATGAATCCTCCTGTACTTCCTCCCCTGCCTGTTGTCCCACCCCCTGACTCCGAATAGTGTTTAGCGTGTGCTCCAGCATGTAAAATGACTGGAATTCTCATGCTGATAATGGCATTGTCAGCGCTAAACATATTCGTTGCCATGTCGAAACTGTGCAGAAGGGTGCATAGGTCCTTGATCTGAGACCACTCCATCAGGGTGATCTGCCCCACCTCTGCAACTCGTTGGCCCAGGCTATACGTCATGACATATTGCACCAGGGCTTGGCTGCCAGTCGCTGTAACATGTGGAGAGTCGAATTCCAGCGTGTCGGCACATCGCATTTCAGGCGATGAACCAGCAGGCCGAAAGACTTCTGGAGCGATGCAAGTCGCTCAGCTGCGGCGGTTGAACGGCGGAATTGAGCAGACAGTTTTCGTGCCCTGTTCAGAAGGCCATCTAGGCCGGGATAGTGTGTTAAAAATTGCTGGACAACAAGGTTCAACACGTGAGCAATACAAGGCACGTGTGTCACCTTGCCCAGGCGAAGGGCCGCAGCCAAGTTTGCAGCATTGTCGCACTCGGCCTTACCAGGCTGCAGGTTGAGTGGAGACAACCATTTACCAAACTCAGTCTCCAGAGCTGCCCACAACTCAGCCGCTGTTTGACTCTTAGTTCCAAGACATTTCAAGATAAAGACTGCCTGATGCCGTTGCGCTCTGCTGCCAGCATAGTAATGAGGGGTGCATGATTCCTTCTGCGCAGTTACAATGCTGGTGGCCTGACCAGGCAAGCTTGGGGCGGAGGTGGAGGACCCAGACGAGGTGGAGGAGGCAGAAGCAGTGGAGGAACTTGGACAGACAGAGGATTGACACACAAGTCGTGGGGACAGCAAGACTTGTGCAGCAGACCCTTCACCATCTATCACCTTAGTTACCCAGTGCCCAGTCAGCGACATGTATAGTCCCTGTCCATGCTTTCTGGTCCAAGTATCAGTGGTGAAATGCACCTGTTCACACAGAGTTTCTCAAGGAAGCGGTGATGTTGTGTGCGACATGCTGGTGTAGCGCAGGCACACCTTTCTTAGAGAAGTAGTGGCGACTGGACATCTGGTACTGGGGCACAGCGACAGACATAAGGTCTCTAAAATCCTGTGTGTCCACAAGGCGGAAAGCAGCAATTCAGTAGCCAAGAGCTTACAGAGGGATAAAGTCAACCTCTTAGCTTTATGGGGAGATAAGGTATGCAACACCAGTGACTATGTAAGGGGAATACATGAAATAGCAGAAACTGCTGTGTGAATACTGACTTGAAAAATCCAATAACTACATGTAAGAGTGAAAATGTGAAAAATGGAATCTGCATTACTGCCATGAACATATGAATAAAGAGAAATTTAGCTACTGAATTGATCAATGCAATAGAGCCCCAACACTACGCCAAAGTATTTCTCTACGTTGGGGTCCCTAGCTTGTGTGTGTCCTCTCATGCAGTTAAAAAACTTACCGTGTATGGGAAGCTGAGACCCAGGCTATATATGCGTATGATATGGATTGGCAATAGGTGTGTGGGGAGGGTTCACAAACGAAAAACTACTATCAATAAGGAATAACGTTTGGAACACCAGACTTAGAATGAGATGAGAGGACACATAAACTGCATGAGAGGACACACACAAGCTAGGGACCCCAACGTAGAGAAATACTTTGGCGTAGTGTTGGGGCTCTATTGCATTGATCAATTCAGTAGCTAAATTTCTCTTTATTCATATGTTCATGGCAGTAATGCAGATTCCATTTTTCACATTTTCACTCTTACATGTAGCTATTGGATTTTTCAAGTCAGTATTCACACAGCAGTTTCTGCTATTTCATGTATTCCCCTTACATAGTCACTGGTGTTGCATACCTTATCTCCCCATAGTGATGTTTTTTTTAGGTTTTTGCACCCAGTTCAGACTTAGAATGGTGTTCCAAACGTTATTCCTTATTGTTAGTAGTTTTTCGTTTGTGAACCCTCCCCACACACCTATTGCCAATCCATATCATACGCATATATAGCCTCGGTCTCAGCTTCCCATACACGGTAAGTTTTTTAACTGCATGAGAGGACACACACAAGCTAGGGACCCCAACGTAGAGAAATACTTTGGCGTAGTGTTGGGGCTCTATTGCATTGATCAATTCAGTAGCTAAATTTCTCTTTATTCATATGTTCATGGCAGTAATGCAGATTCCATTTTTCACATTTTCACTCTTACATGTAGCTATTGGATTTTTCAAGTCAGTAACCTCTTAGCTTTGTCATGGGTCGCAGGAAATGGCCTTTTATTTGTCCACATCTGAGGGACAGAGATTTGGCTGCTGTGTGTAGACGGTGGTGAGTAGGGTGTCCCTGAAAAAAAGCAGGTTTGTGAGGAAAGTGCAGGCGTAGACATGATGTTGCCTTCATCCAACGTTGGTGCTATCGATGTCTGAGAGAGTTGTACACACGCACTTGGTTCCCCTTCCAAACCAACTGACGACCTACCAAGCAAACTGCCTGTTGCGGTTACAGTGGTGGAAGTTGTGCGTGGAAAACCAGGTGTGACAGCTGTCCCCACAGTCCTAGAAGATGAAGAGCGTGCGGATGCACTGGAAGGGGCAGGCGGTGGATGGTCCGCTCCGCTAGGCTGCATTGCAGCACGGTGAGCTTCCCACTGGGACATATGAAATTTATTCATGTGACGATTCATGGAAGAAGTTGTCAAACTGCTGAGGTTTGACAACGTCTAACTTCTTCTGTCTCTACTAACAGATTCCCGACAAATTTTACATATCACATGATTTGGGCGATCCTTTGCAAGGTCCAAAAAGTACCAGGCTAGGCAAGGCTTAGAGGACATGCGACCTGCTGAGCCACCCCAACTACTGCTTAGAGGCAGAGTGGTGGCTGAGGATGCAGTTGTAGACGTGCTACCAGTACTCCTCTGTCCATGAAGGCGCAAGGTAACTTCGTCGTCAGTTGCATCCTCCTCCACCGCCTCTGTTGACCTTCTCGAGTGCCTGACTGTGGGGTGACAGTAGGTGGGATCTAGAACTTCCTCATCAAGCGTTGTGTTTGCACTCCCCTCACCCTCAGACCGAGCCTCTTCCTGCCCTGACTGAATATTTAAGTTGTCATCCCAATCTGGTATCTACGTCTCATCGTCATCAGTATGTTCCTCATTGTCTATAACAACAGGTGTTACAGTTTGTGAATAAGGGTCAACATTATGCTCAGAAACTTGGTTATCACGGCCTGAATCTGAGTCACAATGGTTCTGGGCATCACTGCAGACCATTTCCTGGTCTGTACTCCTTGTAGCTTTGGGAGCAGACCTCTGATTCCCAGGCTATAGTGTGACTGAACATCTCTGCAGACTCAGCCATCTCTGTTTCACCATACTGTGCAGGGCGGAAGGAGACTTGAGAGCTGGGAGAAAGCAAGTTTGATTGGGATGACAACTCAGAGGAGTGGGTTTTTTTTAATGCGGTAGTTGAGGTGGAGGAGAGGGCACTTGTTGGAGCACTTGAGATCCATTCAAGCATTTTCCTTTTTTGTGCATCATCTACCTTTGTTCCAGTTGTTCGTGTCCGTAAAAAAGTGAGCACATCGGATTGTCCACGGAAAGTAGTAGACATCTTACTTTTGCTGGAAGATGGTCTATCTTCAGCAGATGTTAATGGAGCTTTGCCACCTTCCCCATGGACACAACCTTTTTTTCCTTTTCCTCTTCCCCTTTCCACCAGCAACTGTCATTTTGCCACTCATTTTGATTGCGATAAGATTGTCCACTTAAAATGTGGTAGTAAAAATTGAGAGGTGGTGTAGATTGCAGAGGTGGTCTAGCTTTACTGACAGCAGAAGAAACAACACAGACTATCCCTAGTCCGACAGCCACTTTTTGGATGCCACTAAGTTTTCTCAGTGTTTGCTATTTTAATGGCTTAGTAAAAATGAGCTTAAGGGTGCAATGCAGAGGTGCCGAAAATTGCTTGGCACCAGTGGGACACTAATGAAGTCCAACAGCCACTATTAGGATGCCACTAAGTTTTCTCATTGTGTGCCATTATAATGGCTTAGTAAAAATGAGCTTGAGGGTGCAATGCAGAGGTGCTGGAAATTGCTTGGCACCAGTGGGACACTAATGGAGTCCGACAGCCACTTTTTGGATGCCACTACGTTTTCTCAGCGTGTGCTATTATAATGGCTTAGTAAAAATGAGCTTGAGGGTGCAATGCAGAGGTGCTGGAAATTGCTTGGCACCAGTGGGACACTAATGGAGTCCGACAGCCACTTTTTGGATGCCACTAACTGACAGCACTCTTAAATTAAAATGGCTTTGCAAAATTGTGCAGGAGGAGAGAATGCAGAGGTGGTGGGACTTGCTTGGCACAAGTGGCACAATAATGGAGTATAGCAGCCACTCTTTGGATGGCACTAACTGGCAGCACTCTGCAATTAAAATGGCTTTTCTTAAAAAGGGCAGGAGGGTACAGTGGCCGGGTTGTGGGTCAGTGTAGAGGAAAGGAAGCCTCACTTTCTATCCCTCCTAATGGTGAAATGCAGCAAGGAAGTCCCTGAGCTTAGCTACACAGACGCTGTTATCTGTAGCTGATAAAAACGGTTTCCACGGACCTGACTGTCATCTATGGCTCTGAGCCGGATGGAATGAGCCCTGAAAAGGGCTGAATTAAACTTCTATCCCTAATCTGTAGAGCGCTGTGTGTATAGCGTACACAGCAGGATCGGTGGCAGGAGCTGCGTCAGCGGTGACTGTCACCCAGACGCAGAAGGCAGATAATGGCGTCCAGACGGGAAAATACCCATCTTTATAATGCAAGGACATGTGACATGGACAGCCTATGACACATGCCCTTGCTTGTCTGGCAAAACGTCCACTTAGCTGTGTGTGTCTGGGATTGGCTGACATGCTGGCCCACCCCACTACACGCGCGCTTAGGGAAGGAAGAAAAGGAAAAAATGGCGATCGCCATTATCCCAGCAGCAGTGAACTGAACGCGCAGTCCCCGCACACTATACGCTGAAATGTCATAATAGTGTGAGTCACAGAGTGCAGCGCCGGCGTCAGCACGCGGCAAACCCGGGCAAACGCCGGGGCCCTGGACAGCTTGGGGGGGGCCCGCAGTCCTCCGCAGGAAACTGAGGCTGCTGTCCCTTTAAGGGGCATGCCATTTTCAGATCGTGCTGGCTCCCCTCTCTCTCTGTTTGGTTGTAGTTATGCTACAAATGTCTGGTGGCTGGTCACCACCATGCTATGCACGCCTGATCTTGGTTTGCAATATATTCCTCCTGTTGGTAGCTGTACACATTCAGTTGCCTCACCCTTTCCACAGGCATTGCTAATTAAGCACCATGCTTGGATCTGGTCCGCCTTTATCAATGGTTGCTGTCTGGCACTGGGAGGGTCAGTTCTGATATAGTCCTGGTATGTGTAGAGCTTGCTCCACATGCTGGGACCTGGGCTAGCCTCTATCCACAATTGCCTCTTTTGCAACAAAGAAGCGGTTATATATACAGGTTACAGGTATGTGTGCTCCATTATGGGTCTGCTTTTAACTTTATCTAGGAGGCCGCATGGCACATGAAATACAGAATATAGAGTAGGACCCCCCTATTGATATTTGCCGTGACGTTGGCAGGGGTGGCTCAAAGAATTGATCAATTATTTGATAAAAATCTCATTTATATTACAGTACAGTTGGAATAAATCTGTGAATTTGCACTTTTTATATGATGCATGCCATTTTCAGATCGTGCTGGCTCCCCTCTCTCTCTGTGTGGTTGTAGTTATGCTACAAATGTCTGGTGGCTGGTCACCACCATGCTATGCACGCCTGATCTTGGTTTGCAATATATTCCTCCTGTTGGTAGCTGTACACATTCAGTTGCCTCACCCTTTCCACAGGCATTGCTAATTAAGCACCATACTTGGATCTGGTCCGCCTTTATCAATAGTTGCTGTCTGGCACTGGGAGGGTCAGTTCTGATATAGTCCTGGTATGTGTAGAGCTTGCTCCACATGCTGGGACCTGGGCTGGCCTCTATCCACAATTGCCTCTTTTGCAACAAAGAAGCGGTTATATATACAGGTTAGGGCTGCTTCTCACTTGCGAGTTTCTCGCAGTAGAGCAATGTGAGAAAATCTCGCATTGGAATCGGCACATGTTAGTGAATGATTCAGCTCTCATCTGCGATTTTTTTCTCAGTCCGAATCGGACTGAGAAAAAAAATCGCAGCATGCTGCTTTTTTGCGAGTTTCTACTGCGAGTCTCTCCAATGCAAGTCTATGGGAGCGTGTAAAAAATCGGATGTCACGGGACGGCACTCACACCATCCTAGTGACATCCGATTTTCTAAATACATTTCTCGCAGGTTTCCTAAAACACTGGAAACGAGCGATGTCTCACAATGTCTGTCAATCACTATTCTCTGTCAGTCGGTCTCTCCCTCTCGGTCTCTATTCTCTCTCTGTCGGTCCGTCACTATCTCTGTCCCTCTCTCACAGTCTGTCGGTCATTTTCCCCTCCTCTCTCATACTCACCGATCCCAGGCGCGGCGCTGCACGGCTTTCTCACTGCTACGGCGGCTTTTACTATTTTGAAAAAGCCGGCCGCTCATTAAACAATCTCGTATTCCCTGCTTTCCCCGCCCACAGGCGCCTATGATTGGTTGCAGTGAGACACGCCCCCACGCTGAGTGACAGGTGTCTCACTGCACCCAATCACAGCAGCCGGTGGGCGTGTCTATACTGTGCAGTGAAATAAATAAATAAATAATTAAAAAAAATGGCGTGAGGTCCCCCCAATTTTAATACCAGCCAGATAAAGCCATACGGCTGAAGGCTGGTATTCTCAGGATGGGGAGCTCCACGTTATGGGGAGCCCCCCAGCCTAACAATATCAGCCAGCAGCCGCCCAGAATTGCCGCATACATTATATGCGACAGTTCTGGGACTGTACCCGGCTCTTCCCGATTTCCCCTGGTGCGTTGGCAAATCGGTGTAATAAGGAGTTAATGGCAGCCCATAGCTGCCACTAAATCCTAGATTAATCATGTCAGGCGTCTATGAGACACCCTACATGATTAATCTGTAAGTTACAGTAAATAAACACACACACATGAAAAAATCCTTTATTAGAAATAAAAAACACAAACAAATTCCCTCATTACCAATTTAATAAGCCCCAAAAAGCCCTCCATGTCCGGCGTAATCCACGGACCTCCAGCGTCGCTTCCAGCATGAAGGTGACAGGAGCTGCAGAAGACACCGCCGCTCCGTTCACCTCCAAGCAGCAACTGAGGTGAGTAGCGCGATCGGTTGAGCTGTCACTGAGGTTACCCGCTGTCACTGTTGGAGGATCCAGCGGTGGCCGCGATTAACCTCAGTGACAGCTCAGCAGTGATGCGTGCAACAGTGCTATCAGGGGATGTGTGTGTGTGTGTGTGTGTGTGTATATATCTGCGTAGCAGAGCTGTGTGAGTGTGTATGTATGGAGCAGAGCTGTGAGTGTGGCACCCCATAGCCATCTGTGCGACCCCCCCCCACCCAAGCCATATGTGCAGCCCCCGAGAGCACTATGCAATCCACCCCAGAAATGTGTATACCCACAGAGCTGTTTGCTACTCCAGTAACATCTATGCCCTCCAGTAATGTCTATGCCCCCTGCCCTTCCTGTGATGTATATATTGTAGCACCCAGCCCCACTTATGATGTATATACAGCAGTGTCAGTGTGCACTGTGCGTGGCCATGTCTTTTAGTGATGGCCATCATGCAGCACAGCCACATGCACAGGAGGAGCTGGATGGAGACAAGCGGGAATGTGTCTGTATGTATGTACGATGTGTATCTCTGTATGTCACTGGATAGGACTCTGTATAGATTTGTCTGTTTATAAGTATTTTTGTGAGTTTGTCTTCAAATATGTATATATGTACATATGTCTGTATGTGTATGTATCTGTGTATGTGCGTGTCTGCGTGTGGATGGGGCCCACAGACTCTTCCGCCCGGGGCACACAAAAACCTGGAGACGGCCCTGACAGAGTGACTTACACTATTAGGCTGGACTCACACGAACGTATTAAAAAACGGTCCCATTCTCGTTTGCGAGAGTCGGACGAATTTTTCTCACTTGTCATCAGTGTGCACTCAGTGTGCTGTCAGTATGCTGTCAGTATACAATCCGTTTGTTTTGCACAGCAGCTGTTACTCTTTTACAGTCATGTACAGGAGAATTTACAGTGTTCTGTGCTACATGATAGGATTGTATTTAGAAAAACGGATGTCACTAGGATGGTCCGTGTGCCGTCCGTGTGACATCCGATTTTTCCTCGCACCCATTGACTTGTATTGGCGAGCCTCGGACGTATTCTGGATCAAATCGCAGCATGCTGCCACTTTTCTCGCATCCAGAATCTGGATGCAAGAAAAGCTGACCAACAGCTCTCCCTCATTGACTAGTATTGGTCCAAGTGCAATGCGAGAATTTTCTCGCATTGCTCTCGTCCGTATTTGTCGCTCGTGTGAGCGTACCCTTACAGTGAAAAGCCAGCTAGTAATTAGCTTGGCTTTTTGCTGATAGCTCGAGTTATGTTTGAGAACGGTTCTAACAAACTTTTAGCAAAAAGCTCGAGTTCTAGTTCGATCTAGAACACCCCCCAAAATCACTCGAACTGCGAACTGGAAAACCACGAACCACGCTCAACTCTAGTGATGACCCTCTCATGGAGCATGCGCTTGGGCGTTATCCGGCCTTACTGGGGACCGGATACCACTGCGTTCCAGTTTGGAACGCGGAAGAGACTGCGGGAACCCTGTATTGAATATGGAGGAGCGCGGGCACAAACCAATGTGAGAGGAGGGAAGGTAATTAGGAATCACTAAAGTGATTGGATGGGATCAGGGTTTTGAGGACACCTAAGGGGTTATAAGGTAATTTTATCCACCTGTTGGCCCCCTTAGCATCATGAAAATCTAGCAGCATGTTGGGTGCAACAGTCACCAATCACCAAAATCTAGACAGGTGGAATATATCCCAAATGGTTGGTGGTTGACCCCCACCTTGCTATGCACCCCAATTTGGGATGTATTCCACCTGTCTAGATTTTGGCGGTTGGTGACTGTTCACATTCAGTCATCAGGCCCTGTCCACAGGCTATTTACTTCATGCAGCATTTGCTTGGACCTGTCCCGCCCACAGCCATGACTCAGATTGAAATAGACCAGGTGAGTGCTGCTAAGAGCAGTTCTACTATTTCATATGTGAGGCCATCTGGCACATTTTATAAAAATATTTTAGCGTAGGACTGCCTCATATAGATTTGCCGTGACGTGGCGGGGTAGCTCAAGAAATTGCATTTTTTTGCCAAAAATCTCAAATTCATATTAAGTACAGTTGGAATTTTTTGTGCTGCAGTGCACATTTAGTGCTGGCTTTTTTTTTTTTTGCTGTATATACAGTCTCATATTTTTTTTTTAAATAGAGTGTGCGCAGAGATAAAAAAAATATTCCCAGTATCCCTGACACGAGGTTCTGATCTCCTGGTGTTATGCGCATCTTAACTTTTTTTTTTATATTTTTTTTTAGGTATGAAATAAAACGATAAAAAAAATTAAGGATGAAGAACTGCAGAACCACCTTACCTTTCTATAGACTTGTGTATGAACATTTCTAATTCTACTCCACCAGGGTTAGAAAAAAAATAGAAAAAGTAAACTGAATGGAAATGTGCAATGCTGACTTGTGGTCGTGTATCGGTTTAGTCGCAGAATACAGAGGTGGAGTCTGCAGCTTGTGTGTGTAATATATATTTATATATATATGCCTTATTCTGTCTGTCTGTCTGTCTGGCTTGCTCCAAAATTGTGTCCTTATGCTGACAAAAAGCGGATTGGCCGCTGGGCTCGCCATGGCCCCGCCCCCCAGCACGGATTGGCGGCTCGCCTCTCCTCGGCTCCGCCCCCTCGCACGGATTGGCCTCTCGCCCCGGCCCCCTGCACGCTCGCTCTGGCCCCGACCCCCGCACGCATTCCCCGAACCGACTCCCAGGTGAGTGCTGTACCCCCGGGAGCCCACATCAGCGTACGCCGGCAACCCAGCATTGCTGGGGTTGCCGGCGTACGCTGGTGTGGGCTCCCGTGCGAGCGGGGTACGCTGGTAACCATGGAACACATCGAGTAATATTGTAGCATGGTTACCAGCGTACACCGGCTCCCAGGTGAACGCATCAAGGTCTTGCAGCGGCGGAACACACACACACATCAGATCACACTCACTCTCACACACACATCAGATCGCATCCACACACTCAACATCTCGTGATATCGCTTGCTTCTCGGCGGCGATACTGTGCATCCAGTGACAATCCAGGACCTGCCGGAGGATCACATGGCCGGAAGCATGTGGTATCTCCGGATGTTGTGATTGTGTGAGCGCGTATGTGCGATATCGTCAGTGTGTGTGTGCGCGTGTATGCGATCGGATGTGTGTAAGTGTGTGTGTGTGTGAGTGTATGCGATCGGATCTGTGAGTGTCAGCAGAGGAGCACGGCGTGCAGCACAGCTGCTGGGACCGCCTACCGGTGGGCACAGGGAGAAGTGGGGTGTGTGTGTGAGTGTATGCGATCAGATGTGTGCGTGTATACTGTCTGATGTGTGACTGTGGAGCACAATGGGGAGTGCGCAGCATGGGGGATGGAGCACGATTGGGGGTGCGCAGCATGGGGGATGGAGCACGATGGGGAGTGCGCAGCATGGGGGATGGAGCACAATGGGGAGTGCGCAGCATGGGGGATGGAGCACAATGGGGAGTGCGCAGCATGGGGGATGGAGCACGATCGGGAATGCGCAGCATGGGGGATGGAGCACGATCGGGAATGCGCAGCATGGGGGATGGAGCACGATCGGGAATGCGCAGCATGGGGGATGGAGCACGATCGGGAATGCGCAGCATGGGGGATGGAGCACGATCGGGAATGCGCAGCATGGGGGATGGAGCACGATCGGGAATGCGCAGCATGGGGGATGGAGCACGATCGGGAATGCGCAGCATGGGGGATGGAGCACGATCGGGAATGCGCAGCATGGGGGATGGAGCACGATCGGGAATGCGCAGCATGGGGGATGGAGCCCGATCGAGAATGCGCAGCATGGGGGATGGAGCACGATCGGGAATGCGCAGCATGGGGGATGGAGCACGATCGGGAATGTGCAGCATGGGGGATGGAGCACGATCGGGAATGCGCAGCATGGGGGATGGAGCACAATGGGGAGTGCGCAGCATGGGGGATGGAGCACAATGGGGAGTGCGCAGCATGGGGAATGGAGCATAATGGGGGGTGCGCAGCATGGGGGATGGAGCACGATGGGGGGGATGCACAGCATGGGGGATGGAGCACGATGGGGGTGCGCAGCATGGGGGATAGAGCACGATGGGGAGTGCACAGCATGGGGGATGGCGCACGATGGGGAGTGCGCAGCATGGGGAATGGAGCACAATGGGGGGTGCGCAGCATGGGGGATGGCGCACGATGGGGGGGTGCGCAGCATGGGGTATGAAGCACGATGGGGGGTGCACACCTCCCCCCAAAACACACACACACACACACACACACGCACGCACGCACTGCACAACACACCCCACACACACACACTGGGAACCACAAACACTGCCCTACACAGACACCCACAGACAATGCCGCACACACACAACACTCAACACACAAACACCGCGGCACACACAAATATACGCACATACCGCACAACACACACATTGCACAAAACATACCTCCCCCCAAAACACACACACACCCCCCACACCCACAAAAACCGCGCAACACACAACGCTACAGACAAACAGCGCTCCACAAATAACGCAACACAAACAACACCGCTCTCACCCCCCGCCACACCCAGAACATGTACAGCGCCCTACACAAACACTTGGTAACTACACACAACAACATATATATAACAAAAATCATACATTAACTACACAATACGTAAATTCTAAAATACCCGATGCGTAGAATCGGGCTACCTTCTAAATATATATATATATATATATATATATATATATATATATATATATATATATATATATATATATATATATATATATATATATATAAAGCTCAGTGTATGTATGTGTGTCCACTAAAGGAATTTGCACCGTCGCATTTACAATCATGAAATTTTGCACAGGCGGGAAAATTTAACCCTGTGCTTTCCAGTTACTCTACAAAAATCCTGCAGCCATTAAACTGAATGGAGCTGGAGGCTATAAATAGCAACTGTCAGTGGTTGCTATAGGAACAAAATAAATTGTTAGTATAACAAGCTTATGTGTGAGGAGAAAGAAAGAAAGAAAGAAAGAAAGAAAGAGCGAGAGAGACACACACAGTTACTATCCCAGGTACTACAGCTAGTATAATATAATTATACATACATCCATACAGTGCCTACAAGTAGTATTCAACCCCCTGCAGATTTAGCAGGTTTGATAAGATGCAAATAAGTTAGAGCCTGCAAACTTCAAGCATGAGCAGGATTTATTAACAGATGCATAAATCTTACAAACCAACAAGTTATGTTGCTCAGTTAAATTTTAATAAATTTTCAACATAAAAGTGTGGGTCAATTATTATTCAACCTCTAGGTTTAATATTTTGTGGAATAACCCTTGTTTGCAATTACAGCTAATAATCGTCTTTTATAAGACCTGATCAGGCCGGCACAGGCCTCTGGAGTTATCTTGGCCCACTCCTCCATGCAGATCTTCTCCAAGTTATCTAGGTTCTTTGGGTGTCTCATGTGGACTTTAATTTTGAGCTCCTTCCACAAGTTTTCAATTGGGTTAAGGTCAGGAGACTGACTAGGCCACTGCAACACCTTGATTTTTTCCCTCTTGAACCAGGCCTTTGTTTTCTTGGCTGTGTGCTTTGGGTCGTTGTCTTGTTGGAAGATGAAATGACAACCCATCTTAAGATCCTTCATGGAGGAGCGGAGGTTCTTGGCCAAAATCTCTAGGTAGGCCGTGCTATCCATCTTCCCATGGATGCGGACCAGATGTCCAGGCCCCTTGGCTGAGAAACAGCCCCACAGCATGATGCTGCCACCACTATGCTTGACTGTAGGGATGGTATTCTTGGGGTCGTATGCAGTGCCATCCAGTCTCCAAACGTCACGTGTGTGGTTGGCACCAAAGATCTCGATCTTGGTCTCATCAGACCAGAGAACCTTGAACCAGTCTGTCTCAGAGTCCTCCAAGTGATCATGAGCAAACTGTAGACGAGCCTTGACATGACGCTTTGAAAGTAAAGGTACCTTACGGGCTCGTCTGGAACGGAGACCATTGCGGTGGAGTACGTTACTTATGGTATTGACTGAAACCAATGTCCCCACTGCCATGAGATCTTCCCGGAGCTCCTTCCTTGTTGTCCTTGGGTTAGCCTTGACTCTTCGGACAAGCCTGGCCTCGGCACGGGTGGAAACTTTCAAAGGCTGTCCAGGCCGTGGAAGGCTAACAGTAGTTCCATAAGTCTTCCACTCCCGGATGATGCTCCCAACAGTGGAGACAGGTAGGCCCAACTCCTTGGAAAGGGTTTTGTACCCCTTGCCAGCCTTGTGACCCTCCACGATCTTGTCTCTGATGGCCTTGGAATGCTCCTTTGTGTCATTCCCATGTTGACCAAGTATGAGTGCTGTTCACAAGTTTGGGGAGGGTCTTAATTAGTCAAAAAAAGGCTGGAAAAAGAGATAATTAATCCAAACATGTGAAGCTCATTGTTCTTTGTGCCTGAAATACTTCTTAATACTTTAGGGGAACCAAACAGAATTATTGTGGTTTGAGGGGTTGAATAATAAATGACCCTCTGAATAAACTTTTCACAATTTTTAAAAAAAAAATAAAAAATGAAATAACATTCTTTTTTGTTACAGTGCATTTCACACTTCCAGGCTGATCTACAGTCCAAATGTCACAATGCCAAGTTAATTCCGAATGTGTAAACCTGCTAAATCTGCAGGGGGTTGAATACTACTTGTAGGCACTGTATATATATATATATATATATATATATATATATATATATATATATATATATATATATATATATATGTGTACAGACCAAACACTTGGACACACCTTCTCATTCAAAGAGTTCTCTTTATTTTCATGACTCTAAAAATTGTAGATTCACATTGAAGACATGAATACTAAAAATGAAAACATGTGGAATGAAATACTTAAAAAAGTGTGAAACAACTGAAAATATGTCTTATATTCTAGGTTCTTCAAAGTAGCCACCTTTTGCTTTGATTACTGCTTTGCACACTCTTGGCATTCTCTTGATGAGCTTCAAGAGGTAGTCAACGGAAATGGTTTTCCAACAGTCTTGAAGGAGTTCCCAGAGATGCTTAGCACTTGTTGGCCCTTTGCCTTCACTCTGCGGTCCAGCTCACCCCAAACCATCTCGATTGGGTTCAGGTCTGGTGACTGTGGAGGCCAGGTCATCTTGCGTAGCATCCCATCACTCTCCTTCTTAGTCAAATAGCCCTTACACAGCCTGAAGGTGTGTTTGGGGTCATTGTCCTGTTGAAAAATAAATGATGCTTCAACTAAACGCAAACCGGATGGAATAGCACACTGCTGCAAGATGCTGTGGTAGGCATGCTGGTTCAGTATGCCTTCAATTTTGAATAAATCCCCAACAGTGTCACCAGCAAAGCACCCTCACACTATCACACCTCCTCCTCCATGCTTCACAGTGGGAACCAGGCATGTAGAGTCCATCCGTTCACCTTTTCTACAAAGCCACGGTGGTTGGATCCAAAAATCTCAAATTTGGACTCATCAGACCAAAACACAGATTTCCACTGGTCTAATGTCCATTCCTTGTGTTCTTTAGCACAAACAAGTCTATTCTGCTTGTTGCCTGTCCTTAGCAGTGAATTCCTAGCAGCAATTTAACATGAAGGCCTGCTGCACAAAGTCTCCTCTTAATAGGTGTTCTAGAGATGAGAAGGTGTGTCCAAACTTTTGGTCTGTAATATATTTTATATATGTATATATATATATATTATATATATAAAAATAATCTTTAGCACGCAGACAGGGAGGGGAGGATTGTGGGGCCTGATTGGGTTTATTCTGATATATTAATGTTTCAACTTTATTATTATTTTGGACGTACATATTGTATTTTGAAACCTAATAAAAAGAAGTGTAAAAAAACCTTAAAGTTTCCCAATTATCAAGGTAAAAAAAATCTTTAATGGAATTAGCATAACGTGGTGACGTCCATGTAATATATTATTATTCGGCACCTAGTAAAAAAAACAAGTGGCATTAAGACACCAGAGTAGTGCATATCAGTACAAGGCTCAGGATGATGGGAGATCTCCATCCATTATGCGAAAGTGACCTGATCAGGAAGACGGGGGTGGGGTTGGGGGTCCCCAATAAATAGATGCCTGGATTATTAGTCGTAAAGTTTTTGGGTGCAGAGCCAAGTCTGGATCACTGGATCACAAGCTTTGATCACTTTCGTTCATCCATAGCAGAGTTACCTCCACGTCTTTTGTCACGACAAGGAGGAACTCGCAGTTACTATCTGGGTTCCATCAAACACCAGGGAACCCTGTATGAGCGCCGCCACAAACAGGGTATATTGGGGAGACAGTAACAATGGTGGTCCGTGGCGCTAGGGAGAAGGGATCAGGGTCATCTGCTGCACTCACTTGATGTTGTTCCTGCACTTTCTAACGTCCCTATATGATTTCTTCCACCCAGTCGCCGAGCAGGATACCTAGTCCCTCGCTAGTCCTGAGCTCACCCTCACTAGTGAGGTGGTCAGCGACAGCACTAGCCCCATCGTTGCAATAATAAAACACAAGGGAAGGTCAACAAACAGGGGAATAAACAAAAGGATATACACCAACGTCACGGCTGCAGCCTACACCACTTCCACCAGCAAGACTACACCAACAGTGGCTACTAGAGCAACCTTCCTCCTCAATAGCATGTTTAGGATTCTGGATTCTCTATTACCGGCGTCATGTGTTGGTAAATGTGACGATTTAAAGGGAATGAATGTGGTCACAAACGGTAGACCATCATAACACACAGCTTTCCTGGGAGATGCAGCCCTGCAGGCAATCTCTGGAGGCTGAAAAGGATTAAATAAAGATCAGACTGTAGGAAGCCGCTATATAGATTCAATACAATAGCGCCAGCTGCTGCTCACACCAGGACATACCCACACAGAGAAAGAGAGGGCAGCTCTGGCCTCCTGCTGATCATCACTCACATCCCTCCTAACAAGCAAGACAGAGGACCGAGCGATGGCTCATCATGTCATCACCCATCATAAACACCAGGATCCACAGCATAGAAAGTAATGAAATTTAAAGGGGAAATCCAGCGCCAGAGGGACTAATGACTGCTGAGCCATTTTATTTAGCTAGTCAGGTGGGAGGGGCTTGCTCAGTATTATTCTGTTGGTGGAGTTCCCTTTTTAGGTCTTTTGGGAGCAGTACACCTGTGTGTTCCCCGAAGGCAGCCATCACTCACCTCAGCTCCTGCCCCCCCCCCCCCCCAAGTCTCGACGGAGATTTCAGCTTGGAGTCAAGGTTGTAATAGACGCCGTTGATCTGGCGCACAGCGATCTGGTGTTTGCGAGTGATCGGGACAGACAAGAACCCCAAAGAGATGGGGTACGCGAAGTAGGGCCAAACTGTCCAGAGACCTGTGAACAGGAGAAGCGGAGCATAGTGAGCTGTGCTGGCCGCCATGATGCAACCCTCTTTACGCCCCACTACCCGTCTACATGCGCCAGGAATACAAATCTCTAATGTGACCTGCGCCCCTCTCCCGATCGCCAGTGTATGGCTATGTGTGCACGTTGAGTTATTTGATCTCTTGGCATCAAAAACATATGAAAAAGAAAAAAAAAAAAAAAAACCACACTGTGTGCACACAGCCTATGGCACGGGTGGGGAACCTCCGGCCTGCGGGCCAATGACTTTTCCTGCGGCCCCTGGGCACATTCCCGGGAATTGCTGTGCTTGGGCGGCAGCCACAGTCTTACCGGCTGCTGTCCCTTTAAATACTAATGGTGATGCGAGGATGCGCACGCTACTGCGTGCACATACCCTGAGGTCCTTGCTGTGCTCAGGGCTTATTTTGTGCGTGGGGTA
Organism: Anomaloglossus baeobatrachus; assembly: GCF_048569485.1. NCBI lineage: Eukaryota > Metazoa > Chordata > Amphibia > Anura > Aromobatidae > Anomaloglossus > Anomaloglossus baeobatrachus. Next base: position 547,893,706 of record NC_134356.1, read on the forward strand.
AGTGTGGCGCCCTGGACTAGCCAGGTCGTCACAGGTAACACACACACACCCCCATCCCCCCTAGACAGTTACATTAGCCAAACACAAAACCCTTGTTGCCTCCCTCCAGGGTCTGATGTCCACACCAGGTGGGGCAGAGCCAAGCAGTTGGCCCGACCCACCGAGGAGTGCACAGGCCTGGAGGCGGGAAAAGTGGGAGTACAGTTTAGGAGGTTGAAGTGAGAGGAGTAAAGTGGAGAGTGTCTGGGTTTGTGGCTCAGGCACTGACAACAAGGTTGGCAGACAGTGGTGGCCGTCTGCAGGAGTGATGGATCAACGCGGAACCATAGGACCGGGGTCGGGCGGTGGCCCGCCGGTACCGACCGGGGAGCGAAGTGAAGCCAGCACACACAGGCAGGGCCATCGGACCCCGACTAGGCTTGGAGTCGTCGTCAACAGTCAAATCCGAGTGTGACAGGAACCCCAGGGTTTTCCTAACAATTAAAGACCCGTTAGAAGGCAACCGTCCGCACCGTGAGGGTATACAGCTACCGCCAAAGGCTAGAGACTGCGGGCAAACGGGCTCCTCCGGCATCCATACACCGGGGAGCGGACTACCGTTGGGGACCCATCGTAGTCAAGACCGTACACAAAGGTGCAGGGAAAGACAGCCGCCATCACCTGTCCGGGGAGAGACACTGCAGCCGGCTGCGGGACCCGTCCATCCAGCCGTTTGGTTTACCGGAGACTTTGTGCCTCTCTTGCTGAGTGAGTACACCCGTGCCATCCGGCACCGCGCTGCGCTGTCCCTGCAACCCTGCACCCCAGCCATCCAGACTCCCCGTCACACCACCGGGCCCCGGGACCACCAACCCCTACCCACAGAGGGGGAAACAAACATCCCAGCTGCTCCCTACCATCGCTCCCGGGATCCCCGTCACCAGCAGCAGTGGTGCCCATCTTCACCACAACCAGTGGGTGGCGTCACGGACTAAATCCCCAAAACAAACCAACCCCCTTTTCACTCACGGGCGAGGAGCGCCGCTCGAGTCCCCGGATCCGGCCCACCGCTCGAGCCACCGAGGAGCAGCAGCAGCGCCGGACCCGAGCGTTAGCGAGCGCAGCGCCCCGCCACATAAGCAGCGCGAGTTGCCCTTCCTTCCACAGAAGAACAACAGTAGCAGCAGCTTACCGGCTTCCCTGCTGCACATGCATCCCGGACATGGGAGTTACTCCTTCCCCCACCACCCGTGCTGTGAGGCCGCAACCACGTGCTGTGTACCACCTAGTAGTGCTGTGTGCCAGGTCCCAGTGCTGTGTGCCAGACCCCAGTACTATGTGCCAGCTCCCAGTGCTGTGTGCCCCCGAGTAGTTCTGTGTGCTAGCTCCCAGTGATGTGTGCCAGCCCCCAGTGCTGTTTACCCTCGAGTAGTGCTGTGTGCCAGCCCCCAGTGCTGTGTGCCAGCCCCCAGAAGCTGTGTATTTGCCACTGTTGTCCGTGGCTCCCAATTGCTGTCCGTGCTCCATTGGTGATGTCTGTGCTGCCACCTGTGCTGTCCATGCACCCCCTGTGCTATCTGTGCCCCACAGTGATGTATATGCCCCAGCCTCTCCTATAATGTATATGCCCCTCCTGTGATGTGTGTACCGCCAGCCTCTCCTATGATGTGTGTTCCGCCAGCCTCTCCTGTAATGTATGCGCCCCAGCCACTCCTATGATGTGTATGCCCCAGCGTCTCCTTTAATTTATGCGCCCCAGCGTCTACTGTAATGTCTATGCCCCCAGCCTCTCCAGACTGAGACAAACCTGGAAAAGCAGTTGTGAGAAACATGATCAAGAGTTAATTGTTTGACCAAATATAGCAGGGTAGTTTTCAAGTTGATAAATTGAGGAATCCGGGGTCCGTACTGTCATCATTACCTTCTCTTAACCCACCATACAGCAGCGTAGTCCAGAGTTTGCAGAGCCACCAAGATGATATTGACGTCATAGTTACTGGCAGGGCCGCCATCAGGGCATTACAACCGTGACTCCTGTATGGGTCCCTGGGAGAAGCCATAAAGGGGGCCCGGCATCTGACAGCCCGGGCCCCTCCCCTTTCATCCCTCAGCTCACCGGGCCTCAAGGGTCAGGGCCGTAATCAGGACAATGAGGGAGGCCCGGGTCGCTCACAGAGAGCTGCCCTCTCTCTTCCTGCTCTGATCTATGTGATCATCATTAGGACTGAGGCCTGATCTATGTGATCATCATTAGGACTGAGGCCTATAATTAGGCCTCAGTCCCGCTTGCGCATTGCTTCTCATATGAGAGCAATGGGCCCCCCACTGATCAGCTGTTCTTGGTGCAGGTGGGCAGAAATGCTTATTTCTGAATCTACTCCATCCTCTGATATTGTCCGCGGCTGGGTACTGCACATCTGCCTCATTGATTTTAATAGGAGGCTGCTGCCACTATCAGAAGACGGAGTAAATCCAGAACTGAGGACTTCTGGCAACCTGTCACCACCGACATGGCATCTAGAACAGGCGATTAGTGGGGGTGTCAGGTGGCAGACCCTGACTAATCAGATATTGGTGACCTATCCTAAGGAAAGGCCTTCAATGTTAAAGTAGTGGACAATCTCTTTAATAAAGTCTTGTGTCATCTGACAAGTTTTGTTAGGAGCATTAAAGGGGTTTCCATGTTTGTGATGAGTCTGCAGTCACTATGTGTCACTCTATGTGACTGCAGACTTCTGAATTCTTACTGCCCGCTGTCATGATACTCTGGTGCCGGCAGTGAGAGTGGGAGGTTACGAAGCTGCAAGTATGCGATTTATATAGATGTGGTCACGTGTTGAACAGACATGTATGGCCTCGCTCAATGAAAATGAATTGACTGAGGCCGGACACATCAAATCAGAATCTGGCCAGAAATATACAAATCTTATACTTGTGCTCACATGATCGTCCACTCTCGTCACTGGCTCCGGAGAATCCTAAAAAAGTGTGCTGAGCATGCATTGTGGGAATTCAGAAGCCTGAAGTCATGAATAGATTCACTGCAGACTTTCAACTCAAACCTGGACAGCCCCTTGAATTATAAAATTAAGCAGCGTAGCATCCCCAGTTCTAACAGCGTGTAATATACCCACTGTCACAATTCAGCTCTGCTCGCTGGTTCCAGCAGTCATCACATGGCCACTCCACTCATATGTGATTTTCATACCTGCATCTGACAATTAGCTTTTCTTGCTACGTTTCTCATTGAACATTGAGAGCATTAAAAGGGACAGTATCGCATTTTTTTATTTTTGTATTAAAAATAGTGATTCTGAAATCAAGTATTTCTAATACAAAATGAAAATCGTAGCTTATTTACTTTTTCTGTTATTCTAATTTTACTGTATGCACTAGGGGCCATGTTGGATTTGCTGTGTGTGTAACGACAGTTACACACTCCTTTATGGCAGCCCCTGTGCATAGAGAATAGTGGTCGCTATCCGACCCTATGTTTAACGTTACAGTGGGCGTCTGCTGTGAAATGGACGCGCCCCTTGGGCTGTCCAGATCACAGCAGAGGGAGGAGTTCAGCGCCATCATCGTGGAGCTCACAGCGTATGCTGTTTGCGCCACTTCACCCCTGTCAACCGCCGGGATGAGTACAGGCCGCCTCCCCTCCCCTGCCCCCGTTACCGATGACACCGCCTCCCTCCGCTCTCCCCAACCCCCGCTATTGCTACCGCTAGTGCCGCCCCTCGCCGTTCCCGTCTCCGCTGACACCCCATCCCTTCGCTCTCCTCAGCCCCCGCTAGTGCCGCCCCTCCCCCTCGCTGTTACCGTCTCCGCTGACACCCCATCCCTCCGCTCTCCCCAGCCCCCGTTACTGCTACCACCGCCCCTCCCCCCGCCGTTACCGTCTCCGATGACACTTCCTCCCTCCGCTCTCCCCAGCTACCGCTCTGCTCGCCGCTGCTGTGTATGTGTGTGCCCGTGCCCCACTGCATGCGAGTACCGCCGCTGATGCTGTCTGCACGGCTGTGTATTATCCTCTCCTGTTTGATACTATCTGCTGAGCCGTGTATCTAATCCTCTCTTGGGTGATACACAGCTCAACAGACAGCATCACCCAGGACAGGATTAGATACACAGCTCAGCAGACAGCATCACCCAGGACAGGATTAGATACACAGCTCATCAGACAGTATCTAATCCTGTCCTGGGTGATGCTGTCTGATGAGCTGTGTATCTAATCCTGTCCTGGGTGATGCTGTGTGCACGGCCGTGTATCTAGTCCTCTCCTGTGTGATGCTGTGTGCACGGCCGTGTATCTAATCCTGTCCTGGGTGATGCGGTCTGCACGGCCGGGTATCTATTCCTGTCCTGGGTGATGCGGTCTGCACGGCCGTGTATCTAATCCTGTCCTGGGTGATGCGGTCTGCACGGCCGTGTATCTAATCCTATCCTGTGTGATACTCCTGCTGTCCTTGGTGACACTTTAGACATTTCTGGTCACCAACAAAATGGCTCTGCATTGTGTCCCTACATGTCATTCTCTGTTATCCTTTGTAAACACTCAGATTGGGAGAGGGAGGCGTGCCATCACACACGGGAGAGCAGACTCCGCCCACTTTACTGCAAGCTGTAACGTGAGCTTTTTCCTACAGTGGGATTTCTGTAGGATTTCAGAAGCTGCTCCCCCTAGTGTTTAACAGTGGAAACAGTGGAAAATATTAAACTTTTTAATTTTTTTTTTACATTTTGCTCAATTAAAAAAAGAAAATAATATTTAAACAAAACATTAAAATAATATTACTTTACATTTTTTCAGGTATTTAATTTTTTTTTTTTCTGACGATACATTCCCTTTAAGAGTAGCTCGTTATCACGTGACTGTAAGTGTGGAAATGATATTATGAGTGATTGGTCACATGACGACCACCCACACTGCTGGGGGGGCACCAAACTGAATTCTTGCCCCGGGTGGTGGAAAGACTAGATACACCTCTGCCGATAAGGAACTGCAAGATGAGGTGATGTATAGTGTTTGTAAATAAATGTGCCGGATGCAGAGCTGTGTATGTATATCTGTGCATGTAGCAGAGCTGTGTTTGTCTATAGGTGCATGTATTAGAGCTGTTTCTGTCTATGGGTGCATGTATTGTGCATGCAGTAGAGCTGTGTTTGTGTATATGTGGCGCCCCTGACCTGGTCAGGCACCACTGAGTACCGCACCCATGCTGGGGGCAGTAGAACACAGGTAATCCAGAAGGCTGACTGGCACATAGTAATCAGGTCTCCCACATTGACCTTTGAAGGGACCCCTGGGGAATCCAGGAGGGGGCGTGGCCTCCATCTCCACTCAAGGGGTGTGGTAGAGAGCCTGGTTGCTAAGTTGCGGAGGCAGGCACAGTCGGGAGGGAGTAGTGAGCCAGTCAGTCAGTCAGTCAGTGAAGCTCAGGGAGAGCAGTCGCAAGGAGGAGACCCTGGAGGCTGTCACTAGTCAGACACCGCAGATGCAGTGGCTACTGACGGGGGAGAATGGTCACCTGGTAGTGCCGCCCGAAATCCACCTGAGGCCGGAATGCAGAGAAGTGGCTGAATATGGGAACTGCCAGGCGAGGACCAGGTCTGCACGGGGTTACAGTTTCCCAGAGCAGGGGCCCATTCAGTTGGCCTGTTCAATCTGCAGATGGGGGTACTTCATACCCTCAACCATAACACCACAAAGTGCGGAGCCACGTAGCAACGAGAGGACCCATAGTTCACAAGAGGCAAGCAGCCGGAGTGACCTGGTCCAGGCTACAAGCAGACAGGCCGAAAAAGGGGAGAACAGGCAGAAGCAACTTCCCTGGGTGACCCCGTAGGACTACAAGTCTGGGTCACCACAAAAACACAAGGGCTAGGAAGGAGAGTCGGTAGCCACCCTCATAAGTCAGCCTGAAAAAGCCTGGTTTCTGCTCTGTGCATCACAGCATCGCCCGGGTTACTCACACCTGCCACCTAATCCTATAGAAGTCAACCTACCTGTGACCGGATGGATACAGGACGCGCCATCCCTGGAGACCCTGAGACGACCTGAAGGTAACGGGGCCACGGGGCGGCACAACTCTGGCGTCACAAACAGGATAAGGACTAGACCTTTGTCTCCTTTACTGGAGAGACAATTTGAATATTTCCCAGAGGGGCATTGCAGCTATAAGTCCCCTTACCTGGCAGCCAGACTGGCTTGCAAAGTCTCCTTAAGGAGAATAGTGTTCCCCCGTGGTCCCCACATAGCTTTCTCATGAGCCAGATCAGACACCCCCATACTTTGCACTGACGAGGGGCAAGCACCCCGAAACACCGTGTCTGCAAATTGGGATTCTGATCTGGCTTATATATCCTGAGTCATATTGCAAAGGATTGTTGAAAATCCACTTGTGACTTTTAGGATCGCTACTTCCAATAGGTGGCGCTGTGCTAGAGTTTGTCTCCTTTACTGGAGAGACAATTTGAATATTTCCCAGAGGGGCATTGCAGCTATAAGTCCCCTTACCTGGCAGCCAGACTGGCTTGCAAAGTCTCCTTAAGGAGAATAGTGTTCCCCCGTGGTCCCCACATAGCTTTCTCATGAGCCAGATCAGACACCCCCATACTTTGCACTGACGAGGGGCAAGCACCCCGAAACACCGTGTCTGCAAATTAGGATTCTGATCTGGCTTATATATCCTGAGTCATATTGCAAAGGATTGTTGAAAATCCACTTGTGACTTTTAGGATCGCTACTTCCAATAGGTGGCGCTGTGCTAGAGTTTGTCTCCTTTACTGGAGAGACAATTTAGACCTTTTAAGACAGGTGACCATGTGCCTTGGCGGTCTGCTTAAAAAGTTTGAAGCGCCGCCACATTGCCACCATGAAAAGCGCGTCAAGAAAAACAAGCAGCCCGCGCACAAAGAAGTAGCTGCCCACGAAGAGATGTGGCTACCCAGAGAACCCCTGCAGAGTCCTGACCTCGCCAGCGATGGAGGCGGATCTGTCCAGAGACGGCGGGAAGGAGAAGTCTGGAGTTGGCTGCAGGAAGTGAAAATGGAAGGTCGTGCAGAGAGAGAAGGGAAGATGGCGTCTGCATACAGAGATCCAGAACCAGGCTTCGCTGTCTGGTGGGACTGGGAGCTTGCCCAGTTCTGCGACTACCGGCTGGAGGCCAGGATCGTGCAGCAGCTCAGGGAAGGACGCACCGAGCTTCGGGAGATGGCTACAGTGGTTCGGGCCTATGAGAAGTGGACCGCGCGTCAAGTGTCAGACCGGGCGGCGACCACCCAGACCCCAATGATGCTACCGATGGGTGATCCCCGCTGCAATCCCGGGGGCGACGCCCGACACGGCCCACGCTGTGAAGCCCGCGGTCCCTGCAGAGACGCCTGGTGCAGCGACGCTCAGCCCGGTTCACCAAGTCCAGGCCACAGCAGCGACGCCCAGCCCGGCCCGCCAAGTCCAGGCCGCAGCCATGCCAGGCTTGGCCCACCAAGTCCAGGCCGCAGCAGCGACGCACAGCCCGGCACCCCCAAGTCCAAGCCGCAGCCACGCCAGGCTCGGCCCACCAAACCAGGCCGCAAGGCCATCTACCACGGTCTGCAAGGCCAAAGCGGACACCGCACCCCAGCCACAGCCCAAGGAATCGGGTCCTGCGTCCCCACCGGGAGAAGACCCCGAGTTTCTAAAATTCAAGGCGGATCTGGAGGCGCAGTTCCCTAAAGAAATGGTGGATCGCTATCTACTTCCTAGGCGCTCATCCAGAGCGGCCCCAGTGACTCCCGCGGCTGAAGACCCACCGCCCTGTCCCGAGGAGGGAAGCCTGTCCCCAGCGCTGCCGCCCGAGGAGTGCTCAGGAGAACTAAGGGGGAAGGGAGGCCTGGAGGCTGAGGAGCCGACCGCAGAACCATCAGAGGAGGACGCAGCACCTTACCTAGTCAAGGGAGGCTCAGAGCCCGAGATGTTACCGTACTCCCGCTGGGATGAGGAGAGCCCGACACCCTCTGCTGACGAGGAGCTGTCAGTCCTGGTCCCAAGCATGTACGTAGCCTGGGAGCCCGCAGTCCAGAAGAGCCCCACGAGCAGAGCACAGCGCCTTGCCCGAGCAAAACAGACCACAATGCAGCAGTCCCCAGATCGGCATAAGGAAGCCGTTGCAGCCCGGGACTTAGAAGAAAAATAGACGTTAAGAAAAACCCGCCATCAGGAAAGAGGACCCCTTTGCCGTGGAGTGGTAGAAGAATTCAGTCTTAAGTCAGGATATGGCTTCATCGTCGCACCTGGTGTCAGAGAAGGCATCTTTGTAAGCAGGAGGGATGTGAGAGCCCATTTGCCAAGAGGACACCCCGGAAGAAATTTTCACATGGTAGATCTGGTGGAGTTCACTAAGCATCAGGGAGAACGTGGCTGGTTTGCGCTAGATGTAACACCATGCCCCAGGAACCCTTATTGTAGCCCAGCTGTCTCCACCCAAACCACAAAGCAAGTAAGCCAAGAAAGAGAAGAGGACAGAGAAACAGAAAAAAGCACAGAAACAGAAAAAGACAAAGTACAAGCGGAAGATACCACTATAGACGACGATAGAGATGTGGAGAGTGTCAGGTGCAACAGCCCTACAGGCCAAAGCCCTGGTAAGAAGGAGGAAGAGTCAATGTAAAGTAAAGACAAGTAAAGAAAGTTGAAATTTTAAAGTTTGCAACGTTAAAGTTCAAGAAATGTGCCCACAAAGACTATTGTGAGAAACCCCTTTAGAAAAATACTTTTGCACCTGTTTTGTGCACTTTGAAAACAAGGACCATAGGCTATGAACTGGCTATAACCACAAACTCTCGCAGTGTGAATAGTTACCCCAGAGGTACGACCACCTGGCCATGCCTGTTTAGGGGCCTGGCTCGTGTGCGACCAGAGAGCACGCCTGTTTATGGGGCCTGGCTCTCCACCACAAAGTGGGTACCCTGCCTGGACTGACTGTGGATGCCGCCTTTAAATTCCTGCCAGAAGCGTCCGAAGGTGCGGCTCCACAAGGGAAGCATACCCAGTTAACCACCAGACCAAGAAAGCTGCCTCTACATCCTGCCAGAAGTGGCCGAAGACACGGCTCGACGGGAGAGGGGCTCGCCTTCAACCACCAGCCCCAGGAGAGGAAGATTGGAGGAAAGGTCTGGGGAAACAGATGGCCCAGACCTGGACCCCACTAGCACCTTTAAACGAAATCTGGATGGATTTCTATCTACGGCCCACGAGCATGGCATCATTTCCCTGAAAGAAAAGAATTTTTTAACAACTAAACACCCAGTTATTCCAACATTTTACATGCTCCCCAAAATTCATAAGGGCCGCCCGGAACCTCCGGGAAGGCCTATAGTTTCAGGGATTGGTGGCCTGTTTGAAAGGCCGTGTATCTATGTGGATTTCTATCTTCAGCCTCTAGCACAATCCTCACCGTCCTATGTGAGGGATTCTACCCATCTAATTGAGCAGATGATCAAACTCAGAGTCCCTTCCAATACTTTGTTGGTGACACTAGATGTTGAGGCTTTGTATACCTCCATCAATCATGAGGCAGGGCTACGGGCAGTATCATATTACCTGGACCACAGAACTACCGGCAACAGAAGACATGATTCCTTTATCCTGGATCTCCTTCATCTGATACTGGATAGGAATTACTTTGTCTTTGACAGAACATACTATAGGCAGACGTCCGGGACCGCTATGGGGGCATGCTGTGCGCCACCCTATGCTAACATCTTCTTGGGGTGGTGGGAGGAGACACAGGTGTATACCCTGGAGCAGTATAAAGCCAACGTGATTCGTTGGTTTCGGTATATAGATGACATTCTATTTTTCTGGTCCGGGTCCCTGGAGGACTGTGAGGACTTTATTACTACCCTCAACGACAACACTCTCAACATCAGGCTAACTTCTAACATAGCCACTGAGACGGTAGAGTTCTTGGACCTCCGAATCTCCAGGGTAGGCGAGAATATCACCACCACCCTGTACCGCAAACCAACGGCCACAAATAGCCTCCTGCATTACAACAGCTTCCATCCTATCCATGTTAAGAATGGGATACCCAAAGGCCAGTTCATGAGGGTCAGGAGGAACTGCAGTGAAAACTCTGATTTTGAGAACTATGCCTCTGATCTAACCAACAGATTCCGTAGGAGAGGATACCCAAAGCAAGTGGTCTCCGGGGCTCTGCAGGCTTGCAGAACCATGACACGGCAAACCCTGTTTCAGCCGAGGATTAGGAACAAGCAAGCTACAGTGAGTATCATTACTCCTTTTCATAACCAATGGCAAGACCTGTACAGACTCCTCCAGTCAAATTGGGACATCTTATCGAGCGATAAAAAACTGATCCCTTTTATCAGTGAGAAACCCAATCTGGTAGCGAGAAGGGCTCAGAACCTCAGGGGTATTCTCTCCAAGAGCCATTTTCAGAGACCAATGCAGAGCTTGGGAACGGGTGTAAAACTCAAAGGAACATTCCCATGTGGGGCCTGTACAATTTGTCCCTACATGTTGGCCAGTGATCACATCTCTCTGCCAATTTTTCCTAGGAGAATCACCTGTGGATCCTACTACAATTGCCGCACAAGAAATGCCATCTATATCCTCGTTTGCGATTGTCCTAAAATCTACGTTGGCGAAACCACCCAAGAGGTGAGGAGGAGAGTGCAGCAACATTTCTCGAACATAAATACAGCGGAAACGGACCTGAAGAAAGGTAAAGCTCTCACTTCGGTGGCTTCCCACTTCCTCACATCTCATAGAGGCCGGTATTCCACAATTAGGGTGCTTATTGTGGACTCAATCAAGCCGAACATTAGGGGTGGAAATGCCACTAAGCAGTTGTTGAAAAAGGAGGCCAGATGGATCTACACGCTTAAGAGTCTAGCCCCCCATGGTCTCAATGAAGAGTTACTTTACACTGGGTTCTACAATGTCATCTGAAATATTCTGTTTCTATCCTCTAAGTCCATCTCTTTCTCTTCCATCTAGATATTTTGTCTATATTTAATGGGAGGCAAGAAGAGAATTCGAAGAGAGGACGAAGATGACAAGAATGGGGAACAAAAGGCCTTCTTTGAAAATCTACCATCTTTGAACAACATGGATCTTACTTTGGACTTTTCTACTACAATATCCATATGGAGGATCTGCGGACCCATTGACACATAAATGAGCCGTTTTTGTACCCTATAGTAGGACGGTGGGGACATGATGGAGAGACTCTAATTGAATTATATATGGTTATTATTGATACTATGTAAGAAGCCTTGACGTATAGAGATGTATTGATGCATGGGAGTCAATGATCTCCCAATTATGTACAACTTTGTATCATGGCTTCTATGTATGTAGGGTATAGCATTTGGAGTGTCTTCCAACATGATTGACCGACTGCGGTTGGTTTGTTTGTATCATCTGCTGGGACTACTTTGGCGCTTTGCCCTTATAGCCCCGGGCCAGCGAATCCCAGTGTCCCCCTGGCTCTTTTTACTGACCTCTATATATATATATTTCTTATTGATCTATATGGGGAAGTCGGTCCCAGTGCCCGCATGTTTTCAGTCTCTATAACTACTTCTGGTACTCCTGATTGGTACGTGTACCAGTACTATATTTTCTCCGCCTCCATTGTGACATATGTATTGACATGTGGGACCTAATGACCTTCTTCTGATGCATTATATTGTATCATGTCTACTCTACATGACACATAGTGTCCTTAACCCCTTCACGACCATGGACGGATCTTTCCGTCATGGATCGTGTCCCGGTAATCCCCGCCCCCTGCCGCGGGCAGGCGGCGTGGATCGGCACACATATCAGCTGTTTTCAACAGCTGACATGTGTGCCTACATGTTCCGAGTGGAATCGCATTCCACCCGGAACATTAACCCCTTAGATCTCGCTGCCAAAGTCTGGCAGCGAGATCTATATGCGCGCGGCCATCTTTTTTTCTTACCGCCGCCCCCTCCGGACGTCACGTGAGTGATCACGTGACGTTCGGGGGTTGCCATCGTAGCACAGGGTCATGTGATGACGCCTGGTGCTAAGAAGTTTCACTTTCATTCTTCCTCGGCACGGAGCAGAGGAAGAAAGAAAGTGACTGAATCTGCTGATTACAGCGGTATAGCTGTGATCAGCAGATAGCGATCAGCAATCGGATTGCTGATCGCTATAGCCCCCTAGGGGGACTAGTAAAATAAAATAAAAAAAGTAAAAAAAAAGTTTTAAAAAATTAAAAAAAAAACAAAAAACCTAAAAGTTCAAATCACCCCCCTTTCCCCCCATTGAAAATTAAAGGGTTAAAAAATAAATAAATATACACATATTTGGTATCGCCGCGTTCAGAAATGCCCGATCTATCAAAATATAAAATCAATTAATCTGATTGGTAAACGGCGTAGTGGCAAAAAAATTCCAAACGCCAAAATTACGTTTTTTGGTCGCCGCAAGTTTTACGCAAAATGCAATAACAGGCGATCAAAACGTAGCATCTGCGCAAAAATGCTACCATTAGAAACATCAGCTCGAGACGCAAAAAATAAGCCGTCACTGAGCCATACATCCCAAAAAATAAGAACGCTACGTGTTTTGGAAAATGGCGCAAAACGTGCGCCACTTTTATTGGACAAACTTGTGAATTTTTTTTAACCCCTTAGATACAAGTAAACCTATACATGTTTGGTGTCTACAAACTCGCACCGACCTCAGGTATCATACCCACACATCAGTTTTACCATATAGTGAACACCGTGAATAAAACATCCCAAAAACTATTGTGCCATCACACTTTTTTTGCAATTTTTCCACACTTGGAATTTTTTTGCTGCTTTCCAGTACACCATATGGTAAAACTTATGGTTTCATTTAAAAGTACAACTTGTCCCGCAAAAAACAAGCCCTCATATGGCAAAATTGACGGAAAAATAAAAAAGTTACGGCTCTCGGAAGAAGGGGAGCAAAAAACAAAAACGCAAAAACGGAAAGTGCCCCGGGGCTGAAGGGGTTAAACATGATTAATCAACTGCAACCCTAGTTGTCTGTATCATCTATTCTGGTTTTTTTTTTTTTTTTTGGATATACGTACTATGTATGCACTGCTCTACCTTTGTGGTGACATCAGTATTGATGGATGGCTGCATAAGGAGCTACGGTTAGCCATCCCCTTTCGACATGGGCTAAACTTGTTTTTACTAAATCTTACATTACCATGTCTATAAGGGGATGTGAGCCTCAGTATATGTTTATATGTATCTAGCTGACACACCCATTATAACCACCTTTGGCTCACCTGTTTTAGTATCTATATTTGAATTATATTATTCCACCTATCTGGGGATATCAGTACCGTCTTTCGGTTACTTAGGGAACCCCGGTGGCCATTGCGTCCAGCGTGTGGACCTTGTGGCGCATTATACGTCATTTAGGCCTATGTAAAACTATGGGATAGTCAATTCTGAAGTAACCAGCATCTGTGCTCTATGTTGGACTGACATGGAAATGTATATGTATGTTTACACATCTAAGTAAACCTTGCTTACATATCCAGATTTATTGTAGACACAGCTATATGTGGAACCCTTTGTCTCTCTGCTGCACCTGCGACTATTTGCATATTTGCTATTTTCTTTGATCATTGTACTAAAGTACCTTTTCCATCTAAATGTTCTACCCATGTTATGGTTAAATCTAGCCCTCTTCCTCCCCTTGTGCCTGACGCATGCGCATAGTTTTGAACAGCCTATGTTATTTAATATGATTTTTTTTTTTTTCCTCCACGTCATGTGACAGTCATGTGACTGAGCAAGATGGCGATTGCCATCAGAGCTCCATGCTTTCTGTCCAGGATCTCCCAGCTGCAACACTGGTGAGTACTGATGATCGGTCCTTAAATAGGACACACAATACCATTGCACACAGCCTTTCTTTCCCCTGAGGAAGCCACTGTACACGTGGCGATACGCGTGGGGTTCCACGCCAGGAACTCAGCTGGTACTCTCCCTATCTACTCCTCCTTTATGGCTACCATTATATTTTTGGGGTAGTGAGTACGGTCCCACTTTTGCACGATCTCCAGCCTAAATCTTTAAATCCCTGCCTTGGCCGCCTTATATGGCCCTAGTGGCCTGGGCCCTATTCTCACAGGCTTGGCTTATATCTCTTACTTGCTGGGGATAATTGTTGCATGAGGTATATTCTCTTCACAATTATTGGTCCTATATTGACACTGACTGTGTTGCCCTTCACTGACATACCTGTAACATGCTAGATATATTGTGCAGGCTTTAAACCCTTATGTGTATCTGAAGTTTGTTTGCATACACTATATTTTCTATATACTGGTTTATACTGCACATGCTGCGTTAACAGGTTTATTACAAGGGTAATAGGTATGGTGTATATCCCTTTATACTGGAGACATAGACTGTGTGTGGTGTTTGTTGTTGGTGCACTTGTACTATACCGAATGTTCTGCGGATCTAGTCTAAACTTCCATACGTACCTGCCGTGTGCTACCTTTACCCTGATCAGCTATGTATATGGTATACCATTAGGTCTCTACTATATGACTCATTGACCTCCGTGGTCACCACATATAGGGGTAACTTATTGCAACACGTGTGATCCTTTATATTCAGGTGTTGACATATCTGTATCTGCACAGCGATTTTTCAACTCTGCATCGCATTCATTTTGTATATCATATCATACAGTCTCTGGTTTACCACCATTATAAATAGACCGATCTTGGGACCGGGCTTTGTGCAATATTCCATAGAGTACCTTTATTGTATTGACACTGTATTGTTTATATGTCATCTTTCCTGGCGTGTATGGTGTCCATGCCTTTGGCTTTTTAAGTGTTTTTATTGTGTTATTGTGTGCCCATACTCCAAGTGTGGAGACATGTGGCTTCTTGTTTCTGCATGCATCAATAAAATATTTATTCTTTATATAATCTTGTGGTGATCCCATGTTGGTATACCTTTCCTCTTCCCCTTTTTCAGTTTAAATAATATTTGTTTTTAATTCAGAAAAATTAAAAAAAAAAATCATATTATCCATTGTTAAACACTAGGGGGAGCAGCTGCTGAAATCCTACAGAATCCTATTGTAGAAACCGCTCACATTACAGCTGCAGTAAAGTGAGCAGAATCTGCTCCCGTGTGTGATGCGACCTCCCCCTCCCAATCTGGGTGTTTCCAACAGGATAAGGGACGATGAAATTTAGTATCACAGTGCGGAGCCATTTTGTTGTTGGTCGTAAAGTCATTATAATATGTTAGGCTGCTTTTACACTTCAGTTTTTTCCATCAGTTGTAATCAGATTTGTGACTGATGCAGACTGATGTGTTGCAGTTTGTGCTCTAACTGATCCTGGGAAAAAAACTCATCCGTTTTTTTTCTCTCCTCTGTGAAAGGTTATTTAGGTTGGGGGAGGGGGAAGAGAATCTGAGAGGTGCAGTGCAGACTGACACAGGGAGATAGAGAGATAATGAGAGCAGGAGGCGGGAGGCTCACAGCAGGAAGAGGCTCACTGTAGGGGGAGGCGGGAAGCTCACACCAAGGGGGAGGCTCACACCAAGGGGGAGGCTCACACCAAGGGGGATGCTCACACCAAGGGGGAGGCAGAAGCGCTTACCTGGTGCCTGCACATCCTCTTCTTCCATGCGGCCCCGGGGTTGATGGATGTCAGTGCGGTGCAAATGTACGCGGGCATGAAAAAGACGTATGTACATTTGAGTACGAGAGGCGCAGTCTAGCTTGTGTGCGCATTTCATTTTGTGCAGGGTTCAGGCATGAGGACTCCCGCACCTGCAAGGACCTGTGGTGAGTCACATGACTGTGTCACCACAGGTCCTGCTACAACCACGGAAACTACAGAGATAGCAGATTAGTCTGTGCGATCACTGCAGTTTATGATGGAAAGGCTGGGGGCCCATCAGAGCATGGGGGCCCAGTCTGCCCGCTAAACACCCCTGCCCAGCCCGCGGTAACAAGCCCCATATAAAGCATGGGGGCCCACCGGAGGATCCTCCGCTGGGCCAGTCCGATGCTGTCCACACAGCCCCAGTATAATAATCCCCACGACCCCCATATAATATGATGTCCCCACATCCCCAGTATAATATGATGTCCTCACAGCCCCCAGTATAATATCCCCCACAGACCCCTGTATAATATGATTTCCCCACAGAACCCAGTATATCCCCCACATCATAGGATGTCGAAATATAATATCCCCCAGAGCTCCCAGTATAATATGCTCCACACACCCCAATATAGTATAATGTCCCCACAGCACCCAGTAGCATATCCTCTACAGCCCCCAGTATAATGTGCTCCACACACCCCAATATAGTATAATGTCCCCACAGCACCCAGTAGCATATCCTCTACAGCCCCCAGTATAATATGCTCCACACACCCCAATATAGTATAATGTCCCCACAGCACCCAGTAGCATATCCTCTACAGCCCCCAGTATAATATGCTCCACACACCCCAATATAGTATAATGTCCCCACAGCACCCAGTAGCATATCCTCTACAGCCCCCAGTATAATATGCTCCACACACCCCAATATAGTATAATGTCCCCACAGCATCCAGTAGCATATCCTCTACAGCCCCCAGTATAATGTGCTCCCCACTCCCCAATATAGTATAATGTCCCCACAGCACCCAGTAGCATATCCTCTACAGCCCCCAGTATAATATGCTCCATACCCTCCAATATAGTATAATGTCCCCACAGCACCCAGTAGCATATCCTCTACAGCCCCCAGTATAATATGCTCCACAGACCCCAATATAGTATAATGTCCCCACAGCACCCAGTAGCATATCCTCTACAGCCCCCAGTATAATATGCTCCATACCCTCCAATATAGTATAATGTCCCCACAGCACCCAGTAGCATATCCTCTACAGCCCCCAGTATAATATGCTCTACACACCCCAATATAGTATAATGTCCCCACAGCACCCAGTAGCATATCCTCTACATCCCCAGTATAATATGCTCCACACACCCCAATATAGTATAATGTCCCCACAGCACCCAGTAGCATATCCTCTACAGCCCCCAGTATAATGTGCTCCACACACCCCAATATAGTATAATGTCCCCACAGCACCCAGTAGCATATCCTCTACAGCCCCCAGTATAATGTGCTCCCCACACCCCAATATAGTATAATGTCCCCACAGCACCCAGTAGCATATCCTCTACATCCCCAGTATAATATGCTCCACACACCCCAATATAGTATAATGTCCCCACAGCACCCAGTAGCATATCCTCTACATCCCCAGTATAATATGCTCCACACACCCCAATATAGTATAATGTCCCCACAGCACCCAGTAGCATATCCTCTACATCCCCAGTATAATATGCTCCACACTCCCCAATATAGTATAATGTCCCCACAGCCCCCAGTAGCACATGCTCTACAGCCCCCAGTATAATATGCTCCACACACCCCAATATAGTATAATGTCCCCACAGCATCCAGTAGCATATCCTCTACAGCCCCCAGTATAATATGCTCCACACACCCCAATATAGTATAATGTCCCCACAGCATCCAGTAGCATATCCTCTACATCCCCAGTATAATATGCTCCACACTCCCCAATATAGTATAATGTCCCCACAGCATCCAGTAGCATATCCTCTACATCCCCAGTATAATGTGCTCCACACACCCCAATATAGTATAATGTCCCCACAGCATCCAGTAACATATCCTCTACAGCCCCCAGTATAATATGCTCCACACACCCCAATATAGTATAATGTCCCCACAGCATCCAGTAGCATATCCTCTACAGCCCCCAGTATAATATGCTCCACACACCCCAATATAGTATAATGTCCCCACAGCACCCAGTAGCATATCCTCTACATCCCCAGTATAATATGCTCCATACCCTCCAATATAGTATAATGTCCCCACAGCACCCAGTAGCATATCCTCTACAGCCCCCAGTATAATATGCTCCATACCCTCCAATATAGTATAATGTCCCCACAGCACCCAGTAGCATATCCTCTACAGCCCCCAGTATAATATGCTCTACACACCCCAATATAGTATAATGTCCCCACAGCACCCAGTAGCATATCCTCTACATCCCCAGTATAATATGCTCCACACACCCCAATATAGTATAATGTCCCCACAGCACCCAGTAGCATATCCTCTACAGCCCCCAGTATAATGTGCTCCACACACCCCAATATAGTATAATGTCCCCACAGCACCCAGTAGCATATCATCTACAGCCCCCAGTATAATGTGCTCCCCACACCCCAATATAGTATAATGTCCCCACAGCACCCAGTAGCATATCCTCTACATCCCCAGTATAATATGCTCCACACACCCCAATATAGTATAATGTCCCCACAGCACCCAGTAGCATATCCTCTACATCCCCAGTATAATATGCTCCACACACCCCAATATAGTATAATGTCCCCACAGCACCCAGTAGCATATCCTCTACATCCCCAGTATAATATGCTCCACACACCCCAATATAGTATAATGTCCCCACAGCACCCAGTAGCATATCCTCTACATCCCCAGTATAATATGCTCCACACTCCCCAATATAGTATAATGTCCCCACAGCCCCCAGTAGCACATCCTCTACAGCCCCCAGTATAATATGCTCCACACACCCCAATATAGTATAATGTCCCCACAGCATCCAGTAGCATATCCTCTACAGCCCCCAGTATAATATGCTCCACACACCCCAATATAGTATAATGTCCCCACAGCATCCAGTAGCATATCCTCTACATCCCCAGTATAATGTGCTCCACACACCCCAATATAGTATAATGTCCCCACAGCATCCAGTAGCATATCCTCTACATCCCCAGTATAATGTGCTCCACACACCCCAATATAGTATAATGTCCCCACAGCATCCAGTAGCATATCCTCTACAGCCCCCAGTATAATGTGCTCCACACACCCCAATATAGTATAATGTCCCCACAGCATCCAGTAGCATATCCTCTACAGCCCCCAGTATAATATGCTCCACACACCTCAATATAGTATAATGTCCCCACAGCATCCAGTAGCATATCCTCTACAGCCCCAGTATAATGTGCTCCACACACCCCAATATAGTATAATGTCCCCACAGCACCCAGTAGCATATCCTCTACATCCCCAGTATAATGTGCTCCACACACCCCAATATAGTATAATGTCCCCACAGCACCCAGTAGCATATCCTCTACATCCCCAGTATAATGTGCTCCACACACCCCAATATAGTATAATGTCCCCACAGCACCCAGTAGCATATCCTCTACATCCCCAGTATAATGTGCTCCACACACCCCAATATAGTATAATGTCCCCACAGCACCCAGTAGCATATCCTCTACATCCCCAGTATAATGTGCTCCACACACCCCAATATAGTATAATGTCCCCACAGCACCCAGTAGCATATCCTCTACATCCCCAGTATAATGTGCTCCACACACCCCAATATAGTATAATGTCCCCACAGCATCCAGTAGCATATCCTCTACAGCCCCCAGTATAATGTGCTCCACACACCCCAATATAGTATAATGTCCCCACAGCACCCAGTAGCATATCCTCTACAGCCCCCAGTATAGTGTCCCCATAACTATGAAGTCCCCTCTACAGCCCCCCATTCCGTAGCCTAATGATATAAGAACAATATAAAAAGCTTACACTCACAATAATCCAGGCTCTGTCCACCGCAGTCTCCATCTCCTTTTCTACATCACGTCTCACAGTGGACGCAGGGTCGCGCTATGTAGAAGCAGGTGGCGCGATATGATGTCATCACGCTGTGCGACGTTCTCTGCGTGGCGCGAGCCCCCAACGGTCCTGCTGCAGTAACCGGAGGTCCCAGGAACTCACACCGCTCCTCCGCTCCTGTCCCCGGCGGCCCGGAGCACTAGAGAAGGACGACAGCCGGGAGCAGGAAGAGTGCGGTGACCGAGGCCGGAGGGAGGAGCCCGCAGGGGCGCAGCAGTCACACGGTACATGGAGTGGATGGCCTTATGCAGTCAGCTCCCGTGCTCCCTCTGCTGGCGGCTGCAGGTAGTGTCGTGTCATCATCTATGGAGGATTCAGATCTCTGAGCTAAGTCATCCGGTATAAAGAAGTGACAGAGCCCCGAATATTCCACCTGTGTGCTGCAGAATGTGCAACAAATAGAGCGTTCATGGCTTCAGGCTAAAACTGGCCAAAATTAGGATTCATGTTTGTATCAGGATTGTCATATTTATGGAATTTAGCATAGGCACAATGGTAGAGATTGCTGGGTAAATACTGTTTTGTGTGAGCTGGGGGGAGGGGCGCGTGACAGATAGGTAACAGAGAGAAACCTCAATAAATATTAATTCCAGATTACAAAAAAGATACTGTACTGAAAATAATGAACTGTAGGAGATATTGCTGTCACTCCCTATAGGAACAAAGGACATGGCTAAGGAGGCTTCACATCTGAAACGCGTTATTTGGGTCAGAAGGGAAATTGTCGAGTGCAGTTTGTATCACACTGTAAAGGGGGCTTTACACGCTACGACATCGCTAATGCAAACTCGTAGGGGTCACGGAATTTGTGACGCACATACGGCCGCATTAGCGATGCCGTTGCGTGTGACACATATGAGCGATTTTGCATCGTTGCAAAAACGTGCAAAATCGCTCATCGGTGACATGGGGGTCCATTCTCAAAAATCGTTACTGCAGTAGTAACGAGGTTGTTCCTCGTTCCTGCGGCAGCACACATCGCTCCGTGTGACACCGCAGGAACGAGGAAGCTCCCCTTACCTGCCTCCCGGCCGCTATGCGGAAGGAAGCAGGTGGGCGGGATGTTCGTCTTGCTCATCTCCGCCCCTCCGCTTCTATTGGGCGGCAGTTCAGTGGCGCAGCTGTGACGTCGCTGTGACGCTGAACGAACCGCCCCCTTAGAAAGGATTGTAATGCGTTTTTGGTGCAGTTTGTATCACACTGTAAGGCCTTGTGCGCACGCTGCCTTTTGTGATGCGTTTTTGCTGCAGTTTTTATCACACTGTAAGGCCTTGTGCGCACTCTGCTTTTTGTAATGCGTTTTTGGTGCAGTTTGTATAACACTGTAAGGCCTTGTGCGCACGCTGCTTTTTGTGATGCGTTTTTGGTGTAGTTTGTATAACACTGTAAGGCCTTGTGCGCACGCTGCTTTTTGTGATGCGTTTTTGGTGTAGTTTGTATAACACTGTAAGGCCTTGTGCGCACGCTGATTTTTGTGATACGTTTTTTTGGTGCATTGGTTTTGCATTTGGTTTGTATCACACTTGTAAGGAACAAAGATGTTTAACATTTGTGGAGCCGGATTCCAATATTTTTTTCATTTCTCTCTTTTTGATATCATCGTCTTCTCCATTATGACGTCATCATTTTTTCCCTTATGGCATCAATGTCTTTTCTCTAATGACACAGCTGGACCCTCCACTCGCACCAGTTGCAGGCGATCACTTGAGCAGAGCAGTCTTTTTCCCACCAGTTGCGTCTCCTTAGGCTGGAAACACATCTATGCGAGTAAAATCTGTCCGAGTTGGCTGAAAAAAACTCGGCTGATTTTAGTTCACGTTAGGTCCGAGTGCAACGCAAGTGCGATGCTTTTGCTGAATAAATTAATGATTTTACTAGCGTGTGTAATGCGTGTGTAATGCGTGTGTAATGCGTATTTTTTACTATGTCATCTGCCATTCAGCTCTGCTACATGGCCGCTGACAGCAGACACAGACAGAGCCGCACGATCAGAATGAATTCGGGTGAACTTCCCCCGACTTCATAGTCATGCTGCGGCTCTGTCTGTGCCGCATCCTGATTAGCGGTCACCTGTGAAGGGCTCACCGGTGACCGCTAATCACCATAGTGACTGAAGTTAGCAGCCCTCTCTCATACTCACCGATCCCCGGCGCGGCGCTGCACAGCGTTCACACTGCTCCGGCGGCTTTTACTATTTTGAAAAAGCCGGCCGCTCATTAAACAATCTCGTATTCCCTGCTTTCCCCGCCCACAGGCGCCTATGATTGGTTGCAGTGAGACACGCCCCCACGCTGAGTGACAGGTGTCTCACTGCGCCCAATCACAGCAGCCGGTGGGCGTATCTATACTGTGCAGTGAAATAAATAATTAAATAATTAAAAAAAACGGCGTGTGGTCCCCCCAATTTTAATACCAGCCAGATAAAGCCATACGGCTGAAGGCTGGTATTCTCAGGATGGGGAGCTCCACGTTATGGGGAGCCCCCCAGCCTAACAATATCAGTCAGTAGCCACCCAGAATTGCCGCATACATTAGATGCGACAGTTCTGGAACTGTACCCGGCTCTTCCCGATTTGCCCTGGTGCGTTGGCAAATCGGGGTAATAAGGAGTTAATGGCAGCCCATAGCTGCCACTAAATCCTAGATTAATCATGTCAGGCGTCTCCCCGAGATACCTTCCATGATTAATCTGTAAGTTACAGTAAATAAACACACACACACGAAAAAATCCTTTATTAGAAATAAAAAAACACTAACAAATTCCCTGGTTCACCAATTTAATAAGCCCCAAAAAGCCCTCCATGTCCGGCGTAATCCAGGATGGTCCCGTGTCGCTTCCAGCTCTGCTGCATGAAGGTGACCGGAGCTGCAGAAGACACCGCCGCTCCTGTCAGCTCCACGCAGCAACTGAGGTGAGTAGCGCGATCAGCTGAGCTGTCACTGTTGGAGGATCCAGCGGTGGCCGCGGGTAACCTCAGTGACAGCTCAGCTGATCGTGCTACTCACCTCAGTTGCTGCGTGGAGCTGACAGGAGCGGCGGTGTCTTCTGTAGCTCCGGTCACCTTCATGCAGCAGAGCTGGAAGCAACGCGGGACCATCCTGGATTACGCCGGACATGGAGGGCTTTTTGGGGCTTATTAAATTGGTGAACCAGGGAATTTGTTAGTGTTTTTTATTTCTAAAAAAGGATTTTTTCAGGTGTGTGTGTGTTTATTTACTGTAACTTACAGATTAATCATGGAAGGTATCTCAGGGAGACGCCTGACCTGATTAATCTAGGATTTAGTGGCAGCTATGGGCTGCCATTAACTCCTTATTACCCTGATTTGCCAACGCACCAGGGCAAATCGGGAAGAGCCGGGTACAGTCCCAGAACTGTCGCATCTAATGTATGCGGCAATTCTGGGCGGCTGCTGACTGATATTGTTAGGCTGGGGGGCTCCCCATAACGTGGAGCTCCCCATCCTGAGAATACCAGCCTTCAGCCGTATGGCTTTATCTGGCTGGTATTAAAATTGGGGGGACCGCACACCGTTTTTTTTAATTATTTAATTATTTATTTCACTGCACAGTATTGACACGCCCACTGGCTGCTGTGATTGGGTGCAGTGTGACACCTGTCACTCAGCGTGGGGGCGTGTCTCACTGTAACCAATCATAGGCGCCGGTGGGCGAGGAAAGCAGAGAATACGAGATTGTTTAATGAGCGGCCGGCTTTTTCAAAATAGTAAAAGCCGCCGGAGCAGTGTGAACGCCGCGCAGCGCCGGGGATCGGGGATCGGTGAGTATGAGAGAGGAGGGGAAAATGACCGACAGACTGTGAGAGAGGGACAGAGATAGTGACGGACCGACAGAGAGAGATTAGAGACTGAGAGGGAGAGACCGACTGACAGAGAATAGTGATTGACAGACATTGGGAGACATCGCTCGTTTCCAGTGTTTTAGGAAACATGCGAGAAATGTATTTAGAAAATCGGATGTCACTAGGATGGTGTGAGTGCCGTCCCGTGACATCCGATTATTTACACGCTCCCATAGACTTGCATTGGAGAGACTCGCAGTAGAAACTCGCAAAAAAGCAGCATGCTGCGATTTTTTTCTCAGTCCGATTTGGAGTGAGAAAAAAAATCGCAAATACGAGCTGAATCATTCACTAACATGTGTCCGATTCCAATGCGAGATTTTCTCACATTGCTCTACTGCGAGAAACTCGCAAGTGAGAAGCAGCCCTTAGATGCCGAACAAGACCAGCTTTTCCTCCATGCCACAGATGTAAGGTTGGGATTTCATTATCTCAGACTCTGCAAGAAAAGCTCATATTTGTGTATATATATATATATAGTATGTGGTGTATGTATACTGTATATACTTTCATCGTAGCTTGTATGTGTAATGTGTGTATTTTAAAAGGAATCTGTCACCAGGTTTTTGCTCCCCCCATCTGAGAGCAGTATAATGTAGAGACAGAGACCCTGATTCCAGTGATGTGTCCCTTACTGCTGTCATTTTGATAAAATGACTGCTTTTTCTGCTGCAGATCTAGCAGTTATACAGAGCTCATGGATATGCTGGACTACCTGACGCACGCCAGTAGTCCTGTAATGATAATCTATAATCTACTGCTGATTAAACAGTGATTTTATCAAAGCTACACTGAGCAGCGCAGTAATTAACACATTGCTGGAATCAGGATCTCTGCCTCTATGTTATGCTGCTCTGATTAGGTGGCAAAAGCCTGGTGACAGATTCCCTTTAGGCTATGTGCGCACGTTGCGTACAAGCCCTGCAGAAATTTCTGCAGCGATCTGAAGAGCACATGTGCGCTTTAGATCGCTGCAGAAATGTCCGTAGTGAGCGCCGATTCCATGCGTTCTGCCTGCAGCTCCTGCCATAGACAGAGCAGGAGCTGCCGGCAAAGCGCAGGAAAGAAGTGACATGTCACTTCTTTTTGCGCAGCGCTTCGGCAGTAGCCGAAGCGCTGCGCTCTTAGACGCCACGTGCGCACGGCCCCTGCACAATCTCCATAGACTGTGCAGGGGCCGCAGGACGCATGCAGTTACGCTGCGCTACAAAGCGCAGCGTAACTGCATGTTTTTACGCAACGTGCGCACATAGCCTTAAAGATACATATATGTACTTAGATATATGATGTGTTTGATTATACTGTGTATTTACAGTGAGTAAATATGTGTGCACTGTATATAAATATATGGGTCATTCCGTGTCAAGTGGACCAGTTTTAAAAATCGTCCCCACTCGACGTTCTCTGATTTTGCTGAAAATTTCTAAGGATGTACATGTATGTTTGAAAAGAGGTTCTGTAAATTTTTAGGGCCAGATCTCAAATATATTGGGCACTGTTGACCTTTCACTGGAGGCCCCCCCCCAAGCCTGTGGCTTCAGCTAACAGGATTTTGCAAACTTTGGCACATAGCCATTAGAGTTCTATACTGGCTGTGATGCTGAAATTTGGCATACTAGCTCAACTTTTGCTGCTAAACGCAATAAAATTATTACCGGCTATGACAAAACAATATTTCGGCCGCAATTTTGTGTCAAAGTAGCTTGCAAAACGCCTCGCATAAAATTTATGCCAAACTTTGCCCATCTATAACTCAAGACCAAAAACCAATAGGAACTGGTGCTAACATCTTCATAACTTTGCATTGCTGCAATATCACGGTCAAAGCATATGTATTTGTGGAAATATTTACACCCACATATGATGACAAACTTAAAAAAAACGAATTTTACCTATTTTTAGGTCAAATTTCCCAAAAAGGGTACCCCTAAAATATATTAATTCTGTTATCATTTGAAAGAGCACATTTTTCTCTACAAGGATCATTGGGGGTTTTTTTGGAGTCTCTCCATTTAAGAAAAGAAAAATGCCACTGAACATGGTGTTATTAATACGCAATGAATGGTAACGGCACTATTCAAACCCTTGCGTTGGTCCATGGTGGTTATACCACAACCAATTCCCTAAGAATTGGTATTATAATCCTATTAAGAATTGTAATAATGCTGTCTTTCGAGAATTGGCAGCCCCATCGCCTAGGAGCCATGGCCGATAGCCGTGCAAGGCAAGTCGCGGGTGGTCTCTTTATCGCAGGTTCCAAAGCCTGAGGGTGGGTGTCTTTGCCTAGGATCCCAAGCCTAATATTGGGTATCTTTTGTTGGTTCCCAAGCCATAATGTTCAGTCTAAGTAAGTGGTCTGGAATTGTTGCTGAATTTGCAACATAATCGGTTCAGAGAAGCTGTATTGTCGGCCCACTGCTGTTGCAGCTGGTGCTGGAATTATTGCAATGATCGACTGCTCGGGAATCCAGCATGTATCATTTCTCACAGGCCAGTGAAAGAAGCTAGCTGCTCCATGAGGATGCATAAAATGTATTAATGCATCATGGTCGTCGACTGAAATTTCAGAAATATTTCCAATCCACTAGTTCCTATCGTAAATGCAGGCAATGCATTGCCCTGGCTGGAGGTTTGCAATTGGCACAAAAGGCATTTCTGATCTGACAGATCCATCTACATGGGCAATGAAAGATGAAGGGTCATTTGACACCCTTGAAATGCGAATCTTTTTGTCATCAATTTCATTCTCCATCACTAAAAAATAAATAATATATGCATTAAAATGTAACAATAGTCAATAGGTTTATAGGTTTTTGATTATAATAGACATTGCTAGCAACAATACAACTCTGTAACATGTGATAAGAATCTGAAAATCTAACACAAAATCAATGCATTACGTGCATACATAACACCATGTTCAGTGGCATTTTTCTTTTCTTAAATGGAGAGACTCCAAAAAAACCCCCAATGATCCTTGTAGAGAAAAATGTGCTCTTTCAAATGATAACAGAATTAATATATTTTAGGGGTACATTTTTTGGGAAATTTGACCTAAAAATAGGTAAAATTCGTTTTTTTTAAGTTTGTCATCATATGTGGGTGTGAATATTTCCACAAATACATACGCTTTGACCGTGATATTGCAGCAATGCAAAGTCATGAAGATGTTTGTTGTACAGGGTAAAGCACCAGTTCCTATTGGTTTTTGGTCTTGAGGTATATATGGGCAAAGTTTGGCATAAATTTTATGCGAGGCGTTTTGCAAGCTACTTTGACACAAAATTGCGGCCGAAATATTGTTTTGTCATAGCCGGTAATAATTTTTATCGCGTTTAGCAGCAAAAGTTGAGCTAGTATGCCAAATTTCAGCATCATAGCCAGTATAGAACTCTAATGGCTATGTGCCAAAGTTTGCAAAATCCTCTTAGCTGAAGCCACAGGCTTGGGGGGGGCCTCCAGTGAAAGGTAAACAGTGCCCAATATATTTGAGATCTGGCCCTAAAAATTTACACAACCTCTTTTCAAACATACATGTAGATCCTTATAAATTTTCAGCAAAATCGGAGAACGTCGAGTGGGGACCACTGGTCCACTTGACACTGAATGACCCATATATGTATTAAGCATATGTAGCCACTGTATATACGTGCAGTGTTTATAAGGTGGATGTGTAGATATTCAGATATGTAAAGCATGGCGTCTATAAAGTCTATGTGTATCTGTATGTGGTGTATATATGGCAGGTTTGTGTAAATATAGTATAGGTAGGTAGAGAGTATACAGTATGCAGTGTGTGTGCATTTGTCTGTATCGTGTATAAAAATATATATATATATATATGAGTATACACAGGACATATAATGTATGGCTTTATTCTAATAGCTTCTCTGCTCCCTCTAGTGGTTGCAGCAGGTAGTCATCAATACCTGTCAGGTCACTTATGCCCTCCAACCCAGCAGCAGTCACATGTGGATGCCAAAATTCCCTTCCTAACCAGCCCTGTTTAATGCTAGTTCCTAAAATCAATGTTTAAAAAAAGTCGATGTGATAACATGATCTCCATGAGCAAGACTTTCAGGAGCTGCGGTGACGCCAATGTGTGGAAATCATGTTATCACACCCACAGGGAAAGAGGGCGACTAATCTGAGGAACTGACGCTCCGTCCACTAGTCAGAAGCCTTATTAGCACAGGAACAGTGCACTTTATAAAGCTTTATTTTTTAAACATTGATGTTAGTAAATAGCATTACACAGGGCGGGTTAGGGGGGATTTGGCACACAGATATGAATGATACTTGGTTGGAGGGAAGAAGAGACCTGACAGGTTCCCTTTAAACCAATTTCTATATAGAGGAGTCAGATCTGTGCACAGATAAAATGAGCTTTTGCTGTATATTAGTACCAGTATGACTCCTTTATATATTTATACATACAACTTATTACTGTTTTCAATCTACTGCAAAAAAATGAATTGTAGGAGATAGTGCTATGCTAGCTGTGGGCTTCTCTATGACATCATCACATTGTTCTTTATGACATCATCATCTTCTCTCTTATGACACAGCTGGATCCTTCACTCGCACCAGCTGCAGGCGATCACTTGAGCAGCGCAGTCTTCTTCCCAGCAGTTGTGACCCCTTAGATGCCGAACAAGACAAGCGTTTCCTCCATGTCAGAGATGGAAGATTGTGATTTAATCATCTCAGACTCTGCAGGAAAAGCTCATCACAAAGTCACGGATAAGTATCAATAATGGAATTCTATATGTTTTTCAAAAGTCATGTAGTGAAATTCAGACTCTCTCTCCTGCCTGTTTCTCCCCTCCGCCGTGTTCCCTGTAGTGTAAGGTTATGTGTGCACGTTGCGTACAGTTCACTGCAGAAATTTCTGCAGCGATCTGAAGAGCACACGTGCGCTTTAAATCGCTGCAGAAATGTCCGTAGTGAAGCCGATTCCATGCGCTCTGGCTGTAGCTCCTGCCATAGACAGAACAGGAGCTGCCGGCAAAGCGCACGGAAGAAGTGACATGTCACTTCTTAGAACGCAGCGCTTCGGCAGCAGCTGAAGCGCTGTGCTCTAAAATGCCACGTGCGCACGGCCCCTGCACAATCTCCATAGACTGTGCAGGGGAGGCAGGACGCATGCAGTTACGCTGCGCTACAAAGCGCAGCGTAACTGCATGTATTTACGCAACGTGCGCACATACCCTTACTCTCCAGGACCCCAGTACAATGGCCGCAGTAGTGCAGGATAGAAGGATTGCAGCAGCGGTCACACCTCGCCCCTGTATCACATCTCTTTATTGTTGGAGAAATCCTAAAAACACTATCCCATATTACTGCTGCCATCCTGGGGGTATAAAAAGAAATCCTTTCCATAGGAATTGGCCTTTTGCGCTCCCATCTGGACAGCCTCAGTCAATAGCACTACACATATGAGAAGGTGGGGGGTATGACAATTGCTGCTGTGACCCATGTACTTTACAGAGGAGCCGTTCTTCAGGCCTTGGATAGTAACACTATAAGGACACATTCACACACACAAATTTTGGCCTGGATTTGGGCTCGGAATTTGTAAGCCAAAACAAGAAGTTGGTACAAAACACAAAAGAGGAGCAGATCTTTCCATAATAGATTTTATCTGTTTGTTTCTTTCCTGTACACTATTGCTTACAAATACTGATGTAAGTAATAGTGTACATGTGGTGGATCTATGTGTGTACTATACATGTACTGTTTATTTACATACAGTGTGTAATGCCTGTATAAGGCTACTTTCACACATCCGGTTTGAGCCCTGCGGCTCAATCCGGCTGTGAAAACTATGCAACGGATGCGGTGAAAACACCGCATCCTTTGCATCAGTTTTTACATGCGGCCGGTCCGGTTTTTTCCGGTTGCGGCATGCTACTGAGCATGCGCAGTGGAAAATACCGCATGCGGCGACCGGATGCGGTTTTTTCCGCATCGCGCCGCATCCGGCCTCCATAGGGATGCATTGAAAAATGCGCCGCAGCGGCCGGATGCGGCGCGATGCGGTGTTTTTTGCCGGAGCAAAAAACGTTGCAGGGTACGTTCGATCCGGCCGCCGCATCGGCTAAATCTGCCGCATGCGGCAAAAACCGGACCGAACGCAAGCCCCTACGGCACAATGCGGCACTAATGTAAGTCAATGCAAAAAAAAACCGCAATCGGCGTTACAAAAGCCGGTTGCGGTTTTTCTGCAGAACGCCGTATTGTGCCGCAGAGCAAAAATCCGGATGTGTGAAAGTACCCTAAGTGTGTATAGATGTGTATTTAATATGTATGCAGTTATAATAGGTGTATGCGCATATAGTGTAGTGTATATATGTGACCTGTGGATATCCAGTCTGTGCAGCATATACTACCCATATGTACGTGTACATACTTATATGCATATTAATAAATGAGCAAGCAAAAAGTACATTTCAAGTGAAAAGAATATAAATATGTACTTAAACTCATGGAAAATTGCTTAATACAGAAAATGAGATCAAAAGAGAAAAAAATTCTGTACCACAGCAAAGGAATCATTAAAAATTGTTGTATCTTTATTGGAACAAATAAGTAAAATATGAACAATACAAATAGTGGTCAGCAGGTGGCGACAGAACATTACATAGAGGTACTGTAGTTGGAACATTAAATCTAATATATAAACCTCAGTGTGTGTGTGTGTGTGTGTGTGTGTGTGTGTGTGTGTGTGTGTATATATATATATATATGTGTGTGTGTATGTCCGCTAAAGGAATCCGCACCATCGCATTTACAATCACGAAATTTTGCACAGACGCCCCATGTGACCCAGGGAACGTCATAGACTATGTTTTGACGGGAAAATTTAACTCAGCGCTTTACAGTTATTCACCAAAATCCTGCCTCCATTTAACTGAATGGAGGTGGGAGCTACTGGCTATAAATAGCAACTGTCAGTGGTTGCTATAGCAACAAAATAATCTGTTACTATAAGAAGCTTATGTGTGAGATAATATGATGTCGGTGGTGAGACGGATAGAGAGAGACAGAGAGAGACAAGACAGAGACACAGACAGAGACAGACATGGAAAGACAAACAGAGACAGACGGGCAAAAAGACAGACCTGGAGAGAGACAGACCTGGAAAGAGACAGCCCTGGAGAGAGAAAGCCGGGCAAAGAGACAGCAGGGCAAAGAGACAGCCCTGGAAAGGAGAAAGCGCTGGAGAGAGACAACCCTGGAGAGAGACATCCGGGCAAAGAGACAGCCGGTCAAAGAGACAGCCCTGGAAAGGAGACAGCAGGGCAAAGAGACAGCCCTGGAAAGGAGAAAGCCCTGGAGAGAGACAACCCTGGAGAGAGACATCCGGGCAAAGAGACAGCCGGTCAAAGAGACAGCCCTGGAAAGGAGACAGCAGGGCAAAGAGACAGCCCTGGAAAGGAGACAGCCCTGGAGAGAGACAACCCTGGAGAGAGACAGCCGGTCAAAGAGACAGCCCTGGAAAGGAGACAGCCCTGGAGAGAGACAGACGGGCAAAGAGACAGCCCTGGAAAGAGAGAGCCCTGGAGAGAGACAGCCCTGGAGAGAGACAGCCGGGCAAAGAGACAACGCTGGAAAGAGACAGCCCTGGAAAAGAGACAGCCCTGGAAAAGAGACAGCCCTGGAAAAGAGACAGCCCTGGAAAGGAGACAGCCCTGGAGAGAGACAGATGGGCAAAGAGACAGCCCTGGAAAGAGAGAGCCCTGGAGAGAGACAGCCCTGGAGAGAGACAGCCGGGCAAAGAGACAACGCTGGAAAGAGACAGCCCTGGAAAAGAGACAGCCCTGGAAAAGAGACAGCCCTGGAAAAGAGACAGCCCTGGAAAGGAGACAGCCCTGGAGAGAGACAGATGGGCAAAGAGACAGCCCTGGAAAGAGAGAGCCCTGGAGAGAGACAGCCCTGGAGAAAGACAGCCGGGCAGAGACAGCCGGGCAAAGAGACAACGCTGGAAAGAGACAGACCTAGAAAGAGACAGACCTGGAAAGAGACAAACAAAGACAGACGGGGAAAGAGAGAGACAGACAGACACACACACAAAGAGAGACACAGAGGTAGAGAGAAACAGACAAACACAGAGATGGAGACAGACTGATACAAATACAGACAGAGAGATAGAAACAGACAAAAACACAGACAGAGAGACAGACAGACAGCGACACACAGACAGAGACTGGGAGAGAGACAGAGAGACAGTTACTATCCCGGGCAACGCCCGGGTACTACAGCTAGTATATATATATATATATATATATATATATATATATATATATATATATATATATATATATATATATATATATATATATATATATATATATATATATATATATATATATATATATATATATATATATATATATATATATATATATACATACACACTGTATTTTTCGGACTATAAGACACACCTAACCATAAAACGCACCCTGGTTTTAGAGAAGGAAAATAGGAAAATAAAATATTAAGCAAAAAATGTGGTCATGACATACTTATGGGGCGAGGATCTGCTGCTGACACTATTATGGGGGTAATGTTCCCAAATTCTCTACTAAGGTACTCCATCCTGGTAATGATCCTCCTGCCTTGTGTGTATATATTTATGTCCCTCATCCTGGTATAGCCCCATCTTGCTATATACTGCTATCCGGTATGTGCTCCCATCCTGCTATATACGCAATCATCCTGCTATATACGCCATCATCCTGCTCATATACCCCCATCATCCTGCTCATATACCTTCATCATCCTGCTCATATACCCCCATCATCCTGCTCATATACCTTCATCATCCTGCTGATATACCCCCGTCATCCTGCTCATATACCCCCGTCATCCTGCTCATATACCCCCATCATTCTGCTCATATACCCCCATTATCCTGCTCATATACCCCAATCATCCTGCTCATATACCCCCATCATCCTGCTCATATATCCCCATCATTCTGCTCATATACCCCCATCATCCTGCTCATATACCCCCATCATCTTGCTCATATACCCCCATCATCCTGCTCATATACCCCCATCCTGCAGCACACAAAAAATAAATAAACGTTTACACTCACCTTTCCTCGTTCCACGCAGCGTCGCTCCTCCTCCTGTCTGTGCCAGCAGCGCTGTTTTCAGCCAGCCACGTTCCCTGCAGCACCGCAATGTCCTCCAGTCTGCCGGTGCGGCTGTGTGGACACACGTGCGCACAGCGATGACGTCATCGCTGTGAGCACTGCTAGTCTACAGTCCACACAGAGTGGCCGGCAGACTGGAGGACATCGCGATGCTGCAGGAGAACGGTGAGTACATTGATTCACTGCATCCCGCGCTGATGATGATGCGAGGGAGGCAGTGAATACAGCCGCACATGATCACTCCAGGCTGCAGTTGCCAGGGGTGATCACGGCTGGCTGTTAATCATGCGCACATCCCGCCCATCACCCCGCCCACCTGTCAGTGCCAGCTTCAGCGCTGAGAGATGGGTGGGAGGATGGGTGTGCATATGTAATGAGCGGACCCACGTGGTCACGGCAGGCGCTGCTGCAGCCTGCTCGCGACCCTGATGACTTGCTCCACCGCAGCACCCTCATTCCCCACAGCCCTACATTCAGACCATTAGACGCACCCCCCACTTTCCCCCAACATTTGGGGGGAAAAAAGTGCGTCTTATGGTCTGAAAAATACGGTATATATAATATATATATATATATATATATATATATATATATATATATATATATATATATATATATATATATATATATATATATATATATATATATATATATATGTGTGTGTGTGTGTGCAACTGTACTGTATATATGGTAGATTTGTTTGCGTGTCAGTATAGTGTATCGCCTGTATAGTGTGTATATATAGAGTATACACAGTACATGTAATATACAATTATTCTCTATATAATGACCAATTAGTGTTACATACTTGGGAAGCACAGCACCAAAAATGTTTTTACATGTTAGACTCAAGTATCCACTAGGGATAAATAGAATTTACCAATTACCCAAAAATGGTTAAAAATAATATTTTATTAAGATATTTAAAATATTAACATGTGATTTAAAATAAGCAAGGCGTCTCAATGGGGGGGCATACAACAACCAGGTACTCTAAATATTTGTTAAGATTGCCAACAACAAAATAAAGTGTCACGTGCAAGGAGGTAGTACTATCATTTGTAAACAACAAATATACAAGATAAAATTGCTACCATAGTATGTAGCAATAATGAAACCACAAGATAGTGGTAAGAGGTACAGATACACTGTGCACCAACAATTACTGACTAAATGTAGGGCAGGAGGAAGAGAATAGTTGTTTCAGTCACCAGAAAGTTTGCTATCAGCATTCTCCACCATGAAAATAAGCTTCTCTGACACTGTAAGACACACTTTTTTTTTACCAACATTTATTGTTATCTTAAAGATACTGGAGCTAAAAAGTACATTTGTTTATAATGCCTTTTTGCCATGTATGTTATGGGTAAATTCCAAGAGGTTAACCATGCTGGGTTCTTTTGTGGTGCCTTTAGCACTGATAAGTAGTTGTAGTTGTCACACTTTTGCTTTTTAACATTCTTCCAGTAAATGTTATGTGCCTGACTGCCTTTTTAGAAGGAATATTGAGTTGTATTAAGTATATGGGGCCCAATAAATACCATTAATGGTACCCAGTCCAAGAGATGGATGGATCTTATAGGTGAAGACCACCTCATTATGTACTATTACCTACTAAAATAAAGAAGTAGTATAGTTCAGACAAATAAACAAAATTGACGTTTAGTAAATACATGTTACACCTCATATAAAATAGGTAGACCTCTCACATGTACAGTTTGCTTGATAAACCTTCCAGCTACTTTGTCTAAATTAGGAGCAAATTGATTGAAGATTACTTCTACCTGGAATGGTAGAAGATACACTTATCTTGGCGATGGATTGGACAGCTAGAGGGGTTACGGAGGAGGCTGTTAATTTTTTTTTGATAGGTGTAATTTCATCAATTTGCTGATAATTTATAGAAAGTAAATAGTAACCCCACGACCTGTCTTTTTTTTAAGAATTGGACTCACTCCCTGGGTTGCAGACTTGGATCACTGCAAAGAAAGCTGGCGTTGTCGTACACTTTATGCCATACATACACATACAGCTCTCCTACTGACAAAAATACAGCTCTCCTAGATACACAAACAGCTTTAAAACATGCACACCGTCCGTTCGGCTGTTAGGCTCTGCTTGTCCTCGCATGTGTCCGCCTCTGCCCTGGGGATCAGGTGCCACAGTCCCAGTCACTGCTTTGTGAGTGGCACCTGGCATCTGCCTCATGTTGGGCGCTTACTCAAGCCCTTCCCAGTAAAAGGTAAGCCTGGATACTCTCTGTGGTTCATACGGTCAGTGAATGTCCACATGAACGCTCCAGCTCCGGCTCCGTATGAACTTTCCAGCTCTTGACAGCTCTTCCTGTCTCTTTGTGTGTGTGTGTGTCTCTCTCTCTATCTCTGTCTCTCTGTGTGTCTCTGTGTGTGTGTCTCTCTCTCCGTATCTCTCTCTTTCTCTGTGTGTGTCTCTGTCTCTCTATGTGTCTCTATGTCTGTGTGTGTGTGTGTGTGTGTCTCTGTGTGTGTCTCTCTGTCTCTGTGTGTATGTGTGTCTTTTTGTGTGTGTCTGTGTGTGTGTGTGTGTCTGTCTGTCTCTGTGTGTGTGTGTGTGTGTCTGTCTGTCTGTCTCTCCATGTCTGTGTGTCTGTCTCTGTGTTTGTCTCTCTGTCTCTGTGTGTCTCTCTCTTTCTGTGTGTGTCTTTCTCTCTCTGTGTGAGTGTGTGTGTATGTGTGTGTGTCTGTGTGTGTTTGTGTATCTGTCTTTGTGTTTGTCTCTGTGTGTGTGTCTGTCTCTGTGTGTGTCTGTGTGTGTGTGTGTGTGTGTGTGTGTGTGTGTCTGTGTGTCTTTCTCTGTGTGTGTCTGTGTGTGTTAGTTTGTGTCTGTCTGTCTGTGCGTGTCTGTGTGTCTCTGCGTGTCTGTGTGTGTCTGTGTGTGTTTGTGTGTCTGTCTGTGTGTGTGTGTGTGTGTGTGTGTTTGTCTGTGTGTGTCTTTCTCTGTTTGTGTCTGTCTGTGTGTGTGTTAGTGTGAAGATGTAATTTACCCTCTCACTGTATATGCTGTACAGATTCCTATTTCAAGCTGGGTTCATTGTCTTATTTGAACTACTTCTGTGTACATTTCTATTGTTGTAGGTAATCACCCCCCTAAAATGCAAGGTTATATCCTCTTGAGGCACTTCCATCCCTGGGAGTAGGGGGAGGTGGGCCTAGAGTCCAACTAGTGTAAACTCTGCTTACCTGGGAGATTCAGGCAGAGTGAGCTGAAACTTGAAGGGAGCAGGAGCTCCAGCCTGTGTGGCTGTGGACACGGACGGAGCTAGGCCTGTGTGGCGGCCCGTGGGATTGTGTGGAACTCTTTGGACTACTGTAAGGACGATTGCTTTGTAATCCGGTCCGAGGATTGTCGGGAAGGGCCCCCGAATCTGTTTTACGTGGACTTATCGTGTGCTGTTCTTGCATTCCTGTTAATAAACCTGTTGGATCGTCCCTCGGCCTCGTCCATCCTTTGCTCTGTTGTACACCCCCGTCACAAACTGGTTGGCAGCGGCGGGATCAGAGCAGAAGAAATGGAGGACAACAGCCAATCGACGTCTGAAACCAGAACCTCAGGATACAGGAACTGGACTGTGGCGAGTCTACAAACAAAGGCCCGTGAATTAGGTGTCGGCTACAAAGGACTCTCTAAGGAGCAACTAATTGAGGCATTGGAACACGCTTGCCTGCAAGATGGCACCGAGGAACAATTTCCACAGCAAGGGGAGCAAAGACGGGAGCCGGAGGTGAATACCCAAAAAAGTCAATGGGTTGTGTGGTACAAGGAAAAGATGGCACTGCTTGGAGATGAGGCCACCATAGAAGATAAGAGGGAGGCCATGCGTGGAGCTGAAGAGAAGGAGCGCAGGATGGAGGAGATGGCATTGCTGGATAAGCAGCTCGCTGTGGAAGCCGCGAGAGGTTCCAGACAGACTGTAACCCCAGCACCCATCATGAGGGAACTTCCCAGAGTGTCCCGCAAAGACTTCAAGCAGTTTAATGAGGCTGCTGGTGACATTGAGGGCTTCTTCCAGGACTTTGAGCATCAGTGTCGATTAATGGAAGTCCCAGAAAGGGAGCGCGTCCGGCATCTGGTTGGGCTCTTAGAGGGTGGAGCTGCTGCAGCCTATAGAGCTATGGACCATCGGTGGAACTGTGAGTATGCGGATATTAAACAGACTATTCTAGAACATTATGCTGTAACGCCAGACACTTACAGGACTCAGTTCCGTACTCTACCATGTGATGAGGAAGTGTCCTTCAAGATGTATGCCCACAAACTCAAACATCTGTGGCATCGTTGGTTGGAGGCAGAGGAGGCCTTAACCTTGGAGACCGTCCTCCAGGTCCTCCTAAAAGAGCAGTTTTACTTCAAGTGCCCCGCTGAGATCCGGGAATGGGTGCGTGAGAGAAAACCAGCGACAGTGGAGGAAGCTGCTGCTCTAGCTGATGAGGTGCTCACCATCAAGCCTCAGTGGAGGGTTCTGTTGGAGGATGGAGAGACGCCTAACAGCTCCACAACACCGGATGCCCCCAGTTATTCTGTCCCCATTGTTCCCCGTTCCTCTAAGCCACCACATGTTGATACCCGTGTTAATGTGCCTCCAGTTGCTTCTACTGCACTTTCTGGAATACGCCGGGGAGAGGAAGTAACAGAGCGCAGGTGTTATGTTTGTAGGCATCCCGGGCATTTGCAGGCCTCATGCCCTGCCAGGCCATGGAGGAATCATCCTCAAACCCCTACAGCACCTTCAGGTGGGAGCCGGCCTCCAAGTTCCCCTACCCCTTACCCAAGAGGACGCCTTGGATGGAGGGAGACCCAGCTCAGATGCTATCAATGTGGACAGCCAGGGCATCGGCAAGTCTCCTGCCCAGCTGTTCAAATGAGGACTGATCCTGCGCCCAATCGGATTAATTATTTACAGCCCAGCGCCATGGAGGAAGATGTGGCACCGCTATGTGAGGACTGGCCTAGTGACTCAGCCCATGTTGCACCACCAGGAGTTTACGGGGTGCGACCTGCAGTTATGACGACTTCTGCTCATCGAGGTAAGCACTTGCAGGAGGTTGTGCTGGATGGACAGAGACTTGTTGGATTTTGTGACTCGGGTGCTTTCCTCACACTGGCTGATCACCGAGTGGTTCGGCCTGAGGCAATCCATAGAGGACCTGGGATTGTCATTGAACTGGCTGGTGGACAATGGAGGACTATTCCCACAGCCACTGTGGATCTGAGCTTTGGTTTTGGGGTCAGGCGATGTGTGGTTGGGGTGATGGGTGGTCTGCCTGCAGCTGTTCTCCTGGGCAATGATGTGGGAGAGCTACGATGCCAATTCGTGGCTGCATGAAGCCACATGTAAGTAACGCTCTGCCTGTGTGTACTTAACCAGTGACCTGTAGAGGTCCCTAGTACGTACACAAGTTGGGAGGGGGAGGGATTGTGAAGATGTAATTTACCCTCTCACTGTATATGCTGTACAGATTCCTATTTCAAGCTGGGTTCATTGTCTTATTTGAACTACTTCTGTGTACATTTCTATTGTTGTAGGTAATCACCCCCCTAAAATGCATGGTTATATCCTCTTGAGGCACTTCCATCCCTGGGAGTAGGGGGAGGTGGGCCTAGAGTCCAACTAGTGTAAACTCTGCTTACCTGGGAGATTCAGGCAGAGTGAGCTGAAACTTGAAGGGAGCAGGAGCTCCAGCCTGTGTGGCTGTGGACACGGACGGAGCTAGGCCTGTGTGGCGGCCCGTGGGATTGTGTGGAACTCTTTGGACTACTGTAAGGACGATTGCTTTGTAATCCGGTCCGAGGATTGTCGGGAAGGGCCCCCGAATCTGTTTTACGTGGACTTATCGTGTGCTGTTCTTGCATTCCTGTTAATAAACCTGTTGGATCGTCCCTCGGCCTCGTCCATCCTTTGCTCTGTTGTACACCCCCGTCACAGTTAGTGTGTCTGTTTGTGTGTCTGTGCCTGTCTGTGTGTGTCTGTCTCTGTGTGTGTCTGTCTGTCTCTGTGTCTGTGTGTGTCTGTCTCTGTGTGTGTGTGTGTGTGTATCTGTCTCTGTGTGTGTGTGCCTCTGTGTGTGTGTGTCTGACTATCTGTCTGTCTCTGTGTGTGTCTCTTTGTGCATGTCTGTGTGTGTGTGTTTGTGTCTGTCTCTGCGTGTGTGTGTGTGTTTGTGTATGTCTCTGTGTTTGTCTGTGTGTCTGTCTGTGTGTCTGTCTCTAAGTTTGCGTGTCTGTGTGTGTCTCTGTGTGTCTTTGTGTGTATGTCGTTCTCTGTCTCTGTGTGTGTCTGTCTCTATGTGTGTTTGTGTGTGTCTCTGTGTGTCTGTCTGTGTCTGTCTGTGTGTGTGTTTGTGTATGTCTGTCTCTGTGTGCATCTGTGTGTGTGTGTGTGTGTGTGTGTCTTTCTATTTGTGTATGTGTGTGTCTTTCTCTGTGTGTTTGTGTTTGTCTGTGTGTCTGTCCCTGTGTCTGTGTGTGTCTGTCCCTGCATTTGTGTGTGTCTGTTTGTGTCTGTCTGTCTCTGTGTGTGTTTGTCTTTGTGTGTATGTCTGTCTCTAAATCTGACTCTGTGTGTCTGTCTCTGTGTGTGTGTTTGTGTATTTGTGTGCGTGTGTGTCTGTCTCTGTGTGTGTCTGTCTCTGTGTGTGTCTGTGTGTCTGTCTCTGTGTGTGTGTCTGTCTGTGTGTATGTGTGTGTCTGTCTCTCTGTGTCTGTCTCTGTGTGTGTCTGTCTCTGTCGGTGCGTGTCTGTGTGTGTCTTTCTGTCTCTGTTTGTGTGTCTGTGTGTATGTGTGTCTGTCTCTCTGTCTCTGTGTGTGTCTGTCTGTGTGTGCGTATGTCTGTGTGTGTGTCTTTCTTTCTGTTTGTGTGTCTGTGTGTGTGGTTGTCTCTGTCTGTGTTTGTGTGTGTCTGTGTGTGTGTCTGTCTGTGTGTGTATATCTTTGTGTGTATGTCGGTCTCTGTATCTGTGTGTGTGTGTGTCTGTTTGTGTATCTGTCTCTGTGTGGTTGTGTGTGTGTGTGTGTGTGTCTTTCTCTGTACGTGTGTATGTCTGTCTCTGTGTGTGTCTGTCTCTGTGTCTGTGTTTGTGTGTGTCTCTCTGTGTGTGTCTGTCTCTGTATGTGTGTGTCTGTCTCTGTGTGTGTGTCTGTGTGTTACTATCTGTCTGTGTGTGTTTGTCTGTGTGTGTGTGTGTGTCTTTCTGTGTGTCTGTCTCTGTGTGTGTGTGTGTGTGTGTGTGTCAGTCTCTGTGTGTGTGTGTATGTGTGTGTGTGTGTCTGTCTCTGTGAGTGTCTGTCTGTGTGTGTGTCTCTGTGTGTGTCTCTGTCTGTGTGTGTGTGTGTGTGCCTGTGCGTGTCTATGTGTGTGTCTGAATGTGTGTCTTTCTGTCTGTGAGTGTTTGTCTGTCTCTGTGTGTGTCTGTCTCTGTGTGTGTGTGTCTTTCTCTGTATGTGTCTGCCTGTGTCTGTCTGTCTGTGTATGTCTGTCTCTGTAACTGTCTATATGTGTCTGTCTCTGAGTGTCTGTGTCTGTCTCTGTGTGTGTGTCCATGTGTGT
Source organism: Anomaloglossus baeobatrachus (assembly GCF_048569485.1). Classification (NCBI taxonomy): domain Eukaryota; kingdom Metazoa; phylum Chordata; class Amphibia; order Anura; family Aromobatidae; genus Anomaloglossus; species Anomaloglossus baeobatrachus. The sequence continues at coordinate 547,934,144 of NC_134356.1, forward strand.
GTGTGTGTGTGTCTGTGTGTGTCTGTATCTATGTTTGTGTGTCTATGTGTATGTCTTTGTGTGTGTCTGTCTGTGTGTGTCTTTCTCTGTGTGTGTCTGTGTGTGCGTGTGTGTCTCTCTGTGTGTGTCTGTCTCTGTATGTGTGTCTGTCTCTGTGTGTCTGTTTGTCTCCGTGTGTGTCTGTCTGTGTGTGTCTGTCTCTGTGTGTGTCTGTCTCTGTGTCTGTGTGTGTCTGTGTGTTTCTATCTGTCTGTCTCTGTGTTTGTGTGTGTGTGTGTGTGTGTGTGTTTGAGTGTGTCTGTATGTGTCTCTGTGTGTGTCTCTGTGTCTGTCTGTGTTTGTGTATGTGTCTGTGTATGTGTCTTTGTGTTTGTGTCTGTCTGACTGTGTGTGTCTATGTATGTGTGTGTCTGTGTGTTTGTCTGTGTGTGTGTGTATCTGTGTGTGTCTCTGTCTCTGTGTGTGTCTGTGTATGTGTATCTTTCAGTGTGTCTGTCTCTGTATATGTCTGTGTGTGTCTGTCTGTGTCTGTCTGTGTGTGTCTCTCTGTGTGTGCCTGTGTGTGTGTGTGTGTGTCTGTCTGTGACTGACTGTGTGTGTCTGTCTCTGTGTGTGTCTGTGTGTGTGTTTGTCTGTGCGTGTCTGTCTCTGTATATGTCTGTCTCTGTGTGTGTGTGTGTGTGTCTCTGTGTGTGTCTATGTGTATGACTGACTGTGTGTGTCTGTCTATGTATGTGTGTGTGTCTGTCTCTATGTGCCTGTCTCTGTGTGTGTGTCTGTGTGTTTCTATCTCTGTCTCCGTGTGTGTCTGTGGGTGTGTCTGTGTGTGTCTGTGTGGATGTGTGTGTCTGTGTGTCTCTGTGTGTTTCTATCGGTCTGTGTGTGTGTGGGTGTGTCTGTGTGTGTGTCTCTGTGTTTCTATCTGTCTGTCTGTGTGTGTGTCTGTGTCTCTGTATGTGTGTCTGTCTCTGTGTGTGTGTGTCTGTGTGTGTCTCTCTGTGTCTGTCTCTTTGTGTGTCTTTGTGTGTGTGTCTGTCTCTGTGTGTGTGTCTGTCTCTGTGTATGTTATTGAGATAGACCTGGCTCACTCAACGTGGGGGTGCTCTGGAATAATGAGTCCAGTATTACAAAAATATATCCGGCACACCACAATGCAAGAGAGGAATCTTAGGTTTGGTTTGAAAAAAATGTTGATTTATTGTGTATATACAAAAAGGTCCGTCCAACGTTTCGATCCAAAAGGATCTTTCACAGGGACAATGGGACTAGAAGTATACAAGGATTGTCAAATCGTATCAGTACAAGTAATGATGGTCATCAAAGTATATCAGAAGAATGTGTAAGCGGTCTTAGTAATTATACTTAGTGATCTAGTGCTAAGGGAGTGTCCATCAAGGACGTGTTGTGGTGTCGAGCACGACAGGGAGGAGTCCGGATCAGTGGTACTTATTAGTGTTAGTAACACAATGTCGGATGGGAGACCCGATCATGTCATAGAGGAGTCACACTAATGCAATTCTTGATGTACCGTGATCAGAGAGAGAGGAATCTCACTAATAGATGGGGCATTAATATTAGACGTGGAGTGGGTCTCTGAGGGTCACTGTTTTGTACGTATCGCTGAGTGTATGTCTGGTCTGTAAATTAGGGTTTATTGGAAAAACGTATAGTAGTTCCCTGCAGGTGAGTGGTCCAGTTTGTCTAAGAGAAATTCCCCTATAGCGAACAGTGCAGGATTTCTTCCAGGGAGGAGGAATGGCAGTACTGCCAGCTGAGGTTAGGTGAGAGGAAGCCTGCGTTGGTGGGGATGTGGGTCTCCAGTGATGGCGTCAGCGACGCCATGTCCTTGATGGACACTCCCTTTGCACTAGATCACTAAGTATAATTACTAAGACCGCTTACACATTCTTCTGATATACTTTGATGACCATCATTACTTGTACTGATACGATTTGACAATCCTTGTATACTTCTAGTCCCATTGTCCCTGTGAAAGATCCTTTTGGATCGAAACGTTGGACGGACTTTTTTGTATTTTTTTTTCAAACCAAACCTAAGATTCCTCTCTTGCATTGTGGTGTGCCGGATATATTTTTGTAATACTGTCTCTGTGTATGTGTCTGTGTGTTTCTATCTGTCTGGTTCTGTGTGTGTGTGTGTGTGTGTCTTTGTGTGTGTCTGTCTTTCTGTGTGTGTCTCTGTGTGTGTGTCTGTGTGCATGTGTGTCTCTTTCTGTGTGTGTGTCTGTCTATGTATGTGTGTCTGTGTTTGTGTCTCTGTGTGTATGTGTCTTTCTGTGTGTGTGTGTGTGCGTGTGTGTCTCTTTCTGTGTGTGTGTGTGTGTCTGTCTATGTATGTGTGTGTGTCTGTCTCTGTGTGTGTCTGTGTGTGTGTCCCTGTGTGTATATGTGTCTTTCTGTGTGTGTGTGTGTGTGCGTGCGTGTCTGTGTCTCTATGTTTTTGTGTGTGTCTGTGTGTCTGTCTACGTGTGTGTCTGTGTGTTTCTGTCTGTGTATGTGTGTGTATTTGTTTGTGTCTTTGTGCATGTCTGTGTGTCTGTGTCTCTGTCTGTGTGTGTCTTTCTGTGTGTGTGTGTGTGTGTGTGTGTCCCTGTGTGTGTGTCTCTGTGTGTGTCTGTGTGTGTGCGTCTTTGTGTGTGTCTGTCTCTGTGTGTCTGTGTGTGTGCTTGTGTGTGTTTTTTCTGTGTTTGTGTCTGTGTGTCTGTCCCTGTTTGTGTGTGTGTGTGTGTCTGTCTGTGTTTGTCTGTCTCTGTGTGTGTCTGTCTGTGTGTGTGTGTGTGTTTGGGTGTGTCTGTGTGTCTGTATGTGTCTCTGGGTGTGTCTCTGTGTGTGTCTGTGTTTCTGTCTTTCTCTGTGTGTGTGTGTGTATCTGTCTCTGTGTGTGTCTGTCTGTGTGTGTGTGTGTGTGTGTCTGTATGTGTCTTTGTGTTTGTGTCTGTCTGACTGTGTGTCTCTGTGTGTTTGTGTGTATGTGTGTGTGTGTGCGTGTGTGTCTCTGTGTTTGTCTATGTATGTGTGTGTGTGTCTGTATGTGTCTGTCTGTCTCTGTGTGTGCATGTGTGTCTCTCTCTGTGTGTGTCTATGCATGTGTGTGTCTGTCTCTGTGTGTGTGTCTGTGTGTTTCTGTGTGTGTGTGTGTATGTCTGTGTGTGTCTGTCTCTGTGGGTGTCTGTGTGTGTCTCTGTGTGTGTCTCTGTCTGTGTGTGTGTGCCTGTGTGTGTCTATGTGTGTGTCTGAATGTGTGTGTTTCTGTCTGTGAGTGTTTGTCTGTTTCTGTGTGTGTCTTTCTCTGTATGTGTCTGTCTGTGTATGTCTGTCTGTGTATGTCTGTCTCTGTAACTGTCTATATGTGTCTGTCTCTGAGTGTGTGTCTGTGTCTGTCTCTGTGTGTGTGTGTGTTTGTGTCTGTGTGTGTGTCTGTGTGTGTCTGTATCTATGTTTGTGTGTCTATGTGTATGTCTTTGTGTGTGTCTGTGTGTGTCTTTCTCTGTGTGTGTCTGTGTGTGCGTGTGTGTGTCTCTCTGTGTGTGTCTGTCTCTGTGTGTCTGTTTGTCTCCGTGTGTGTCTGTCTCTGTGTGTGTCTGTGTGTTACTATCTGTCTCTGTGTATGTGTGTGTGTGTCTCTGTGTGTGTCTGTGTGTGTGTGTGTGTGTTTTTGTGTGTCTGTGTGTGTTTCTGTGTGTGAGTGTGTGTGTCTGTGTGTCTGTCTCTGTTTGTGTGTGTCTGTGTGTCCCTCTTTGTGTGTATGTGTCTGTCTCTTTGTGTGTGTGTGTGTGCGTGTGTGTGTGTCTCTGCATGTCTGTCTAAGTATGTGTCTGTGTGTGTCTGTGTCTGTCTGTCTCTGTGTGTGTCTGTGTCTGTCTGTTTGTGTCTGTCTGTCTCTGTGCAAGTCTGTCTCAGTATGTGTCTGTGTGTCTCTGTCTGTGTGTGTCTGTCTCTGTGTCTGTCTGTTTGTGTCTGTCTGCCTGTGTGTGTGTGCCTGTGCGTGTCTGTCTGCGTGTCTGTCTATGAGTGTGTGTATGTGTAACATTATATCCCCCCAGCCTGTATCATATTGCAATCAGGCTTCAGCCGTAGCTATTGTCCTTGATTTGGGGGGGGGGGGTTGCATATATATTGTTCTCCTCTGCAGGGGGCTTGCCTAGTACACAATCTCTGGAGGCTGTGTCTAGGAACCCTTTTCTAGCTACAAGTAGCAAATGTTAAGGGGGTGGATCTAAGGAGGGGTGGGAGATTCAGCCCCATGTTTTAGTTTTTAGTTATGCTTTGTTGAGTGAAGGGTGAGGACCTGTGCTAAGGCCAGCTCCTTATCGCCCGTACATGGACGATTGGACTTTGAGGACTTTTGCATTCTCCTTGGCGCCCCCGGACCTATTTCCTTTGTGTGGACTCTAAAGAACCATTTTAATATTGCATGTTTTATGCTCCCTGCCTCATTAAATCTTCTTGGATTGTTCCTTGGCCTGGCGTCCCTTACTGCTCTGTCGCATACCCCGTCACAAACTGGTGGCAGCGGCGGGATCAGAGCAGAAAGAATGGAGGACAACGGCCCATTAACATCTGGATTCAGAACCTCAGGATACAGGAACTGGACTGTGGTGAGCCTACAAACAATGGCCCGTGAATTAGGAGTCGGTTACAAAGGACTCTCTAAGGAGCAACTAATTGAGGCATTGGAAAACGCTTGCCTGCAAGATGGCACCGAGGAACAATTTCCACAGCAAAGGGAGGAAAGACGGGAGCTGTAGGTAAATACCCAAAAAAGTCAATGGGTTGTGTGGTATGAGGAGGAGATGGCACTGCTGGGAGATGAGGTCACCATTGAATATAAGATTGATGCTATTCGCAGAGCTCAAGAGAGGGCATTGCTGGAGAGGAGGCTTGCTGTGGAAGCAGCTAGAGGCTCCAGACAAACTGTAACCACAGCACCCACTATGAGGGAATTCTCCAGAGTGTCCCGCAAGGACTTTAAGCCATTTAATGAAGCTGCAGGTGACATAGAGGGCTTCTTTCAGGACTTTGAGCATCAGTGCCGATTAATGGAAGTCCCAGAAAGAGAGCGAGTCAGACACCTGGTGGGCCTCTTGGAGGGTGGAGCTGCCGACGCCTATAGAGCTATGGACCCTCAGGGGAATTGTGAGTATGGGGAGATAAAACAGACCATTCTGGAACATTATGCCGTGACCCCAGATACTTATAGGACTAAGTTCCGTACATTAGCCTGTGATGGAGAAGTGTCTTTCAAGATGTTTGCCCACAGACTGAAACAAGTATGCCATCGCTGGCTGGAGGGAGATGGAGCCTTAACTTGGGAGACCTTCCTCCAGGTCATCCTGAAAGAGTAGTTCTATGCCAGGTGCCCTGCGGAAATGAGAGAATGGGTGCGTGAGAGAAAGCCGTCAACTGTGGAACAAGCTGCCGCTCTAGCTGATGAGGTGCTCACCATCAAGCCTCAATGGAAAAGGCTACTAGTCAGTGACAAAAAAACTACCAGCTCCCCAACACCAGTGGTCCCTTGTCCTTTGGCCTCCAATGTTCACCGTCCCAATAGACTACCAACATATGGCGGACCCCGTGTGAATGTGCCTCCTACTACTCCTGCCTCCTCTTTGGGAGTACAACGTGGAGAAAGACTCATAGAACGCAGATGTTATGGATGTGGGCAGCCTGGTCATCTGCAAGCTCACTGTTCAGGTGCTCAGAGGCAAAACAGTAACAGACCCCCTTTGCCTGTTCATTATCTACAGACACCCTCAACAGGAGAAGAGCTGGATTCATTCCCTGATGATTTGCCAAGTGACTCTGATATGTTGACTTCCCTACCAGGAGTCTATGGGGTGCGAGCCACAGCCGCCCGTTCTTCTGATCTTCAGCATAAACATCTACAGGAGGTTGTGCTGGATGGCCAAAAAGTTGTTGGCTTTCGTGACACTGGGGCTTTTCTCACCATCGCAGATCCCCGAGTAATTCAACCAGAAGCAGTGCAAAAGGGACCAGGAATTGCTATTGAATTGGCTGGAGGTACTCAGAGATATATTCCAAGAGCGAGTGTGACCCTGGATTATGGCTTTGGAGCAAAACAATGCACGATTGGTGTGATGAGCGGCCTTCCTGCAGACATTCTTCTAGGGAATGATGTGGGGAATCTTCAATGCCACTTTGTTGGTGCGATAACCAGAAGTCAAGCAAAGAGAGCAGCCCATGTGGACGTGTTCAACCCATCAATGGAACTGAGGCCACCCGAACTGCCTTCACAGCCGGTGAGTGATTCTTCTTGTGGGTCTCATATGAATGTCACTTGGGATAAAGTTCAGTTTAGACAAGAGGTAGAGACTGACCCCACCCTGGCTAGCTTTAGAGCTCGGGCTGAAGTAGGGCAGTTAGGAGAAAATGGGGGAAAATTTATCAGAGAAAATGGACTCCCATATCGAGTTACCAACACTGACTCCTTAGATAAGCCCTGGACTTATAGCAAACAGCTGATTGTTCCTCAGAAATACAGAATTTCCCTATTACACCTTGCTCATGACATTCCTACTGCTGGCCATCAAGGGAAAACCCGCATCGAGAGACGATTGACTCAAATTTTCTATTGGCCTGGAATTTCTCAAGCGGTGGCGCATTTCTGCCGAACCTGCGACATATGTCAGCGTAGAGGGCGACCCGGAGATCACCCAAAGGCACCCTTGCAACTACTCCCTATAATAGAAGAACCCTTTCAAAGAGTAGCTGTCGATCTCATTGGACCACTGGCTAAACCAAGTAAATCTGGAAAGCAGTACATTCTCACCGTTGTGGACTATGCCACCCGATATCCAGAAGCCGTGGCCTTGTCAAGTATTTCTGCAGCCAAGGTGGCCGAGGCCCTTGTTACCATTTTCACCCAAGTAGGATTCCCCAGTGAAATCTTATCGGACCAAGGCTCCCAGTTTATGTCAGAGTTGGTGCAGTGTCTGTGGCGCACCTGTGGAGTACGGGCAATTCGAACTACAGCATACCATCCTCAAACCAATGGACTTTGTGAACGGTTTAATCAAACACTGAAAAATATGCTAAGGGCCTTCACTGACAGTGATTCCGACTGGGAGAAGTAAATACCCCATCTCCTGTTTGCCTATCGGGAAGTTCCCCAGGAGTCCACTGGGTTTTCCCCCTTTGAACTACTCTATGGAAGAAAGGTCAGAGGACCCTTAACTCTGCTAAAGGAATATTGGGAGGGGCAAGTTGAAGATACAGGAACCCCTGTTGTTCCATATGTCCTCAAGCTTCGGGAAACCCTGGCTCAACTTGCTAGTTTGGCTCAGGATCATGTACGGATGGCTCAAACCAGACAGAAGACATGGTATGACCGCAAAGCACGCTATCGAGAATTTGTAGAGGGACAACAAGTCTTAATGATTGTTCCCCATCGGCAAAATAAACTCCAGACAACATGGGAGGGTCCCTTCCGGGTTCTGAGAAAACTAAACGACACCAATTACCTTCTTGCTCTAGATGATCAGGGTCTAAGACAAAGGACTGTCCATGTGAATATGATTATGGTTTCTCATCCCGACCAGGTCGAACCACAGTAACCCAACATCATGTGGACACTCAGGGCATCCGTCCCATACAACAGGCTCCCTACCGGGTACCAGAATCCGTTAGAAACACCATGCAGCATGAGCTGGAGGAGATGTTACAGCTTGGGGTGATTCAGGCCTCCCATAGTCCTTGGGCCTCTCCTGTTGTGTTAGTACCCAAGAAAGATTGGAGTACTCGATTTTGTGTGGACTACAGACGACTAAATGACCATACCATCAGTGATGCTTACCCAATGCCCCGCATTGATGAACTTCTAGACCGGCTAGCTGGGGCACGATACGTCACCACCTTGGATCTCAGTAAGGGATACTGGCAAATTCCCCTGATGGAGGAAGGTAGAGAAAAGTCGGCTTTTATAACCCCCTTTGGTCTGTATGAATTTCTAAACCTGCCTTTCGGAATGAAAAACGCCCCTGCAACCTTTCAGAGAATGGTGGACCAGATCCTCCGGGGATGTGGCGACTTCACTTGTGCCTACCTGGATGATATCGCCATCTTCAGCCACACATGGGAGGAACATCTGAATCAAGTAGCTGTTGTTCTTGACCGGATTCTCACAGCCGGCCTAACTATTCGACCTGATAAATGCCAATTGGGGATGGGTGAAGTCCAATATCTAGGGTATCGAGTAGGAGGGGGGAAGTTACGTCCTGAACCTGCCAAAATCCAGGCTATTAGAGACTGGCCTGTACCCCAAACCAAGAAACAAGTTATGGCTTTTTTGGGCACTGCCAGTTATTACCGAAAATTTGTTTCTCATTTCAGCAGTGTGGCCAAGCCCCTTACAGACCTCACGAAGAAAATGATGCCCCGGCTGGTGATCTGGACTCTAGCCTGTGATGAGGCTTTTAACCGGCTGAAGGACGCCTTGGTCTGCGACCCTGTTCTGGCTGCTCCAGACTACAAGAGGAGATTCATTGTGCAGACGGATGCCTCTTCTTATGGACTGGGAGCTGTCCTCAGCCAGGTGAATGCAGCCGGGGAGGAGCACCCCATTGCCTACCTCAGCAGGAAACTGCTGGACCTAGAAGTGGCCTGTGCAACTGTTGAGAAGGAATGCCTTGCTGTAGTGTGGGCCCTTAGGAAACTAAGGCCGTATCTTTATGGATGAGAATTCACTGTGGTTACTGATCACAATCCCCTCACCTGGCTGAACAGAGTCTCTGGGGACAATGGACGATTACTACGATGGAGCCTGGCTCTTCAACCCTATAACTTTACCATACAGTATAGAAGAGGCAGCCAACACCAAAATGCAGACGGACTGTCCAGGCAAGAAGAGCCCTGAGTCAGGTCCACCATGTTTACGTGTACTTGACAAGCGACCTGTTGAGGTCACTAGTCCGTACACCAATTGAGGGGGGAAGGGGTTGTAACATTATATCCCCCCAGCCTGTATCATATTGCAATCAGGCTTCAGCCGTAGCTATTGTCCTTGATTTGGGGGGGGGGGTTGCATATATATTGTTCTCCTCTGCAGGGGGCTTGCCTAGTACACAATCTCTGGAGGCTGTGTCTAGGAACCCTTTTCTAGCTACAAGTAGCAAATGTTAAGGGGGTGGATCTAAAGAGGGGTGGGAGATTCAGCCCCATGTTTTAGTTTTTAGTTATGCTTTGTTGAGTGAAGGGTGAGGACCTGTGCTAAGGCCAGCTCCTTATCGCCCGTACATGGACGATTGGACTTTGAGGACTTTTGCATTCTCCTTGGCGCCCCCGGACCTATTTCCTTTGTGTGGACTCTAAAGAACCATTTTAATATTGCATGTTTTATGCTCCCTGCCTCATTAAATCTTCTTGGATTGTTCCTTGGCCTGGCATCCCTTACTGCTCTGTCGCATACCCCGTCACAGTATGTCTCTGTGTGTGTCTGTGAGTGTGTGTGTGCTTGTGTGTGTGTGTGTGTGTGTGTGTTTTCTGTGTTTGTGTCTGTGTGTCTGTCCCTGTTTGTGTGTGTATCTGTGTGTGTGTCTGTCTGTGTTTGTCTGTCTCTGTGTGTGTCTGTCTCTGTGTGTGTCTGTGTCTGTGTGTTTCTATCTGTCTGTCTCTGTGTGTGTTTGGGTGTGTTTGTGTGTCTGTATGTGTCTCTGTGTGTGTCTCTGTGTGTGTGTCTGTGTTTCTGTCTGTCTCAGTGTGTGTATGTGTGTGTGTGTGTATCTCTGTGTGTGTGTGTCTGTGTATGTGTCTTTGTGTCTCTCTGCCTGTGTGTCTCTGTGTGTTTGTGTGTATGTGTGTCTTTCTGTGTGTGTGTGTGTGTGTGTGTGTGCGCGTGTGTGTCTCTGTGTTTGTCTATGTATGTGTGTGTGTCTGTCTCTGTGTTTGTATGTGTCTGTCTGTGTGTGTGCATGTGTGTCTCTCTCTGTGTGTGTCTATGTATGTGTGTGTCTGTCTCTGTGTGTGTGTGTCTGTGTGTTTCTGTCTGTGTGTGTGTGTGTGTCTCTGTGTGTGTCTCTGTGTGTGTCTGTGTGTGTGTATCTTTCAGTGTGTCTGTCTCTGTATATGTCTGTGTGTGTCTGTCTGTGTCTGTCTCTGTGTGTGTGTGTGTCTATGTGTATGACTGACTGTGTGTGTGTCTGTCTATGTATGTGTGTGTGTGTCTGTCTCTATGTGCCTGTCTCTTTGTGTGTGTCTGTGTGTTTCTATCTCTGTCTCTGGGTGTGTATGTGTGTGTCTGTGTGTCTCTGTGTGTTTCTATCGGTCTGTCTGTGTGTGTGTGGGTGTGTCTGTGTGTGTGTCTCTGTGTTTCTATCTGTCTGTGTGTGTGTGTGTTTGTGTGTGTCTGTGTCTGTATGTGTGTCTGTCTCAGTGTGTGTGTCTGTGTGTGTGTTTCTGTTTCCGTGTGTGTGTCTGTGTGTGTGTGTCTGTGTGTCTGTGTGTGTCTCTCTGAGTCTGTCTCTTTGTGTGTCTTTGTGTGTGTGTCTGTCTCTGTGTGTGTGTGTGTGTCTCTGTGTATGTGTCTGTGTGTTTCTATCTGTCTGCTTCTGTGTGTGTGTGTGTCTTTGTGTGTGTCTGTCTTTCTGTGTGTGTCTCTGTGTGTGTGTGTGTGTGTGTCTGTGTGCATGTGTGTCTCTGTGTGTGTGTCTGTCTATGTATGTGTGTCTGTCTCTGTGTGTGTCTGTGTGTATGTGTCTTTCTGTGTGTGTGTGTGTGTGTGTGTCTCTGTTTATGTGTCTGTGTGTTTCTATCTGTCTGGTTCTGTGTGTGTGTGTGTGTGTGTCTTTGTGTGTGTCTGTCTTTCTGTGTGTGTCTCTGTGTGTGTGTGTGTGTGTCTGTGCATGTGTGTCTCTTTCTGTGTGTGTGTCTGTCTATGTATGGGTGTGTCTGTCTGTGTGTGTCTCTGTGTGTGTGTGTCTTTGTGTGTGTCTCTTTCTGTGTGTGTGTCTGTCTATGTATGTGTGTGTGTCTGTCTCTGTGTGTGTGTGTGTGTCTGTCCATGTATGTATGTGTGTGTGTCTGTCTCTGTGTGTCTGTGTGTATATGTGTCTTTGTGTGTGTGTGTGCGTGTCTCTGTGTGTGTC